>NC_137696.1:110682800-111282800 GCF_964034855.1 Anser brachyrhynchus | reverse complement strand
GTGCAAAACTAATCCAGACTTCCCTTTCCTTGCCCCGTGTCACTGTGCGACTTCAGCACGTGCTGGACTCGAGCGCAGAATTTCGGGGTGGTGATGAGCAGCTCCCATAAATCTTACCAGCAGCTGGGGAGAGAAAGGAGCTCGTGGCTGCCTTTTGTTCTGTGAAGTGCAAGCCCTGGTGTTTTAGCGTTATGCTTCGGCCTCGTCGTGGTGGAGTGAGCCGTCAGGAGAAGCAGTGCTTGCTGTCAGGCAGTGATCACGGTGCCGGCTGTGGGCATGTTTGTGGCACGCTGCAGAACAGGGAGGCGGTTGGAAGAGGTGTGCTTCAGTGTCTTGGAATATACATGCCTTAAAACTGGGGAAAAAAATGCCTTTTTGTTTCTCTGTTAAGATAAAATTGATGGGTAAATGCTGTATTTACGCTAGTTTGGACAGGAATAGAAGTTCAGAGAAAATTAACCTTGCCATCGAGACCCTAGAGCGTTGTTCATGATGAAAAATGTGTTACCGGTACAGTTGTGACTGTCACCCTTTCAGTAGATGTCTCTGCAGCTGTCTCACCACCTGGATGGGTACCAGTGTGACACCAGCAGTGTTATCTTAGCAGATCGCTCAGCTGAGCTTTCTTCGTATGTGGTCTTCATGGCTGACATGCATCTATCCTGTTGCAGGATTTTGGTTTTAGGAGCTTTCAGGGGATTTCAGAAGTAATATTGAAGTCACCTCTCTTTCCTGAGCTTATTGTCACGTAATTTTGAATGAGTAAGAACAATCTATTGTGTTAATTTTAACCATCTAGCACAGCGAAGAGCTGAAAATGTAGCAGCTATCAGGATCTGATCTGAAATTCATTGCCCAGTGAGTGGACAAGCCAAATGTTTCTCTGCTCCTGAAGATTTTTTTTCCTTGTTTGTTATAGTTCTTGTGCTGTTATTTCTTTCTTAGCTCCTAACTCTTTCTAGAAACTTTCTATTTTTAATTTGTGACTTCAGAACATCTACTGTAGAGTTGAAGAGATGAGCTTTAAAGAAACAGAATTGCCTTTTGTTCTTTGTTCCTGGGTGATGGATTTATATATAGCAATATAGTTTAACTGGAAAAGGACAGTTCTATTTTCTGACACTTACAAGTGTTCTTATATTTTGTATTATTACACACCAGAATTAAAGCATTTCACTTAGTTTAAGAAAGGGGAAAAAAAAGCCAGTCTGCTCTGCTTTTAATGCCACACATATGATGCAGCCAGATTTCATGAGCATTCACTAGAAAGATACGTGCTCCCAATATTTTTGCCTGTATTGATCAGATTGCAGAGTGGGTCATTAGTATCCTTTAGTTGTTCAGCCTTTGTAACAGCTAGCACCATTCTTTTCTGATTTTCTTCAAAAAAAAGAAAAAATCTCTTTTCCAAATATTAGTAACCTCAGTGTCCACTGGGGATTCTGCAAATCAGCAAATACTGATTAAAAACCATTTCGTTAAATAAAATTTCAGGTTTCAGCTAATGGCAGAGCAATGCCAAAGCACTTGGCTATTTGTCTAGTGATGCTATTCGTGCCAAAAGCTGCCTAATTTGAAGAAAAAAAATGCTACCACAGTAAACAATCTCTGCAGCTCTCAGTAGATGCTTTCTTGCCAATGTTTGATCTATAAAAATAACCGGTATTGCATTGCTACTGTGGAGGAATTATCCATGGATTACAGGGATGAAAGGGGTTGAAACTTGGTAATAGAGTTTTATGTAGTGAAAGAATAGAAGAATTTATATGTGCTTTTTTTAATAGGTATTTTTTTAATAACCCATAAGTGTAGGTGTGGGGAGGGGGATGCTGTATGAACTCAGAGGTTGTTTTAAACTGCTATTCCTAAAAGCACCAAATGATTCCAGTGAAAAATTCACCCCAAATACTTTTTTCCTGATACATCACGCTGGTTAAGAACAAGAATACTATGTTTATTTTGGCAGTCTTTGTTAGCAATAAACTTATTTTAATGAGTCTTTTGCTATGTAAACAGCACGCTGAACGTGGTGCTTGGTTCCAAAGCTGTACCTACTGTGTGTGACGCTTTTGCTACAGCAGTGAAACTGCAGAAATGCTTGCTGTACAGAAGGAGTTCAGGCCGGAGGGAGTTCGTCTTCCAAACCAGCAAAGTCACGGCTTCCTTAGCGCAGGTGAAGTGCCACCTGTGTCCTTGCTTTAGAGCATTGTATTAATTATCCGCTAACAAAGTTGTAAGGTGCTGTGCGTAAAGGGGTCGTTTGGCCACCACCGCATGTGCAGGGGGTCCAACTATGTTTGGAAGGTGGCGATTCTGTGAGCTTGGTCAGAATTTTGTGTGGTTGGATGGTATCGATCGGTAGCAGCTGCTTATGTGATGTGGACTTAGCTCTTTTCTGTGTTCTTCTGCTATGGTTACTGCTACTAAGAGAGTGGGCTGGTTTGTCTTATGTGAAATATCCTGGTATTGAGCTTTTCTTTCACATCAAGGGATGGGGGTTGCTTTCGTCACCCACTTGCCCTTCTGTTCAGTCTCTGCCTCAGTTGTTGTAGGATCTGGAAGGTGGTAAATGTGAGAAGAAAATCTGAGTGTGCAAATGTTTTTTTATTATTTCTATCTTCCATTAATTTTATTTAATGTAGGACAACTTGCCGAAGTCAAATCATTTGCAAATGGTCACCAATTGCATATTTTGTGTTTTCTGTGCGCCCAAACTAAACAGTAATGTGCAGCACTGCCCCGTTATTGCTGTGGTCATATTGTTAGCAGGGCGATGATGGTCAGATGTTGCAGACAGGGATCAGCGACCAGCTCGCAGTGCAGGAAGCTCTGCGCTCTATTCCCGCGTTGGCACTGCATGCCATCAGACACATCTTTCTCAGTTTCCAGCTTTACAAAAAGCTTTTCTTTTTTTCCCTCCTGTGCTGGAGAAGAATTAAATGTTTAGAATGGACTTAATGTGATATAGAGAGGGTGATTGAGCAAACATTATGGCAAAGTGTTTAATTCTGAGTCTTGAGGACTTGGATAACAAAGCGGTTGCTTTCTGTCTTGACTGTTCCAAGTCATGGGTACTGACTTTTAGTCTGCATTTAAAGCGGAGAATAACAGGATCCTGCATTAAGCAGGATAAAGTTTGGGTGACTGATCCAAACATAGGTTTTTTTTTTTCATGCTTTACTTCAGGAGGAAATGAAGTGGAGGTCAGATACAAACATGAAATAAGGCTTGTAACCATGAGGAAGGAAGACAAGCTAATCTTTACTAAATATGCCTTCTATTCTTTTTTCAATCTCTAAACAAACAGTGTTGACTGTTACTGTTATTGAATAAGTAAATTGAAAGAGAAAATAGTGAAGTTCTACACTTCTTCTGAATGGTATTTAAAGTTTAACTAAAATTACAATTACTATTATGAGGTTCTAATACATCTTTTTTTTGTCCGCATCTGTCACTGCTGTTACATGTAATTATCCAAAGTTTGTAGCTTAGCTGTTGATTAAAAATCAAGTATTGCTGTCTCAACAACGTAGGTTTACTCTGAAGTGGTGTAGAGGAGAAATACCTTTGGGTGTTTCTTGGAAATTACTTTTTATTGAACAAGTTGTGAATTTGGAAAACTTAGTCTACTTGTGTTTGCTGCTGTACAACCTGATTGATCCTCCATGATTTTCTTTTGTTGAAAGTGAAGGGCTACATCAGTAAGTTCACTGTAGTGTGTATGTGTGCATATCTTCAAAGAGATTGTTCTCTTAAAAAATTTACAGTAGCACAGTTTTTGGTTGAGGGGTATACGTTCAGTTTGGCTTGCCTATGCTATGAAAATATTCCATTCCATGCAGAAACTAGTTTTAAACTGGTTTTCCCTGTGGTTTCTGTGACTGGTTTGTTCTGGTCTCCATTTTCAGTTTAGCACTGATTAAGTTGAGTGCAAGATCAGAAAGATGAGCGTTGTCATTCGTTGCATGGGTAGGACGTAGGATTTCATTTTTAAATCTTTTATCACCAGCTGGTGTACAGGGGAGCATATTTTGTGGTAGACTTCTGGTATGTGCAGCTGAAGACACGTGGAACCAGCTGTAGTAAGTAGGTATAAGATGTTGCTGAGTTGCTTAAGGTTGTTTCCGCCCCTTTTTATACGCAAGCGTATGATTATCCTTGACTTCTGAATGCTTCTTTTGCAGGTTTTTTAAACCTTTGTGATAGAATGACCACGAAGTCCCCCCTTAGGAGTAGATATATTCCCTCTAACAGTGCAAGAAAATGGAGAAGAGCAGGTAAAAATACCGTGTTGGAAGCTGATGGCTTAGTGAGTAATGAAAAACCTTTCTAGTGCCAGCTGTGTACATGCACAGTCTGTTTCTGTTAGTGAGTTTCAGGCCTCTTCCTCCAACAGTAAAAGTCAGTCCATTTAGGCATTAAGCCATAACTTTTAATTCTTGGCCTATTTAACTTAATGACCTCTTTAAGTTGTATAATCCTGGATTGTAAACTATAACTCCTCCCTCCCCCACCCTTTTTGTTTTTAATTCTTCCGTATGAAAGGTAACTGAAGACAACTACTTGAATTACTCCTGTGGCAGGGAGATACTGACAGTTTATTCTTGTATTGCAGCTACTGCAGTTAATTTAAACGTTATTCTATGTTTAGTATTTTCTCTGGGGGCACAAAGTACTTAGTAATTTTGTTAAAATTAAGAGAGAGATCCATGCTGGTATTATAAGCACCTGAACTAAGCTATGGATCTGGTAGGATAAGCTAGAAAGAACTACATTTTCAAGATGATTGCTAAACAAAAGTTTTTGTGAAGTCCTGTTCTTTCATTGCTTCTGTCAAGTTCAATGTTCAGTATTACTGTAAACAAATAATTTCTCTTACATTAAATGTACTTTTAATTAAATTTTTTAGTTATTTTCCTTAATCCCCATCTCTGCGGGTTTCCCCGGAGTTCATATCTGCAGAATTGAAGGTCTTGCCTTGACTCCACAAACATTATTGGGGTAGGGAATAGCAGAACTCCAGTTCTCAGAGTTCTGGTGCAAAATTTGAATGTAGCAGCAAATAAAGGAGCAAAACTACTGTTTTATGTGCGTGTGGTGTTTGTTCTATGTCAGGAATAATTTCAGCTTGAATGAGGAAAAGATAAATATCTAACAAATATACTATTGTAAGCTGCCTCTCCTTAAAAGGATTTGCCACCATGGTATTTTTAAGTGTAGACATTCAGCTAGTTTTCTGCCTTGAAAATAATTTTGAACTGTTAAGATTATGAAGCAAACATTAAATATGGACAGTATGATGAAGAACCGTTCGTATGTGGAAGGCTGAAACAGTAGCAGTATGAGGCGTGACTCATTTCATCTATTTTCATGACTGGCTGTTTCTGAAGAAGGGCAATTTAGGTGTCAAAATAAACTATTTAATTGCTCTTCATTTTCAGAAGGAATACCAGTATTCTTCTGCATATATGCCTTGTGGTGTTTCTCAATTGCCGGAGGTCGCAACTGTCCCCTTTCTACCTGCCAAAATGTCTTTATCAAAACCTAGATTATTAAAAACTGAGAATGGAACTTTAAAACCAGTTATGTAAAATGTGACATTGATCATTGTTAAAAAAAAATCCTAGATTTTGTATGATTACCCTGCAGGATATATTTCAGTGAATCAGAACGCCTCAGGCAGCGTTGAGCCTTACTGTAGTTTAAATTTTCTATAAAGTATGGGACATTTTGTTTAGACTGTGTTGCTGAAAGTATGTTCTGTAATGTGTTTTTTTTTTGAAATCACACTGTCTGTAGGAGGGAAGATGCACAGCGTGTATTTCAGACTTAGATGTAAGTTGGTGAAGTTTCAGTATACTTACAATCCAAATCCTTTTTTTTTAATTAAATCATAAGCAATCAATGCATGATTAAGTTATTTCTGTTTATCAGCATAGTATATAGCATGGATGCTGAATTGGGAGGGCGAGAGAAAAGGTGTTATGTTTAAGTGTTAGAACTTTTAAGTTATATTTTTATTTCAATCTTAATTTCTAGGTGCATAAATACCAGCATACACTGCCATGTGATTCAACTCCTTTCTTGGCACATAGGAATTGTTCTTGTTTTTATATATCAAATATTCTTCTGCATTATAGAATTGGTATTGTTTTTACTGTCATAATGGCTTGTTTTTTTTTTATTGTATGAAATCTTATCAGCATTTAGATGGATATTCTCTAAAATTGAAAAGAGAGGAAAAGAGAAACAAACATGCTTGGCACTGTGATGTCCTAGGGCCAGCGATGCTGAAGGTACATAGGGATCACGAGAAGATCATGACTTTTTCTTAGTTTCATTGCATGAAAAATAGTTGCAAAAGTAAAATGATTCTGTTGTCTGTCAGTCTGCAGCTGTAGCAGTGACCCAGACCCTGGTCAGGTCCTGCCGTGCTCTAGCCGGTGTGGTCTCACCTCGGCCGTGGGGTTAAAGTCACAGCCTGGAGCTGTCCAGAAGTGCACTGCGGGGACGGGCATCTGGGTGTGGGACTGGGCTCTTTCAGGTGAGCCCAGCTGCTGCTCTTCTTTAACCTGCTGCTGCAGGCCAGGCCTTGAAGCGCATCATTTGGCCAGAGTACTCTCAGGGTTTATTTTAAGCATAAATTGCTGATTATTTTACTGGTTTTGACTTACTGGCTTGGATATGGTGTGACAGAGCAGGGTAAGTAGTATTCTGGTGAAATTGGGCATCACCACTCTTCCAGCAGAGCAGGAGGTAGTTAAGTAGGAGGTCTTTAAATCTAAAGTAATGCCACTCCAATTATCTAGCCATATTCCAATGTTCACTTTCTGAAAATACTGGACTTTTTTTTTTTATGCTTGAGCTCCCTTTGACAATGGGATGCATATAGTGGTTGTACGCGGATTTTCCGTGAAGGGTAGCAAGGAATGAGAAGAAACCAGAGTCAGTCAGGGGACACTACTTGGTCTGGAATGGCTCGAAATGATCGGGTCGTGCTCTTGTTTCAATGGTGTGTGGTGAAGCTGACAAGCTGTTTTTGTTGATGTAAGGATTTTATTTTGCCAGATCTAAATGCAGCTTTAGTAAAAGTCTCTGCGTGCTGTAGGATGGCACCGCACTGAATGGGGCTGTACTGCTTCTAGTTAGCTCACGGGTCTGTGCTCTGTACTTGCTATGTACCATATGGGATGCGTGCTGCAGTACTTTTCCAAGAGACACGGGTAAATCTGCCTCTCTGAGCAGCCTGGGCCAGGGCCCCGGCACCCCCACGTTAACAAAGTGCTCTGTGATGTTCAGGCAGAACCTCCTGTGTGCCAGTTTGTGCCTGTTGCCTCTTGGCCCTGTCCTCCCAGCACCTCCCTTCAGGTTCTGGCAGACCCTGATGAGATCCCCCTGGGCCTCCTCTTCTCCAGGCAGAACAGCCCCAGCTCTTTCGGCCTCTCCTCAGAGGTGGAAATGCCTACTGCCAAATCTTAAGGAAATTTTAGAAAACATCAAGTTACCACCCATGGGAAAACTATTTCCACTTACAGAACCGCCGTGAACGTGAAATCTATTTTATTCATTTTGCTTTGGTTTTCCAAGTACCTTGGGATATTCACTTAGTCCTGAATTTTGTGCTCTATTTTTTTTAACATTCATGATTTTTTTTAATTCTTTGTATTCCAAAGCTGAATTTTCACAGAAGGGAGAAACTAATCACACTGCAGTAAATGCAAGCTAAATAAATGAAAAATGTTCTTCCGTTATAAAATTTCTCTTAGCTACTGTAATCTCTGCTGATATTTTTAATATCTGTATGTAAATAAATCCTGGTAGAGTTGCAATTTAACTGTCTTGTTAAAAGCAAATATGCTTATCTTATCTTCAATGATACGGTGATTAAGACAAAATCTTGTTGCCCAGGTGTGTGGAGATAATACCATAAACTTGAAAGCCAGTATGTATCGAAAGAAAAACTTCATACTTAGTTTAAGATTTATAGTGCCTAGGGGTTGTTCACTGTAATAGCTTTATCTTAAAAAGACTGTGAAATACACCTCTAAGTATGTATGCACAAGATACTAAGTTGTCTGAGAGCAAAGTTCCTGAGGAAGACTGTGAAATATACCTACAAGTACGAAGATACAAGGTGCTTAATTGTCTGACAGAGCAAAGTTCCCGAGGACATCGGTTCCTTTGCGAAGATTTATATCAACCATAAACAAAGTCCTTTTGAATGCCTTTCTGTCTTTCCAGATAAGCTCTGTCATCATCCTTTTAAGATCCATGAGTAGTCAGGGGACTGGGAAAACCTTAGGATTCTGTAGGATACGGTATCTGTTTCTGAATGACTTCAGAAACAGAAAGAGATGACGCATTGCAGACAAAAGCTTATTAAATGGGACGAGTGTGGTCCTTGGGCCAGATGACTGGCCTGCAGTGTGGAGGTAAATACAGCAGTAATTAATAATAGCCTACCTGCTTTCAGGTAGTCTATAATGGTAATTCTGGCACTCCAAAGGAAGGTATGACAATGCGATCCTTTTATTTTTAAAAAGCTGGACACAAGATTCCTCGGTCTAAGAAACTGTGACTATGCTAAATGGGTCCTACGTGGCCCAGCGAGCTGGCTGGGTGTGCAGCACCAAAACATCCCTTGGGAACTAGGTCAGACACGTGCACAGCAGAGCACAGACGTGCGTTCTCAATGGTGTTTATATGTAAAAAATGTTACTGATGGAACCAGCGTGGCTCTTCTGACTCAGTAGTAGCATGTTTAGAAGAGGAATAGATGTTATGGTCTTTATATTTGAAATAATTATTTTTTTTGCAGGGTTATTCTCTAATCTAGATGTTTTTTTAAGGTGTGTATATTTTTTACATTTATTTAAGGGCTTCAGTCATTAAGGATAGTCACAATCAAGTTTATATATACTTAATGAAAATGTTTACCTTTGAAAATGTAGATCAACCAATAAAATTATACATCGTTTGAGGGAGAAATGAAGCAGCTTTTAATATTAGAAAAAGAAATGTTAAAATCTGGGGAAGTAGAAGATAAGTATGGGAAACTGCAGCAAAGCAATCTCAGATCTTTTTTACCTTTCTCCCTTAGTTATATTGACCTTCCTAGTTATATTGATTTAAAAACAAACAACAACAAAAACAAACAAACACAGATGCTTAGTCAAGGTCCACAAATACTTTCACTATCAGTTAAAGAAATAGCTCCACCTCCTTCCATGGGGCACCACCTTTATAGTGATGCAAATGCTCGTGCTAGTGTGTTGTAAACTGACCTGGGAAACTAATCTTGATTAAAATTAAACCAAATAATTTTCCTATTTAATCCTGTCAGAATTTGACTGCAACTAAAACTATGATATTTAAAAAAAAAAAAAAATCCTAAATTTGTGAAAACCAGAAAATCTGTACTGCTTCCTTTCCTCAAAGACCTAGGCTTCAGTTGAATGGTCTGCTTATTAATCAAAGTATGCTGCTTCTGAATGCAGGCCATCATCTGGGTGTCCTACACCAATGTTGGTAATGAACCACGGAATGGTTATGGTTGGCAGCGACCTCCCGAGGCTCCTGGCCCAGCCCCTGCTCCAGCAGGGCCACCCAGAGCAGGGTGCCCAGCACCACATCCAGGCGGCTTCTGAAGGCCTCCAGGGAGGAGACCCCACCGCCTCTCTGGGCAGCCTGGGCCAGGGCCCCGGCACCCTCGTGCTAAGAACGTGCTTTGTGATGTTTAGATGGAGCCTCTTGGGTTCCAGTTTGTGCCCACTGCCTCTTGTCCTGGTGCTGTCCACTGGACATTCTGAGGGCAGCAAGCTCACAAACCCTGGACTTTGGGAGAGAGACTTTGGCCTCCTCAGAGATCGGCTTAGTAGAGTCCCATGCGATACTGCCCTGGAGCAAAAAGGGATCCAGGAAGGCAGGTTAATATTCAAGGATCACCTTCTCCAAGCTCAGGCATGATGTATCCCAAGAAAGAGGAAGTCAGGCAAAAATGGTAGGAGGGCTGCATGGGTGAACAAGGAGCTCCTGGCCAAACTCGAGCAGAAAAAGGAGGCCTACGGAGGCTGGAAGCAAGGACAGGTAGCCTGGGAGGAATACAGAGACGTTATCCAAGCAGGCAGGGATTATAGGTTAGGAAAGTCAAAGCCCAGAGAAAACTGAATCTGGTCAAGGACATCAAGGGCAAGAAGAAGAGCCTTCTACAAGTACCTCAGTGACAAAAGGAAGACTAGGGAAAATATGGGCCCTCTCCTGAAGGAAACGGCAGACCTGGCTACCCGGGACAGTGAAATGGTCAAGGTACTGAATGCCAGCTTTGCTTCAGTCTTTACCAGCAAGACTTGCCTTCAGGAATCCCAGAGACCAGGCTGAAAGGCCGGAGTAAGGAAGATGTACCTCTGGTGGAAGAACATCAAGTCAAGGAAATTTGAGCAAATTGACAAGTCCATGGGCCATGATGGTGTGCACCCATGAGTACAGAGAGAGCATGGTGACAAGAACAAAGCTCTGTACCGCGGTGCAAATACTCTACCTTCTTTCAAAATTAGAGAAGCTTAACAATTCAGATAGAATCTGCTTTTTAACTGTTATGTGACAGTTGAAGCCCTAGAAAAAGCAGCGTTTCAAGACATTTCCTCCCAAAGCTACTTTTTTTGAAAGTTAACTGAGATAATATAAGCTTAGAAGGTAAGCGAATTAGAATAAGAGAGATGAGTTATCACATTCAGGCCTATGTAAGAAAGAAATAGGGTGATAGGCTGCTGTCTTACTAGCCTATATACAGAGAAAATAGTTGAAAATGGAAAAGTTTATTTTGAAGAAACTTGTTTTATGCAACCCTTGCATGGGAGAAGAAGGCTGATTCCTATCAGTACTGGCCTGTGTTTAAATTAGAGTAACTTAAATCTACGTTTTGTATTGTAGCCCATTGCTTTAATCTGTTGTTTCTTCCCGTTTTAGGAAACAACATAATTGTGGGTGTAAACAAGCTCATTTTAAAGACGCATACTGGCTCTCATTTTCTTCTGAAAATAGCTGTAAATAGTAGAATGCATCAACATGCGAAATGCCAGAGTGACTAATTTGAGGTCTTATCTGCCAGTGCTTATTTGGAAATTATTCCTAGTGCCATGTTACCATTGCTCCACCAGTGTAAACCTCAAATACATACAGCATGTTACACTGGCACAAAGCAGGCTGTGCAGCTCAGTTTGATAGCTGACCGGATTAAATTGTACAAATGCTACTTGGATGTTATACTTAGGGTTTTCTGATGGAATAGTCTTACACCAGGGCTACAACATCAGCTACGTCAGTGGTGTAATGCTGAGTGAATCTTGTTTGGGCTTAAAGGACAAAAGGAGTTACTTCTGGGTTTTAACACAGAGGTGGATGTGTTTATCACAAAGAAAAGTATTTTAATGTTTTGCAGAAAGCATGCTTTTAATTTCACAGTTGGTTTTAAAGTATTTTTAATGACTGGTACTATCTCTAAATTGTTAAGAAAGAAACAGATTGGTATTGATGTCGGCTGTCTTCTTATGTTCTGGTGAAGACTTTCAGGTTAGGCCCATAAATTGCTGGAGTTACAACTGGAACTGATATTCTTGATTATTTGTCTTTAAAATCTTACAAAACTACATCAGCTATGCTGAATTGAGGGAATAGTCACTAGCAGCAGCATCTCAATCTATTTTATATTTAATTTATTTCGTATTTGTAGCTTAATACTAAGCAGTTCAGAGTCCTGGTTTGGAAACAAAACAGATTAGGGGTGGTACCAAAAAGTACATTTCAACACTAGAATGCAGGAACTGCAGCGGGACCACTTTCTATAGACACAGAATCTCCTGGTCAGGCATCCTAAAGTAAATTTTCATGCAGAGATGTATATACCCCAGGGGATGCTATTTTTCAGTTATTTTCATGGAAGATACTTTTTTGACAATGCTGATTTTTTTTTTTAATGAAAACAACATATTTGAAATCTGTATTGTTCTCCTGTTCAGATATTCCCAAAATTTTATTTTTTGATCTGTTTTAGTGAGCTTGAAAAATTAAAAAAACAAAACACATTTCTCTGTCATAATGGGGAGTTTTTCTTTGTGTGTTTATATGTTCTCTCATCTCTCTCTTTTTATAATTCCCTTTCCCAAGATAAACAGATTAGATAACTAGACTAGGTAATTTTTTTTATTATCTAATATATCATAAAAGTGAACTGGATCCTACTATATGTTCTCTTATATCTCTCTCTTTTTATAATTCCCTTTCCCAAGATAAACAGATTAGATAGCTAGACTAGGTAATTTTTTTTATTATCTAACACATCATATAAAAGTGAACTGGATCCTAAAGAGATGGATTCCTCAATGTCTTTTGAAAGACACATTTTTTTTTATAGGCGTTTCTCAGAAATATTCTTAGAGTCCATTTTTACAGGCACTTACATTCATGTTTAGCTGCAAATGTTTTAGCAAATGCAGTGAAGTAGATAGGATTACTCATGTGCCCATAATAAGGCAGAGGACTGTGGTTTTGTCCAGAGGACTGTGGATTTGGTGGTGGTTGTCAGTGACTGTCTGCAGTCGCCTTTTTTTTTGTCATCTCTTTGATACGTATGATACTTGTATCCACTTCATTTTAATCTTTCTTGTCATCTTAGAGCAACAGGGAGCCATTTCTGTTGAGACTAACGAATGAAATCTATTTCCTAATAAAAATATGTTTTGCTTAAACAAATTCCTGACATCTTAGTCTTAATGTTTGAATGTGTGTCGTGTTAGCACGTAGTTTTGTAAGCTTAGTCATTGCTGCTTTGAAATAAAACAGTTTACCTTATGTGAAATTTAGTAATACATTCAGTTTATTTCTGTGGAATTCCACCCCTTGTTTCTCAGGTATGTCATTGTATTTTTGAGTGAGTTTTGTATGCCTTATGGAGGAATAATTCTAGGAAGAGGAAAGGGCAGATGTCCTGGATCCAGTGATTTAATTTTTCTTTTCAGACCCCAGATGTTTTGTTCTGTTTCTAGAATACCCATGTGAAACTTAAATTGGAGCATAACTGGCATATTTACAGTGGTGCCACTGTGATGAAAATTACAGAACTCAAATTATGATTTTATCACCTCTCTGATTATAAAAAAAGTTGCCACAATCTTTTCATTACCCATCTTAAAGGATTATCTTTTAAAGATAATGTACACTTTCTATGGTACTGTCTGCTTTTCTTTGACGTTCCCAGTAGTAGCTGCAGTGTATATGGTTATGCATCCACATGCATACTTAGAAGTTAATATTTCTTCATATTACTGATTTTTTCTACTGTAGAAAGTGAACTTTGGCCTGAGGTTTGTTTCATATGCATGACTCGAATTATTACAAAAACGTGCTACGTTTCACATACCTTGTTATTAAATAATTAAGTGGATAATGCAGGTGATAAAAATAAATATGAATGTGTAACACAAAATATATAATTTTAAAATATTTTTAGTGAGGAAAATGCATACATTACCTGTCTTTTCTTTCCTCTGAACTTTTCAGTAAGTTTAATCAGGTGATACTGGTTGATAGATGTTCTGTCACATTCATCTCATTTTGTCAAGCATTTAGGTACTTCAATTTTATACATAATTTGGTCATCTTAGTGTGAGCTGTACTACCTTCATTAGCCTAGCCTTTGAAGAGGAATTTCAACCCAAACTGTCAAATAATAACCAGCTATTTTCTTTCTCCCTCCTTTTCTTAGTATGCGCGCAGGCCATCTTTAAAGAATAAGTATTTATTTAAAATTCTGAAAGTTTTTCCTTACTGTTTATTTTATAAGTAATTGTGGTAACTGCTAACCTTTTTGGTGTACGTGGGAGAAGGCTTCTGCAACAAACTTCAAATATTGTTGGAAGAACACACTTTTTAATTAAAGATAAGCTTGTCAGAAGAGGTGCAGTTTGTTTCAGACAGGCAGGGCTGACTGCCTTCATAGCTACTGTCAGCTCTCTTTATCTTTAGAATTTAGGGAATTATATTCTGTTTTTCCATAAGCTGTTATGCTTGCTTCCTCACTATGATGTTTGTAGCAAATAAGTAGCATCAGATGAGGAAAAGGCATCTTGCGCTTGGGAAGTTGTTGGGCTTTTCTGTGATCCTTCATTTCTGTGGAATTTCATCCCCAGGTTTTGGACCGGTCCCTCAAATTGTAGAAAGCTTCTTTGCTCAGGAGGAATGTGGTTATAAACCATGATCTTGAGGTGGGAGATTCCACTGGTGTGATATTATAAGGTACGGTTCATGCACACATTGTTTCTCAAGGAATGCTAAGGTCAGAGTCTTTTAAGTTTAAATCAACCACAGGAGCCAAAGGCAAGCCTGAGACAGCTCGTCTGTCTGGCAGGGAATACTGCACTGCTTTGTACGGCACAACTGGGCTCCAGAAGTCTTCGTGTCCACAGAATTGTATGGCAGTACCCCATCCAAGGTTTGAGATAAGTGAATAAGGCTTGTCTGCAGAGTGGGGTAGGAAGTTGAAGAGGAAGAGTGTTGTTCAGGTTTTTGCAAGGTGTATTTATACAAAACCCAGGATAAATAACTCAAACTACTTAATATAAATCCAAACAGCACTTTTATTCAGGAGGTCATGACCACAGTCTTAAATAGGATGGGGAAAAATCTGTTTGAAGGAGTGAAGTACTGTTACCTTTTCTAGATAGAGGATGAATCAATTTGGAATGGAAGCTTTTAAATCATGGTAGTTTATGATGACTCTCTTCCCAAAATACCAATTTACTGATACAGCTGTGTATGTTACAGCTGAAAGTGGCCCTTGCTTAGTATGTAAATATGGCTTTCTTAAGAACTCTTTCTTTTTTTTTCTCTTTAAATTTCTTATCCTCTAAGCAAAAGAAAGTATGGTACTTATGTTTGAACAGTTCTATATTTAAGTACAGAAACATTCCCTATTGGGACACTTTGTATATTTTTTTTAAGTCAGAAAATAAAGAGTGAACTTATTGGACATTTTTTTTTTAAATATGAAGGGGGGTGTTTTGTTTCAGAGACATGTATCAGTCCACTTGGGTGTGAACTATAACTCAATGAAATGCAAAACATTTTTTATGGGTAAACTAATGGCTATTGATAGATAATATGCTTAGCATAGTTTACTTACACAGTTACAAAAGTATTTTCTGTACTTAAAATAGACTGATTAGTACAACCAGAAACAATTAGTTCTACAGACTTGATAACATCTTTTTTCAACTGAAATTGTATTAATAAAAGAAAAGAAACAGGTTTTTTCTTTTTTTTCCCCTTCAAGTTTGAATGAATGGACACTGTACCAAGGATGATTCCCCATGCATCTAATCTGATTTGTCTTGGTTGCTGTATTTTTTTTTTCTGTTGTCTTTGCTTAACTGATGCTGCAGTGAGTAGCTTTAAGGAGCTAAATGGCCGAAAATGAAAACTGCAAAAGACCTGTTCAGTTTGGCTCCCTAAACTGGCTTGCTCAGGATGAGAACACTGCTGCTGAGTCAAAGGAGGGGTGGGGATTTTTGTTTAGGGGACAGGGAGACTGGTTTAGACTGTCCTGGAACTTCATCCTCAGACCTTGAATAGATTATTGCTATATGCAAATATATGCTGCTTGACTGGTTAATCTGCAGCCCTGAAAATTACTGCCAGTTGCTGTAATTGATTTATTCAATGTTAGATGCCTGCAACATACACAGCTTTGGAAGCAAAGGGTAATGTTAAGCTGCTTTCGTAGTTTGTTTTGAGAAGCGTCAGATGGAGTAAGTGCTTGAGACATCCATCTTAACTGCTGTGGATATCACATACCACTTAACTATAGCACAGGCTTGAGCTTCCGATGTCTCTGCAGTTTTTATTCAAATGCTTCTTGACAGTGCCAAGAATATAGTGGCTGTTTTCTACAGTTTGGGGCAAACAATGACGTAGGCTTCAAAAGGGTCTTCTGTACTTGTCCTTGATACAGCATGTATATTAGAATGGCATATACTGATAATTACTTTCTATGAAAATTACCAGAATTGGTTGGTTTTTAGGGAAAAGTGCAAGTTGTTTGCTAAATTTCACCTCAGAACCACCCTCTAAAATTTTGGTTATTTTTCTTCAGTGAGCTAAAACAAACCACTTACCAACATTTTTACAATTTCAACAGTTTCACATTAGTTATTTGTGGAAGGCCTTCAGGCTTTGTTAGAAGGTGTAGCAAGTAAGTGCTTCTTCATCATGTATTGCAAGAGTAAGATTGACTCACTACAACTTCTGGCTCTTTCTCATTTTAACATTAACACAATCATGTTTAAATGGTTTTAATAAACTCTAATACATTGTCACATGTTGCAAATTTATTCACTTTATTTAAAATGCAATTTTTTAAAAAATCATGCATTCTGTATAGGTAATGTGTACAGTATCTGTTATGATTTATTTGTATAAGCCAGCTGTTTTGAGATGAGACCTGGAGGTATGTGGTTTAGGAAGGATACAGTGCATAGATTTTATAATTAAATCTCTTAGGTGCATTGTTCCTAATGTGAGGCTGTCATGTTAGGGAAGGAATACATAGCAATGGAGAGCTTGTATTAATGTTCTCATTTACATAACCTTTTTAATAAAATGGCTTAGTTGGCTGAAGACTGTCTCTTGTTAAAGAGGTGAAATGACATCACACAGCTAAAACATGAAGATTGGAAAGACTTCTATTACAAAACACGAACTGCATTCCAAGAAATTATGGAAAATAAATACTAAGAATGTAAAGCTGCAACTTTATATGGCCACCCAGGCGTTCTGTCAATGTTGGTGTTCCAAAACCTGAATGGTTTATTCAGTGATGTGCCTCTCATTGGGAGATGGTGCCAGACAGAACCTCTTTTGCTCCCTAGTCAAGTTTCTGAAGTGCTCTTAAATAACAGTTCTATCAAACATTTGCTAATTAGCTGACAGAATTTTTCAGTTAAGTTGGGTACTTCTGTTGAATTTCACTGTGTAGTGCAATTCTTTTGAGGCACATGGAAGTAAAATAGTTATAATAAAGCTACAACTGAACGAAAACTGTATGGTAGATTTAATACTTTCAAAGAAAATGCTGAGATAGCAGTATCATTTAAAGTGACCGACCTTCAGAACTTCTTTCTAAATGGTTATTAATAGTAGGTTTTTAGAATTTCTTTGCTTTTGCCAAATTGTTAGTATTATTGTTTAGCCATGAAATAGACTTGACTATTGTTTTGAGTAGGTTGAAAAAAGAAAAAACTTTCAGAGAGCA
This sequence comes from Anser brachyrhynchus, assembly GCF_964034855.1. NCBI lineage: Eukaryota > Metazoa > Chordata > Aves > Anseriformes > Anatidae > Anser > Anser brachyrhynchus. Next base: position 111,265,498 of record NC_137696.1, on the reverse strand, counting down.
GTCTAAACTCTAAACAAGTCACTAACTTCAAGGAAAACAAAAATCCAAAGTCCTCTGCAGGTTTTTGTGTGCATGTGGAGGGGGTGGGGGGAGAAGCACAGCTCAGCTGTTAAAGTATAGCTTTCCTAAAATTATTGTTTAAAAGGTTGGCTTTCTTTGTCAAAAAGGTCCCCAGTCTTCAAAAGTTTGTGATCTTTTCAATGTGAAGCTTTGAAAAGGTCTTTTGCTGTGTGGTCTGCTGAGAAGGCCAATGCACATTGTTAATACAGCAGACCTGTTCACATAGAACAAAGAAAAATATGGTTGTAGGAAAAAATGACCTGGCAAGCTGGACTGGGTAAATAAGACGAGTTTTAAAAAAAAAAAAAGCTAAAAATGTGCTGGTTGAATAATCCATGGCAGCTTTGAAGAAGACACATGACTGTGTTTATTTAATCACAAGATCAATTAATGGCAAATTATGGAAATAATGCAAAATTGGCTTTGAGAAAATGACATTTCACTGGAAAACAAGCTGAGGTGGAGCCATAGCAAGGAAAAAAATGCAAGAGACTAGGTATACAGTAGCACATCTTAGTTAAATAACTATTTTTGACATTAAAAAAAACCAAAACACATTTTTGAAAAAGCCTTGAATATTAGAGTTCCACTGACTTCAGTATAAATGAGGTGAAGCTTTATTGAAGTATCTTCTTGCAGTACAAAGTAGTGATTAACTTTCACTTTTTCATCCTTATTTCAGTAGCAGAAACGATGCAGCTTGGCTTCCAAGTGGAAGTTGCAAAAGCGTTTGTCCCACTTTTGAGTCCGATGTACAGCATAGCTTGCCTCTGCATTTACAGCTACAGTGCTTCATGTTCCTCAAAGTTGCCCGAAAATTCACAGCATACACCTCAGTTGCCCTTCGTGCTCCTTACTTGAACATTTGCATTCAACCCCTTTCTGTCCAGGGAAGGATTTAGCTCTTCTAGTGTGATATGAGGTGCCAGCAGGATGCAGCTGTGTCATGGGGCTTCTGAAGAGCTCCTTGATGGTCTCTGGATGCTTCCTTGGTTTTGGCTTATTCATTCAAAAGGAGGGAGTTGGTTTACAGAGATGGATGGTGGCTAGTTGGAAGAATACACTTAATTACAGTGTAACATACTTATGTAGTCAAAGTAATTTTGCGTAGGGCACTGCAATTTGCTGTATCATAGAGAGTAACTTCACTTATTCTATTGAGAACGTCAGAGTTTCACACGTGTATGCTGTCACACTTTGAGTTTAAAGTTTACATAGGCACATTTTGGTTAAGTAGCAATTCACTGTAGTATTGTTAAAAATTCGTACTCTTCACACAAACGTTTACACAGTAGCTCATGCAGATGGACCTTATGTATCATCTTAAATTTGAGACAGATGAGGAAATTAAATGATTTTCCCATCTAACCACCTACCTACTACAGGATGCTATTTGAGCAGCTGTTTCTAGGGGTGGACAGGTGCACTGATCTGTTCTTTGTTCAACTGCTTTCTGTATGAGTGGAAGACATTTCCAAAATGAAGTATGATGATAGTTTTCTAAACATTCTTAGAAGGTGAAGACTTAATTCTATTGACTTTGCACATACAATCTCAATTGCAGCATTTGAAATGGTAGAAATCAATATACAGCCAAGCATTTTTGTGAGTTTGCATGTATGTAATAAAGTAAGATTGGGTCACGTATTTTTAAATAGCTTTGGAACTTGGGAGACTTCTTGTGAATTTATGTATTTATATTTAGAAAATACCTAAAGTTGTGTTAATAAGAAGTTTCACAATTAAAATATCTCTGCATGCCGAAGTGGATGAGTTTGTTTCTTTATTAGCATTCTTGTTAACAGTACATGTCAAGTTGATACGCAAAACAGCACGTCCTTGCAAACAACCCTAATTTCTGGTAAATTGCATTTTGGCAAAGAAGATTGGCTTTTATTTGTGTTTTTTTTTTATTTTTTTCAACTTGAATGGAATTGTGTGTCAGAAAGGAAGGTAAGGCCTGCACTTTGAAGGCAGAATTTGCTTTAAGATGCAACTGAAGGATAGTCTCCAAGTTTGGAAAATGCTTATCAGTGTGGGGATTTTTTCTCCTCCTCATTGCAGTTTTCAAACACATACATGTGTTGCTGTGGGTTAGAAGGGAAGAGCTGGCAAATACCGGAGGGGGAAGCGGCTATGAAGGGTTTTGGACACAAGGAGGGGATGGGTGATTTTGGCACATCAGCACCCAACCAGTCCTCCCAGCACTGGCAGACTGCGGTCTGGCCACCCCACTTGGTGAATGAGAGGAGGGCTGGGAATCACAGAATCACAGGGTTGTAGGGGTTGGAAGGGACCTCAACATGCCATTGGGTCCACCCCCCTGCCAAAGCAGGTTCCCTAGAGCAGGCTGCCCAGGTAGGCGTCCAGACGGGCCTTGAATGCCTCCAGAGAAGGAGACCCCACAACCTCCCTGGGCAGCCTGTCCCAGTGCTCCGTCACCCTCACCGTGAAGTTCTTTCGCATGTTGGTGCGGAACTTCCTGGGCTCCATTTTGTGGCCATTGCCCCTTGTCCTGTCCCCACAATCCCCTGGAAAGAGGTTGGCCAGATCCCTCTGTCTCCCACACTTAAGGTATTTGTAAACATTGATGAGATCCCCTATCAGTCTTCTCAAGGCAGAACAGACCCAGGTCTCGCAGCCTTTCTTCATATGGGAGATGCTCCAGGCCCCGTATCATCTTTGTGGCCCCCTCTGGACTCTTTCTAGGAGATCCCTGTCTTTTTTGTGCTGGAAGCCACACTCCTGCCTGAAACTGAAAAGTGGAGCTGCAGGAGAGCACTGGTCGTCCCCGGCCGTGGCCACGCTTCTGCTCCGCTGCCAGCACCGGGCCTTGGTGGCACGGCTTCGCCTCTCTGCCAAGCGTCTTCCTTGCTGCTGCGGTGGGATGCGATTCTGCGTGACCTCATCTGGCAGAGGTGCGAACGGCTGTTAGTTTTACCAAACGTATTTGGTACTGGTGAAGCAACAGAACACTTGAATGCATGTATTTGGATATAGTAAAATTGGCGTATTTGTTTCAAATCGAGTTTTTAAAAGTCGAGTAAGAATCTGTAAAATTTTAGTCAGCAGATGAACTGTATAGGAAGAGGGTCAACTTCCATGCGTGTGAAAATTGAGTGATCAGTGAGCCATCGAAGGCTTTGGGTTGGAAGGCACCTTTAAAGATGACATGGATCACAAAGATCACCTCTCTGCAGCAGGCAGGGATGTCTCTCACTAGATCAGGTTGGCCAAAGCCCCGTCCAGCCTGACTGAGCACTTCCAATGGGTGTTGGATGCTTTGATGGGGCAATGAGGAGCATTTCCAATGATGGTGGACTATGGAGATTCTTCCGAAGTCTAAAATAAATTGTGGGGTTTGTCAATTTAAAAGATACTTCATAAAAATAGGCCCTGCTTTCATGTTTTGGAGTGCTTTTACTATATACAGCACTTCAAACTTTTAACAAACATATTTATAATAATACAGACAAGGGACACTTCAATCAAGGGCAAAGTTTCTAAGTATTGAGTAAAGGCATTTTTTTTTCTGTTCCTGAACTGTAGAAACTGCTGTAAAAATGAGGATAAGGAGGTGACACAACAGAAAATGATGCAAGTAAACTGCTTTAGTGGCATAGGTGAATGTTTTCTTACTAATGGGTGACACTGGTAGATGTTTCTTTTAATTTATGGTACCTGGCAAACCTATCTTTGATCTTAAGGTCTTTTACCCCTCATGTTCCCAATGTACAATGTCCTCCAGTTTTGTCTAATAAAGGGCATTTAAAAAAATATATAGGCTTTTTTGCCCCCCCCCCCCCCCTTTTTTTTTTGCTTTAAAGCTGATCCTGTACAGATTCCAGTGAAGGAAATCAGTTGATTACCAGCATTGTGAGTTTGAGTCATGAATGGGTAAAGATCTTTGACACTGAAGATTAGTAAGGGGGAGGAAAAAGGAAGCATGTCATCAACCTGGCATGATTGTGCACCTACTCTAAGCAATAGTCACAGTCTGCATTTCAGTTTATGATGGGAAGAGCAAGAAAGAGCTGTACTAGATTCTGTGGGGTGTAATTCTGCTGCTGATACTCCTCTAAAATAGTCAGTGGCATAACATACAGCTCCGCGGTCTAAACAGCGTCTAAGTCACTGCTTTGGACATTTTTGCTGCGGAAGATTTCACTGGCTTGTTTGTTCCATAATATCTTTCTCTGGGAATTTGGAACGTGTGTCATTCTTAAATCAGGGCTGCCTTCTTGAAAGATGGTAGGACTGCTTAAGTTTTTGTTTTTTCAGTTGACCTGTACCCCACACGGCCTGTGAAGTCCACCAGAAGGACATTCTGTGCCTTCATGTCTGAGCTGCTGCCTTCCCCGCTCTCGCTTTGTAGGTGCCGGGTTGCTGGTGGATCTGAAAGGAATCTGTTTTACTCACTCAACAAGAAACTCTAAGACTCCTATTTTTTTCCTTACTTGAAACTGGGAAGGCCTCAGAAAAGAGGTCATCTTACAGTCATTTTTGATGCTTTATTGATCCGCTGTTTTTTATATCTGTATGTAGGAATACCTGCAAAAAATTGCACTGTCCTTTTACTAAATAAATTTATCAGCAAAAATTTTAAGTGAATCTATAAAAAATAGTATGTATTAGTAGCATTTTATAATTTCACAGGAAAGCTCTCTTTTAAAATAAGCAGCTTCAGTTTCCCCCACAATATTGGTCAATGGTAGACAGAGAGATGAATATCCATCTATCATTTGCTGACATTCTTTAAAATTTTGATATCTAGCTGCAGCTTGTTACAAACTTCAGTGGTTAATAGGATTTAAAGTGAATGTGGAAACATGACTGTATAATTTGAAATAGCTGTTCAGATTGAAAAGGCTGTAACAATTTTATCTGGTCCTCTCCTCCTGCCCAACTCTGAGTGATAACAATATTTAGAATTCCTTTCAAAATGTCTTTGGAATGATGCTAGGCATTTCCCTGTGTAATTCTTTTCTATACTTTCATCTTTTCAACTGTTGACCCCCTTTCTTGTCTATGTCTTGTCTACAAAAAAAAATGGCCTTTTTTTTGGGGGGGGGGGTCATTTTACTATAAACCTTCATTTTCAGTACTGTGATTTATTGTAGAAACTCCTCTGTGGATTTTCATTCTCCCAAATCCTTTTCATGAACAAGTGGGGTCTAGTTTTGAAGCTAAATTTGCGTCAGTATTTGTGATGATTAATGTTTTGGATCTTAATATCTCCAAATTTGATTACTGCAATATTTCCTAGCTTCTTGAAATCTTCTTTATCTGTCTTTCAGGGAAATGGTTTTACTTGCTGATACATAGCAAATGTAGTTGGTTTATACTTTTAGACAGGCACTTCATGGTCAGTTTATTGTTCAGGATGATTTAAAGCAGGATCAGACAAAATAGCATGGTTTGCATACTAGCTAAATACCATAAATAGCTGTTACTATGACGAAAGTAGTAACTGTAATAAATGTTTCTGAAAAGTGTAGTTTAACATCTGTGATTTGAGTGCTTAATGAAGTTAGGTTTGTACTTTCGAAGAATTGAAGTTATATTTTCAGGTAAGTGAGTCAGCATAAGGGATTAATGCTTCTAGGAGTTCTATTTTGGTATCTAACTTAAGTATTTCCACTGAGTGAAGTATTTCAATTCTCAGTGAAGAGATGGCTTAAATATAGAATTGCATAGTATGTAGAACAAGGTGATATTAAAATTTAGAAATAAGTATTAGAAAGTAAGATGCATTGTGTCAACACAGTAAATTTTTATAATGCTGTGTTTATGTATTAGCTTTGAAATGTTTTCACATGAGTTGCATGTAAAAAGGGAATGTTATGAAGATATGCAATGATATATAAATATTCTTGATTTGTGTTGAGGAAGTTAGAGAGCAGGAATTCTCTTAAAGAGTAAAAAGGTAAACGTTGACTTCAAAATGTATTTTTGGAAGTGATTGTTTCTCAAGACTGTAACACTTGTATGGCTGTCTGAAAACCACATTACAGTTTCATGGCTAGGAGGATGAATATGCATATATACAAAAGTTTCATCTATAATGAACAGAAGAAAGATTGTACAATGACTCAGGAACATAACTCTTCGTGAAAAATTTGTTCTTACTCCAGTACTGCTGATTTCAGGACAATTTCACAATACTATTTGTTATTGGAGATCAGCCTTATTTGGAATTGGATTTGAGAAGTCTGATTTCCAAAGTTGGTGAAATTGTGCAACTAAACAGAAACTGAAGATCAAAATAGTCATTATTAAAAAAAAAAAAAAAAAAAGACACTGGTGTTCTCCTGAAGGTGAATAATACATTTAACATTCTTTTACAACTTCTAACTGTTTTCACTCTTAGCAGTAGAAGTCTAGGGAATTGCAGTATGATTTGGGGTATTTTTAGAAGACTGCGGTTTCCTTTGCTAATTTGATACGATTCCTTTTCAGAAATGCAAACAAAAAGATCTGGTGTATACATAAGTGCACCCAACTGTTTGATTTGCACCTACAGCTGGGATACTGGGGAAGAAAAATGTGCTCGGAATTTGTTATGCAAATGGAAGACCAAGTGTCCCACTTTATTTCACAATTACCATCTAGAGTATTACCACAACAAATAGCCTTTTCTAACTAGAATGAGGTTTAACCAGCTGTAAAATTGATAATCAGTCATGCTATTTCAGAAACTGCAGTGTGAGTGTTTTTTGCGTTGTTTGTGCAGTAATGAAAATAAAGTCCTAAGAGCATTGAATGTACCTGGAATGTTGTTTTTAAATAACCAAAGAGAAATTTTATACACTCAGTACTGTTGGTTTTGTTTTCACTGAATCAGAGATAAGTTGCATCTCGGGAAGAGGATACAAAGCCGTATTGCATATCCACCCATTCCACACTGGAAGGATTATTATCACGTGGAAGAAGTGAAATGATGTTGGGCGCTCAGCCTTCAGTCTATTATATCTAAATTTTGGAAAGCTTTTAATGTAAAACTGTATGTGTATATATTGGTAATACTATTTCCCAGATACGTATGTTAGCTTAAAATAGATGTGTTATTACTTAAATAAAAATATCACTAAATGATAAATAGTTTTCTTGTTCTGTGTATCACTAAGATGAGAAAACCCATTTTATTCCATCTGGAGCCAATACTAGGTACTTTCAAATATTTTCGTTAAGCTCATAACCTGCTTTATAGCAATGACACTTGATTTGGTTGTTGCCAGAACTGACATTTGAACCCAGCCTCCATTTTTTTACATTTGAGGTAAGATGCAGTGCACTACTAGTTTCAGAGTGCTGGTCTCCATTGATAAGCTCTTCTCCTTTTCCTTGGGTGTTTTTGAGTTTGACCCCTTAATGTCCTCTTTTGTACAGAGGATATAACACTGGGGCTGAAGAACAGCCTCTGTTTCATTTCCTTGTAATTACTTGTTGGGATTGTAGCAGCTTCTGTAGGAATAATGAGACAGTTGCCCAGAGTAATAACATGAAAATGAATGACTAGAATGGAAACTAGACTGAACCAAGAATCTGTCTAGCCTAATACCCTGTTTTCATCAGTAGCCAATTGCTAGAAATGCCTAGGAGAGGGTGTAAGAGAAGAAAACTTCCTGTCCTATTAAAATCTCTCAGCCTATGTTGGCAACACAATTCAGGAGCTTCCTGAGGTAGCTGGAGTGTTTTCTGTCTCGTAGCTTTTGACAGCTCCATCTCTGTTGAATCAAATAGCCTTCAGACCAACGCGAGCTTCTTGGCAGCAGAAACATTCCATGACAATAAGTTCCAGCTTTACTCTATGATGTGAAAAAAATCTTCCACGATGAGTCTCTTGCATGCTAGCTTCATTTGCCTTCCATCCTATTGTTAACTGGGATCCAAATAGCAAATTATTTTAATGAGTCACCACAGATGTAGGAGAGCAGATCTAAGGTGATTGCCTTTGATGCTCTGTGTATTCCAGTTTGTGTTTATCCATCTCTTATCTTAGATATGACAGCAGTACAAAACAAAACCACGTCACGATCTTCCGCAGACAGGCCATCATCCCTGATCGATGACGCTGTGACAATACAACTCACGAAGAAGCATTGTTTTACAAAATTTCCTGTCAGCTCTTCTAACAGCACTGTCTAGCCAAATAATTTGTGGCATTTCTGAAGGTTTACATGGCATCCTGACAATAATTGAGCTCCGTTTGATTGAAGCATTTTTACAGAATTGAATAAAGGCACCCATCATAGAGCAGTCTAGGAAGCAAGAGGCCTTTGGAGGTCTTCTGGCCCAAGCCACTGATATGCTCTTAAGCAGGTCCATTAGATGATGATGGTTTTATGGTGAGTTATGTTTTCAGAATCTCCAAATACAGACTCCACCTTATCTCTAGGCAACCTGTTCCAATATTTGACCACTCCATTGGTGGAAAAAACATTTCCATATAGCCAGTTGCAATTTCCCATGTGGCAGCTTGTGTCTGTTGCCTCTTGTGTTAGAATGCCGTCAGATTGATTGGATGCAATTTGCTTGCAGTCAGTTTATTCAGTTATCTTTTTCTTCATCTATCTGGGAATAGCTTCCAGAGAGATTAGCTTCATAACTGTCCTGGGACCTGAGGCTAACTGTAATTCAGGCCTGTAGTTCATCAGATCCTTTTTCATGCCCTTCTTGGAGACAGGCATGACACTTGCCTTTTGGTGGTTATCAGCAACCTCCTGAGTTGCCATGACCTTTTTAGGGTGGTAGAGAGCAGCCCGGTAATGATTCTGACTTGCTCCAAAGCTCCCTCAGATGCATCCCATCGGGGTCCCTGGAGGAGAGTGGTGTGTGTCCCAGGAGACAGCAGCAAAAAAGCTCACCCGGTCTTTTCTGTGCCTTCCGTCACTCTCTCTCCTACCCCCCTGAGAAAGGATGCCCACATGTACTTACGTTTGTTGCTGATTTACTGATAGCAGCCTTTCTTACTGCCCTTATATCCTTTCATTGCCACGATCTGAATGTCTGTGTGCAAGGATATACAAGTATGCATATATATTGTGGTTTTGCAAGGGCAGCATAACTCTAAAGTTTGAGAGAAGTAGGTTTAATCACAGTCATTCCAATATTTAGTTGCTGGAAGAGGAATCTGCAAATTGATTCATAATACAGAGTATATAACAAGATGCACTGGATGGAAGTTATGGCTAGATAAAATGATCAGAAGCCAAGAGCTGTTATTTTCCCCAGCTTGTGATTGACTCTGGTAGAAATTTATATTTTATAATGAATTCTTCTTACTTCTAAAACAAGGTTCTGCACTTATCCTGACGTTAAAGTCTTATTTTAAAATCTTAAGATTTTAGTGACTAAGCAACCATTTTTCTTCCATGACTGAATTATTTTATTGATTAAGTAGTTGAAAAATTCCTCAGAAGAAATTACCTGATCTCTTCCATGCCCCTTTGGACCTCCTCTTTGTCTAACTAAGGAGGTCAAAGGTCTTACCAAAATCTGTTCCCAACCTTATGGGTTAGTTGTTTGCAATGTCAAAGTCCTGACTGATCTTCTAGATGAAATACCTAATTAATATCTACTTATGCACGTAATAAACTTTGTGCTTAGGGACTTGAAAAATGAGTAATAACAGCAGAAGATTACAGTAGAACCTTACTTCATCAGGCTTCATCAGAATTAAGTCTGTCAAAATCTGTAGAGAAGAGGTTGCTGTCAACCACACTCTGTTAAACTTTTTTTTTTTTTTTAAGCAATAAAATCCAGATTTAGGGACTATCTTCTGCTGAACCAGACCTTTTTGGACCAACTGGTATAAAAGCTGACCTTAATGGCGCCGACTTGCACGTGCTCAGGTCAAATGTAATTGTAGAATCACAGAATAATTCAGCTTTGAAGACCTTGGGAGGTCATCTGGGTCCATCCCCTGCTCAAAGCAGCTACTTAATGTTTATGCCAAGTGTGATTCTGGTCTGTTTTTTTTACAGGACAGCCAGTTATGTGGTTTTCTTCTCTTTTTATTTTTGCCACTATTTCAGTAATAGGAAATTTCTTCAAATGATTTCATGACATATTCTTTTTATTCCAGAGAAAAACATGGAAGATCAAACACTTCTAGTTGAATTTACCATTAAATCTAGTTAGTATTTCTTTCCACTGCAAAAAGCGGAGGCTAGTGACCTCTTAAGTAGCTTTTTATTATTGAAGTTGGTGAGAAAATTTCAGTTCATTGATGAAAAATAGTCCTCATGAATTTTACATGGGATGGGAGATTAGTCTAATCAGGCCCTAAAAGCATACATTTCGAATTTCAGCAGAATTCATCTACAAAAGTTCCTGTTACACTTTATAAAGCCTAGAATATCTCATTAGTAGTCCTGACACAGGAATTGGAATTTAATTGGTATTTCCGTTATATTAGGTATTTAAACATATTTTCATTATGTAAGTTTATTTTATCAAAGAGCACATTATCTATTTGAGAGACAAAATTATTAGTAAATTTGACTGCAGTCGAGTCATCAGTGAAGGTTGTCTCTAGGGTAGGGTGCATATTGGATGGTGGAGAAGGATATTGCACTGTGCTTGTCTGAAACTCCAAGTGAAGTTAATCTTATGTATGAAGTGGGAGTTATGCTTTATGGACACACAGTTCTGCTAAAGAAAGGCACTAACCTTTCTTCAAACTGATTCCACAGAATTAGATGCCCCTTTTTAAAATTTATAATAGGAAAGATAAAGCCTGTATTAGCTAAGATTACGAATGGATACAAATACTGTCATTTTGCCTTAAAAAATAAGGCGTTCATATAATGTTTCCTTGAAATATGCTTTTAATTAAATAGGCTAAAATGATTTGTAATTTTCCTTTGTCAAATCTATTTATGTGAGACATTTTTTAGGGCTGCTTAGCTTCTTTGGAGTAAAATAATTATCTCATTACCAATATATAATGCATATATATTATTGCAAAAATAAAAATTGGTTTTCTTTATGTTGATAAACTTTTGCTTCAGTTATTTGAGATATTGGTGGTTGGTATAAATTATTATGCATACTCATTTTGTTTAAATTCCATTAATTTTCTTCCAGTTATTAGGTAGGTACTCATTCAAAGCAAATCTTAAGCTAATTGTGTTGTGTATAATACTAGGCAGTGGACCAAGAGTAGTTTAAGGGTGAGCAAGGTCTTTTGACTTATCAGCATTTAAAATAATTTTTACCCATTTTCTTTTTTTCTGTGTCTGTTTACAAGACATTACATTTTTCATGCTCTCTCTTACCTGCAGACTCCCTTTCTTCAGGCAGTCATTTTTACAATTATTTTCTTTTCCAATTGTTTTTCATAAAACATATCCATGTGTTAGTATGTGAACAGCAGCAAATGGTTAAACTCTCTTTTGACTATTTCTATTTGACATGAATTGTTTCTCCCCTGATGTAGAAACAGTGCCATTTTTGCTAGTATATGGGTCAAAGCATTCTGATGCTTCCTGGATTAGTCTGGTTATCTTGACCTCTTAAAAAATAAAAATGAAAAATCAATCTGTGACAGTAAGTGTTCTACATTTCTCCATGTGGCATGCAAATTGTTTACTCCAAAGTTAGATGTGGTTTTGATTGCTTCAGTTTTATTTATCACTTTAACTGGAAATCAGGGTTCATGGAATTATATTTTAAGATATATGTGGTGCTACTGATCAGTATGCTGACATCAACTTTGAGGTTAGGCAGGAGATACTATGATAGGCAAACTATTATTTATTGGGGTTAGAAATATTCTAAACAGTCGCTGATATTTTTAGTGCTAGGAGGTTTTGTAATCATTTGTTCCGAATAAGTGACTGGGGGAAAAAAATAAAAGTCCTTTTGTTACTTCTAGTTAACCTTGCTTTTAGGGGAGGATGATTCTAAATGGCATCTTGATTTTTTTTCTTTCAGGTCTCGTTTTTTACAATTCTAGTTACTATAAAGCAGCTTGTTGCAATTTTCATTATGTACTCTAGTAAGTGTTCTTTTTTAGTTGCCGGATTGGTTCTTACATATTATTATCCAAGACCGCTAAATAGATTAGTAAAACCATATATATGAAGGAATAGATGTGAAATATATTTCTCTAAAAATAAGCTATGTTGAAATTGAGGGATAAATGTCTCAGGTGGTGCAAGGTGCAGTGGCTTGTTGCTGAAACTCACTTCACAGATTGAGCTGCTTGAGGGTAAGAAAAGATAAATAGAAACATTTTTCATGATGGAGAAGCAGAGCCCTTAATTAATATGAAACAAAGGACGGCCTTGTGGTGAAAACAGGATTTTAAGAATAGACTGTACATCCGTCTCCTACCTCAACCGCAGATGAGCTCCCTGACCTTTTATCTGTGTTCTTTGTATTACCACTGATTCCTGCAGCTGTAGGCTTTGAAAGTGCTGCTTAGGAAAACAGATGAATAAGACGTGGCATTTTCCATTTGGATTTTTATGGAACAGGAGGTAATTCCACTTTTTCAGGGTGTCAGAGAAGCAATTCTAGGTTCGTGTTTGTTTTCTGTGCATCCGTAGATAGTTTACTTGCAGTTCTAGTATTTGTGCTGTTCTGCTTGATTGCTTGGGAAATCTTCTGAATCGATGCATAAATGGCTTGCTGCAGGAGAGTTAACAGTGGAAATCACCATACTGCTTTTGTTCTCTTGTTAAGAAGCTAAGCTTACTATTAAAGGCCTTGGAGAATTCAAATTAATAGGAAATTATCTCCGGTGTTACTTTAACAGGTTTGCAATTCTTGGCTTCAGTACACAGTAATTTTTGAAAGCAAAAAGAACTCTAAAATCAAAGCTAACTACAGAACATGGAAATGTACAGTGACTTCAGATAAAAACAGATTATGCTGAACTGCTGAATTTTCCATGGCTACAGTGCTAACTAGCAAGACATGCAGACCTGTTTTATTCTACCAAGGTTTAAGGAGAAAATAGCAGCAACTGATTTGGCAGAGAAACAACTAATGAATGTATTTGGGAAGAAAACGTGCATTTTTGCAATGGTTAACTGTTTAATCATTGTTTTTATTAAAATGAATAATATTTTAAAGATTAAATTGCTGTACCTTTGCCCACAGCTCCTGATAGACTCTTTTTCTCAGTCCTCTCTCTCTGGCTTAAGTTCCTGCTTTTATGCATTTCTTCAACTCATTTATGAAGAGTTTCCAAGTAGTCTCGGAAGGGATTTTAGGGATCACTAGTACAGTCTTCTTTAGAGAGGTAGGATATATGGTTGGATGGATCTACTGTAACAGCTATTTGTCTAACCCGTTAATCCCTTGTAAGGCAGATTTCTCAGCTTTATTGGTTAGGTATATTATGTCAGTTTGTCGTTATTGCTACTTAGATTTTTTTTTCTTTTCCTAATCTGTAACCTAAATCTTCCTCCAAACTCAGCTAATTTCTTACGGTGTTTCTGGTAATGTGGGGAAACATCCATCCATCATTGCTCATAACAGCTTTTTACATTCTGAAAAGAGATGTCATGTCTCCTGTTAAGCTGATCTTTTTTAAGACTGAAGACTCTGGTTCCAACAGTGTTCCCTAGTACATGTTGCTTATCACTTACTGCTCTTGTTAGCCTCCCCTCAGTTCTTTTCCAGCTGCTGCTCTTTTGCAATCCTTATAGGGATTATACTCTGGTTTAGACTATAACAGCACGTAAACAACATGAGTCCTCTGTGAGGTTTTACACAGTGAACCTCCTGTTTATACAGCCTAGATTTGACTTCTGGTCTGCTGTAACCCTGCGTCTTTTACTGTTATCTTATGTTTACTAATTATTCCCATTTTCATGTTATGTAAATTACATTTCTGTCAAAAGCATATGTTAGTGGGTTCTTTTCTCTCATGCTCATCCCTTCAGTTGATATCTTTAAAAAATATTTCTTCATTTTGAGATCATTTAAAATACAATAAAAGCCATGTGCTCAGAATTCTATGCCTTGGTATCACTGGCTGATTTTTGTTTGCTTTTAACAGATAAATTACTCGTTTTCTTTCTTTATTATGGTAAGGAAAATATCCTGTTGAACTGGAACAGGACAAACCCAGGTGAATTTATTTGACACACTTTTCAAAGCCTTATACCAAACTCCTGATAATTACCTTTCAGACATTTCTCCATGATTCCCTGTACAGTATAATTCTTTATTTTTCTAATTTGAAAGGTGAATCTTCTCTTTTATTCCTATGGTAAGATGCTCTGCTTTATCACGTGTTCTGCCAGAAATCAGTTACATGATACTATTCTATGATTTTATTTTTGAGAGAAATACAAAAAACTTGCAGTGAGGATCTTACCCGTTCTGGGTGTTTACAAATTACTTAAAATCTTTTTCTAGCTCCCTCTCCCTGAGCATTCAGGTCTATAGTTTGGAAAGTTGTTCCCCCCTGCCCTTTGAAGGTAATTCTTTGGATTGCCCTTTTTAGTCCTGTTGATCTCTCCTGTTCTCCTGAGTACTCAAAAAAAAAAATATTGACTGACTAGGACAGCCCCCTTAAGTATTTTAGAGTGAATTTCAGCTGATCTTGACGCTCTCAGGACATTTTCTTAGGTGTAGTGATGTTCATTATGATTTTTTCTTTTGTTCTTATCCCTTGTAAATATGTCCAGATATATAACATTAAGGAAAAAAGGTTGAAGAAAGCGTGGAAAACCTGAGCTTTCTGTGTTTGGTTTGCTTTTCTTAACCTATGACGGACTTTTATTTTCCAGTTCTCTTTTATTTTCCATTTTTTTTAATGTTTTCACAAATGACTTGGATGTAGGAGCAGAAGGTGTTTTGAGTAAGTTTGCAGATGATACTATATTGGGAGGAGCTGTTGACTCCATTGAGGATGGAGAGGCCTTGCAGAGAGATCATGACAAATCAGAGAGCTGTGCAATCACCAACAATATGAAGTTTAACAAGAGCAAGTGCTGGATTCTGCACCTGGGAAGGGGCAACCCCGGCTGCACGTACAGACTGGGGGACAAGATGCTGGAGATCAGCCCCACAGAAAGGCATCTGGGGGTTTTGGTTGATGGCAAATTGAATATGAGCCAGCAGCGTGCCCTGGCAGCCAGGAGGGCCAGCAGTACCCTGGGGTGCATCAAGCACAGCACTGCCAGCCAGCTGGTAGAGGGAAGGGACTGTCCGCTCTGCTCTGAGCTGGTGCGGCCTCACTGCCAGTGCTGTGTGCAGGTCTGGGTGCCACGGTATTACAAGGACATAAAACTATTCGAGAGTGTCCAAAGGAGGGCTACAAAGATGCTGAAGGAAGTGGAGGGCAAGATGTGAGGAGCTGCTGAGGGCCCTTGGTTTGCTCAGCCCAGAGCAGAGCAGGCCGAGGGGAGGCCTCATGGCGGCCTGCAGCTCCCTCACGAGGGGAGTGGAGGGGCAGGCGCTGAGCTCTGCTCTCTGGGGACAGCGACAGGACCCGAGGGAACGGCATGGAGCTGGGACAGGGGAGGGTCAGGCTGGGTGTTAGGAAAAGGTTCTGCACCCAGAGGGCGGTCGGGCACTGGGACAGGCTCCCCAGGGCAGTGGGCACAGCACCGAGCCTGCTGGAGTTCAGGGGGGGTTTGGACAATTCTCTCAGACACATGGTCTGATTTTGGGGTGGTCCTGTGTGGAGCCAGGAGTTGGACTTTGATCCTTGTGTGTCCCTTCCGACTTGGGGTATTTTATGATTCTATTTTAATCATTCTTACATAAAATATCTTCTGTCATTTCCTTTTGTCACTTGTAAGCTATAAGTGATTATACATCTTTGCCTTTCTGTTGTTCTAGTTGCATCTTGAAAAATTGCTTTGTGGTTATTCTTTTGCTGATCTCTAAGGATGAAGTACTTTTCAGTCTGTTGTCATCCTATCTTTACAATTGAAGAGTTTGACATAATACTGTAAAACCATTAAAACATGCATGTAGGATGTAGCACATGATGACAGACACTGAGAGGTATTTCTTGTACAATGAAAAAAGAATCTACATCTATTCAACTGAAAGACAGTATTTAAATCATGCATCAATACTTGTTTATCTCCATATCATACAGAAATCAGATGGCAAGTACAACCCGTGAAGTATTTACATACATATTTTGTGGCAACAACTACTTTTAGGTTTCTAAAGTATATATACTCAGTACATGTCTGACCTTAAATCTGTTATTTAATGTACAATGTTAAAGAACTTCTAGAAAAATAAGACCTTCTGACAATAAATGTTGGCTGCGTTATCGTGATGTGAATTATTCCTTCAGGAACTAATTAAGGTTTAATACGATAAAAATGAATTACAAGGTAGCCTAATGATCGCTGGAGTAGGATAAACTTGGGAAAAACAGTACGTTTGTCTTGCATATGACCTATTGGTTCTTTTTCCTTTTATATGCTGTTACTGAGCTTATATCCAAAGGTAACTTCTATATTATGGAAAGACATAATTATTCAGGAAAGACCAAAATCATTTAAGGGTCCATGTGGCATATAGAAGAATATAGTGGGGATTTAATCATGGTGAAGCATCATTAGATGGTCAGTTCACACGTGCATAGATTTAGCAAGTTCTGCTTTAAAAAGCGCGTAGGTCAAGTTAGAAAAATGTAGTCCGAAGTTACAGACTTTTCTGTCCTTATTTCTTACTGCAGCATAGCTTATTAAATTGTATTTGAGGATTTGGGAAGCTGGCAAAGGGGAAAGGAAAAGTGTTTTGGGTTTCTTACATGTAATGTTTTTTTCCAAATATTTCAGGGTTATGAATTGTTTCCTGTGAATACTAAGGAAGCATTTGATACTGCTGCTATTGAGTGTTCTTACTTTTTGGTTTTGATTTGTTTTACTCTTTTCTCATCATGAAAATGAGAAGTAAATTGAAGTAGCCAAAGCTGTTTTGGCATCCTGTGGAAAGTATATGTGTGTATCAACTTTGGACGGGTTAAAATAGCTGTTTTAGTTTTAAAAATCAGAATTGGCATGGCATGGTTTAATTCTGTAAGGGCTTCGGTGGCAATTAACATTGAACTGGTTGGAAGCTACCATTATTTTTCCCTATAACAGTCACTTTTGTCAGAGAGAAAAAACGAACATTTACTAGTTCTCATATCTCCTGAATTTTTCTTTCCTATTTTTTCGTGATTTCATCCAGGTCTGCAACAGTACAAGTTGCTCTCTGAGAAAGTAAAACTCCACGTTGTCCCCAGAGGCGATTTCTGCTACCGCAGTGGCCTGGAGCTCTTCTCTCCTGATGTAGGATGGTGGTGCAAAAATATCTACTTTGGACTTCAGTGTTGGAAGACAATCTAGGGAGAGTGTTTCAGCCTGTTTGCCAAGAGCAAAAGGCTTTTAATGGAATGGTGTGGGCAGAGAGAGCTGTCTTTGCCAACAACGTGTTTGTTTGGAAGCTGCTATTTTTGTCCTGTTTAGCTTCTGAACCTTTTGTAATGGCAGAAAGAGGAAGCGAACAGTGAAATCACTTTAATAACATATTTCCTGGTTCAAGTGACTTATCTGTGAGGCCTAGACAGAGGAGATGTCATTTCCTGGATTGCTTATCTTTGGTTTGAGTGTTCTGTTTTACTGTGTAGTCTTTTGACCCAACCTAACTGTAGTGCAATTTTAGTGTTAAGTAATGTAAACAAGGCCTTTTAATGAAAATGTAAAGCTTTAGTGAAACACTTTTTAACAAAATGCTAACGTGCAAGACACAAGTCTTTATAAAGTACATGTTGATAAGAATTTGCAATCTCTTAACTTAAAATTATGTTTAAGAGCATAGAATCCTGTCTTTGAAAGATGCTAATAAGGTTTGTTCACAGGGATAAAAACAAATTGACACTCTGTTTGTTATGATGCTGATACTAATCACCTCTCTGATGCCAACTGCATCGTTATATCCACAAGAGCTAGGAGACTTCCAAATAGTTACCAGGCAGTTGCGCTCTTCTCAAATTTCTGTTTCTAATAGCTACTTGTGAAAATTGTTACCAGCGGTCCGTGAAAAGGAGACAGAGCTAATCAAAAATTATCTGCAAATATGGTTCAGGTTTTTTTATATCCCTGCACCGCCTTCCTCCCACCCCCAAAAAATAAAACAAAAAAAAAAACCTTTTGGAATTGGAATGACAAAGGAAAAAAGGTGATATCTAAAATAATTAAGTACAGCTCAGTTTAAATTGGAAGTTATGGTTCTTTTGGACCTTGTAATCCAGCTTCACTAAAACGTCTTTTGGAGTTGCTAACTTTATTATTTTACCTTTGTGAATAAGATATAAATAGAGCACCCTAACAATGTTTTACTTGGGCAACCTCTAAAATATCTTTGCCTAAAAAGCATTAAAATAGCAATTGAGCTCCCCTCTTTTCTCCCCCCAAAATATGAAGAATAGAAATGTGCCACATTGATCTGTGTTGACACATCTTGAAGATGTGTTTTACATCTTCTCCCTTAAAATGCACGGGCAGTTGTTAGTGATAGTTTCAGTAACAAAGAAGGAAGAATGGCAAATAAGTGGTAAATAAGGAATTAGACTATGAAGAAAGAAATAGTGTAAGTATTTGTTGTTAGAGTTAGGTGTTGTTAGAGCTAGACTACCAGCTCATTGGGATTGGGACTTCATTGTGCTAGGTGAAATTTTAAAAGATGGCCCATCTCTTCTCCATCATATCATCCAATATGGTCCTTTTCTACATGTTGCAAGGTAAAGATGTGTATTTCTGCTGACATGCTCTGTCTGGTAGAATAAGTTATCCTTTTTTGGAAGGCAGTACTTGCTAAATAAAGAGTTTGGAATGACATAGTCTATTACATTATTTTGCAGGAAGTCGTCTGTGCTCAGAATCCTTTCAGGTGGTTATGTCCAGGTCATTGGACAACTCCTGTACAATTCATGCAGGGACTAATTCATGAGCATTTAACAGCTTTGTTACTTTGTTTTAGATTTATTGTATCTTTCATAAAAATTTAATCAAATTTAAGAATAGGTACTATGTCTTCTATCCCTCTGAAAGACGAGTACGATGTCCTAGTGCATCGCTCCTTTCTCCTTAATGGGTTTTGCAGTAGCAGTTACGATCGAGACTTAAGTAATGGCTATAAGTATTGTTCTTAAAGTAATTAACGATTGATACTGTGCATTATTCATCGCCTTCCCTTTGGGCTTACTAACGCTTTTATGTTTGCTTTAATAAAGAAGTTCTAAAAAGTTATGTCTAAAAGAAAAATAAAAAAAGGTCTAAAAAGTGAAGCGTGTGCCTGGGGTTGTTCCTCCCCTGCTGCATTTCCCCTTGACGTTCTTGCTGTGCAGTTGAGGTCCATTTGGATAGCAGCCCAACCCTCTGGTGTGTCAGCCGCGTGCCCTAGTTTATTTTTGTTTGTTTGCAGGGTGCAGCAAGTCATTAATAAAGCTGTTAAACATTGCCGGCCCCAGTATCGAGCCTTGGGGTGTACCACTAGTGACTGGCCTTCAACTGGGCTTTCTGCCCCTGATCAAAGTCTTCCAGGCCCAGTCTTTCAGCCTGTCTTCAATCCTCTCACCTCCCACTTGTGTAACCCATGCTTTGTCAGCTGTTTATGAGCACGCAGTGGAAGACAGTGCCAAAAATCTTATAGAATTGAGGTAAACAACATCCACGGTTTTCCCCTTGTCCACAAACTAGTTGCCTCATTACAGAAGGCTGTCAGCTTGGTAAAGCGTCATTGCTCCTTCATGAATCCATGCTGACTATTACTGATCACTTTGCCGTTCATGTGTTTGGAAATGGTTTTCAGGAGCATTTTCTCCATCCCCTCCCCTCACCTCCAGGTCAGCCTTGGGTTTCCTGACACTGTCCCTGCACGATGGGACATCAGGTCCGTCCTCCTGGGTCACCTGCCCTCGCTTCTTTTCATGTCTGAGTGCAGCTCTTTCTTCATCCAGGCAGGCCTCCTGCTTCCTTTGCTTGATTTCCTACTTGTTGGGATGACCTTTCAAGAGTTTTTGCCTTTGATGAAGTTTTATGCTTCATGCAATGTTGTAATGCGTCTGTGAGTCTGATGTTTTATGATTACGTCAAATACAATAATTGTAGTCCAGTTAGGAACCCCACAGATGATCCTAATGGGATGCTAATTATGTTTTCACACCAATTAAAGAGGAAAGGCAAGCTTGTAGTCTCTGACCTTTAGTCATCTGTATAGGAAATCACACAAATACATCTGTGATTCCTCCAGCCACTCCTATTTTCCATAAACGGTCTCGTGGCTGCTAGTGATGTTTCCCAAGACACTTTCATTTGCTAGGAGGCAAAACAAATAAGATAAAATATAAAAACAAAGCAATTGAATGTCTCAGCTTTGAAAATGTGCTTAATCATTAATGTTTTTATGCGGTGAAACTGAAAAGTGACATCTCTACAGATGAGTCTTATTTGTATATATACATATTTAGCATAGGCTGGCATTTGGTGGGTATCTAATAATCTTGGGCCCTGCCTTTAAGTCTATCCAGGTAGGTATATTATTAGAATAACAATAATAATTTTAGTGAATTTGCAACAGAAACAGTCCCTTACCAGGCATATTTAAAAATAATTGTGTGGATTGTTAGCTATAGGCTCGTTTATGTGTATCGGGTGTTAAGAAGGCTGTGCAGTTCTGTTGGTTGCTTATTAATAAAGATGATGTGGTCTCTGGCTATAAGCTCTGTGCCCTGCTGAGGTTCAAAAACCTTAAGAAGCCATCTCTGGGTTTTATTCTTAGAGCAGTGAACGAAACCGTCAGTTAAGGCAAAACACTGGAGATGCTGAGTATGAGTGCAGTCTCTGGCTCCTAATGTCTGAAACTAATTTTTAGTTTTATTTGTCCTTGTGTTACTGGAAAAGGCTGTGTGTTTTGGAGAATAATCCGTAAAGTTCTTCTAGGCTGCTGAAAGGTGGAATTGAGTTTAAGCCTTGGAGCAGGCGTTTAAAAGACTATTTTTAGGTCAGATTTTGGTGATGTTGTTCTTTGCTGTTCTGAGAGGTCTCGGTTGTGGAGATGGCAGCATTGATAGTTGATGAAAGCATTGATTAGCAGAATGGTTCACAGGCTTCTGCTTTCTTTTTTTGACTCACCTTAAAATTAAGCGGTATCGTCTTGTGAGCTTGAATTATGTGGTGAACCGTCATGTCTTCCTTCGAAGAGCAAAAATATGCTGTCAGATTTTGAACAGCCAGAATGAGAAGGTAGAGAGAATGTGATCAAAATAATAACGTGGGTAATTAAATCCCTCTTTAAGCATTAAGATTGCTTACTGGTTAAGATTAAAACTATTACTTCAGTTTAAGTCCCAGTGCCACTAACTAGTGGTAGTGTATCTGCACTGTTTCTAGACCAGCCTGGAACCTGTCACTGTGTTTTGTGTACTGCTTTGGGGTGAGTGGTGTATAAGCATACTTGAGAGCTTGTTTTATTTTCCTACTAGGAATATAATACGTTTAAATAACATACAACCAGTCTCAGCATAGTATCTCTTAAGAAAAGTGGTAATTATTCCTTTAGTAATTATTCCTTTAGTACTCGGTTAACGTATTTTTATTTCTTTTCAGGATGGCTTGAATTCTTTGGTCCTTGATCTGGATTACCCAGCACTGAGGAAGAACAAGAACATTGATAATTTCCTAAATAGATGTAAGTTGCAAGTGGCCTTTTAACAATGACATTGTTGTGATTGTAGTTGTAGGAGCTGAGTGGTCAGAAATGCATTGCTGATTTTTTTTTTTTTACTAATTATTGTACCTCTGACTTTATTAAGAAAGATGTTAAAGAAGGCTTTGAAGGACCACTTGTTATGGAGATGTTTCATTTTAGGGAGTTGTTATTTTGATGAAAATGTATTGGAAAATACTGACTGTAGAGTGTAATTTTTAAAACTACAGTTAGAAAAATCCTTCTATGTTAAATATTTGAGTATGTGCTGTGAAGTAATTTGCAAAACATATCCCAGTTATTACGAAGTAAGAATTATGCAAAATGTAAACACTGTATAGAAAGTCTTATTTAACCTGGCAAAGACATCTTCTGTTGATTTTAAAACTTAATTTTTGTACCTTAAAATCTATGGGTGCATTTTTGGACCTTTGTGTAAATGTTCGATTTTGCGCAAATTAATTGTTGACAGGATTTTAGTGTTTATTGAGCATGTGAAAATCTAAGACTGTTACAGTAAGAGTTAACTTTATTTTGACTTTAACTTAAGAGTAACTGTACTTTATCTTCTTAAAATGTTTTTCATCTATGTACATATATACATAAACAAAATATTGTACAAATAGTGGATTATTTTCTTTAAAATATAAGTTGCAGTGAGTAAGACTTTTTGGGATAACTCTTTGTTGTTTAAACTACAAAAATTTGCATGTGTCAAGGTTACTGTGAATGCAGTCTATCAGCCACTCCTCTTTTGATTCATTTCCAGTAAGAATTATGAGTCTGCTCTCCATTGCTCTAGGACTTCTTTGAATTTCCATTCATGCCTCTCAAATAAGTGGTTGCTGGTGTAGTCCTTCGTAGTGAGTTCTTATGTTTGGAGTTCAGTGCTTCTCTGTGAAGTTTTGCAGAGCTCCATAGCTTGAATACAGAATAAATAAGAAACAGCAGGTTGGAAGTGGAGGCATACCTTGGGATTTTTCTTAGTCCTAAGTTAAAATGAATGCAAGTAGATATTTTTAAAAGAAAAGGTCAGGAACAGGGTTTTAAGTAATTTTGTTACCTGCAACTGTGTATTATAAGTGTGATGTGAGAGGAAAAGACCTATTTGCAGAAAATATGAAAGTGATTTAAATGACAGTAACTTTTATGAGCTGTTCAGATCCGCATGTACATTGGAATACAAGTAAGACAAAACTAGAAACATTTTCTACAAGGACCAATATTCATGAGGCATTCAAAATAGAAGCTATGGGAAAACAACTAAACCTTGGAAAATGTATGTGCTTTTTTTTTTTTTTTTTCTTCAGCCCCTGGATATTCTTGCTGTCTGTTCCCTTTTCTGAAGACTGCTGCTGCTTCTTCTACCCCAGCTTCTCTCCCGTTACTGTGTTAAATATTACTAAGCATCTGATGTGGCAGCCGTGCTACCAGCAGTGGCAGAAACACAATCACCTTATTTGGTTCACAGTTTTATTACTGCCCTTGTTTTTTAAGTCAGCTGTCAGTTTTTGGTTGAAATAGATGAATAACAGATAAAGAGACCTCAGATATGTTTTTAAAAATCTGTCACTTACAGATAGACACGTCTTTAAATTCACAGTAGTTAATTAAGAGTTTTCACTTTATCCTTATCTGTTGTACTTTGGGGAGTGAGGGAGAGAACAAACCAAAAACGTGTTAAGAGGTGACTATTTTGGTTCACACATTGTGAAGTCATTCATCTCTTTGAAGAATTTACCAATGTAACTTGTGTTTCAGTACTGCCTGGGAGAGAATGAAAAGTAGTGCTGCATATCTTCTGTGATTTACAGCTTTTGAAAAAAAAGTGTTTTGAAGTGAGAATTTTCTAGACCTTTGAAGCTGGTAATGCATTGGCATTGCAACTGAAAGAATCAGAAACCTGCGATTTGTTTCAGTCTTGTCCAATTCAGGTGTGTGTGGTTTGTTTGAACCAGCCTGGGGAACTGATCAGAATTAATGCAGATGGTGGGTTGGTAGTTTTGTTGGTTTATTTTTGTAAGAACAAGTCAGGCAAAATAAAAAAACAACCAGTTGCAGATTTTCATATCACTTCTCCACTATTTGTACCAGCATAAAAGGATCTGATCAGGTACAGGAAAAAAAAAATAAATAAAAAAAGTCAGATTCTTACTGTCCTTGCCATTTTATGCAGTTTAAAGTTGAACCAATATCCATGTCTTTTTGGAAACCATTGTAAGTATCAGTTGAAGGGAAGAGTATACCCATGCTTGCTGAAGCCTCTTGCTGTTGTGGTGTTGGAAGAGGAGTTGGGAGTAGTATTAATTTATGGAAGACTAAGTTCTTGTCTTAGGTTAGGGAACAACGAGTTCTTGTCTCTTCTCATTTTTGTCAGTATCTGAAGAGCTGTAGCAAATGCCTGGATGAGCTTTATTGTCAAAAGGTTCTGACAGACCTCTGGTGAGTGGTCTGTTTGGGGAATCTGGAGCCTGCATCCCTCTTCCAGGCAGAAAGGCGGCCTGAGGCAGCTGCACAGAGGTGTCATGGCCATTTTGTGAGTTAAGCACTCTATAATGCAAAGTAAAGCAAGTGTTCTTATCTACGTTACATGAATCTTTAAAAATTGTGCAAAATGGTGCAATAATCATGACAATTTTAGTCAATTTAATCAATTCTTTCACTATAATACTTTGAGAAGGGCATTTTTTTACCATAGTCCCAGGGATTTGAATACACCCTAATTCAAATTTACTGCAAGTCATTAGTAGTAAGTTTAATGTTTTGTAGATGGCTTATTTTAATATGAAAAGTTTACATCTCAGATGAGACATTAATTGATACTCAGCTCAACACATAGTTTCAAGCTGAAATTCAAGTGTTAGCTCATTTCACAGAGTTAAAATTTATTAATTGCATGTACTGTAAGAGTTTGGTATATTCTGCTTCTGTTAACACTGCAGAAGAAGCCTCTTCATGTGTCTAATATGCAAGAAACTTTTTTACCACCTGCTTTGCCTTATGAATTGGGTTCATGTAGCAAAGATTTTGAAGCAGGGTGGCTGCAGGGGCGGTCTCTGTGAGCAGAGCCCAGCAGCTGCCCCATGTCAGATCAGAGCCAGCTCCAAAAGGGACCTTACTGCTGGCCACAGCCGAGCCAGTGGGCGATGCTGGGTGGGCCTCTGGGAGAGCAGACTGAAACACTGAAGAAAGGGGTAAAGAAAAAAAAACAACACACACACACAAAATACAACCTGCTGCACAGCATGGAAAGAGGGGAGTGAGAACATGTAAGAGAAGCAGCCCTTTAGGCCCCAAGGTCAGTGCAGCAGGAGGGCAGGAGGTGCTCCAGGCACGCAGCAGAAGTTCCCCTGTGCCTGTGGAGAGGCCCCTGGTGGAGCAGGCTGTCCCCCTGCAGCCCATGGGTCCCACACGGAGCAGATCTCCACGCTGCAGCCCGTGGAGGAGCCCCCGGTGGAGCAGGTGGATGTGGCCTGGAGGAGGCTGCGGCCCATGGAGAGCCCCCGCAGGAGCAGGCCCCGGGCCGGAGCTGCAGCCCGTGGAGAGGAGCCCACGCAGGAGCGGGGGGTCTGGGGGGAGCTGCCGCCCGTGGGGGACCCGTGCTGGAGCAGTTTGCTCCTGGGGGATGGACCCCGTGGTACGGAGCCGTGTGGGAGCAGTTCTTGAAGAGCTGCTGCCTGTGGGCAGCCCCCGCAGGCTCAGTTCGGGAAGGACGGCATCCCGTGGGAGGGACCCCACGGGGAGCAGGGGCAGAGAGTGACCGTGAAGGAGCGGTGGAGACGTGTCAGGGACTGACGGCAGCCCCCATTCCCTGTTCCCCTGTGCTGCTTGGGGGGAGGAGGTGGAAGACAGTGGATGGGGGAAGGTGGTTTTAGTGTGCTTTTTGGTTTCTCACTGTTCTAGTCTGAAAGTGGTAGGCAATAAATTATATTAATCTCCCAGTGCCGAGTCTGTTTTGTCCAAGACTAATTGTTGAGTGATCTCCCTGTCCTTATCTCAACCCTTGAGCCCTTTCCATCCTATTTTCTCCCCCTTTCCCTTTGAGGAGGGGGAGTGAGAGAGCGGTTGTGGTGGAGTTCAGCTGCGCAGATGGGTAAAAGCCACCATGCCTTATTATTCTGTTTTCTTGCCATTTTTTCCAAAACATGGAACCAAAGTAGAGCATGTATTTATCACATGGGGCACTCCTTTTCAGTTTTCTAAATTGCTTTAGTCTACTGTTAGGATTCTGTTTAAACTGCCTTTTTTTTTTTTTTTTTCTGAGTATTCATGGGACAGGAAAGCATAACGTAATATCTAATTCCAAAAACAATGAGAGGAATTTCATAGTCCTCTGAGAACAAAAATTAGCTTGCTAATTTTAGAGAAGAAGCTTGAGTTTTCCAGGATGGTCTTGATGTAATAAATCTTTCCTTTTCTTTTCCTTGCCTGTCATCTAGGCTATGACAACAGATTGAGTAAATTCTTCCAAGTCTCTTTTTCTGCCATCTGAGATTTGCTTAAGTGTTGAATCATGTCTTGGTGTATTATGCCTTTTTCAAGTTGTCTTCCACTATGGTACTACCATAGCCTGTTAGCGGCCTTAACTTCTGGGAGAAGGAAAATTAAATAATTAAGCGACAATTTTATGCACAAAATATATTTAATTGTTGATAATCTATTGTCAAGAATAGAAGGGAATGAAGAATGGTTTTCAAGGAAGACCAGCCTGCATAGGGAATGGTTCCATCAACAGGCCTGGTACAATCCAGAAGCCTTAACTCCGTAAACTGATCAACAACTTCCTATGCGTTATCCAGCACCACTCAAAGACTGGAAACGTCTATTGTTACAATGATTTGCTGATGTTTTGGAGGATGGTGAACTTCCAAGGTGTAATGGCAACAAACTTCTTTACTGTAGAAGGAACTTCTGCTGCAGGCATGTCACGTGTGCGTGAGCTAAAGGCTTGAAGAGACTTCCTGGCAGGTTGCTGTTACCATATTCGTCTCCAAGCAATTGTTAACTAAGCAATTATGGTTACTTTGAGTTGTATTTATTAAGATGAACTTCTTGCAAAATTAACATTTCTAATTCCTTCGCTTACATTTTGTTATGTCACTTGAAGGTGCTATACAGTTATCAACAGAAATTCATTATCTCTTCTGGCATTAATGCCTGTCATGATTCTAATTCTGTGTTACGTACTTCTTGTCAGTGACACAGGTGAAGTGTTGCATGCCAAGAGAAATCTTAGAAATTTAGATTTTATGTTGAGTTAATGAGTTAATTTCCTCTTTTATTTTCTCTTGGCTTCTTTAAGGCTATAACTTGCCAGGTCATTGCAGCCACCAGAGCAGGTTTGGCTTCATTTTCATTTTTAATGCTGTCATTCTGTTAAGCGTAGTGATGGGGAGGTGTCAAATAATCAACTTTTTCTAAGAGGAGCATGAATTAGGCCCACAAAATTTAAGACAGGATGTCTTGCATGTATTAACAAATAGCATCATAGAATGGTTTAGGTTGGAAGGGACCTTTAAATATAAACTAATCCAGTGTCCTTCCTTGGGCAGGGGGATATCTGTCATTACTTTCAGGTTGTCACTACTAAAATGGGGTCCAACCTGATTTTGAACACTTGCTATGACGGGGCTTTCACAACTCTCTGGGCTATACATTCCAGTATCTCACCACCCTCATCATAACAAATTTGTTCCTTATATTCAACCTAAATCTACCCTCTTTTAGTTTAAAACTCTTATCTCTTGTCCTGTCACTAACGGCCCTGGTAAGAAGTCTTTCTTTGTCATTCTTATAAGCCCCTTTTATGTATTAAGTGGCTGCACTAAGGTCTTCCTGGAGCCTTCTCTTCTCCAGGCTAAATAATCCCAAATCTCTCAGCCTGTTTTCATGGGAGAAATGTTCCAGCACGTTGATCATTTTTGTGGCCCTCCTCTGGGCTGTGAAATATATGTCATTGTTATTAAATGGAAAATTAAAATTTTTCCATTTGGGTATGTGCAGGCTTACTTTCATTAGGTCAGGGATGTCTCCTCTGTGAGTCAGAGGAAAGCTACTTTCTCTTTCTGTATATTCTATTCATTTTATCTGTGGAAAACAAAATGTCTGTCTTACTTTTCTGTGGAGGAGACGTTAGGCTGTCTGAAGTTGAGTCCTAGTTTTTGCTCCTTCCACAAGTTGCCCAGCAGCTTGTGTTCCCCAAACACCTTTACTTAATGCATACCAACCTCAGTATTTCTGTTGTGCTTTTTGTTTGGTTTTGGGAGGGTGTGAGATTGCAGCACTTCCTGGCTGTACTTCAGCTTCACTTCTGGCTAGACTTTTGCCCACAGCAGCCACTTTCGACTTACTATACTTCATAGCAGCACTCAGTGATTTATTCTTACAGATCAGACATAGTCAAATTTCACTCCATTGCATTCTTCTTCCGCTGTTCCTCGTATATGCACACCCCAGAACTGCCTGATAAATGTTCTTTTTGACTTCCAAGAAAATAACCTGGATATGAAACTTTTTTTTTTTTTTTTTAAAAGGAAGGAAAGTTTGCCTCGCCAGCCTCGCCCCCCGCAGTTTTATACTTCTAGTTAGGTATTTGTTCCATTTTCACCAGCACTTGTAACCTTCAGCTACATTCTTGCTGCCAGCTGTCAGTGACTGATCCAACCACTCTGCCCTTTCAGAAAGTGAAGCTTCGTTTGTTTAAAGGTTATAGTGCCATTTTCAAGTAGTAAATCAGAAGGTGTCATTAAACACTCTTGCTGTCTAGCATTCCTTGTCCTTCCTATATCAATGAAGAAACCTGAATCATAGGTGATGATATTTTCACATTTTAGGAATTTTAACTCAAATGTCAGAATGCCATCATATTCTGGGACTGGGCAGTCCATCTAGTGTCTACATTTTAAGTTGATATTTTTCTTCTGCTGGACTTCCTGTTTTTGCAAATTCGTGTGTCAGATATAATCTCTGGTATCTATGCATACAAACTGAGCTGCATCAAACCTTCTGAAATGTTTTTCTGTAGTAAAAGGATAGTGTTGGAAAGGTCTTCTGCACCTTGAGTTAGGTCGTGTTATGTGATACATGAACCAAATCATATGATTCAGCATGCTGCAGATATGACATTGCTTCAGGGTTTCTCTGAGCTTGCCTTCTTGCAGCCTGTGTTTTGCTTCAAGTTAGTTCCATGCTTTGATTATCTATTCCCTATCTGTTAAACTTTATGAGAAAACAGAAACTCCATCTCATCTATATAACACCCACAACATCTGTCTCCGTAGATTTTTTTTCAAAGATCATTAAGTCTTGGTAGAATTAGTAGTATTATTCCATCTTTAACACTTCACAGGGATGATAAAACTGGTAATTCCTCAGCAGGTACCTCATTTCATTACACACAAAATATGCACGATATATATATTTATAGATATAAAAATACATATACCATTATATATATATAATGTATTAACTGCAATGCTAATTGCGTAAAGAGTTTCACTGGAACTGTATTAAAATTGTTCATAATGTTTCTATTATATTTTGAACACATATTTTGAAGTATTCCTGTGATTTTCTGACCAGTAATGGAGCTATGTAGATCTACAACCTACTGTTACATGTTTAAATCCGTGCCATCTCATCTCACATACCTCAAAACATTTGAAACATCTCAGAAACATTTGAAAATAAAATTCATGTGATTCCTCTCCCTTGTGAGATGTAACATTCTGGGCTCAAACAAGTCAGAGAATAGCACATTCTCTCTGACATGAAATCTGCTGATACTGCTTCTCTACTGCTGCTTCCTGTAAATTTGCATTGGTCCTCCCTGTCTTGTGCCTGATTTGTATTTGAATAACTGCATTTCCTTCTCAGACTGCAAAATTAGTTCACAGCATGAACAAAATAATAAATTTTGCATGGGAGAACCACTGTTGCTGTTGTGTGCTTGCTGCCTAAGCTTTCATGATTTGCTCGAGAAAATGGTCTCTGCATTCTCTCAGCTTCTTTTCCTGTTCACACTCTGGGTTCTTTCACAAGTCTTATTGGTACACCAAATTTTGTGTGCCACAGTGCTAGCAGCAGTGAAAGCCAGCAGAATCACAGGATTGTAGAATGGTGCAGTTTGGAAAGAACCTCTGGAGATCAGTTGGGCCAACTCTCTGCTCAAAGGCAAAACAGTTTTGACATTAGATCAGGTTATTCAGGGCCTTGTGCAGCTAAATTTTTAAAGTTTCCAAAGATGGAGAATCTGCAGTTCCCCTGGACGATCTGTGCTGTGCTAACCACTTTCTTTGTGGGGATTTTTTCCTGTGCTGTGGGATTTCTGATGTGCCAACTCACCTGTTGCCTCTTGTCCTTTCAGTCTGCACCTCTTGAGAAGAGCTGGGCTCTACAACCTTCAGCTTCTGTTTAGGCTAGCCATTTGGGTTTCCCAAGCTGAACATCTCCAGCTCTTTCATATTCTCAGTGTACCTTGTGTGGTCCAACCCTTCAAGCATCTTGGTGGTCTTCCACTAGGCTAGGGAGTGTTTAATTTTTTATTTTTTTTTTATTGCACTGAGAAGACCAAATCTGGATACATCCTTCCAGATGTGGTCTCAGAAGTAACAACTAGGGGAAGAATCACTTCCCTCAGCCTACTGGCTATGCATTTACCAGAACAGCCTGGTGGTGTCCAGTCAGTGCAGAGGCTTAATGCTTGTTCGTATTCATTCATCCTGTTGTCCACTAGGGCTCTTGGGTCCCCTTTCTCAAGCTGTGTTCTGGCTGGTGGGGCTACACCTCGACTACTGTGTTCCGCTTTGGGCCCCTCACTACAAGAACAACATTGAGGCCCTGGAGCGTGTCCAGAGAAGGGCAATGAAGCTGGTGAAGGGCCTGGAGCACAAGTCCTGTGAGGAGCGGCTGAGGGAGCTGGGGTTCTTTAGTCTGGGAAAGAGGAGGCTCGGGGGAGACCTTATTGCTGTCTACAGCTACCTGAAAGGAAGGTATGGAGAGCTGGGGGTCGGCCTCTTCTCCCAGGTAACTAGTGATAGGACTAGAGGGAATGGCCTCAAGTCACGCCAGGGCAGGTTCAGGTTGGAAATGAGGAGACATTTCTTCTCAGAAAGAACAGTCAGGCGTTGGAATGGGTTGCCCAGGGAGGTGATGAAGTCACTGTCCCTGGGGATGTTCAAGGAAAGGCTGGACGTGGTGTTTAGGGACATGGTTTAGTGGCTGACATTGGTAGTAGGGGGATGGTTGGACCAGATAATCTTGAAGGTCTTTTCCAACCTTGGTGGTTCTATGATTCTGTGGTTCTCTTAAGAGCAGCCCTGCCCTCCAGTGTGTTCCCTGCCATGTTATCAGTGAACCTGCGACGAGGAGACTGTTACTATCTTCTGGGCCATTCATAAAAACACTAAACAATATGGGGCAGTATCAATCCTAACTCATCTTGTTTGGAATTGGCAACCACTTGGACAGGTGAATCTCTGACCACTGCTTCAGCAAGTTTTCCACTCGCCGTGTAATTTCTCCGTGCAGTTTGTGTCCTCCCTGTTTGACTGCAAAGATGAACTGAGATGCTGTATTGAAAGCCATGCTACAGTCAAGGAAAGGACACATACACTGTTCTTCCTTCGTCTTCCATCTTATCAGGGAAGGTAGTAATTAAGTCCCTAATACTGATTTCCTCTACTGTGGCTGCCCGTCATTCTGCTATTAGCTTCAGGGAGCTGGGAGGCCTGTGAACAGAGCTTGCCAGTAAAGCCTGAGCCAAAAAAGGCACAGAGTACCTTGATCTTCTCCATGTCCTTTGCCACTGAAGCCCTACGCCACTGAGAGCATGGGGCCCACATTTGCATCATTCTTTCATTTATTGATAGTTTTACTGCTTTATAAAGGCTCGTTGCCCTTCATAACCCTGGTTAGTTTCAGCTCCAGCTGAGCTTGGCTTTCCCAATTCCATCCTCGTGTGCCTGGGGTATTGCTGCTGGGTTTGGGGTAGCCCAGCTCAGCTTCCGTGTTCCAAACCTTTGCTTTTTGTGCTTGAGTTGAGGCAGAGGTTACCCATTCAGCTAGCGTGGCTTTCTGCCATGCCTGCTTGATTTCTAGCTAACTAGAACAGACTGTTCTTGTGCTATGAACACGTCATCTTCAAAGATCAACCCACTCTTCTGCCCTCCACTGTAGCTTCCCACAGGATCCTGCCTGTAAATCCCCTGAACAAGCTGTAGTCTGTTCTCCTGAAGTCCAGGGCCTGCTGTTTGCCCTCCTCAGTTTTCTCCGGATC
Organism: Anser brachyrhynchus; assembly: GCF_964034855.1. Classification (NCBI taxonomy): domain Eukaryota; kingdom Metazoa; phylum Chordata; class Aves; order Anseriformes; family Anatidae; genus Anser; species Anser brachyrhynchus. The sequence goes on along the minus strand of NC_137696.1, from coordinate 111,233,478 downwards.
TTAAATTTCACCAGCTCACACTCGCTTCAGCCAAGGCTGCCATTAACTTTGTCATCCCTGGTCAGTTCTTTCTGGTTTGTGAATAACAGATCAGAGTGCCTCCGTGACTGGGCTTGCTGGTCACTGGGGTTAAAAGAAATGCTCTCGATGGTCAGGAATGTCATAGACTGCTTGTAGCCTGCCAGGTTGCCCTTCAGGAATATGTAGGAATGGTTAAACTATTTACCAGGTATTTGTTATCATTAACTTCCCGCTGACAATGCCGTCTTTAATGTCATACTGAATTAACTGCATCTCTGATCCTTTTTTTCCCCCATTAAGTCTGAAGTCCCTTTTAATTCCTTTCTTGGGATCGAATTCCACAGTCTTTGACCGTGAACAGGGATCTCACAATATACACCTTTACTCCTCTCTGGATGTAAGCATCCACAGCTCTTCATACAAGCTCATGTTATTTCCTGGCAGAGGTCTTGCTCGAGCCAGCCCTTTTTGCACATTTCTGCTCTTCCTATAAGTATGTGTGAGGGCAACATCAAGATTTGGCACATTTAAGAAAAATTACCTCCAGTACTGTGGATTCCACTCACTGCTTCCATTAGCTTTGTCATTGTGAATAGAATTTCTTTTTTTTAAATGCATTTAGCCAGGAGCGCATTCACTAGCATGCTGCATTTGCAAAATTACAGTGGCTTGGACCTTGCAGTTCTTTAGAATTTGTCCAAGGTCAGAATTTCATTGGCTTTCCTTACAGATTCCCACAACTGCAAACCAAAATAATAATAATAAAAAAAAATGAGCTTACCTGCAGAATATTGTACCAGAGGATACTAGAACGTGATATTGTAGATCTAATTTTTAGAGGTGTTGGCGTACACTGCAGAAGTGGTGAACACTAAGGAAGGGTCTTTGTGATGACCAGTAGATACATAAACATAATGAATTACAATATCATGAACAAATTGATAGGAAATCGTATCCTAGTGTGATCTAGCCTGAAGTTGTATGTGAAGTTTATTGAGTTGTATTCCTCACTGTCTGACTGTTGTTGAACCCTTCAGCTGCGTACGAGCAGGCTGCACCTGCAGCGCTTTTGTGTGTAAGAGGGATTTGGTGCTCCTGCGTTCTCCATAGCGTCCATCATTGTGGCAACACAGCATATGGCCATGAGTAAACGTCTGAAAATTCAAGATGGGCATCTCTGGTTCTTGTCCTTATCAGAGCCTTCCTGGAAGCTTGTTTATGAGTATCAGAGGTGTAGAATGAGAATTGGCAAAATCCAAAGGAAATTTCAATTGTTACATCTAAACATACACATTCGTTTTTTTTCCAACAGTACCAAAAGGAGCTTTTTTATGGTGACTGCAGATTTCAAGAATTACCAAGAAGGCTCTAAACGTTTGCATACAAATGTCTTATTTTGACTCTAAATGGCAAGTGTTAAAGAAAATTACTGTGTTTGGTTAACACATGCATTATCACACATTTTATTTAATTTGTTTTAGATGAGAAGATTGTGGAAAAAATACGAGCTTTACAAATGAAAGCTGAAGACTATGATGTTGTTAAGGTGATTGGAAGAGGGGCTTTTGGAGAAGTGCAGCTGGTAAGATTGATAATTTATTGATTAAACAGATTTATGGCTGTAGTCAAAACTCTGCCCAGTCTTGCATGCTTTATATGTAAAAATGCGTTCTTACAAAGAATAAATGTTAAAGTAGAAATCATTTTCATTGTATCCTGAGGTCATTTCTGTGGATAGTAAACCGATACAGTCTACGTTTAGAATGTGATGGATTGGAAGGGAAGGACTTGGGAAACAGTTTGCCGTACTGTCATCAAAATGAAACAGGCAGTTCACGGCAGTTTTATTTTTGTTGGCCACAACTATCACGATGTAATAATGTTTGAAACCCTCCAATTAAAGAAGAAGCTAATAGTGCAACCAAAAAAAAACTTGTTGTTTTTGTCTTGTAATTTTGATCCTTGCATTGTATTTAACTGATATGATTTGCGTATTTTTTTTCCATTAAGACTCTTCTCTTAACATTTTTACCCAACAGCCTATCCTATATAACTTCTATTGTCAGAGATGGATTACTTTTAAAATTTATATTGCAGAGAAATTCTATTTCAAATAACAAAACAAAAAAGTTTTCACTGTCTGACTTAATATATCATGCAGAGACAGTTTGCATTTAATTTTGATTTGTCCTGGATTCCCAGGACAATCTGTGAGATAAATAGCAGAAACATTGGAACATGAGACGGATTGGTATGTCAGTTTTGAAACATGCTATAGGTGTAAGCAGCTAATGGAATCTGAGAATAACACAAACAAGTTTCCATGAGCTAACAGGTACGTGTGTATCGCCTGATCCATGCTAATTTTCTGTGTAAGCATTCTTAGAGGATGTGAGAGATGTGAAGAATGGAAAGGGGAACAACTAATTTGCAGCAATTGAAGCTGGTTTACTCGTTACCACAAGGTAACAAAAACTGTATTTTGCTTAGGGATTTTGGCATGGAAGTGGCATTTTACTGTTCTGTGCTAATTTTGTACTAGAAAGAAGGGAAGGTCATATCACCTGGTAATATAAGGTATTTTTGGAAAACACAGTATTTCGGAGTTTTGTTGAGAAATGTTGCAAGTTGTTATATCTGCGGTGCTTGTAGGAGGCACACAATGTGTAATGGTAATAAACCTATTACCCATTTATAAAATTATTTGTATATTCCATACTAGTATTGGTGAAATTGGTTGGAAACAGGGAATAAATACAAGCTTTTACAACTGTTTATTTATTTTTATTCCTTGTTTACTTTGCAGCAGTGGCTTGATCAAAGTTGTGTTGTCTTAAACAGATGTAATTTTGATCCTTCATTACCAATAAGTCAATATTTATTGTCTCAAAATAGATACAAGAGGTCTTGGTTTGGTGTAAGAACAGATGAATAGTGGATTCGACTTTGTGGTTTAATACACTGTAAATAAGGTGAAGCTTTTGCTTGCTTACTCTTCCTGGCTAACTGTATAACGTGCTTTTCAACATGAAACAAAAAATGGAGTGGGAGAAAACGATGGCTAGCTTAAAACTACTTATGTGCCTTATGGGTAATTTGCAAGTTTAGATGTCATTCATGTGGCAGTTAACAGCATTGAATCTGCAATTTTTATTTATTTATTTTGTATTATTTTTTTAAGGCAATTTCATCCAAGTGTGGCAACATGGGAATGTAGCTCCCTCTTCCCTATTTCTTTCTGGGTCAGTTGTGCTTCATTTCTATCAAGAAGAATTTATGAAATACAGAGAGGGATTTTTCCAAAGATGGCATTTTCAATCAAGACTTTAAAGAATTAATGGGTGTATTGCTTTTATATCTTTGCTGGCAAGAGATCAAAACCAAAACTGTCAGCATAACCCCACGTATTTGAGAAGCTACTGCTGCAGAGAGCTTTGTAAGAAAATGGTCTATTCTTACTCCCGTCTTTTCACTAGTCAATTGTTTCATTTTAAAGTCTTTTATTGGGCATTTTTTCATTATTTTTTCATTTGCAGTTGGAGCATCTACTAGGGATGCTTTTGAGATGCTCTTTTTCCATGTGCTTGAATGGCTATTGAAGAACAATCAAGTTGTAATAGCTGCAGTTCCTCTTCCATTTATTGTTGGGAGGAGATGAAAAGGAGAAGATACCAATAACAGAAATTGTTTGCGTTTTTTGGATGTCACACTGATGTATTTGCTGGAAGCATGCAAGAAAATCAAATTTTTAATGGGCTTCAAAAATGAAAATACATTGTTTTCTCATATACATTTCTAAGCACTTCATGTTTTTTTTGTTTTGTTTTTCTAAACCATTAAATAGTTGTTTTTTTCATTTGCTTTTTGACATTTAATTTTCAAGTTCTTAATTTGTTCTGGCTTAGAAGGAAAACATTTTTTTTCCTCTTAATGTGCTTTTTTTTCCTCTTAATGTACTGTATCATGAATACCTTTGTAAAATTCTAAAGTAGAAATTGTTCACAGTGCACATGCTTCAGCTAGGTAGTTTTGAGTAGTCTGAAGACAAACTTTAGTTCTCATTTGCTTAATCTTTATAATGTAATGTTGAAACACACAGTAACTTGGTCATATATGACCAAAACAGTTGTTATTATTTTTTAAGCAGGCACTTGAAGCCCTAAAATAAAAAAGCTAAAGAATGGTTGGTGCTGGAAGGAAATCTCTTTGTGTTCATATAGAGCTCTTTTGTACTTCATGCCAACTTAAAAGAACATTCTTTTTCTGGAATGTAAACATACAAGTAGAAACCATGATGCTGTATTGTCTTACAGCTAAAAAGTAATGGGTTAATAAATACAACTGTAGATCTGAACTAATATTAGCTGGTGATGAGGGCATACATACCTAGATTTTTTGCCTCATAAGGTATGATACAAGTTTAAACTATTGAGCTAAGCTATATCTATTTCTACTCCATTCATAATGTTAACACCACAGTTGCAGATGATGGATTTGCAGTAATCAAAATATTTTGCAACACATTCTGTGATCAAAATAGAAATTTGTTTCACTGGGGGCTACAGAAAGAACCATAAATAAAATGTGCTCGAGTATGAGTTAAATTCATGATTGTCATGTTATCAGTGCCTGCCATTGTGCATAAAGATATGTAGAACAAATATTTTTTAATATTTTATTTAAAATTAAAATATTTAACAAATATTTTTTAAATATTTGTCCTATTTAAATATAACAAGACAAAAAATGAGCATGTTAACATATAGCATAGAATAAACAGCTGTGACTGCCTTCATGTAATTTTTTTCTTCCCCCAAGCTTTCTGCTTCAGAGTGGCATTTTCTGGTGAAACAAGCGGAGCATAGAGATCAACTTCCCAGATTATAAAGAAAGAAAAACATATTCTTTGCTGTTGTATCTTACAGCTAGATTTAAAAAACAAACAACAACAAAAAAAACCACCTCAATTTCCCCCCATCACACACAAATTCAGTTCGGTAAAGAGAGATCAGATGACTCTGATCTGAGCATCTGATTTTGGTGGAAAAGCAATTTCCGAGGACTTGAGAAGTATTAAACTAGACTCTTGTACTCTGTCCTTCTCCTTTGCTGGGTCTGTAGTGGTGAAGAAAGCTAAGAAATCCCTGTCTGCAGCCAGATCTCTTCTTCTCGTATGCAGTGGCGTGAATAAAAGTGACTGGTGTCTAGGCCAGACATAAAAATCGAATTATGGTGCTTAATTTGTTGCTTGTGGCTCATGCAGAAACAGCAATTTATGAAAGCACATCCTGAGTACCTCTTTTGTTTTTACTTTAGGAAAAATCCTCTTGATCTGAAATCAAAACTTCTCAGTTCCTTTGCCCAGGTCTAATTACACAGTACTGTAACACTGCAGTGACGCAGCAGGCTGACGTGGTTGTATGCTGGAACAGAAAACTAACAGCTGAATCCTTCTGGTGTTGGGGTAGTAAAGGATGCTCTGGGTGACAGTCTATATGGTATGATTTAGTGTTGCAAACCAGGGGTTGTCATAGCATATGTAACCAGGTGCTGGTTTCGAATTTTCCAGGAAATGCTTGCTCTATGAGGCTTTGTTCCCCAGCCACTGCTGATGTCAAAGTGCATATAAAGTAGTCGTGGTCTCTTACCCGAAAGTTTATCGGGATGTGAACTTCAGGACCCTATCTGCAGTAATTTCCTATGGCTCTGTTACATAATTTAGAATATTTGTGATTATTTCAAAACCTGAGGGTTAATTTCACAACTCCACTCTAGAATCTTCATTTTCTTTCATGGTAGAAGAGTTGCTACCTTTATTAATCCATACTACGTATTTAATCTGCTGTTTTCTTTGCCTGCAGATTATCATCTGATGTGAATGCTCCAGAAATTATGGATGCATTTTCTGCATACTGATTTCCTGAAAGTCTTAGATTGATGTGATTTTTTTTGTCTGTCAATGACGAGGCAGAGTAGAGGGAAATTCTCATTCCTTAATGTGTTTTAGGAGTTAAATGAGGCCATGTTACTTTATGCTGATGGCACGAAGGGATTTTCCTACCTATTTTGAGTGTTACTCTGGTGAGCTGCAGTTTAAATTTGGCAGTTCATTTAACCAGTTGGAAGAAAATGAAACGTCATGACAGTTTAATACATGAACAATCTGCTATATGAGCCAATATATGTATGTACAAATATAGCTCTTGGGTGAAGAGCCCAGTGGCCATCATCTAAACAGGCTGTCTTCAGCAGCCATCGTCGTGATAAAAGAAGTAATATAATTGGTAGGTCTGTTCACCTGCGAAGCAAGCCAAGATACAGTCAGCCTTTGGATGTGCCAGAAGAAACCTATCTTGAAATTTCTCAAGAAATAATTTAGCCAACTAATAATCTAATGGCACTATTTAGAGAGGTGCACGAGTTTTTTTTGCTCCTCTTATGCATGAGCCTTCTTTGGGGTGTACTGACTATTGGAGTCTTTTTCTCTAAGTAATTGGAGATAATTGTTTTTGTAAATGAAGGCAGCTATACTAACTACACCCAAGCACGAGTACACGATGAATTTAGGAACCATAAACTACTAAAATGCCTTACAGAGATGTATATGCAGGTTCACAGAAAATGCTTCTGCAATTAGACAAAGATTTTCTTTGAGGTTTCTTGTTGCTGAGTTTCTTCTGTTTTTGAACAGGATTACGAAAGCTCTACGTTACAGAGCATGGTTTGTGGTGTACCACCAATTCTTTGTAAATAATTCCATCAGGGATTAGAAAATGGGAGGAAGGTAGTTTGCAAAATTTTCTTAGAAGACATGTTCACTAGCTGATTAATTGTTAATGTTCGTAATGCACACAGGTGACATGGTTCTGTCTTAGGGTTTGGCTGGAGGTTTTTTGACTTAGTTATGCAGAAAGTTGTTGGTCAGTGTTAAACTGTGCAAGGTGCTAACTAACATTTTTGTACCTGTTTCTTGAAAGCAAAAAGACACAATTTCAAGAACTGTAAATTGATAGATAATCCTGTTGCTATATATGTTTTCATTTCTTCTAAGATTTTATTTAGTTATTTATTTTTAACCTAATGTTTCTCCCGTTTCTACAAATCATTTCTGTTGGCTTGAGCAACAAGCTCAAGCTTACGGCTCCTCAGGAACAGGAGGCTGATGCTCCCATGTTTGTAGATGCATAAGTGCTTCTCTGAAGCTTTGCATTGCAGTTGTAATGAACCTGAAATGCTTCGATTTGTACAGGAAAAGAGCTTATTAAACAGTATTTCAAGAATCATGATTAAACTTGGACATTGCATCAACCTAACAGGTTGGGGGATATGATTTATTTTACTAAATATTAGGTTTTTAAATGAACCACAAAGTCTTTACCATTTGGTTTTGATGTCACAAATTAGGCCAACTTAATTTTATTTTTTTTCTATGCATAAAATATGCCAAAACTTAAGATATAGTTAGTTTATTATTTCTGCTGACTCAGACATCTCATAGATGAATACTCCTCACCTTGATTTCTGCAAGGAGCACTTGTCAATGTTACAACATTGGTCCTTTAGTAGTTGTTTCATTAGTCATATAAATGGAATATTTCACTAACAGGATAATGACTTTACAGTCTGTCGTAAGGATTCTGTTTCATGTCCGTATTCAGATGAAGTTTTCCAAAATATGTTCAGATTTTGTGATAAAAGTTTTAATTTCAGTTTTCTAACAAGATCCATATTACTAAGTTCACACCATTTAAAATGAATTTAAGAACAAAAAAAGAAATAGCAGTGTTTTCATGTAAACATAAAAGATGAACGAATCTGAAGTGGACTGCTTGCAGAATTTCTAACGGATTGATGAAACAGAGATAGTGTTCAGAATAAGAAATTGTAAACAGAGTTGCATTTTTTTCTTCTTACGTGACGAAACTTTTAAAGGGAGCATAGAAAAGCATTTTCTTTTTCTTCGGTAAAAATAATTATTTTATTGTTTTTTTCTAGTACTCTGGTGATTTGAAGTAGGCGTATTCACTCCGAAAATGCTAGGAGCAGTCTTGCTCTTTATAGGAAGGTGGTACGTTTCGGATTCTAAGAAAATCTTTTAGCAGTTGCAATTGGATTAAGCAGGCTACTGAAGACAGCTCTCATTTTTACGGTCATAGCCTTAGTAGCAAAGAACATGTGTTTGTGCATCAGTCCATCTTCAGTAAAGCAGCTATCCCAAACAGAGCCTGCAGCCCTGAGGCACGTCCTTCCTGTGGCCCCACAACTTTTCCTCTGGGGTTGCAGCAGCAGCCGCGGGAGTTGGCCAGGCTCTGGCATCTGCTTGGCATCCGTGTTTCTTCCCTACTATGTTTTTTGGAGCAGCTGTCAGGTTTTTCTTTCCAGGTTTGAAAGTTCTCAAGTTCTTACTGTGTAGCAAGTTGGATATATGAAGACCCGGAGGCATCGCATCCCAACAAACAGTTTGCAGTTAGGAGAAATTTGCTATGTTGGTACTCAATTTTTTTATTATTATCATTTTATTTTTACGAGATGTATTGAAAAAGTTGGTTTGCTTCTTTTCAACCAACAGGTTCGCCATAAAATGACACAGAAGGTTTATGCAATGAAGCTACTTAGTAAATTTGAAATGATCAAGAGATCAGATTCAGCCTTTTTCTGGGAAGAAAGAGATATCATGGCCTTCGCCAACAGTCCATGGGTGGTTCAGGTAAGGAAGAAATGTAAGAGTAAAATAATAATATTAAAGCCATAAATCATTCCTAGTCTTGAGCTGGATTTGAATTTACTTCTAAACTCAATGGTTTAGATTCAGATCGTACTTTTTAAAGATGCATGTTTACAGCAATTTCAGTGAGTTTTGTGCATTTGGTTATGTTAGGACGTAGATTAACTTGTATTTTGGTCACTAAAATGCATCATAAAATGGAATTAAACAGAATTTTAAGTATCCAGAATGAACAGAATTAAGTATCCAAATAATTATTGGGAATAACGGAGATAAGAGAAGTTATGGTTCCAGCTAGAAAAAAATCTGTATAGGAATATAGAAACAAATGCCAGCATTACTTCCAGTCTTTCTTGATGATATGGTCAGTTGATCACAAGAAATTAGTATTATGAGTGCCTGAAGATGTTACTGGCCTTTAAGTTGGGATATGCTAGGTGGATGAGTGCACACTCCTGGTGTCCTGCAAGACCGGAGACTGTAACAGTAGTTTGCTTGAAGCTATCCTCTCTCTGGTGGTCAGTTACCACATCTCAGCTCAGAAGCAATATCCTCCTGCTGATGGAGAGTTGACTTCTTCAGCTGTTCTTGAACACTGTTGCTTGCAACTGTCTCATGGTATTCGTTATCATGTTTGTAAAATGGATTATCCTTTTGGGAAGAATTAGTGCTAAATACTGCAATTTGTTATAACTGGTAGACTACACGGATTAATAAAATGTGTAGTGAAAGTATACGTTTAGGGAATGGTATTACTAATATATTTTGTTAAATAATTAATACATTTAAATCCTCTCAGTTACATTGCTGTGCTTCTGTATTTTTAGAAAGTAAAAACAGGCCTTAAGCTCTCCATATATTTTTCATAATATTTTACATCATGCCTGCAAGCAACGTTTCACTTTTTTTTTTCCATTTAGATGTTTTGCTCTTCTGAGCATATTCTGTATTCTTGCCTGTATTCAGGTGAAACACCTAACAGAATAGATGACTTATTTACTACTTTGGTTTTGTTCTAGTGACAAAAGTTGTCTAGAAAGTATTTTTATTTTTTTACAGTTGAACTGAATGATCATGCAGTTGAAAGAAAATGTCTGACTATTATCACAGAAAAGGGTATTGCATGATATTTATATGTGCATGTATATTTGTAAATGTAAAATGTCAACTGTATTATAGCTGCAATTGTGCTTTCTGTGATGGAGTGTATAGGAGCGATATATTTAGCTATTGTGGTCCCGGGGGGTTGGAGCTGGTTTTAAGAAAATGTAGGTCCCGCTCTCTGAGGTAGAAACTGGGACAGATCACACTGCTTCTCTGTGTCTTCTTCATGTGGGGGAAAAAAAAAAAAAGTGAAAGCAGAGCCCTAGATACTGTTGATTTTATGAAATCCCTTGAGAACTATGCTGAAAGTGCTGTATAAAGGCATAGTGTTATTTATCGTTGTGTTAAATTAATGCCTTTAGGTATGGGAATACAGGCCCTGTTTTGGATTTTAATTTAGACTTTAATGATTAAATACATGATCACATTATGTATTGTATATACTATCTGTGTGTGAAAAGTAATACACAGTAAATTTTACTATGAAGGTCCAATCTGTGATAAATTTCCTATCTTTCTGGGTTCCTTGTCCTCCACAGACTCCCTAGTTCTGATTTCTTCCTTTCCATTCATCCTTTTTTTTATTGCCTTTGGACTTTGTGTGAGTAACTTAAAGATGTGAATACTTTTAATTTTTAATGTAAAAGAGCAGTATTCTCTGAGAAAGTGACTTTCAGATACATAGTGATTCTTTTTGCTGTTTTGGGTCATTTTCAGACCCGGTGATTGCTGAGTGAAATTCTATAAAATTTCAGTGCTCTGGGTCTGAAATATGTTTTAAAAAGACTAAACTTACTTTAACTATCATGCCAGTTGGAAACATAGTAGCTGCAATGCATACCAAACAGTTAATTTCAATGTTAAGGATAATTTCTTTACATTGTATTATTGTGTTGTTATTTCTGTTCTGATTTTTTTCTCATTTCAGCATACATGTTGTTTTAGGACAAAATCAGTATTGACAGGTTGTTTTTTGTTTTTTTTTTTATAAATATATATGGAAATGTTACACATATATATGTTTATAGTATCTGAAATTCAGAAAATGTGTAAAATACTCTTCACTATTGAGCTATTTTCAAATCCTTACAAGGTACCCCCTTTCTCAGATTCAATATTTGGCATTTTGATTAGTAGTGATACTTCCAAGAAACATGGAGATTTACATAGTCATACCACTGAAGTAACAGGGAAATCTTTTTTGTTTCCTTAAAACTGAAAGTGAGAGTTTTCAAAGCTCATTAAATTTCAAGTTACTGCAATAATTAGTAGGAAATAGAGATTATTTGAATATATAAAATAAAGTTATTTTACATCCTTGCAAATGTATGCTCAGGCTTAATGCAACTTGAAGTATTCAAGTACTTTATTATTTTTCCCAGCTGTCTCTGAAAAATAATTGCTCCTTTTCCTTTTTTTTTTCTATGTTGCAGCTTTTTTGTGCCTTTCAAGATGACAAATACTTGTATATGGTAATGGAATACATGCCAGGAGGAGATCTCGTAAACCTTATGAGCAATTACGATGTGCCTGAGAAATGGGCCAAGTTCTATACAGCTGAAGTTGTTCTTGCTCTTGATGCAATTCACTCCATGGGCTTGATACACAGAGATGTGAAGCCTGACAACATGCTTTTAGATAAATATGGGCATCTGAAGCTGGCAGACTTTGGCACTTGCATGAAAATGGATGAAGTAAGTATGCAACTGAATAATATATCATCTATAAACTGTAATTCTAAGGATATTTTCTTATGAGTTATAATACCCAAAGGAATACTTATCAAATGGTCCACTTGGTTGGAAAGCTGTTCCTTGTCTCCTAGTTTTAAATACAAGGGTACTTTAAATAGTGTAACATTGTCTATAACAAACTGTTTTGGCACATGGAAGAAGGAAATAAACTTACTTTTTGTTATTTTTGAAAGCATGCGTGTTTATGAATTTCTGAGGTTCATCTTTTTGCCAAATGTCTGAAAAGCTTATGAGACAACTCCTAGTTTCAACATTAGTAACCTTGGAACAGTTCATAAGCTGACAGTTTTCTATAAATGAAATGATTTTATAGGCAATATAACATTCTTATATATATATTTTTTTCTAGGTCTAATTGTTCTCATAGCATCCTCTAGTGGTCATTAAAATGAGGTCACAGTAAGGCAGCAGTGGAATGTGATCTATTGATTAAAATTTATGTTTGCTATTAGTCAAAATGTCATATTTTAGCTGTCTAGATTGTATCATGTGCAGCCAAATACAGTTTTCTAATGAAGTTGCATAAGAATAGCTATTGTATTTTTAACAAGATGCGCTATCTTGTATTATTAAAGGAGACATAGAAATAAAACTATCTTTAATAGTTTGCACAAATCTTCCCTGACAAACAGTGTCAGGCAATTTACATGATACATTCTTCCTATGAAATTAAAACAGATGCTCAAAAACTTGTATGAATGTATCATTTACTTGGGCTTTGAAAGATTTCTATGTTAATGTTGGCAAGGATGATCCTTTCTCAGCTTATTTGCTTTAATGTGTTAGATTCTGTATTATTTAGGTAGTGCTTGGTATAGTTTCTGAAACCTACTTAATTTGCATTTGCATTGTTAAGTTAGTGTCTATCCAGCTGTATTTAGAATTGCTGTCATTTTTTTCCCCCTTCAAGTGACAATATATTACTCTTGAACACATCTGTTTATTGAGATTCAATAGTCTGTTTAGTTTGGCTGATACTGTAGTTGTTATTCCAAAGATGTACAGATTGTTTACCTCCACTTTTCTTATTTAGCTGCCTGTATTGTAGGGGACAGCCTTTATTTTAACTGGAAAAGTCAAAAGTGGTATTTGATCTCTTAATACAGTCTTTAGATTATCCTTCATTTTGAGCCAATTAGACTGTAGGTCTTAAGGAAATCTAATGTTCATCAGAAGAGACAATAGAAAAGCTTCAAAAAGTTCAAAACATTTATCTATAAAAAAGGAAATCACTTATGCTATGTTAGGGAGCCCAGAATTTGTGAGCCTAAGTTGTTTTTTTTTCTTTTTTTTTTTTTTTTTACTTTGTTTTGTTTGTTTTGTCTAAAAGCATGGAATACTAAAATGCGGCTGATCATGCTGTAATGAGAACTGCATGCACAGCTCTTGTGAAGAGCTATAGCAAGCTCCATTTTGGACTGGACATCATCAATGAATCGGTGATCTCTTAAAGAAGTTAATTTTTAACAGGCTACATTTTAAGTTCCTCATGTTTCTCAGACTCAGTGGAATGGCAAAAATATTTTATACAGGAAGCTTTAGAAGTTGAGAGGCTCTGGACTGTCTCCAAATCTTATGCTACTTCTTACAAAACATGAACGCATCCCAGCTGTGTAAATATAATATTGATGTTGGCAGGATGATTTCTAGAAAATATATGCTTACCCAACACTTATTTATTTTTTCTGACTTGCAGTTCTTTTAGCAGTTGTACACATTAGCATCTTCCTTACACTGTTGAGAGCTGAAGAAAACTCTGCTTCAATTTTTGTGAGAGACACAGTTTGGAAGAGAGACTTTTTTGATACTTGCTGTGGAATTGAAATGAGTGTTAAGTTGTCCAGGCCACTCTGGACACTTGCAGCAGAATTCCTCCTTACCAGTATGTGGAAAGAATTGCTAAGTCTCTTAGTGATGTTTTCCAACATGAAAGGAACCGGCCTCTTTCTGTAACTTGGTTGTGATATTTTGTTGTTGTTGGTGTTTTTTTTTAAATCTGCAACAACGTGAATATCTGTAAGTGAATAAAGGATGGAGTTGGCCTCAAAGGTTTAGTAGGAATTGTAATTCCCTTTTGGTACTTAGGTATTGAAAAGAAGCCCAGTGCAGGTTTCACCAGATGCTACTCTTTGGGTTTGCTGTAAGTAATAAACCAGGCAGTAGCATGGTTGACTACTGTAGGTGTTGCAGAGCCAGTAACTGCTAGTGCTGCCTGGCTCAGTACATAGCTCTGGCTTGTGCTAACTGTGCTTTCAGGACAGCACAGGCTTAGAGAATGTCTGTTGAAAAGAGATGTGACTGAAAGAGGAACCATTTATCACTTGGGATTATTGCCTCGGCTCAGATAGTTTAGCTGAAAGAAGAAATGTGCCTCTCCTTAGAACTTGGCTTATTTCACAGAGTAACAGAATGGCTCAGGTTGGAGGGGACCTCTGGAGGTCATCTGGTCGAGCCCTCCTGCTCAGCAGGACACTGATTTCTCCTCGATGCTCCTCCAAGACTCTGCTGGATCCTTCTTGCTTCAGTTTGTTGTCTGCAGCCTGAGGGTAGTATTAACACCTGATCTGCAGTGTCCTAACATATCCGCACCAGCACTCTCCAGCTCTTGTTTGCTGATAAGAAATTCATGAGGGAATGAAAGTCTAATTCTTAGCCTTGGTCCAAGACAGCAACTCATTAGGGTCTGGCTGAGGATGAAACCAGAACTGCTTTGCCTTCAGCAGTGTAATGGTTTGTACGATCGATCCTAGGAAACACAGTAGCCTCACAGCCAAATCTTCACAAGCTGTGAGAACATACTGTCTTGTTGACAACTTCTTTTTTTGGTTGTTTGGTTTTGTGGTGTTTTTTTTAAGCTCTTCACTGCACATCTGTCACATAGCTGCGGGAGCTTCCCTCAAATGGGGTTCCAAGATCCACCCTGATCTTTGGAGGTGGTGAGAAAAGTCTCAGGAAAAATGCCAGCCTGAGACTACTGAGAGGAAGTTTAGTATCAGAACTGCTATAAATAAGTGTGGTGTTCGGCATAAAACAGGGGCTTAGGATTTGAAACACAGGAGTAGCACTTTGTCCAGAGAAAACGGCCCCCTTCAGATCTCCTCTCAGCTGATGAAATACAGAAGGCAGAAGCCATCTCACAGAATGTACAGAATGTCAAGATGTCATGTAGCGCACAGAGAGGACTTCCCTGTTTACTTGGCTTAGATGCCAGAGATGACAGAAGCTGGTCCGACTGTGGTAGTAAGAGTACCCAGTACTTAAAAATACATACAGGACAACACCCAAGTTTCTAGTCAAGTGATAATACATTTTTAGATTTGCTCCTGAGACGGACAGTAGCGAGTTCTGTGGGGAGAAAGAGTAACCAACGCCACGTGGTTAAGAGAAATACAGCCCTCTGAAAACTGATGTTAGCACACAGAGCCCTTTTGTTTTGCCTGGAGAAATATTTTTGTTTGTTTGTTTTGTTCTTTGACATCTTGTCTGAAAACTTAAGGCCTTGTACAGTGGAATTCTTTAGCATCTACAACATCATTGACAAGAAGCTTTCTTGTCGCCACCTGCCAGCCATCAGACTTGGGTAGGGCCGCCTTTTCCTCATAAAACATTAACATGTATAAAATATTAAAAAGTGTTCTTGTTTTGCTGTATTAATTACAGAGGAATGGGAAATAGGGTGTCATTAAGTGCTTAGGTGTCAAGGTGATGCAGCTGATCTTGTGACTGAAGCTGCAGTCCTCAGAGAAGCCTCTCAGCACCGTTGTGGTGACATTATATTTAACGTATCTTCTTACTTGGGGAGGGATTCAGGTGGCTTCAGCCAGGCTTCACCGAGGGAAGGCACAGACATTCCCTTGTTGTAATCTTGCATTTGGGTAAGGAAGGCGTGGACGTGCACCAGTGCTGGAGGCTGTTGCCTCATTACGATGCCGCAGCCCTACTTGCCTGAGTGCTGTTAGAAGCAGAACGACAAAGTAATTGTTCTCGTCTTGTGCCAGATCCGTTTTTGAGTGTTCTTGGCTTTGGATTTCTGGAGCCTTTGGGCTTTAGCTTATTTTCCAGTGCTATTTCCATAATGTCATTTAATGTAAAACGCAATATTTTTCTTTCTCCAAAGAGTGCATTAGCTCCTCTAAAATGAGTTGCTTCATTTTCTTAGCCCAGGATGATCAAGTGGTATGCTTTTATCTGGCTCATTGTGCAGGAAACAGAAGTAAGCCTGCTCTTCATTCTGGAACTGAGAAATTAAACTTCCTTTACATTTTAGCTTCAGCATAGAGTTGTAGAGGAAGATAAGCATTTACAAGGAAGAGGTCTTCAGTACTCCTTAAGTCTCTGCAGTATTAGTGTTTTGGCCTACTGGTTCATGACTTTCCAGGATCCTGTTTTCGTACATAAATAAAATTTCCTGGCAGTTTGTATTATATGTGAAAAGAAATACTCTCATTTGGTATTTAATTTTTCTGCATATAGATAGTTCCAAAAGCAAAATTGATTCTTTTCATTTATTTAGATATGGATTTTGGCTTCAGTTGTTCCTACTGATACTCTGTATTAACATTCAGCCAAAGGTGATGGCTGTATTAATATTCAGCCAAAAGTGATGGCAAAATGCACAGAGAACTTTGTAAGGTAACTTAGAAAAGACTCGAGGCTGAGTGACATAGTAAAAGATGAATGTATTTTTGGTACTTCTTTAGCTTCATCCAGGATTTTATTTCATTCATCCATCTGGTTTCTCTGGCATGAATGCAATGAATTTCATTAAAGGAAATAAGTCTTGTAAGTTTGAACCAGCATGCTGGCAGATCTGCTGATATTTCTGCATTACTTAGCGCCTGCATTTGTAGTCTGTCAGTGTGAAGCAAAGAGGATAAAGAGTCACTCCATTAGTACAACTAAGTTAATATGTTAATAAAAATCACTTAGTTATATTTTACTTTATTTTTCTTAAAACTTGGCTGTTCTTTAAACATAGCTTTAACTTTTAACTTTTTTCTAAGTAAAAAAAAAGACGTGGCCATAAGAATTTACCTATAAGTTGCTGAATTGTTTGATTTACACAAAAATGTTACGTACCTGCTTTGTAGGGCCTAACTAAGCTAATCAAAATTATTCAGAAACTTGTCCTTGAATTTAGTGAGGTAAGGAGCGGTCCAATATAGCATGTGTTTGTTCATATTGAAAACGAGTAAAATCACAAAATTTTTCAATTTTTGAGATATGTTTAATAAGGAGAGGAGGGCAGGTTATCAGGATTTGTCATTCCAATCCGTATTGCTTTTGGAGTAAAAATAGAAGCTTTCAAACGTGTACCTCAAACCAAGTGTTACGGGTTATATTTTTTTAATATGTTATCCTGGTTAACTAATACGCTACTGCAGTTTTGTGTGAAGACTCAGCAGTATGTCTAATGGAGCTGTTTGACTTGCTGCTGTTGCACAGACAGGCATGGTGCGCTGTGACACGGCTGTTGGAACCCCCGACTACATATCCCCCGAAGTCTTGAAATCGCAAGGGGGCGATGGCTATTACGGACGGGAATGTGACTGGTGGTCTGTAGGAGTTTTCCTTTTTGAGATGCTAGTTGGTAAGTAGCAATTTCTTTCTGCTAATAACATTGGCATTTAGTCTTTACTGTGCCTTCACATGTGCTTTGTTGCCAGGGGGCTGGTTGTGCGTCATTATCTCACGGCTTCTGACTTCTGCCTGGTGCGGTTGTTTCATTCCTGTTCCCTGGGCTTTCTGTCACTCTTCTGCGGCAACAGCTGTTTGGGTGCTTGCACAGCGATTAGTTCCCTGACTTGGTTCAGCTTAAAACTAATTCTTAGGATAGTTTTTGACTTGGATCAGCTACCCCACAATCTCAATAAATGCTTGTCCCATTTTTGGGGCAGCATTGAGATGTCAGGGATGCAGAGATGGGAAAAGAGTGGGAAGGGCAAGACTTGTTTGGTTTGTTTGATTGTTTTCATGGTTGCTTTATTTTGTTTTGTTTGTATTTGGTTTGGTTTGTTTCTTCCCTCCTCTCCCAGCAATTGCTTCTGTTATGTCAAAATGACTGTGGAAGTATAGCTTAATTCTTTCTTTTGTGCTTGGGTCAGGATTTTCCAATAAAGTAAACTGGACTGCTATGGCAACTAACATAGAATATAATCTGTTAAAGAGATGAGTCATCTGTGATTTAAAATACACTGAAGATCAGTATTATAGTTTGATTATAGAAGGATGGAATTGAGCATATAATTACTCAAAATTCAAATCAGCATGTTCTGGGAATGTTGCAGATCTGATGTTTCTGGCATCCTGAGCCAGGAAAGACACTTCAGTGTATGCTGCTATTGAAATCTCCATGCCTTTGGGAATTAAGGCATTCTGATGTACAAAAAGTATATTTTGTAATTATCAATCTCATAAACAATTTTAGCGATAAATAGAATTCTTCAGTTATTAGAATACTGGACATAGCTGCTCAGAAATGTTTTCTCAGAACTTCATTTTTTGCTGTATCTAAGAGGATGCTCACCTTTTCATCCCTCTAATGAAAACATTTTTTGATGTGAAAGTGAAGAAGTACACTTTTTACAGAAGCTTGGTTATGTAAAGGATCCTATACATGCTTAGGACAAAAATCCATCTGCATTTCACTGCATCATCGTGGCTTTATTCCAGGCTTTCAGTATGGGTCATTTAATTTTAAAGGGTTTATTTGGTGTAGTTTTTCATAAAGTTTGGAGTTGTGTGTTGAAAAATTCCTAACATTTCACAGGTCTCATGTATTTTTCCTACCAAAGGCCATCTTGTTATAATATTTGAACCTACACTATTTTTACTACTTTTTTTTTCTTTAGTATTCAACATCATTTTTTATTGTGTATATTCTAGACTGGAATCTTTGGTTTTGTTAAGGCTATGATTTTTAGACGCTTTTTCTGATGGGAGTTAAGTCATGGCTTTGTTTCTGTTTTGGTTTTAGCCACGTCATACTGCTAGATGTGATTAACACTGTACCCTTTCTGCTGAACTCTCTCTCTTCATTCTTTGCGCTTCTCATGTCGTCCCCCCCCCCCCTTTTTTCATTTAATCTGAGCCTCTCTCTGCCTCTGAAGAGGATATGTGATTTACTATCTATGCAGTCTTTTTGAAATGTTAAAACCTGCTTCACCTTTATACTGAAAATTACAGGGCCTGGTTATGCCCTGTAATTTGTTTGTTTATTTGTTGTTCTACAGTCATCATCTTATTCCAACCTCAGTTGTATTTCCTGTCTACCAGCACCAACATGATTTTCTTCAGTGGCTCTGTTTACAAACACAGTATTTGAGGCTCATGTGAGATCCATTTGACAGTGCTCAGATCAAGATGCTGCTTCTCTTAGATAACCTTTTAATTTTCTTGGTTCTTGTATTTGAACTATTCAAGACAGATCTTCTACTCCCACGTGCGTATTGTTATGAAACAGGCACCTATAAGATGGCTTGGAGTGTTTGATAGTGGCTAGCTGACGTTTGAAACCCTTATCACTTTTCTTATCATAGAATCAGAATCATTAAGGTTGGAAAAGACCTCCAAGATCATCTGGTCCAGCCATCCCCCTACCACCAACATCACCCACTAAACCATGTCCCCAAGCACCACGTCCAACCTTTCCTTAAACACCCCCAGGGACGGTGACTCCACCACCTCCCTGGGCAACCCCTTCCAATTTTAACCACTTTTTCTAAGAAGTTTCTCCTGATCAGCACCATCTCCCACAGCAAGGTACACCATTTGTTGAGTCATGTAAGATGGATGAATTGGAGATGAAATGGAGAAGACTGCTTCTTAGATCTGTGGTAAGGATGAGCAAAATGATGCTGGGTGTACTCAGTATCTGCCTCCTTTGCCACCAAGGGGCCTCCTGTGATGTCACCTGCCATCTACTGTGAGGGTCACCCTATAAAAAGGGCTGCCCTGTGTCTGGCAACATCTTGCCAAGATTCTCGCTCCTGCGGTTCAAGGAGACTTGGAGTAGGCAGGGTGCAGAGAAGTCAGGCAGGTACTGCCAGCCTTTGAGCGATGCATTGCAAAAGCCAAAGGATGGATGTAATGTTCCGTCTGGGATGGAAGAGAAAATCTCAAGAAGTGAGATTTGGACACCTCAGTGGCCAACCCCCATGTAAGCGTCCAAGGCTGGATGAAATGGTGCGGCTGGGGAGGAAGAGGAAATCCACCCAAGAACTGGATTACCTCGACGGCCAACCCCCCCGTAAGCGTCAAAAGGTGGATGATGCAGAATTGGAATTGGACCCACTGACAAAGTATTTGCTGACCATCAGGGCGTGGGTCGACATTAACAAAATGATGGCAGTTTGGGGCAGATAGCCACCAACAGTGTTGGCGGAAGGAATCAGAGCTCAGCCTGAGAAGACCAATGTCCAGGCCACAGGCAGATGCCCGCCAACAGACTTGGCACAGACCATCATGGCGCAGCCTGAGAACAACATCCAGGCCACAGGCAGACACCCACCAATAAAGTTGGTGCAGACCGCCATGGTGACGCGTGAGGCCGATGTCCAGCCCAAGAACAAGCACCCATGAAGAAAATGGGGGCAGACCATCAAGGCACAGCCTGAGGAGGCCGATGTCCAGCCAGGGACGGACTGGGGGAATGACTGTGGATTTACCACCCGTGGGAAGCGGGGGTACCTTCCTGCAGCTGGCCCCTGCTTGCCTTTCGCTTACCACCAATAAAAGACCTGTGAACTTCCGAGTGTTGCTTGAGTCCTCCTTTCCTGTCCTGCGCTGAGCCCCCAGGATTTTGACCGTTGAAAAGTTCTTTTTTTTCACCCCAGTAACAGTACCTAACATAAAAGAATTTTAGCATTAGCATTTCAATTCTGAAGTAGCATTGTCAAGAGACAGTTGACAATCGTTTTTAAAAGCCTTTGTGGACTTTCACACTTGTTTAATTATTTATTGTTAATTAATTTTAATTAATAAGCCATTAATTATTCACCTCCTCCGTTAGGCCTGTGGATTGGTTGTGAAAAGGGATTTCTGTAAAAGTTGCGGCCTCTTGGTTACTGACCCAAACCATTTATATATGCAGGATGTTGTCAGTGAACTTCAATGTCACATACCTTTCTTGATACTGATTCTTCTTCAGTTGTCCCAGTTTTACCTTTCTAAGTTTACGTGTGCAAAGAAACTAAAATTAACTAAACCTTACACTGCAAGCTTCTGGGTGAGAAAGGGCTGAATTTTAAAAGCTGCCTGCCCATGTTAATATGGGCACCCAAGCCGATATAATTTGTCTGTCAGCAAGATTTGAGAATCTGGGTTTGGTGGTGCCGTAACGTGCTCTGAAGGCTCCTGATCAGAACTGCCTTGCCCCAGGCTCACCTGCCCCTGGATAGGGGCTGGGAGAGCAGTGGTGGAGTCTCTTCAAGGAATGTGCCTCAGCAAATCCTTGCTGAGTTTTCCTCCCTTACACCCTTGGAAGTGCTTGAAGAGCGGCTTACATGTGGGTGTCATCCATCACGTAAATTAGAAAGCACAGCGACACTATTCAGGTAGAACAAAAGATGCAAGTCATTGGGCAAAAGTTTGGTAGTGATATGTCATACAGAGAATGGTTTAATGTGTAACAGGCATTTTGAAAAAGGAATATTCTAGCAGGATATGCTATTTTGTACCTTGTACTCCTTTTTTCTCTCTTAAATGTAAAGGCAATTTCAGGCTAAACTGCTTGTAGACTTTACATCTCTTTTTTTGTCTTCTTCAACTTACATGACTTGAACACGCCTGAAAATCAGTCAATTTGCTATTTTATTTTCAGGCGATACTCCTTTTTATGCAGACTCCTTAGTAGGAACATACAGTAAAATTATGGATCATAAGAACTCATTACATTTCCCAGATGATGTGGAAATCTCTAAGCACGCAAAGAACCTCATCTGTGCCTTTTTAACTGACAGGTAGGTGTATGTATTATTTTGGTACTGTTTCTATTTTAGATGGTATTAGCACATGTACATTGTAAAAATGAATTCCTTCGATTGCTTTTCCTAACTTATGTTCAAATCTCTTCTGCAAAATCATCTGCGCTCTAGTTTTTCTTTTGGGGTGTTTTCCAGGTGCTCCATTTTATTTCTGTGAGTAGTTCTGATGGCTCATGCTACAACATAATTTGTGCTGAACAAATCCTCCCAGCTGTTGTGTGGTGTAAAACACAGCAACAAACCTGTAAGGTTGGAAGTAATTTTTAAGCCCCTAAAGGCAGGGGGACCAAATTGTTGTGCTCAGTGACTAAGTGGATGTTGCTTATAAAAAATGAAAACATGCTTTTATGAAGATAAGCATACATTTACCTAGTTTGTTCATTTTTTCATAGAACGTTTGAACTTTTTTTCATTTACCTTATGGTACTAATTGATAAGTGTAGCTAGCAAACAAAGAGGATGTTGTTCTGGCTATAAATTAATCATAGAGATCTCCCTTGGTAGAGCTGAGCTCTACTTATTGATATTAGCTGTGTAAGCTTGTTCTTGACCTGAATATTTAAATTTTTAGTGTTAGAAAGCACAGATTATGTTAAATTTCTTTGATTTAAAAGAACAACGCTGTAGGTCCAAAGTTAACTATGTGTTGATAATGCCTTTTTATGCTTTCCGGTGATCACCCAAATTTGACTTGTAGATAATCTAGCTTATAGAGAATGAGGGATTAGTAAAAATAAATGCAGAAATGCATTGTCTTATAATGTTTTTTTGCATTCAAAGAGAATTGTTTGTTCTGCCGAGCAGGATCCCACTTGCTCAGGAAAGATAGGCGTTAAGTGTTTCAAACCAGTAGCTGCAGGGTGGAGAGAAAATAGGGGTAGAATTTAATCATGCGAATGCTGCGAGGTGTACTTCCACTACGTGTGTCCGTCTTCCTGTTTATATTTAATGCAGTGCTCGGGCGACTTATTTGAAACAGATGCCTTCTTTCTGTATGCGTGATAACTGCTGAGGCACTTAAAGGGACAAGAAGAAATAAGCATCTACCCCGTGATTTATTAGTTGTGTTACACGCATCGGTTTTATGTTCTGTTCCTGCAGATCATTTTAAGGGAAACTTCTCTTGGTCAAACTGGAAGTTTCTTGTTGAACTTTAGGTTTGCTTCATTGTAAATATCAGCAAAAGATGTGTCAGGGTTAGTTATGGGACAGAGGATGGAATTCTTAAAATATTTATTTCAGTTCAGCTTTGAATAACTGTTCTGTGCAGTAAGTTAGACCTTCCTGCACTCGAGTCTTAAGGTTTGTCATGTGGTTTGGCAGACACCGGACTTCAGCAATTTTTTTTCCCCCAGGGTGTTGGGTTTTGTTTTTGTTTTTAGTTTCTTCTTATTTTTTGCCTCAGTGCTCTCTCTCTCGCTTTACTCCCCACGTGGCAGACTCCAACTTCTGGACGTTTTAGCAGTCGCAGGCAGTGGATATTAAGAAACCAAGTACATTTTATATAAGAAACTACAGATCTGTGGTTGGTGGTTTTTTGGTTTTCTTTTTTTCTTTTATTTGACTATTAATGCGGTTTACAGGGACAGCCTTTACAGAAAGTTGCTTTGCTGCTTATGAGCAAGTCAGAATTTAAAAACAAAGCAAAACAAAGTGCAGTTTTTCCTAATGTGAATTTGCCTTCTTTGCTATGTTTAGGGATGTGCGACTTGGGAGAAATGGGGTAGAAGAAATAAAGCATCACCCTTTCTTTAAGAGTGATCAGTGGAACTGGGACAACATTCGAGAGAGTAAGTAAATTAGTTTAAAAGTAAGCTTTTTTTTTTTAAGTATTTGCATAAGGCTACTGTTCAGTAATAGCATATATGAAAAACTTTAGGCTCTATAAATTCAGCAAATCTTTTCTGTTATCAGGACAGATAACAACTTACAGATAACTTTCTTATTTATCATTTGTATTATAAAAACTGTATCAGTAAGAGATAATAAATACACGTTTTTCCCACTGAAATTATTCTCACATTTATCATGTTTGAATTTATAGATTTCTGTAGATTTGAACGGCAAAACTGGATGTTTTAGAAATCTTGGCAGAATGAATGCTTATTAGGTTCTATTTTTGTGACTTTTGTTATTGTTGTTCTGATGGGTTTTTGTTTTATTTTATTCATTTTTTAACCTTTTAACCCTTTTTTTTTTTAATCTGTAATTAAGACTAGCTATAAGAGTGGTCTTGTTGGTTTTACTGCTTTTCACTGAAAGTATTGAGAACTTGATAGCTTTAGGCAGAAAAACAAGTACTTCTGTTCCTGTGCTTGATCATAACTTCTAAAGTATTTACTGAAGTTTCTTAAAATGGTGATTGTATTTAGTGTTCCATTCTAAAATGTGCTTACTTTAGCAAATACATTTTGAGCCTTAGATATTCCATATATTAAGCAAATAATGAAAAAATACTTTTCCTTAGGGGAAAAAAATCTTCACAGTAATATTTACAGTTCTACTGCATGTTTAATAGATATTTAACTAGCGTGACAACTTACATTGTATGCTTCTTAATATTAGAGAGATACCAGTATATGCAAAGTGGCTGGAGTAAAGTTGATCTTTTCTCCCCTTTCTGTAGCTGCTGCTCCTGTTGTTCCTGAGCTTAGCAGTGATATAGACAGCAGTAATTTTGATGACATTGAGGATGACAAGGGAGACGTGGAAACCTTTCCAATCCCCAAAGCCTTCGTGGGAAACCAGCTGCCTTTTATAGGATTTACCTACTATAGAGACAATTTGTATGTGAGAATTTAATATGCATTTTTAGAAGTACACCTGCAGATTTTTCTTCTATCCTATCCCCCCCTTTATTTTTACCCTAGATACATAATTTATTCATTGCTTTATTTCATTTGTGTCCAATTGTGAAGATACAAAATGCAGAATTTAAGTAGAATTTAACAATTGTGGCTACCTTGATAATTCTGTTTAAATAAATAATATTTTTATATACATAAAAATTTATAGTCTCTTTGAAAATCTGGTTTTGGGTTTAAAATACTAGATTTTAAAACACTAGATTTGTAATTTAGCTCTAAAATAATTTTGTATTAGTAGAATTAGAAAAAAGTTTACGCAAAATAATAGCTTGCTAAGGCATCACTTGCCCCCCCCTTTGCCTTTATTTTGCATTGTTAGTCGTATTCAGTGTGTTTGAATAGTCACTAAATAATTGTGAGTATTAATTAAAAAATAAGCTGTTACGGATTTGGAAGTGTCTTCAATGTTGTACTTCACTTAAGAAAAGATTCAAATTAGAGAGATTCAAATTAGAAAAGATTCAAATTAGAAAAGATTCAAATTAGAAAGCTCTTACCGAGGTAAAACAAGCTTCATTCTGAGAATAGCCTAGGTCAAATTAAGACTTGAGAGAAGTGATTAAAATGCCTTGATTGGTGAGGTTGCCAGAGTTGTTGAAAACTCGAATAAGAGCAGGAGGGATTTGTTTTTGTTTTTGACAGGTTGCTAAGTGACTCCTCTCAATCTTGCAGAGAAAATGAATCGGTGCAATCTAGTAAAAATGAGGTTAGTGCCTTTTTTGTAAGTATTAATGAATGGTTAACTAATTTGGTTAAGTCTGTTAAGAAAAAGCAAAGTCAAAACCGGTGTCAAGAACCGGTGTTGGGGGGGGTGCCTTTTAGTTTTTTAATGCTCATTGATAAAAACTATGTTTTCTGTCTACAGGACAGCAAGGAGGTAGGTGAGTGTATTATTTGAATTATGAAAGGAAGCAAATCATTCCCACATGATTTGTGTGGACACGATTTATCATGAAATACCGTAAATGTTTATTCACCAGTTTGTTAACAGTAAAGCAATTATGTTTTGAAATAGTTTATGAATGAGTTGTTATATTCAAGTGTTAAGGCACTCCTGTGTGAAGATGAATGAATACAGATTTTTCTTGACTTCTTTTGGAATCCAGAATTTGTTTTGAAAACAAATGTGTAAGGCTCTGTTTGCTCCAAACAGCATTACTCTTGGAAAGGTTGTGATTCGTGGCTGCACACTGTCTGTGATTCATGACAGATTTATCCAGAGTTTGGAAGTGTAAATTGTCACCTACATTGATAAAGGAATGTTTATGAGCATAAATCTTTCTCTCAGTTGAAGTGAGTGTCTGAAGCACGTTTATCCATTTTTTTGAAGATCGCCAACTGAATTTAAATATGCAGATGACAGGAGAATGCTACAGATTTTTTCATGTAACAAACTTACTTCATTATACTACTTAAACATTTGTATTATTCAAGTGTAGCTAGTTTATGGTTAACATTTGTTAAAGCTTACTTAATTGTTAAACTTTGAAAAGGAGTTGTAAAGGAAATGCATTACGTATTGGGCAGCATAAATTTAAGCGCAAATATTTATGGGACTCCACTTCTTTCCTTCCTGTCATTAGTGAACAGAATAATAGTTTTAGTTTCCTGTTTAATACGAAATGCAACTGTTTAAAATACAGAGTGCCATGTTCATGATACTTGCTTTATATGGGGATAGTAAATGTAGTTGGTAAAACTTTGCATTTCATTCTGACAACTTTTTTAATTTTTATTTTTTCAAGCAGTGAGTCTTGGGTTTTGATGTCTTTTTAAGTGTCCCTGTTACGGTAATCTTATAATTGTAACAATTACAAAGTATTTTAGAAAACCACATTTTTACATTTTATGTTTAGGGGTTGGAGGAGGAAGAGAAAGGGAGGAAAAGAAATTAATTGGAAAGCCTGAAGACATGGGTCAATTTTAAAAGCTCATTATAATTATAATCCTTTTTATTTATTTATTTATTTATTTATTTATTTTTACTTGACTCACAATATCTTTTTAATATTTTATTGAGGAAAAGCAAACATTCCCAAATTTCAAAAGTGTTTCTTCTGCGTGTGCTAGATGGAAAAAATATTCTGAATATGTGACATCATTGAGCATGTTTAGTGTTTTCTGAATATTGTCTGATATTCTCTGAATATTGTCCAATATAGTTATGTACCCACCTTTTTATTTTATGATTTATATTTTACCTAGAAAAGACTATCCCAAATATTCTGCTCCAGCAGGCCTCTAGACAGAGAAAAAGGAGAGCAATTGGCCAGCAGACACATTCTTTGCCCGTAGAAATTTTATGACTCTCAGTCTGTGGCACATCACTCTATGATAGTTAGCTTTAATATAGCATGTAGGAAATTCTGTTACTACACATCGGTATTTTAAAAATTATCAAGATTAATAACTTGTACAGATGAGAAATAGAAATGCAATAATCTTCTGGTGATGGTTTAAAAAAAACAAGACACAAAAAACACATAATGGTAGATTGAATTCATTTTCTTTGCTTTCACTTTTTTTGTTATTAAACTGTTTTACACTGTGATTCCAATCTTATATAATGGCCATGCTTATTTTCACATTTTGCTCAGTTTCAGAAAAAAATAAGCAAGTTAGAAGAACAGCTCAGTAATGAATTACAAGCCAAAGATGAACTAGAACAGAAGTACAGGTGAGATTATTTTGAAATATTTGATATGTTCATAAAGAAGTGTTATTACACCTTTTGTTTTTGAATGATTAAAAGCTTAAAAGTTCTTGCTACTCCCATGGCTACTTTTTTTTTTTCCTTATCTCTCCATAAGAATCTCTCTATTGTTTGAGTGATTTCCCCAGCCGTCAAAATTTCATGTGATTGCTGAAAATAGGGTAGCTTACATAAAATTAATGAGACATATCCAAACAGTCTAATTATTGTGTGATCAGTAAGGTTTAAAAATATTTTTCAAATTCCTTCAGGTCTACTAATACTCGGTTAGAGAAGATAGTGAAAGAGCTAGATGAAGAGGTAAGTTATTTCTTATTGGAATTAGAACTTGAGCGTTTTTATGTGTTACTTTTTTTTTTCCTTAGGAACCAGAAAATTACCTTTGAGTAGCTGTATATTTATGGCAAGTAACACCAGCTGATTTCCTGATATTCACAAGCATTACATTGTTGCCTTTCCTGAAAGATTTTCATTATGACTTCTCTAATCTCCTTATCTTCAGAATCTCCAAATTTTTAATTTGGAGGATAACATAATATAAATACCCCATATACAATTCTAGTAATTGTATTTGAAAGTGAGATTGATGTTGATAGAAAAGGAAGCCCATTCTTTGCAGCATTTTTTGTACCTGTCCGAACTGTGTCAGTAAAAGGTCCTTATTTTGCCCAGCTTTGCATCTTAATGCTACTGCAAATTTACTTAATGTACTGTTCATTCAGGTGAATGTTGAGATCTTCCAGTACATGTATGTTTCTGTGCTTCATGATGCTAACAGATTACAATATTCATTGAAGTCAAGCCATCATACAGTCTTAAATGGTAAAAGCTCCTGGCTGTAGTTATTCTGGGCTGTATTTGAACATGTGCTCTGATATGCTGTGTTTGCAGTAAGCAAATGGAACGTGTCTTTCTCCACTCTGAACTAAACTGAATGCATGAGCTGTTCTTTATCACTTGAAAAATGTCAGGATTCTGTATGTAATTAGTGTGGTTTTTTTTAATGTGTCCAGATAACTTCAAGGAAGAATGTAGAGTCTGCAGTCAGACAGCTAGAAAGAGAGAAGGCTCTTCTTCAGCATAAGAATACAGAATACCAGAGAAAAGCAGAACATGAAGCAGATAAGAAACGCAATTTAGAAAATGAGGGTATGTTGAACAATGTTTGAAGGGTTATATTTTGATGTGGCTTTTTAAAAGATAAAATAAATGAGTTATAAAGTTTTTTCACTACATTGATTAACAATTTTGAATTGTTTTTGTTCCAGTTAACAGTTTGAAAGACCAGCTTGAAGATTTAAAAAAGAGGAATCAGAACTCTCAAATATCCAATGAGAAAATCAATCAACTACAAAGACAGGCATGCCAACTTTTTATATGTTTATTTTAAAATAGTAGCTTTTAGAAGTTCAGATTGTATTAGTAGTGGTGGGAGTTAAAATGTGTAATGAAGTTTTAAAAGCCATTCTTTTTTTTCATGTTCTTGTGTTCAAAAATAATCTTAAAAAATACCACTTCTTATTTCTTTAATCTGTTAAGTGTAATAATCTGTAATAGCACTGGTAGATGTTAACATTTTAATTGTTTCTGAAGTATGTTTTTATCAATCCTTAGTTGGATGAAGCCAATTCTTTGCTGCGATCAGAGTCTGATACTGCAACCAGGTTAAGGAAGAACCAGACAGAAAGTACAAAGCAAATCCAGCAGCTGGAAGCTAATAATCGAGAACTTCAGGATAAGAACTGTCTGCTGGAGAATGCTAAACTCAAACTAGAGAAGGACTTTCTCAATCTTCAGTCAGCTCTGGAATCAGAAAGGAGAGATCGAAGTCATGGATCAGAGATCATCAGTGATTTACAAGGTATTACGGCAACTGTTAAGCTTTCTTCTAGTTTCAGAAGTAAAAATAGGTTTTGTGATGTTATTTGAGCTTCAAATTGTGACTAGATTAGTTTGCTGTGACTAGATTAGTATGCTGTTTTATACAGTGTTATTTAAGTGAGGACACAGTAAAGTGAACATGAGCAAGGATATATATAAGATAAGAATGCATGTTATTGATAACTTCTAAAATCACCCTGAAGGGAGCTCTTCTTAATAGTCAGAACTGGAAGCTGTTACGTTTGAAATGTTTGTTTAAGTAGATACAGTACATTCTTTTTCCAAATGCTGCCCAGCCTCATAGATGTTTTGTTCATTTTTAGGTCGAATATCTAGCCTGGAGGAAGAAGTGAAAAATGGAAAGAGTGCATTAGCCAAACTGGAAATGGAGAAGAGGCAATTGCAGGAAAAGCTCACAGATTTAGAGAAGGTAACAGCACTTCTAAGTAAACTTTGGTATTACATTCTTATTTAATTTTAAAATTTGTGTATTTGTTAATTGAGACATGGGACAAAGTTTGTGAAAAAAATACAAGTTGTTTTCAGTGTCACTTTTTTGTTGTTGTTATTGCAATTTGAAAAGTGGGGAAAAAAGACACCGTTTTCCAATATATTGTATTTCTGAAGTACGTAATAATGCACTCCAATGTATAGCTTAGAAGTGCAGAAATAACATGTCATTTCTGGTGCAAAATCTGACCTTTTTTGAACTGTCAGTATTGCCAAAAATAAAAAAGGTTTCAGCTAATATTTTTTCATATTTTTTTATTGAAGCATAAGTATTCAAACAATTCTTCAATAAATGTAATTTTTGAACTCTTTTCACAAAACACTGTTTTTTAAGGCTCTAATTCTATAACTTTTTGCAACTGGTAATGTCAATGTGAACTTCTAGAGCACGTTATCACCAGAAAAACAGTTGATGAAATGTATTCTTAGTACCTTAGGGTCTGTGTTGTTTCTTCTGCTGTTAGCTTACTTCCAAGTAGGATGTTACTGTTGTCCAAAATTTTGTATTTAACCTGATGTATTTAAATTTTATTTTAATGTATTTTTTTTTCTTTAACAGGAAAAGAGCAACATGGAAATAGATATGACATACAAATTCAAAGTTATGCAGCAGAACCTTGAACAAGAGGAAGCTGAGCATAAAGCCACAAAAGCACGACTAGCAGACAAAAATAAGATTTATGAATCTATAGAGGAAGCAAAATCTGAAGCCATGAAAGGTATTTATTTGACATTACAGTTTGACTTAAGTATAAATTATAGAATGTAGGTAATATAATCTTTTAGTGTTACTGGGAACTTAAATGTAGTGTGTTTTTTTTTTCTTTCAGTTCTTCTGTTCTTTTTTTAAACACAATTAGCATCGTAAAGCAGTTTTAAAAATCAGTTGTAATCTCTCTGTCTGCTTTGCTAGGTTGAAGACAGTTAGTTGCTGAGTAAAGCAGGCTCTCTGTTGCTGACATCACTAATTCATTTTCTGTGCTAGGGTATTCTGAACTAATTTTTCTTAAATCTTTCAAACAGTTCTAGTAATATAAACTTTCAAGAGCTTATCTACGTAGTCAAATTTCTTATGGTCTTCCTAAATAGAATATGTCAGCAGTGTAACAACTTAAATAGGTTACTAGATAGCGTTAAAAACAGTAAAGCCTTTGGTAGGCTTCCATCGTCACCATGCGTATTCTGGTGTCTCCTGACAATTGAAATCTCTCAGAGAGAGGGGAGTTAGCAAACAACTCCAGAAGATGGCTCTTATTTTTTAATTGAATTGCTTATCTCTATTGCAACGGATTAAAAAGCAACCTATGTATCTTATCATTCCAATTGCAGAGCATTCACAAAAATTTTGAGCTTGCAGATGTTTCAAAAAAGCACAAACAATGCAGTGGTAATGTATGAGTCACTTGGTCTATCAGTTTCCTGAACAGCTTCAACTTCTTAATTGATTTCAGATTATTATTGTCAAAGCAATGCTTCATAGATTGATACAAAATATTTCTTTAAAAAGTAACCGCCCTTTTATCCATTCCAGATGTGTTGCAGATAAGCTAGAAGTTATCTTGAAACTCAGAAGTAGGAAATAGGTCTCAGGCAGAAATACTTGCAAAGCATCCTCTTGGATGCTTTTTCATGGTTTACTGTGAAAATTTTAATGAATTACTTTTCAGCAATCTTTCTCTTCAGTGTTAAAAGAACAAACATTTTATTTGTTGTTAATAAGGGATAGACCTCCTCCTTCCTCCCACCTCCTTCTCACTCTTGAAACCCTCTGAAATGTTGACTGCTTTACATTGATATTAAATCTCCTTCACAGAAATGGAGAAGAAACTTTTGGAAGAGAGAGCTTTAAAGCAAAAAGTAGAAAATCGTTTGTTAGAAGCTGAAAAGCAACGTTCCATGTTGGACTGTGATCTCAAACAATCACAACAGAAAATAAACGAACTCCTTAGGCAAAAGGATATACTAAATGAAGATGTACGTAACAATGACAAAAGAATTCTCAGCTGGAACCTTGTTTTAAATGTCTTCATATTTTCTCTGTTATATCTGTATTTAGGGATGTATTTGAAAGTAAATGGTAGCAATTTTTACTTCTTTGTATTTGGATTTAAATTTTGCTTTCTGTAGTTTCACTTTTCTGAAGTATTCTGGCATTTTTGATCTTAAAAAGTTTTTCTTCTGGAATGTAAAATGCTAAGAGATGGACATGGAAAAATAACTTATTTATTCTGTACTAATAACTTCATTCAAGAAATAGATTTGTCTATCAAAAGATGTGTGCAAGTTGCACAAAAGTGTAGAAAGAGTTAATAAGAAACACTGTTTAAATGTTATTTCCCTATGTAGATTTGTAAAACTCACATTTCTGTTTATTTTTTAGGTAAAAAACCTGACATTAAAAATAGAGCAAGAAACACAAAAGCGTTGTCTCACTCAAAATGACCTCAAGATGCAAACACAACAGGTCAATACCTTAAAAATGTCAGAGAAGCAGCTAAAACAGGAGAATAACCATCTTCAGGAAATCAAATTAAGTCTGGAAAAACAAAATAATGAACTCCGCAAGTAAGCAGAGCTGCTCAGTCTATTTTTTAAAGTAATGCTGATTTTTAATTTTCTTTTTGCAAAAGCTGAGAGCCACGTTAATTTTAAAGATTTTTACACAGAATATGCTATTCCATAATGCAAAACTTAATTGTTTAATATAATTTATAGCGACTCTAGCCTTAGTGATTGAGCAATGTATAGATTTACCATAGTAAATGTTTGCTTCCCTGAAGACCTATAATCAGAAACAAAAGGTGTAAAGGAAAAGAAAAATCTTAAACACAGGAGCGTGAAGAGTTGAGAAACATTTATTTAGGAGAATACTTAGGAAATTTTCTTTTAAACAACTGAGAGCTTCAGTAAAGAGGAAAGGTGCTGTCATTATGAGTCTAGGAGAGGTCATTAGAGTTGGACAGTAATGCTAATACAGAGGTGTGAAGTGTAACCATTGGAAATAGCCTGTGCTAAGGGAGTTTAATCACACGTAGTAGGCCTTCGAATAGGAGTTATGCTAGCAATTCTTCTTCAAGTGCTTACAAGCAATTATTGCAACTGAAAATAAATAAATATTAAGGTTTTCTCACACAAAGAACATTCTTGTGACAGAAAAGACAAGTTTAATATGTAGATCAGGTGTGTTTTATTCTTTGCTCTTTTAGACTTCTGATGATGTACCTTGTGCTTTTTCTTTTCTGTGAGCAAGATGCAGTTACTCACCTGGAAGACTATATATGATGATTGCTATAACATAAAATAATGGTGGAAGTCTTTTCTACTACATTACTGTTCTTTGTTATGTGACTAAGTGACTTTCTGAGTTGTTTTAAAAGATGAATTCAAGAAACGATGCCTGACAAAGAATAAAGGCATTCTCAGAGTCTGAGCTCTAGCAAACAAGAAACAAAACAGTCTGTCAGATCAGATCAGTGATGTTTTACATGGAAATAAGATTCTGTCAGTGGCTGTTTGCTTTATCAGTGTGTCTTAGTGGTTAAACTGTCAGACTGTTGTAGTTAGTAAGTGAGCAGTGTTAAACTGATGTCTCATTAGTGTAGTGTTCTGAGCTGCACAGGTGAAAATGAGAAAAAGTCTGGTACCCGAAGGAAGTGTCAAGTTTAACTGCAGATTATACTTTGATCTAGACAGACTGAGGATGTTAAGAGTGTAAATGAACTCCTTTCTGTTTACTTGTTTGGAATATCTTCATATCTTTTATTTAAAGGTATTATATTCCTTCCTAGGGAACGTCAAGATGCAGATGGACAAATGAAAGAGCTTCAAGACCAACTTGAAGCTGAACAGTATTTCTCGGTATGCTTGATGCTTCTTTATTTTTATACTAATATGTTTAGGTGTAATGTTAGCTTTTCTTCTTCCTCCTCAGCCGTGAGGCATTTCACTGCTCAAATCTTAGGCTAGTTCTTTTCCTTCTGTCTGTCTTCAGTCTTGTCTGCAGCCCTGTTACCACTCTTTGCTCTTGATCACTGAGCAGTGTAAAAGTGGTTGCGTTAAGAAATGTAACAGCTTTGGAAGGGAGTCCCAAGCACAGTTTTTAGTGGGAGGTAGTCAAGCAGCTTTTTCCTTCTTTTCCACAGTGTAAATGATTTTCTGCATGTTTCAAGCATTTTGTATTTAGCATCTGTTCCATGCTGCAAGGGAGAAAAAAGCTGTATTCTCAGAATCATATGGCATTATGAAATGTGCATTTAAGGCTTTGAAGGAAATTTCTGCATTATAGTTACACTTGGCAGAGACCTTTTGAGAGTTTTTGCTTCAGTGTGATAGGTACAACAGAGTAAATAGGTACTGTTCGTAGAAATCATCACTATCATATGAAGGTTAACTTATATTAATAGTGCACAGCCAGCCACAACGGAAAGGCCAGAGAACTTGCTTGAAAATTAAAGGAAACTTATGCTTCTACTGTGGTCTTTATGTTAGTGAGGAAAAGGACTAACTGATCAAAAAGCTGTACATCTCAAAGGAGACAGAATGGGAGAGTTGAGGTCAGTTGACTGCTGTGGATGGGCCAGAGAGAGAATTCTGAGGGAGTTGTCTAACAAGTCCTGCGCTAAATCCACTTGCACTTTATCTGTTTTCAGTCATTCTTAGTGCACAGAGCAGTGTAATTTTTCTTTCATTTCCTCTGTATCTCTAGGTTTGTACCCCTTTAAGAAAAAATCTAAATTTCAAATACTTTTCTAATCTATTTTTCTCTTACTCCTTTATGCCTTTTTCCTCTTGGGCTGTCATGTTGCTTTCATACATTTTTATGGTTAGAGTCCAAGCTCAACCTAATCTACCTCTGACAGGGATTTAAAATAGTAGAGAAAAGAAAATTCACATTGTGAGTCCTACGCACAGTATGCTTGCAAGCATATAAAATGTATCTCATACATCCATTCACAAATAACACAAGTTTAATACAAAACAAAACAAAAAATCTTAAATGAAGACATATTCGGGAATGATGATGACCTTTAGTTAAATTTAGAGAAAGCATTGCACTGCTGTACTTGAACTGATTATAGAGCTGTATAC
The DNA here is from genome assembly GCF_964034855.1 of Anser brachyrhynchus. Lineage (NCBI taxonomy): Eukaryota > Metazoa > Chordata > Aves > Anseriformes > Anatidae > Anser > Anser brachyrhynchus. The sequence continues at coordinate 111,198,832 of NC_137696.1, read as the reverse complement.
TACATCATCTTATATCATCACATCATTTTTGTGTACCTTCAAGCTAGAATATGGAAGTCACGTCCTTTTTTCCTACTTTAAATTCTAGACTCTGTATAAGACACAAGTTCGAGAACTTAAAGAAGAATGTGAAGAAAAGACGAAACTTTGTAAAGAAATACAGCAAAAGATACAAGAGTTACAGGATGAGAGGTAGATTTTACTAGTGCTATTAATACATAGAAAAGGATGGCTTTTTATTGCTTTTGTTCAGGTGTTTTTTGTTTGTTTTTTAAGTAACTTTCTATTTTTTGAGTTAATAGTATGTACTAATAATTTGCAGAGATTCCTTGGCGGCTCAGCTAGAGATTACCTTGACAAAAGCAGATTCAGAACAACTTGCACGTTCCATTGCCGAAGAACAGTATTCTGATTTGGAAAAAGAGAAGATTATGAAAGAACTGGAGATTAAAGAGATGATGGCTCGGCATAAACAGGAACTTACTGAGAAAGATGCCACCATAGCCTCTGTGAGTAATATGCATCCTAATTTTGTTAAAGGTTTATGTGGGCGTTAGTTTCATTTGCAGTTGGATTTATCCAACGCTGTTTAGCATACTTAAAGGTAAAACTGATATTTAAAAATACATCTTTTTTATGAATTAACTGAAATAAAAATCTCATACCCTGTTTCTTCCATGAATCTCTCTGATCATTGTCTTCTGTGCTCCTACCTCTCTATAACTAGCCCTCTTATGTTGTCCCATTTTTGCTCTCAGGCGTTTCCTGATGTACTGTAATGCTTTCATATGTCAAATGTTTTTAGTTGCATAGTCACATGTACTTTTTGTTTGCAGTTGGAGGAAGCAAATAGAACACTAACTAGCGATGTGGCTAATCTGGCTAATGAGAAAGAAGAACTGAACAATAAACTGAAGGAAGTACAAGAACGTATGTATTCCTTGAACCAAATACAGTTTAGTATGAAAACAGTATCATTTTTAATAATACTGTTTCTTTTGTAATGAACTTTCATTGATTTTTTTTTTACAGAAATTACAAAACTAAAAGAAGAAGAAGCAAATATAGGAAATATTAAAGCACAGTTTGAGAAACAGTTATTGAATGAAAGAACATTGAAAACTCAGGTAAGCAAATGTATGTAAATGAATGAAGAGATAGTGTTCATGAGACAAATAATTTTTAGTAGAAAACTTACTGTTTACGTTTTTTTTACACTGAATCAAAATATGTTGAATTGATCTTATTTTGCCTGTACTAAGTAGACTTACTGTGTGGTGAAACTTCAACTTCACGTTTCATCATAGAGGAATTCCTAATCATTCTAATCCTAATTCCTGGTGGATGCAGTCCACCAGCATAAGTCTAGATTTCAGTCAAATTCATATGGTTTTCCTCTTGATTTATATTCCTCTGTAATTTCTACAAAATGTGAAATTTCTAATGTCAATCTCAATTGTTTTTTAAAGTTAGTGATATTTTAATCCAAATATGTATTTTGGGGCTAGCTAACGGAAACTGAAGAGAATATTTAAATGAGTAGAAGTCTTCTGAACAAATGTTTGCTTAAAGTGAAAGTGGAATCGTGACCTTCTTTACAATTTTGAGCAATGCAATGAATTAAAACAACTTTGTACTACCAGATACGCAGTGTTTACTATTAGGTTACAAGTGCCTGGTCATGGGTGGGAGAGAAGACTGTTTCTTCACAGCATAGTAGTATGTACTTATTGATGTGGTTTTTTCTTCTTTTTCTTCCATGGGAAGGCTGTGAATAAATTGGCTGAGATCATGAATCGGAAGGGTCCAGTCAAACGTGGAGCTGACACTGATGTACGGCGGAAGGAAAAGGAAAATAGGAAACTGCATATGGAACTGAAATCTGAACGAGAGAAGTTAACGCAAATGATGATCAAATATCAGAAAGAAATCAATGAAATGCAGGCAGTAAGATTCTCTTTGCAAATATAAACATTGATAGCATTTTCTTTATTATGTATTGAATTGATTCAGTTTTTTAAGGTAGCATATAAAGTGTCTATTCCTGAATTTCCATGTCCGAAAGAAACGTGCAGTATATATTACTGAGACTGGCTGCAAAGTCTCCAAAATTTTCTACTTACATTTTCTCTGAGTAACTGAATATAATGACAATAGGAAATCTTTTCATTTATCCTTACAGCAAATAGCAGAAGAGAGTCAGATACGCATTGAACTGCAGATGACTCTGGACAGCAAAGATAGTGACATTGAACAGCTTCGTTCACAGCTACAGTCATTGCACATTGGTCTAGATAACAGTAGCATAGGCAGTGGACCTGGAGATACTGAGACAGATGATGGATTCCCTGGTATGTTATTTTTATTAATATTTCTGCATTAATTGGTTGTATATCTGCGTTTTACCATGGAAGCTGAAATATTGAAATACTCCTCTGATGTTTCTGGGGCTTTTTATCTTTGTGTTTCTGTCATCTTATCAATGCTTTGATAGTGTTCACTATCCATGTACTAACTACATCTATCTGTAATCATACTTCATTCCTAAATTTATTTGAAAAAAATTCTTGAAAAAAATGTATTGTCTCACATTGGAACTAATTTTTTTTCATCTCTATGACAGTAGTTAATTTGCAATTATTTTGCTATGTGATGAAATGTAAAACTAATACTCTCTTCTTAGGAATTCTGTTTTGACTTCTTTTCTGCCTTTTTCCTCCTTTGTTCTTTATGTTTAGTCCATATCACTCAATCCCACACTGTGGAATCCATGTCTTTTACCTACAAGCACTCTTCCACCTCTGTCAGTATTGCCACTAAGCCTTCCAGTTCTCGCATGCTTCTTGATTCTGATTCTGATTCTGACTCAGAGGAAGAACCTTTGTCTTGTTCCCACAGCCCTACAGAAGTTGATAGCACAGGTGACATTCCTGAGAACTGCTTGGTGTTGTTTTTATTGTGTTCTTTTCTCAATTTCAAAACTAACACTATTAATACATTATATATTTAAACAAACCAAAAAAATTGGCAGCAAACATTGTAATCAAAGGCATGATAAATTTTGCATGAAGAAATAATTGACCTGTTTCATCTAAATGTTTTCGGATGCTTGCTGCCATTTACAAAACACCATTTTTATTAAAGCATTGAATAAATCCTTATTCCTTATTGTCTTGTTCAGATAGGTAGCCTCTATGCAGTATCTAAAGTTATCTGCATGACCTTAAGATACTGGATACCAAAAAGTCAAGTATTTATGTTTCAGTGAAATGTCAAGATATCTCTCCTCACAATCTAAACGTGTTCATTACTTGTTCATAGAAATTCAGTCTTCTGAGTGTTACCTTTATTTTTTCTTTTTGCCTCAGTTTGAATCTTAAATTTGATTCTTGTATGATAAAGCAATAAAAAATTATTTCTATTTGTTTTTCTAGATGCATAAAGAATATAATTAAAGAGCTCTGGTAAAACAGAGCTTTGTTTTATTAATTCTATACTCATTCTACGTGACTACATGAACACTGTCTTGAATAAAACTTGTATTTAGTGTTAATGTCAGAAGCGGAGCTTTTTAATTACATTCAATTTTCTGTATGTTACTTGAGGCTCTTCTAAAGTGTGAATACCTTTCAATCAAAGGCTGATTTTTTTTTCCTGAATATTGACATTACTTCTTCAAACTAGAGTAAAGCATAATGCATTTCCTGTATTTTCTTCATTCTCTGTTTTTTTGGTATGATGCTTCTTGGTGAAAGAATTATTGAGTATTTTCATATTTTTTCCTTGTTAGCTGCTCTTGTGTTATGTGCATGGTTTTATTTTGTTGTAAAGTAAAAATCATAGCTAAGCTAGGACTGTTCACTAAGATATTTGCAGCAGATTTGAGGTTTGATGATTTTTTTTCCTCCTAGTGCTTACAAACATGTGCTGTGAAAATTTGGGAATATTTTGGCTTTTCTCTGGTCTGTTAGTATAGAATGGATGCCAGAAATGACACAGTATAATACGAAACTTCTTTTGTCCACTTTCATGCTATAGTCAGAGAGATTACAGAGAAAAATTGGGAAAAAAAATCTCAACATTAAGAAATCCAAACGTGCTTCCTGCGTGTGGGTACCACTGTGGGAAAGCATGTTTGCATCAGCATTATGCTTGCTACCCCTTGTATCAGGCATAGTTGAGAGGAATAATTTAAAGTGACAGATATGAGGCAAAATAAATGTTAGAGAGCTGCTTCACGTACACTAAACTGTGTCATCAATAGCAATGGTTACAGAGAAATAAAATTTGAAGACAGAACGCATCTCAGTAAATAACCACTCCTGAAGTCTCTCTAGATGTAACAAAAATTCAATGAATATCTAGTATTTGTTACACTATATTAAATATAGGCACAGGATTGCAAATGCCATCTGATGAGAAAAAAATAACATTTGCACTTTGGGGTAATTTTTGTGCTCCTTTCATGGATTTGTGTTTGTTTATACTGAAGGCTTCAGAATTTTAGCCTTGGTGTCTGCAGCAGGAGAGGTTAACTGCTAGGGTGGGAAACCAATCATGTTTACAATTGAATTTCTCTTAATAAACCACAGGGGAAAGAAATTCTTGTATAACTTGGAACTATAAGAATAGTGTCAAAGTCTGTGAGATACTTACTGTGTATTACCAAGCACAAGGAAAGTCTGATCCTGTTGAGATTTTGGTTGCTGCTGAAATGTGTGTGTCAAAAAACAGTTGAGCTATTAATCCTATTGATAAAACTCATTTGACTAATGTGATGGTGAAATATAAAATATCACAAGTGTGTGAAAGCATAGTTAAATTTAGGCAAGGCCTAGGGTTTAGCCCAAAATCACTTATTTTGGATTAGAAAGTCTAGGAGATTTAGGCAGAACTAGAAAAATAGAAAAATGTATAGAGCGGAAAATATGAATAAGAATATAAAACTTGTGAAATTTTACCTGGAATATAGAGGATATATATGTTTACTGAAGGTAGTAGTTTGCATTGTTTTGTCTTTTGTGTAAAACTGGATGTCATGTGGTCTCTACTAATATCTTTAGATGTTGTTCTAAGTGGTGAAGCTAGATAGACCTTAAAGTCTTAAAAAAATAAAACAAACCAAAACCAAAAAAAAACCAGCAAAAACTTAAGGGAATGTGTGTGCTATAATTGCAAGTTTGCTCTTCCTACCTTCTTCCTCATACCTACTAGTTTTTTGTAATCCCATTGTTTGTGATTGCTGTATTCAGGAATACGCAATTTAATTTATTCCTGAAAATTTACTATGATAAACTTTGCAAGACATTGTATTTTTAAATAGTTCATGTTCTCATGTTTGCTCTTTTGCTTTATTATTGATCTTCAATGACTATTTTTAAGTGCACAGTAGTCTCAAAAATATTGTTTTGTGAATAATTATGTTCTTAAATATTTCTTTTTTCAGAATCAAGATTAGAAGGCTGGTTATCACTACCTGTTCGAAATAACACTAAAAAATTTGGATGGGTTAAAAAGGTAAGAAAAGATATATGTATATATATATATATATGTAAATATATATATATAAATATAATCTTTTTTCATGCATAAACTGGATTTTACACTCACCACAGATTTTCAGCACTTTAATTTTTTTTGATACATGCTCTCTCATTACTTAAATATGTATATATATGTGAATGTATGTATAATATGTTAGGTGATATAGCTATGTCTGAGAGTAACAGGGGTTGGACATTTATACAATCAACAATAAGCAATCTGAATAGCATCATGTATCTGGAACTTAACGTAGTCTGGAAGAAGATGCCCTTGAGAAATACTTTATTTAGGAGATAAAAACTAGTGGCTGCACATCTACTATGTGCAGCCCTCACTTGGTAACTGCTTTTCAGTAGCCTCTTCGGTGGGTCTTTACCGAAAGAATAGCCTGCACAGTTTTATACTCGTTCACTTACTGCTCAATCATAGTGTTCATTCTGGACAAAATTCTAGAAATTTGAGGTCTTATAGATAACAAGCTGTTTTATGAAAACTGCTAGCAGTACTGATAAGTGATCTTTGTGGGCATGATGCCTGTTAGTTGTGAACTGCACCTGTAAAACAGGCATTGTAAGATGGCAACTATTCTGTCAGTCCAAGTGAAGATTCAGTCTGTAAAATAGAATGTAATGTTACTCTCTCCTCGACTTCCATTCTTATCTCCTCATATATACTTAAATCTGTTTAAATACCAATTAATCTGATAACATAAACTGATGCATCAAGTAATAAAAATCTTGTCTGTAGTGCAATGAATTTTTTGGCAAATCATGGACTCAGAATACAGTACTACTATTGTCCTTTTAGCTACCATTTAACAAAACAATAGATAGAGATTGCTTTGACATCTGTGATAATTGCTCTGATATCTTTGATGTGATGAGTTGGAGTAAAATGTGTATTGTATGCTTTTCTGCCTCCGAACAGTATGTAATTGTAAGCAGTAAGAAGATCCTGTTCTATGACAGCGAACAAGATAAAGAACAATCTAATCCCTATATGGTATTAGATATAGAGTAAGTATTCTGTAAGATTGCTTCCTCTGATTTGCAGGTGGACTTTGTCAGAAAGGCTTTGACCAAAGGCCTTTTAGAAAGATCCAGTCTTAGACCACAATGTCAAATGGGACATACTTTTGCAATAAGCTCTGTTGATGTTTGTTGACCTACACAGACCACTGAACTGACCTGACTGAACTGCTTCCACTAGCCGAGCTAGGCTTACCTCACACACTGTAGCAAGAAATGTTAAGAAATCTGTAGCCGAGGGACTGTAATTTTCAATGTTTGTACATTTTCATTTACAGCATGCGCTTATAAGCAGGTGGCGTAGTTAATTTATTTCCTTAACAAATACAGACTGGCTATTCGGAGGTTGGAGCGTGGGCAGAGGATTGTGTTAGAAAGCTACCAGCAATCACTAAAGTCACATGATGTCAGTTTTTCAGTGTTGTCATTTTTTTTTGTAAGTATAGCTGGATACTTGTGACTTGTTTTTATTTAGGGTTTGGAAATTCATGTGCAGGATTCTAAGATAGGCCTATCGTTTTGGAAACATTAATTTTTGTATTTATTGAAATAATTTCCTATAGCAAACTATTCCACGTCCGGCCAGTCACTCAGACTGATGTGTACAGAGCAGATGCCAAGGAAATTCCAAGGATATTCCAGGTACTTAATAATAAATAAATGTCTCTAATGTAATAAACATGGTATATCACATTGTCAAAAATATTTTCATGACTTTGTCTAATGAAGTATTTACTACAAAATTGTTGAAAAGATCCATTCTGGTGTAATTCCTCAGTCTTTCTAATTAGATAATTACTCTGAATATATGTTTGTCATATAGGAGTACTGAGGTTATTTTGCCTTGATTCTAGATTCTATATGCTAATGAAGGAGAGAGCAAAAAGGAACAGGAATTTCCTGTGGAGCCTATGGGAGAGAAGTCAAATTACATTTGTCACAAAGGACATGAGTTTATACCTACTCTTTATCACTTTCCCACCAATTGTGAAGCTTGTATGAAGCCTCTGTGGCATATGTTTAAACCTCCTCCTGCTCTAGAATGTCGTCGTTGCCATATCAAGTGTCACAAAGATCACATGGATAAAAAAGAAGAGATTATAGCACCTTGCAAAGGTAATTAGCAAGTATTTGATTGTGTGTACAGTCAAGGAATGACAAAACATTCTAATGTCAGTAATGGTCTAACACCAACTTAAACAGGGAGGTTTTTCTTTTATGGGTATGTAGCTGTCAAACTTCCTAAAGGTGTCTACAAGAGGATTGTCTCACTGCTGTGAGTGAATAGCGTGTAGCTAATTAGGTACATACCTGCTGTGTTGTCAGCTTCATGCAGCAAAGCCTAGGGGTTGATAGACTGCTCACACTGTTGCGTGTTGTGCAGCATTGCTATCTGACATGATAATGTTAGTGGGGGTTAGGAAATGGATGATATTCAGTGAAGTTGCTCCTTGTGACTTAGGTTGTGGTTTCTGGTGATCAGGCATGCCTTTGTGTTACCTTTTCTTGTTTTTTAACATATGTGTCTTCCATAGTACTAAATTGTTATCCTGTAAACAAACATAAGGAGGCATAAGGAAACTTTAAGTTTGGCAAAATCTGCCTCACTTTGCTTTTGATTTCTCTGCAGATTTCTCTTGTTGATTATGAGAGTATGGTAATCTGACCACTAATTTTTGCTGTGGGTATATGTTTAGAGAAATAACAATATTATTTTTTATTTGAAAAACTATTATTACAGTGTATTATGATATTTCAACGGCAAAGAATCTACTACTGTTAGCTAATTCTACGGAAGAACAGCAAAAATGGGTGAGCCGACTGGTGAAAAAAATACCCAAGAAGCCTCCAGCACCAGACCCCTTTGCTCGATCTTCTCCCAGAACTTCCATGAAGGTACAGCCAAACCAGTCCATCAGACGACCAAGTCGACAGCTTCCTCCAAACAAACCAAGGTGACACAAGAGCTGCTATTTAATTTATTATTTTAAACATTCTACTACAATTAATGTGATACATGTTTATATGGGCAACTGACCACAAATGTTGTTGACTACTGATGTGTGATCTAGTATGTCATATTCTATAAACCTTATTTAAGTTATAAGAAAACCCATTATGATAGTTAACCTAATGCATTGATAATGTGTCTTACTGTTCCCGTGAACTGGCAGCTGGTAGGGAAAGTGGGATTTAACTAGGCAGAGTCAGTGACAGGGTTGTGAAGATTTTGAGGGGAAAAAAAAAGGTTTAGTGACTTTCAACACGGCCACTACTGGACATGATTTGAAGTTGCAATATGAAATTAGGTACTTGTGGTTCTAATGAACCTAGGAGAAAACTGGGTGCCTTCAAAAAGCGATCCAGAAGGTCTTCCACATACCTAAAGACTGCACATCTTTTTCTTTCATACTGTGTGGTTTTGAGGAATGTGTTGAATTCCTGCCCCATTCTGAGGTTAGAACCATGACTGAGGATGTGTGTGTTTGAGTGTGATTCATCTGACCAAATGTATATAACTATGTCTAACTCTGCTTACAGTTGATATATAGGAAGAGTTGGTTTTAGGATTGAATTCACAACATCCTAATGAAGAAAGGGAGCATAAAGCACTCTTGGACATCCACAGCAAAATAGTTCAGATGAGTCTCACTTTTGCATCTCTGCCCATGCAGGTTCCACAGTGTGGTGCCATTTTCTGCAGTGGTAGGCATCTGTGTGAGCATCACTCATGCTTTTGGAAAGAGCTGGTAGATGGGAAGTGGTGATCACCGTTTGGACAAGTAGTTGGAGCACTTGCCAAAGGGAGGGATTGGTTTCAATTCCTTATTTAGCCTAGAAATACTCATGCTTATGTCTCATGTTTCCTAAAAGAGTAGTCTTATCATCAAGTTCCTCTAATTTGGGAAATAAATATGCATGTAAAACCCAGTAATCTACTATTGGATCAGTTTTAAAGAGCAAAATCCTATGTTGCAGCCATAGAAGTGATAACATTCTGCAGATTGCAGTTAAGTGATAGCACAGTACAGAATTTCTGGATTTTTTCAGTTTGCTTTTTTTTCATCGTCTAGAGTACTGCACAGTTAGTTAAGAAGGAAGGAACAGTTAGGGTTATAAAGCTAATACTTAAACATAATAGTCCCTGGTTGTTGACAGCCTGTGAAAGGTTTGGTCTGTCTGACTTGCTTTGTTTGTTGCAGTATTCCAGCAGCAATGGACAATTCAACAAAGGTTTAAAATTGTTCCTTCAAGAAGCAATTTGGGAGTGGCTAGATGGTGTTGGTCTCCTTGTCCCTGTGACCAGACTGCCACCAGTATCTAAGCTGGCTGGTTGAAAACTGGGTTGGAAGAGTCACCAGATTTACAGTGGGGAATGCAGTGCAAGCATGCTTGGTGTTGTGATGCTGTTGCAATCGCAAAATAGCCTTATGGGAGGAAGAGTTAGATAGTAATAAAAATAAAAAATGTATTTTAATATGGGGAAATACATAGTGAAAAGACTCAAAATAACTTCACTTCCCTCCTAATTTCCATACAAACTAATTTTTGATGATTTATTTTCCATCCTTTAAAAGAAGGTCTGACCTAGTAATTTGAATTTTAAATTATTAGATTTTTTGATTATAACCATGGAGGTGAAAAGTTTAATTCCACATTTTGGAGATTAATTATTGAAGGGATTCTTTGTGCAAAATCAATGAAAATATCAACAATTGGATTGGAGCAAGGAAACATTATTCGTGACAACCTGGGGGACAAGTAAAAAGCTTTTCTTCTGCATTTTTACATTCTAATTCATCAGCATTATTCTGTTTCTTATTGTTGACATATAAAGGGTGTATTTTATACTCTGATTCTTTTTCCACAGCTATGCTTGTGTTCTCAGAAAGAAAATTTTCTTGTTGTAACACCCTTCTTTCAATCTTCATGATGTTTCTTTACAGAATGCTTTCAGAACTGTATCTAGCTTGCCCTTCTTTCTATTTTGGTTCTCATCCACTCCAAATCAGTCTTTAATGTTTTTTGCCTAACAGTATATTTTTCTATCTGTATGTTTAGTAATGGTAGGAAAAGAAGGAGGATGAATATTTTTTTTGTGTAAGCAGTTTTATGCTTGCAGTTAAACTTTCCGAGTTAACTTTTGAAATGTACCTGTCAGCTCAGGAGTTACAGATGGAAAAGTGGAGTTCTGTGAGGTCATCTCACCTTAATGCAGGTCTGTCAAAGTTCTGTGGAAATCTGTATGGATGTAAACACTTTCAATTAGAAACCACACACTTAAACATCACTGTTACTGCTATAGCCAGTTAATATCTGACTGGTGCTTCCATGAGGTTTTTGTGCAAGCACTTACTGTGTGGAATAGTTAATTTTCTGTTACAAACTTCACTGAGAGTGAAGATCCAGTTGCCAGCTAAATGCGGGAGCTGAGTGGCTGGCGACAAGCTGGAGATGAGCCAGCAGCATGCCCTGGCAGCGAGGCAGGCTCTGGGACTGCACTGAAGGAGTTCAGCCAGGAGACTGAGGGAGGAGATATCACTCATTATTCTACGGCGAGATACTGCGTCCAGTTTAGAGCCGCCAGATTCGAGAAAGACTTTGACCAACTGGGGAAAATCAAGCAGAGGCCATCGGGCCTCTTCCGTATGAGGACAGTCAGCAGGGAGAAGGGTTGGTGGGGCTGGGCAGGCTCCATCCTTGGAGGCTTTCAAGAACCGACTGGAAGGAGTCCTGCACAGCCTGAGCTGGCCCTACCTCGCAGCTGGCCCTGCTTTGAGCAGGAGGTCGGCCGAGAGACCTCCTGAAGTCCCGTGCAACCCATATGGTCCTATAAATGCCGTCCGTGCCAGGAATTTTGTCACACAGACCGTATAGTTTCCGCATTCAACTAGATTGTGCCAAAAGGATCATTCCAAATTAAAAAAAAAAAAAACAACTTTAATATATTTTAATACCTAATGATTTCTGTGTTTTAGGAATTATGATAACCACAGTTCGTATAATAGATTAATATTGAGCCTTTTTAGGGATATATCATTTAAGTGTAAAAACTTTAAGAGCTGAAATCCCAATAAAAACTGAAACCTGCTTTGTTTAAAGCATGCAATTAACTATATTAAACATTGTAACATGTTTTAGTTAAAATATCCTGAAGGCTTTCTTTAGAATAAAGTTTCTATCTCTGCCTCGTAAGGTTGGCATATAAACCTGATTTCAAATCCACTGAGCTCAGTGGAGAAATGACTAGACTGGATTTCATTTCTTGTAAGTTGAGAAGTTAGTACTTGAGATGTTTGTCTAAAATCCTTCTATAATAGCAGAAAGATGAATGCCTTTAGACAATGATTCATCCCATCCCAAAACGAATGCCTAAAATAGGTGAAATGACTCATTTGCTGAAAAAGCCTGCCTCTCTCTCCTCCATTCTCTGGTGACCATAGAAGGAGCATCGGCAGCGATGCATAGAGAACACGGTGATACATCCTCTTTTTTTGGCATTGCCTAATGTGAAATAATGAGCTGCAGGACAGCTGTGAAGTATAATCTCACTGTATTTGTTTGTGAATTCAGATGACACTGTTCTATTTGATGTTCTGTTCAACAACCAAATTACTGAGTTTTACTGGAAAAATTTAGTCTTGCATTATTGTCTGGAAAGGGACGGCAGCTGAGCATACAACTGCACCTGGGTCAACAATAGCTGCAGCAAAACAGCAGCTAATTTTATGAAATGTAGATGGTCTTTCCTACTGACATTTTTGGGGAAAAATCAATATGGTAAGTGTTCAGTAGAATTTAATGATTTGTGAGATACATTTCCTTTGAATACAGCATTCGTGGCTTACATGAAAGGTAACTGAATCTTCATATTCCATGGTACACAAAGGAAGGAGCCCACCTATTTTAAGACAGTCTTTTTAGAAAGGTTTAGTGATAACAAATGGAATTTTGAAGTGTCTTCTATAAGAAGCGTGACACACATTAAATATCAAACCCTCCTGTTGCAGATTACTTGATCTGGCATTTAAAGACTGGGATTGGTCATTTGATGATGTTGATGATATTGATGGTGATGATGATGATGACGATGTTTTTGATTTCTGAAGAAGTATAAGGGGTAAATCTAAATAGTGAGGAATGGATTTGTTTGCCTTTGAATACAGCATGCTATGTTGGATTTTGTTTCTTAAAGTAGAGAAAACACAAGATCTCATTTTAATATTTTTTACTGCAAAAATGAGATTCTGTTCACAGTGTCAAATTTTTAGAGGAGTTGTTTTCATTAAAATGATGGATTTGCCTTTTCACTGTTCTTATTTTTCTAATTTTGGATCTTTGTTCAAAATTCATGTCTGCCTGCCCCGAAAACAAAATACCTGTTGTTGTCAGAGTAGTTGTTCATGTGTAGTGCTAATACTAGCAGTATTAGTAATCTTAGTAGTGCTGCAAATAATTTGCTCTGCAAATAATTTATTTACGCTAAAAGGGAGGTTTTAAAAGTTGGATATTTACCTGAAATAGAATCGGTGTTTACAAATGCTTTTTTTTCTTGAACTTTTAACATGAACTCACTTGTCCATGGCTAGCAGACATGAAATCCCAGGAGTTCTGCATTTTGCTTTTTCTACCTGTGTTGTGAAGTGAATTTGACTTGGCTTCTCTTTGCAGTGCTGTGCTTTTTGGGTACCTAACAATGCATTTGAAAACTATGTAAACAAGCAGGCTTTGCAGCTTCTGTGACACGGTTTCCTTGACTGCTTTAGAAAAGATACAGCTGTTTTGTTGATCTAATTTGCCCCATGGCTTACTCAAATATGCAACGTGAATGTACTGGAAAGAGTGAATGAAATTATTTTGTAGTTCTCAATGTTTTAGTCATTTTACATGTTGATGAAATATTGCGTTTACACTGCAGAAAAACCTAAATATTAAACTGTGACCTCTTAAGAATTTTTCTAAATACTCCGTAGGTGTGTCTCAGCCTTATAAAAGAATGGGCAATGACAGCACCACAAGGGCTGTGCCTCAGCTATGTACTCAGTTGAGATACCAGCTCGTTACGTTAATTAAATATAATGCATTTTTATGTATAAAAAGCCTTTAAATTACTAATCTTTTATTACTGACTATTGTACTTTACCCTCATATATTACAAGGGGGTTTAATTGATTTGGGATCATAATGCGTAAGGATGCACTATACTTAAGTAACTTGATGCTGTTGAATGCAGAGGAATGACTTCTCCCAAGTATGCTGATGAGCCCATCTTAAATGAAGGTTTTGAGGAAGTGTGTTCTTGTCAGATTTTCATTCACTGCCTTTACTGACCAAACTTCCTGCTTCTTTTTCAGCTAACTGCTTTCCGTGAATGCAGACACAATTCGAGGTGATAATTTTCTTCCCGTTACAGCAAGACTGAAACATATCCCAAAATATATTAAAAATATATATTTTCCTGAGAGATTGTGCTATATATATCAGAGGTTTACATTTTTGCTGCAATATAAATTACTAATCTCTGAGGGTTTTCCTGTATTCCCCTGAGTGACTGATCAAATGAGGAATGGCTGGTAAATAGTAAAAGGATATGTTAGGTAACCTTTTAAACTCTGTTCCACAAAAGCTTTCTCGGCAAGACACACACACTACATTTCATAAAAGGATTGAGAGGAATGAATATTTAAACTGAAGAAACTGACTTTTCAGCTTTCGTAAAGATGCCACCAGCACGTCTGCAAGAAGAACAGGAGGAAGATCAATCACAGTGATATAGACTGCATCTGTAAGAAGTGACCATTATACTGTGTATATATATTGTACTGTAATACTGCAAGAGGGTTTTAAAAATCTTTCCACTTTATTTTTTTATGCTTATTAATCAGATACCGTTACTTATTGCAGTTGCAACTATGCACTTGTATAAAGCCATAATGTTGAAGTTTATATCATTCATACACGTCTATCAGAAGCTGCGTGTCAATGTTAAGCAGCTAGTTTAACTTTGAAGTATATACTAGTTTCAGCTTGTCATCATGGGCAGTCCTGTTTTTGCCTAATTGCCTTAATTTAATTTTTTTCAAGTTTTTTGCCCATTCTCTGTATTTAAGGAAAAGAAGGTTTACCAGCTCTTAGGATGCAATTTTGCTTCGTGGCAGAAAAAATAGTGCACTATTTTTACACCTAGTAAGTATATCAATGTCAATCTATTTTGAATGTATATCGACTGGTTTTGAGGGTGGAGAAGTGTTGGTTACAAAAACAATGTCTGATAACATTGGAATTCCTAGACCATTTGCTATACATGTAACTGCTCATCCAGCCCTTTTTACAAACCTCAATATTAGTTATCAACTTATATTAACCCTCATTAAGTGCTATGAAAACTTCATTTTGCCTTGTTTTTGCATACTCTCCTAGATGTGTTTTTATTTCTGAAAAAAAAAAAGAGAATATGTGATTATTTTTTACATTTCACAACACAGTATCCAAGGACTGTCACAAACTTTAAAGAAAAAATAAAACATACTGTAGATGTATTTTAAAATTTTAAATCTGGTTCTCCAGCACATAGCTGTAGGCATAGATAAATATTCCAGTAGTGTGTTTTGAGAACTGATAGCTGGGAATAAAGGGCCTCAGAGGCACTTAATCTGACTTTTTTTTTTTTTTTTTTACTTGGAGTTGTACAAAAAATATAATTTATGTGGGCTCATTCATGATGTGTTCATAATTATCCCAGAAAATGCATGTTTTATACAACTACAGTATGCTATGTTAAACATATTGACAGTAAAAAATGTAGTCTCCTATTTGGTCTCTTTATATATATAAATATATATATATATTTAAAATATATATATATATAAACTATTGTGTGGGAGTGCAGTAATTTAAAATATGATCTAACACTTCAATGAAGGAGGACATTTCACTTTAAAGTTTTGTTTGTTTGTTTTTGTTTTTTTTTAAAGAGTGTTGAAATGTTTGGAAGGATAGGACCATGATTTATTTAACACTATCATGAAAGGTGGACTTGGAAACACTGAAATACTGAAAAAGAATAAATATATTTGCATTTTGTAACCTCTACTACAGTTCATCTTAACGGAGCCAGAATGTATTCAGTCTTCTATTTATGCACTCGCAAAGTAAAACGTTGTTTGTGGGTTCTTAAATCCAAACCTAAAACTTGCATATCATTTCTGTTAGGTATTATAACCCAATGCACAGCTACGGTGTTTTTTCCCCGCTTGTTTTGATTTACAGAAATACGGTATATTTTTAGGTAATGCAGATTTGCATAGAGTACAACATTAAAAATGTATACAGTAAAACTGTTTCCATTCACTGAATGCATAAATATTTTATATATATATATAAAAAAAATGTTACATTGTGGGAAGTTCTATCCTTTTCTGAATTGGAGAGTATTATATATATATTTTTAAATAAACTATTTGAGTAAGGTAAAGTAGTTCCTGAACTCGACAAGCTGGTAATTAATTAAAATATTTAAATACATAGGCAACTACTGCGGCAGATATGTGAAAGGCAAAGGCTGCTCAAAAGAAAGCCAAGCAAAGGCTGTGTGTGGAGGAAGGGCAGACTCAGCGGAGCTGGTTTGGCAGGCCATCAGATACCGGGGCTGGGTCTGGTGCACCTTCTCTGCATGGCTTGCCCTCGTTCACTGTGAATCCCTGGGGCCCTGTTAAGCCTGACATTTTTGGAAATGTGCTGTATTACAGTATTTACTAGCCACAGTTTATACATTCTCTACACATACAGCAGGCTGTATTGAGAAGCTATCACAGAATGATACGGGCTCGTAGGGAACACTGGAGATGCTCTGGCCTCACCTCTCCCTCAAAGCAAGGCCAACTTGGAACAAGTTCCCCAAGACCTGGTCTATTTGAGTTTTGAGTGCCTCTAGGGATGGAAGTACCATAGCATTTCTCAGTTCTCAACTTCATGCAGTTCTGTATCAAAACAAAGGAATGGTGTGGGCCACGCTGAGCTGTAACATGGAAACAATTTGGCCGATGGTATGATGTGAGCAAACCTTGTTTTGTACCCAGGACAGAAAAGGGAAAGCAGCTCCTCTGTCCTTCTCGCTTGTCCTTCTGTGCGAGATGGGGCTTTCATCTGCTGAGCTGTGGACTGCAAAGAACTCTTCAACATTAGTTCCTGGGGATTGTGTTGTTTCCTTTTTGTCAGTAGTAATCATTTAAAATTGTTGAGAGATGGAACATATTACTGGACTAAGGAATAGTTGTTTTAAAGTCACTGAAGTTTAAACGCTTTCTTTTGTAACAGGGCTATTGCAGCAAACAGGACATTTTTATGGCCTGGCTGAATCTATCTATAGAAATTCTCTTATTCCAAGTCCTATTGTTTCGCAAGAGTGCACAGCTGGCATAGCCAAGCTGCAAATTAACCTTCTGGAAATATCAGGGGTCAGACTGGGAGCCAGAAACTCAAGACATTCACGGGGAAGTTGCTGTTTGGTTCCCATCCAATAGCTCACCAGCACAGAAACTGGACAGGAAGACCCCATCAGAGCAGTGTGTGGCAGCTGTCACAAGAGCCTTCCTGAAAGGAGATTTCCTCTTCTGTCCTAGTTGTGTACTGCACTTCCCTAGTTCCAGGGACTCCTGCCAAAGCTCAGCCCATCACAGCGATGCCGGGTAGAACACCAGGCGTGTGTAGGACAGAAAAATTTGTCATTCTTGCGCTTCTTAGCATGATTGATGTTGTAACCAAAACATGATGTGGAACATAGTTCCACCAAGGACTGGGAAACATGCAAGAAGCTCAAGTATCTTGGCAGTCGGCAACAGTGGCCAAATTTAAAACATCACTGACATTTCTCTGCAAGTGTCTGAATCTCTTGCTAGCTCTCTTGGGGATGCTGAACCTTGGACGGACATTCAGTGGCTCTCTTGAGTCACCACGGCCAGCAAAGCTTCTGCTAGAAATAACGTGCTTTGTCTCAGGCGGTTTCAGATGGTTGTTAGGAATTTGAGCATATGTATATATGATCATGCAATGGCACTATAAACTAATCTAGGGATTATCAATGTCCCATTAGATCAAAGGGTTTTGCCTGTTGCTCTGAAGTATCCCTCATGAGAGTGGGAAGTTTTCATTTGGATCTCTGTAAAAGACGTTGGCAGAGCAGTTCTGAAACTAATTCATACTTTTTGTTAAGTTACCTGTAAAGTAGACAATGGTGTACTCAGACACGCTCATCTAAAAAACGGGACAAGTCTGCTGAGATGTATGGGAACACTGTCTAAACACATCCAGTCTCGTTCACTCCAGAAACTACTACAATGAATGTAAAACCATAGCTCCAAAATACTGATGAGAGGAACTGTAATTTATTAGCGCAGGGCTGCTAATTACCGGGTCTTGTTACGAAGATTGGGGTTTTGAATCTTTGCCCCTTGGAAGGCAGGAAGTATTGCTTTAGAAGGGTAAGAATGTCAAGTTACTGTCTAATACTTGCTATTGCAAGTGTGCAGCTAGATTTGATCAATACTGCTCTTGTTCCATTAATCTTACAGAAGCCACAAGATTAAAGTGATCTTTCAAAATGAAAGTTAAAGAACTGCTGTACGAGGGAGCAAAATTACGAAGCCTTAACTGTATGTATTCCTGCATAACTAAAGAACTCTGGAAAGACGCATCTTCCCCCTGGAACGAAAGGGTAGAGAGCAGCAATTTTATGTCCCTGTGGCCCTTTTTTGGTTGCTTGGAGGAGCTACGTAGCAATGCCTCCACAGCCAAGGCAACAGAGTGTGACACTTCAGTCGTATCACCCCCATTTTGAGGTCTAGGCCTTGAACGTTTGTTCAGAAACGTGAGCCTACTTGTACGTGTAGTTTTACATCGTCATGTCCCAGTGTGTCTCTTAGGTAATCCAGTTAGCTTGTCATTTGTCATCACCCTTTCTAGCTCTCCAGGAATTCTTTCCCCCAGGATGCTGTTGCACCACTTGGTAAGCACAGCCACCAAACAAGGAGTATGTAAGGCCTGTGGGATCACTGCCAATCCTCCTTGTTCCCCTCAGCTTGCCAGCTGCTTGGAGCTTAAGCACTAGATTGCCCTGTTAGCAACATATCTCAGCGTGTGCTACTTTTTATTAACAAGTGAATAGGTGGAAACTTTTTTAGGAGTTTTCTGAGCTATTTAACACCTTCACTGTTCTGACAGAGCCAGGAAGCCCGCTGTTTGAACGCCCTCACATTCGCCAGGCCCAGCGTGGTCTCTGTAACCAGCTGTGTTCCATCTTTGAGACAGGCTTTGGAAGCTAATCTTGGAGCTAGGTGCAGGTTGCAGCTAGGTCTGCAGCTTCAAGACTCGTTGATTTGCTGGGTCCCATGGCTTCATGAACCTGTGTGATGTCTGGCGTACTACAGCCTTGATGTACTGGGGGACGACCGAGATTCATACAAACATCAGTAGGATCTGTGTAGCGGCGTGGCCACTCTGGAGCTATGGAAGGGCTTGATAAATGCAATATGGGAGCTTCCCTTTGTGCTTCCTGTACCATTCAGAGCTACGGCAGCGCGAGTTTTGTTACTGGGAAGGTGAGCATACACGCAAGTTTAAAAGAAGCATCAGCATCGCTGAGATAAGAAAATATCCTGGAGGTCAGAGAGACCACGAGGACCGCTGGTAAGTCATGCTGATTGTGCACTGCAGGGGAAACAATTTAAAGTCTCCCAAGATGAGTCATTCTGGAAGTCAGCTCAGTGAAATCTGTATGTAGTCAATAGCTCAAAGGTGACAATTTCTTTACAGTAAGTGCATAACTTAAAAATATGTTTTACACTGGCTCAGCTTTATGCTTCAGTAGAGTGCTGACTGTGCTTTACACGTCAGGGGGACACTGAGGCATAGGAAGCAAATTTTTCCATTTATCCTTTTTGTATAGTATGAGACAGGTCAGCACCTTGGTACTGCTGACTAATGTCTCCAAACTCAAAAGTGAAAATTATCTACGTCCCAAAGCAGGCATATACACAGAAGACCTGCAATTACAGTAAGCTGGTAAGTAAAATTATGTTTTAGCATGGATCCATGTTACTATTCAGTTTTAATCATTATTAGCTGGCTTTTCTTGTCACATTTAGCCTAGTGCAGATACTGCCCTTTAGTTTCCAGAATACTTGACAGATAAAACAAGATTTATGCCCTCTTAAAGTGCTTTTCCTGTAAATAAATAATACCACATAATATATAGAAGTACTTGCTTAAACTACTGGCAGTTTAAGATAGTTATGCAGAGCTGGAAAACAAACAAATCAACAACAACAACAAAAGCAGTGATTAACTGGTAGGTTCTTGGGTAATGTTTATCGTGCCTCTCAGACACCTATTTGACCCTAACAGACATTATCTCAGAGAAATCTTAAGTGTCATGGAGAAGTGAAGCTCAAAAGCAAGCAAATTAAATTCCAACGAAAACCAAGAATTTAATAGATTTAATAACACCCAATTCTATGATTTTGTATATATTTTTTCTTTTTCAACAATTTTCAGCTTCCTCATATACCAACCTGGGGCATTGTTCAGAACATTTCATGTTCTGCTACATACATGAATATGAATCTCAATTATTAGTGATCGATGATTATCAATGAAGAATGTGGAATGGAATGGAATGGAAATCAGCCTGAAGAGCATTATAAAGGAAATAATTTATTCATCATCAAAGATGCATGGCTGGGAAACCACTTCATTTGTGTTGATCGCCACGATTCTGGTAATTCTTCCTGTGGGCTCTGAGTGTTGGGGGAATAGTAATGTTACTTCTTGTAGAAGACCTAGAAGACCTAATGAAGGCTGCCTGAGACCTGTTAGCTAGTTGTGGATGACTTTCTCCAGAGTCCAACTGCTGTAAAAGCCTGCTTCTGGACGCCAGCAGTTACGGTGCGAGTCCCCTTCCCCACCCCTTTGCTCTCCTGTTTTGCTGGATTGCTTTAGCAGAGCCAGGTTAGGAAGCAGCTACATGCACACACAAGCCAGCAGAAGAGGCTCAGGGACAAGGAGTTCTGAGTTGTTCAAGCAATAAAATCTTTTCCTGGATTACAATAATGCAAAGAAACACACCCGTGTCTGCATGGTTTTACTCTGCACAAACCACTAAGTGTTAGGGAGGCCTGTAAGGAAGGGAGGTGCCTGTATGCGTTTGTGTACGACTCCTGTTCACTAATGACAGTTCAGAAGTAGGCTTTTGGGAAACGTAAACCAAACCCATCTTCCACTGGCTACATCCCCACTTTGAAAACTGCAACCTGTTATCTCTGGAATCATGTCCTCATTCTTTCTTTTTTTTTTTTTTTTTGATACCATATGTCATGATAAATGTTTTCTCTTTCATGCTGTTAAACTGAGCTTTGTCACCAAATGCAGGTTGCAGCTTAGCCATTACCAAGGGCATAGTCATAGTTCATAGCTGGAGAGGTTTGGGGTTATACTCAAATTTCAATGGGCTGTACTAGAATTCAAATTTTATATTGTCATGGGCAAGAAAATTCATACTTTTTGAAAGCCCCAGTAGGCCCCACACTTTCCAAGCCAAGAAAAGCTGGTTTACCCTGTCAACGCATTGTGAACTGGTGCGAGTAAGTGCTGGGTGTGTAATTCAGTGCTTCAACAGGCTCTGTGAATGGAGAAGTATTGCTTCCAGCCCTGTGGATAGAAGTTACTCACTAGCTTACCACACTAAAACAGGTCCAAGATGTTTTCCTTGCGTGCCTTTGGCCAGCCGCTGCACTTGCTTGCATCCACCCTGATACCACTGAATGACAAGTTTAACAAGGTTTGTCCTCCCTGTTTATCTTGGCTAAAGCTATTGCCTTTAATGCAGCTACTTGGGAAGATTATGGTTTGCATACTGGAGGGAGCTACACTTTTATGGGGCTTGCCCAGGACTTGACCATGTTTCTACCTTAGAAAAATTAAAGAAATTATTCTCTGTGAGAAAAGAAGAGAGAGAGAAAGAAAAAGTATGTAAAACTACCTGCTGCTACCTTCTGATTTGTTCCATATCCCATGCAGCTTGAGTGAGAATTCATGGCCCAGCTTTCCAAGTCCATAGAATTACTTTACTTAAGTTTGTGAATTATCCAGCCGTTTCTTTTCTTCATTTCCCACAAGTTTCCAAGGTGACTTATTCTAGATGTATTAAGTAACCTGTACAGAACCTTTCTTAAATGTATTTTCAACATTTTATGGTGAAAAAAAAATTAAATGCTGATCATCAAGCCAAAATGCTCGTGATTTTGCTACAGCATCACTCAGGAGTAAGAAAGACACCAATAACTGAGTTTAGACTTTAAACAAATCTTTCTCTTAGCAAGAAGAGGCTTTAAAGAAAAAAAAAATGCCTGTGTTTTTTCTTTTCTTCCTTTAAAATGCTGGAGTTCTTTAGCATTTTACAGGTTGATACACAGCCTGATACTTTGAATATTAAGATGAAAGCTGCCCATTAATGACCTGTAAAGAACATTTTATTTTCTCTCCATATATGGAGACAGAATTAAAAATTGAATGTATAGTGAAAATTCACTATAAGAATGACATGAATCAATCATGGTGAGTACCATTTATTAACATGACCTGGAAAATGTATAACATACCACCTGCCACCAAATTATTTAGACCAGTTTGGATATTTAACACAGCTTTAGTATATCAATAGCAGAATGTTTACAGTTACTCTCTCAACCAACATAGAAACTTCTGAGCATTTATACAGTTTTATTGGAGCAGTAAAAAAACCTCATCTTTTAACTTGCTCTCAATAATGTGAGATACATGAAATCGTACGTCCACAGACATACTTCTTCCCAGCCCTTCCCACCCCAAAACCAGAGCTTACAAAGCAGCTATATTTTCTGATAGTCAAGGTCTCAAGGAGATTGCAGAGTCGGCTCTTCTCCCAGTGTACGCTGGCAGAACATCCCCTTTTGCAGATCTTGCTGCTCTAGAGGAGTCCAATGGTTTAGCACATTGCAAGGAAAGCCTGCCTCAAACGCAGTCAATGGAGTCTTCCGAGTCTTCCCATAGTTTTCAAGCATGTCAGGATCAAGGGTGCCTGGGTTTTAGCATGCCAATCAATACTAATACTATAAAAATTCTTTTGAAAAGCCCTATTTTTTTCATTTTGGAGAATGTAATGAGAGATGAATGGTTACTATACTACTCTGGTTACTTCTGTAACTTTTGGCTGGAATGGTACTACTTCCAAAAATAAAATCCTGTTATAATATTCAAGAATATACTTTTCCCTATTTAAATATACCTACTAGTAACTGATTAAAATCTCCAAAGTAAAAATTCAACTGAAGTCTTCCAGTTCTTCAGGACAGACAGGTTAAAAAGTAATAAAGCACAGAGTAGTACCATCAAAAAACACTGGAGATGAGTTTGTCTTGATGCATCAAGCTGCACTTGTAAATGGGTCACTGCCCATATGGATTGCATTTGGAGACTGGGCATCAGTTCAGGACTTCTGCTTGAACAGTATTTTTAACTCTGTAGCTCAAAGTCCCATTAATTTCTATACCTTCCAGTTTCTGCTGTTCCCAAAACAGTATGTTCAGTGAATATTCAGGTTGAAAAAGAAGAATACATAACTGAGTTTTTGCTCTTATCATAATAAAAAATGGGTACATTATAGAAAATGACCATGGGTGTCCTGTATCAGCTGTATACATTGTACTGTTTAAGTGTTGCATGCAAGTGCTGCAGGCCCAGCTGGATTTGTGACTTCGTAAAACACTTTTAAAACCTTATTTTGAATTGGGCCTTTATTCAGATTTTCTTTATCCTAAAATACAGATAGCTAATACCTAACTGAGATGCTTGCAAGAAAAAGACAAACATCTGTTGTTTTCAAACTTGCAGCAGATGCAGAAAGATGAGTTGATGTGTTGGCACAAAATAGCTCTTGTATAATTGAAGAAAATAATTGTTTCTATGTAACCAGAAAGTACTGAAGTGATATGAGAATATATAAACATCTAAATACAAAATACCTTGTTCATTTAGTAAAAAACTCCATAGAAAATGTGCTATCAGTAAAACTTCTCTTAAATAACCAATAAAAATATGCTGCTTAAATTAAGTATTTTAAAAGAATTATTTCCAAGAGAAAATAAGCAGGAATGTACTAAATATGTTTAGAGATAAAAACAAGGCTTAAGAGAGAGAGCTGCCTCAACTTTTGTTTTGTTGTTTAAGCTTAATTATATCTGCTTGTTTGCTGTTATTTTTTTAATGTTGTGTGCTGATGATTGTCTTCTAGTCAGTCTTTTTAGCTTTCCTGTAGCGCAGAATTGTGACCGTGACCCAAATATTGAGAATGAGCATGGTTATGAAACGGATGAGAACTAAAAGAGAAGAAAAAAATCTTGTAAGCATAATTCAAAAAAAATCAACTGCTGTCATTTTCAGAAGACACGTTGTTTTGTAAACTTCTCCTGGTGTACAAATTGGCTGGTTCCCATTCTGCAACTTATTTCAGCCAATTGGTTTAAATTACCACGTTCTGGAACCCAGAACCTCTCAAAGTAAACACAGCAGAAAAGAGCGTTTCACATTTGCACGTGATATCTGAAAATAATACACCTTTAATTGTTTTGTGACAAAACCAGCAGAGTAGCACAAGTCTGAGTAGCCTCATAAAAATTTATATTTACACCTAGCCTTAAACTTGGAGCTGCAGCTTTTGTGTCCTTTGTAGTTGCGTGTGTTGTTTATAATAGAGATTCTCTACTGCCATCTGTTAAGCTTACACTTTGGGGATACAGGAAATACTTGTATCTGTCAGATTTTAATGAGAGGAAATCTGATAACTTAGAAAAAAACAAAACAAAACTGTTTTTCAGTATCTTGATTAACTTTCAGATTGGATTTAAATCCAAGGAAGCAGAGTATCGCTACCTGTGAGACCACAGTTTGAAGCACAGGTACAGCTAATACCCATTTGGTAGATGGAACACTGACAGAAATGTACATGAAACTGTTTCAGAAATAAGTCATCTTTGACAGTTTCATATGCCTGCATGAAACCGAGATAAACACACCGAACTGTTAAGTGCTAGAAGTTAACATGAAACATTTTCCATTAGAGCTGCATAGTGTCAATGTTTGCTGCCATCTCTTTCATGTTCCAAAGTGTGCTGTGTTATATTTTTAAAAGTAGCTTTAACCAGCGCCAGCTTTACTTTCAAGGGATTTGGTTTTACTAGCACTCTCAAGACAGCGTTTTTCTCCCTTCCTACCTCCCCTCAACATACCTCTCACTTGTAACCTGCAGAGGTGTGTAGCTGTGGGTGAACTGGGCTCAGTAGCTGACCCAGATTATATTTCTGTGTGAATTCGATGTGAATTATGCCAGTTCTTTGGTGATCCAGTTAACTGCACGGCCCTGCACACCCCTACCCAAGCATAGAGCAGGCAGCACACACGGGGGTAGAAATGAGGAATTGAAAAGGGGACTTCCTTTTCCAGTGAAAGAGCCATTTTAACTGCTTGTAAAACTAAAGCCTTACAGTGCTGCAGAGGACTGCTTGAAAATAAAAAACACACTCAGATGATGTTTCTGCTGGAATTTCTAGCTTTGAACTAGAAAAAGGATCCACCAGATAAGGTATAATGTGATTTTGTTACTGTTCTTACATCCACCAACTCTTGATTTTGAACCACATATTGATAAACCTGCTGCACTCCTTAGTTCTTTGTTGGGATCACACTTTTTCACAGGATGGTAAGAAGCTGTTAAATAAATTTTCTTTATAATTAAATTACCTGCAAAATATTTATTTTAAGCCACTTTAACTGCTTTTACAAAGCACTTAAAAACTACTATGGCAGCTATTACTTTGGAAGGGTAAGCCATTCTCATACTCACCTGAGAGATCATTTGTAGTCATTACGGTTGTAAATATTCTTGCTGTAAATTGGAGGAATTGTGATTAGTGGATTAGATACAACACGCTTATACTTTCATAAACTGATGACATCTCTGTTT
Organism: Anser brachyrhynchus; assembly: GCF_964034855.1. Taxonomy (NCBI): domain Eukaryota; kingdom Metazoa; phylum Chordata; class Aves; order Anseriformes; family Anatidae; genus Anser; species Anser brachyrhynchus. Next base: position 111,173,209 of record NC_137696.1, on the reverse strand, counting down.
CGCAACAGCAGATAATATGGCATGAAAATATACATTGTATAAACATTGCCACTTTTAGTGGGTTGACTCTTCACTAGTTTAGTCCCAGAGATCAAGCTCTCAAAGCTGAGTGGCACTGTACTAAGGGCCTTTTAAAATTAGAAAATAATTGATAGAGATTTAATTTAAGAAAAAATTAATTATATCTCTGTCCCTAAATAGGATGTGGTCAGCATCTAGTGCTTCTCTTTCAGTTCTCCCCCCTCCCTCAGTAGTTGATACTGGGTTACACCCACAGTCGAGGTAGCATGACAACCTTTGTAAATGCTCACCTGCATGCTTTTAGGCTTCTGCAAGTATGAGGAATTCAGTTTCCCTATCCACAACAAATCTAAACATTAATTATTTCACATCTGCAGCAGGCTAGAAACATTTACAAAGATTACTACCACGGCTCAGCTGACATACCACAACTTCTAATTATTGTCTTAAAAACACTGGTTTACAGGGAAATAGATTCAGCAGCACTATGTTTTACAGTAAGGATATTTTAAACACGGTTTGTGAATATGTCAAAGGCATTTCTGATAAACAGCTGTAGAAATGTTTATGCTGGCCACTAGGTAATTAACGTATGAACTGCACAACTCCCTGTTCTTGATATATTCTTAAATTCTCCTTTGTTGAAAAGAAAGTATTTACATGTAAACATAGTTAAAGGTATTTAGCATTAAGCATATTTGTAGATGGCTTTTAGAATTAGTGTTGTTTGTTGACATAACTAAAAAATTTAGCACCTTTTCATGATGGATCACGAGTAATTTTATTGAATTCTAGAACACTGAAATATTTTCTTCATAAAGGCACTCTCAATCACTTCATCTGCATCAAGATCCTTTGACCATTTTTGCATGTTTTCTAAATCCAAGTGGCATTGTGACTCAGCTGGTGTCAATGATACTTGACTGGCTGTGGTATCTGAGTCTCAGCAGTCAGCACTAAGTGAAACGTGCTTGGTGACAGGACGAGGGGGAATGGCCTGAAGTTGTGCCAGGGGAGGTTTAGGTTGGATATTAGGAGGAACTTCTTTACTGAAAGGGTTGTTAGGCATTGGAATGGGCTGCCCAGGGAAGTGGTTGAGTCGCCGTCCCTGGAGGTCTTTAAGACACGTTTAGATGTTGAGCTTAGTGATATGGTTTAGTGAAGGACTTGTTAGTGTTAGGTCAGAGGTTGGACTAGGTGATCTTGGAGGTCTCTTCCAACCTAAATGATTCTGTGATTCTGTGAAACTGCAGCAGGCAAGGTACTTATCTACCGTGGTTTAAAAACCCATTGACAGCATTAGGAGCAAAGATGGCCTCAGAAAATGAGATCTCTGTGCTTCGCGCCAAGCTGCCCATAGCTTACTTGCACAGGTGTATGCAGACATGCTCCAGGTCAAGGCGCTCACTTGTCCAGAATCTTTTGTCTGCCACAGACACCGCAGCTGAGCCAGCTTACTTGCTGCACTGATGAGCGTGCACAAATTCTGAAAAAGCATGTAAAAAGAGAGAATGAATCCCTGCCATTGTGCTGAGTGTTTAGCTTATGGCTGTCAGCATATACCTTACTAAAAAACAAGACTTTTTTTTTTAATTTAGAATAGAAAAAAAATACATACTTTCTCAGTATTTTGCAACCCAAGTGTTACGGTTTTGTACTAAGGAACCACGAAGCACAAAATTAAAGTTGCCAGAAGCACGGGACTGATTTCTGAGATACTGCTCAGGAAGAAGCTCAGAGAGCACAACAACTGCTATTACTGTTAGCAAATACTTGATTGAGGCAAATATTATACAAGGGCAAAAAAAAAAGCCTCTCAACCTGCTACATAAAACTGATTATGAAAGTTAGCTAAAATGAGACTGATCTAGTCTAAACAGCAAGGTTGATTCATACCATCTGTTACCATTATGTCTGGCAAACAAAACCAGAGAAGAATGAGAAAACTGACAAGAATGTGTGGAAAATGAGTCCAATTGGTGGGGAAAAAAAATAACGAAGGGAAAGGACTATTCAACCTGTCATCCTTTTAAGGGGGATTTTGCAAAGACCCTCCATGTGGGTCTTTGCGCAATGCCTGGATTTCCCTTGTAAGTAAGGATTGGTATTAGGCTTAGAAGCTTTTATCCTTATTTGCATTACTTTTTACATTAGCAATTCCAGTTCATCTGGAATTAACTCTAACTTTCTCTCTTCTGATAAAAAGGGCAAAGACCATCTTCAACCTATGAGGGGCATTATCAAATAATAAGTTTTCTTTGGAAATTCTAGGGCTAAATGGAAAAAAGATCTTGTGAAATATTCAACGCTCCACATTTCAAATGCTTTGATTGATGCTCCGTTCTTTGCCTTTCACGTTAAAAGTCTACCAATGGGTATTATGCCATTAGGACAGAAGAGGACATCTTAAACCTTTGCTACTTCTAGCATTTTTATGACAAGGTCGTGCCAGCATATCTAACACTCTCAACCCAATACAATTTACATAACTATACCTCAGAACATATTTTTCGCCCCCCCAGTCTGTAATGTAAGTGCTATGTTTTCAAGCCACTCACAGAAGTGAAAGAAACAGCTGTATTTGGAAACTGGTTGTTTGTTCTAAAAGCTGAACTAAATGATGAATTCTTCCAAGAATAAGTGCAAGGAGAGATTTCAACGATAAAGACTTCCACAGAAAATGATTTCATATGTGGACATGATTTCAAATAATCATGCAGCACTTACCATGGCCAGGTCTATTATCCACTTCCGCAGTGTTAGCACGTACCAGCCTCCCCAAAACCTTACAGTATGTTAAGTTTCATAGCACTGAAAATGCCAGGATACCAAAGCTCTCAAAACTGTCTGGAAAATTAGTATTTTTTAACATCTGGAAATAATATTACTGTATAGTCTGTAATAGAATTTCAATCTGGATAAAACATATTTAGCACTGGTTGAAGCACTAAGTGCTCATATTTTTCACAGTCCTTGGTTGAACAGCGCCTGGGGTTTCTCAAGACCTGCTCCAATGCACACAACTTGAGATTTAAGCCCACATCCTATGTATGTTTTAAAAGCGAACACTACCGTCTTTGTCACAGCAAGTACAATGCGCGTGGACAGGAAGCAAAGAAAGAAGATTCATGATGTGCACCCTGCATCTCTAGCAAAGACGTAAATTAGGAACAGGTCGGGCTCCTTAGCAGTTGTGGGCCTTCTAGCCATAGCCACATGCCAAGCTTACCTCACACAGAGATCTACTGTGATCCAAGACATAACTTGTGGATGTGGAATGCGCGGTGAGAGGCAGGTGGCTGAATATGATTTCCAATGGTAGTACCAAACAAATGATATTGCTATGTGAAGAACAACCAAACAAGCTACATAAACCAAAATTGCCAGATTTTAAAGGATACATGACTGCATAGAGCAAAGCTCGTTTCATGTTTCCATTGAAACGCAGAACAAACAAAAGGAGAACGGCATCTGAAACAGATAAAAGATTGCTTGTCAGGGAAGGGAGAGAAAGGGCCCAAATGTCCCTAGACAACGGGAATTAGTTCCACTGGGCACCATGTCTACAGGACACTGGTTTCTTACAGGCTTGTCTCTCAAATTTAATGGAAGTCCAAAACACTGCAAGCTCCAAAATTAAGCTTTTTGCAAGCCTGGGGTGCTTATAAGGCTTCTCTCCCATACGGTGCCACTGGATAAAGGGTGAGCTTATACTGCAGCTCCACTGTGAGTGTATTAATTAGATTTTCTGCTCTACCTGACCATCAATGTTCTTAACGCATATAAGAGCTCAATTATACTTGAGATGTTCATTGCCTCTCTTCTCCCCAACCCCAGCTGGAATCAGTCAATGGATTCGCATCATTACAGTGGAATACTCTACCTACACGCAGAGCCTTTGCACGTAGAAGCCTCTGCTTCATTTCCCAAACCACGCTTACAAAAGATTACCTTGTGCAATGATGATGGGATATTCCAGGTATGTCTGCAGAGGGTAACCGTAATAAATCTGGTACCTCAGAAACACGAGGAAGCTGAACAAAAAGACACAAAACAGCATGTCTGTACAAAGGAACAGGACAGCTCCTTCACAACTTCTTTTTTATTGTCTTTTAAACTATCTTTTGGTTGTGCCAAAAGGATCCAGATAGGTGTAGCCCCTGCTGTCAAACTGATCAAACAAATACGAACACAAAGTGCAGGCCTGATGATTCTATGGTCTATTCTTGTTATCCTCAAATAGAACAAGATGCAGAGAGCTGCCCACACTTCTTGTCAAGGTCTCCGTGTCACAGTATGAAAGGCATAATTTCATTAATTACAACTGGTGAGAAAGAAACAAAGGCTTCCAGACCTTAAAGACTGCCTTCTCTTTGCATCTGCCTTGGCACATCTGGGATAGCTCTGTTGTGTTTTTTTTTTTTTAATCTATGTTCATAGTTCCACCTATAAATTAAACAAGTCTTACTGGAGTAAGAAATATTTTCCAAGCCATCCAGACTACACTGTTACAAGACTACCTCACGTAGCTGTCCTGGTCAGACTGAGAGTCTACTCTTAAATGCATTAAACAATGGCAATTATTCTCCTTCCTGCTACTTCACAATACAGTATCTAAAAGGAACTGCGCTGTTATCATGCTTTCTTTACTTTCTTCAACCTTCATGCAAGTCCATGAAGTTAAACAGGAACTTCAAAGCTGCAGAGTCTGCAGAAAAAAACAGCAAGGACTCTGAGGCTATACATGAGGAACTGCCTGCCTTGTAGGTAACTGGCTTTTACAATATTCAGAATTTGCATATCTGAATTCTGTCTAGAACTGCCTACAAGTCTTATTCCTTGTAGTGTCAAATTATACTCCTTGCCATCGCACCATTCTTCTGTGGTGCTCCTCTGGTGGGTCACTGCACTATGACTGCAGAACTATCCCAGTGTGTACCTGTAGACCAAAACTCTCTGCAGCTAGACCCCCAAGTCTTTAAAGACTGCAGGCTAAGTAGGCCTACCAAACAAGCAAACAGTCCCAATAAATGTTTCAAAAAAGCCTCACTGAAACTCTTCCTGAATAGTTCTGTCCTCAACACATAGCGGGCGTAGAACCTACGGCAGTGTGGTTACTTACAAGGCCTTGTAGTTACTTACAAAGCATTTTTGATATACACCACCACACATGAAATAATTTTAAAATGTTACTGCTGCTGTTTGCTCAGGACTTTAGGCAAGTCTTCTCTGCTGGAACTAGAATTTGGTTTGGTCCTGAAGCATATAAAGCATAAACCATGCTTACACGGAGATGCTTCGGAGTGAAAAGACCTTCGCTAGTGCGGCTCAGTGCTGCCAGCCTCTACCCAGATGTAGCCTCCTCCACCACTTCGTTTGGCACACACGAGGCGTTTCAAGGCGTTCTTTTGCACAGACTCATACCCAAATTTGTGTGTGCACGTACGTGGCTTATTTATTTTCCATTCCGTACAATCCTCTTCCAACAAGATTTAATAAGCCTAACCAACGTATGATTATTGCAGGGTGAAAAAACCTTCCGAGTTTGACAAGGCTTGTAATCTTCTTAAAGAATGATTATATTTTACTTACACGGGTAAAAGAATCCTGTCTAACTGGTACCATCACCTGCACGACAGGGCACACGGACCAGTGAATAACCCGATTATATGGCTAAAATCCCACAACAGGTATCGTCTCTAACTACACGGGTTGCCTGTGCTGGTCTCACAAGTGTGTCTCAACAGTGCAGACACGCTTTAAAACGGGAAGTTTGGGTTAAAAAAGGTCATTGCGTTAAATGAAGCAGGATGCCACCTCTGTGGAGGCTGCAGAACCTCTGTGGAGGCTGCAGGACCAGACCTCTACTTATAAAAAGCGCAGGTTTTATAAAAGCGAAAGGAAAAGGGACGGCTTGAAGCACCATCCCACCCCGCTGCCGGGCGTGAGGGCGAACCGCTGATGGCTGCGGGGGCGCCTCGGCTGCGCCTCCAGAGCCCGCAGCCCCTCGGATCTGCGCTGCCACCCCCCCCCCCCCGGCTTCCCTCCCGGCCTCCCCTCCCCGTGCCCGGCCTTACCCGGCCAGCTCCAGCAGGAGGCTGCCGAGGCTGACCCCCCTCGCCGAGCCGGCCGCCAGCACGGCCGCCAGCTGCGGCAGCTTGAGCACGGCGCACACCGCCCAGGTGCTCCAGTGCGCCAGCTCCAGCAGCGTCGGGGCCATGCTGGCAATGGGGAACCCGGCCCGGCCCGGCACGGCTCGCCACGGCTCGGAGGGGCGGGGAGCAGCGCCCGGCCCGGCCCCGCCGCCATGGGGCGGCCCTCACGGAGCGCTGACGGCGCCCGGGGCTCGCCATCTCCGCCCCGCGGCCGGGCCTGAGCCCCCGGGCGGCCGCAGGAAGGGCGAGGCCCGGCCCGGCTTTGCTGAGCTGCCGGGCCCCGCTGGGCTCCGCCTGGTGCTGCCCTAAAACCGCTGCGATGGTCCCACAAGGAGCCCAGTGCTCGGGGCTGGGGGCTCTGAGCCTGAAATTCATCCTTGCTTTCCTCAGAAATGACGGTACCACAGCCGGCGTCTCGGGCTGTTTGTGTAAAGGGTCAGCCGCGGGTTCCGTTCACCTAGGAGTAGTGGAACTCAGTGCTTTGGGAGACATAAGAAACACAGAGATAAAGGGTGAATTTCAGTTTGCTACCCCAAACTGAAGTTTCCTTCAGCTCCTGGGTTTTTAGGCCTTGCTGTCTCAACCATCACAGTGCCGGCTCCTTCACTAGGCGCGGTGTGGTTGTGGCAGTGTCAGTTCTGGTTGTAACAGAAATAAAGCTTTTTTCTTTTTTTTTTTTAAAGTTTCTGAACATTGTACTTGTCAAATAATGAGAGCTGGAGTAGCTTTCCTGGAACATACACCTACCTACCATACACAGTTGCGCACAAAAATAGGAAAGTGCCGTTTTTAAAGCTTTTGTACCTACCAGATTGTCAGAACTAAGTAAAAGCGATTCTCCGAGGAATGTGTGTTTGTACTGATCACACGGATACAGAATCTTGGCTCTTTCATGCCTGCATTTGGCTGGGATCACTCAAAGTGTCAAATCCATACCATTAATTCAGATTTTTACCTACAGCATAATTGCAATAACATTCAGGGTTATTTGCAGGCATAAAACTTTCAGCATTCTTATGAAAGCTGTATTTATATTAGACTGATGGTCCTTATACAATTCAGTTTCTGCTCTTCTGCAATTCTAGTGATTTTTTTTCCCAATGTTTCAATAATATGCTTTGACAAACAGGTTTATTGCATTCATTCCACATACATTTAGTGATACTTCAAAACAATAATATTACTAATGTAATAATGTAATAATGTAATAGTACTAATTACTAATTTGTAAATCATGTCGGCCTCTGTGTAAATCAGTCATAAAAAATAGATGTATGCAGGCGTACATAAAATCTGAAAAAATGGACTCCCAAAATGCAGGATTCTAATTTAAAAACTATGATCTGTCAATATAATTCAAAGGAATCAACCTTTTAAAAGACAGGCTCTAAAAGAAGAAAGCAAAACTTGAAATTAGCTTAAACTAATTACTGTTCCAAGATTTTCATGATAAACTTGAGTTTTCAGCCTTGTGGGAGTATTATGTACTTGGAAAAGAGTTGAGTAACCCATCACAAGAAGTTATCTCATGCTCATTTAAAATTAGGCCTGTGATATAGATGTGTTTGGCATTTCAGATAATCTGGGAATAATAGAGAAATAGTTAAGGTAGAATTTGTATATCTGCATTGCTGTGTGGGTGCGGATTCAACAAAGTGCTCCAAAAATACTGATAATATGCACTGCCTTTTATCCTGCTAGAAATAATCAAGGAGCCGAACTGAGCTCAAACTATTAAGCAGCTCCATGAGCATATTTTTATTCAACTGTTTTCATATTTTAACAAAGACATGCAATGTTTACATTTAGTCAGCGTTGCAGCTTTCAAAATTTTGCTTTGTATTGCAAGCAATCAGTTAGGCAAAGACCTACTCTCCTTCCCCTGTCGTGTCTGTGTAATTGTATTGCTGTGTGTGTGTTAGTTGGTCACCTAAGTAGCCACTTAGGGAAAAAACAAGTGTCACGGTGCTGCATAGCCCAGGATTAGTGTATGGCATTACATAATGAATCGATGAAAAATGTTTTTGTTTGTCTGTTAATAAGAAATTCTTACTACTCTGTTTCAATTTCTTAGTTGAAATTGGTGAAGGATGTGAAGGAGAAAAAAAGCTTCCACTAAGCGCTTTTGCAAGAAGAGAAGGATGAAGGAAAATGTGAGTACACTGCTCACATCTCCTTCACGTGGTAGGAGACCTAGATAAGAAGGGCAGGGAAAAAGCCGACATGGTCATTGCCTTCTTTTGTCTCTTTTTACAAGCAAAGTTTGCTCACAGGCCCCTCAGGTTCCATGAGCCTAGGGGCACAGTTGGAGAGAGTGAAATACTCTCTGTGGTAGGGAACGAATTAGGACTGCTGAAGGACTGGACAAAGACTGCTCCGCTAGACCAGATGGGATGAATCTGAGCCTGCAGAAGGAGCTGGTTGACGTTATTGCAAGACCACTGACATTTATCATCTTTGGAGGGTTGTGGTTAGCAGAGGTCATTTCCCAATGACTGGAAAAAGGCAAATGTCATTCCCTGTCTTTTGGCAGGAAGAAGGATCCAGGGAGCTACAGGCTGGTCAACCTAACCTCAGTTCCCAGGACTACTATGGAGCACGTGCTCCGTTTTGGCCTCCTCTAGCCATTTCCAGGTGTGTGAAAGACAAGAGTGTGGCTGGGAGCAGCTGTTTTGGATTTACCAAGGGCAAATTGTGCCTGAATTGGCCTGATTGCCTTCTGTGAGTTAGCTGGCTTGATGTATGAGCGAGGAGCAGTGAATGTCACTTGCCTTCACTTTAACCGGGCCTTTGGCCTGATCTCATTTAACGTCCCCATAGTGAATTTGGGGAGATAGAGGCTGGATGGGAAGACCACAAGGCTGGTGGAAAACTAAGCAACAAGGCTCAGAAAATAGTGGTTTGACGTCCTGTGTGTAGCCAAACCATGGGTGTTGTTTCTCAGGGGCTGACACAGAGGTCAATACTGTCTTGTTTTATTTTATGAACAACCTGACAAAGGGTTGAGTCCGTTCTCAGCAGCTGTGTGGACAATTGCATGCTGCAGGCAGCCTTCAACACACTGGGTGGTCAAACTGTGGCAGAGGCTCCTCAGTGGCAGAGCTGACTGAACAGTCATTTGGAGAACCTGCTCTTACTAAAGAAGTTCAATGGATTCCTCTGTACTTCATGTTTAGGTGGCGGTGTACAAGTGTGCAGGGCAGGAGTAGAAAAGAAACATTGGAGGTTGCACGTAGATCATAGGTTTAAAACACAGTATGTTATATATATGTGGCAAACTGAAAACGTGGCTATGTTTATGTGAGGTTTACTTGAGGTTAGACTGGACAGGCACATCACAAATTGAATGAAAATACCATAAGCAAAAAAAACAGAAAACACCACCCTGTTGACTCAGTCTGTGCTCTGTGAAATGCCTTATTCAGTTAACTGAAGGCAGTTCTGGGTAATGGCATGTTATCTTAAATAATATGGTTGGCCAAAAAGGAGTACTGAAAGAGCCTAGAATACCAAAACTGCCCCTCACCGCACACACTTAGAAACCTAACCCAAAACCTAGCAAAGCCAAAGAACTGGGAGAAAGAAAAGAAAATACATTAACTGGTTTATACTGAGACTCACAAAATTGATTTCCATGTTAAATTTGGAGTTGTCCCTTCTGCACACAAAACCTACTTCAAGCCTGTACCTGAGCGAGCAGGTTGATCTGCAGCGTTCGGATCTGGAGCTGGCCTTGTTCTGGATCCACATTTACATCTGAGCCACCCAAACAGCAGAGGCCCCAGTGAGAGCTGAGAAAGTGAGCATATTTCAGCAGACCTTGTTAATTCACACATTATATATAGCATATCCAGCGATGATAGCTGGCCATTAGTAAATGGGGAAACCTGACATGGAGTTTGAAGTGATCTGGTCAAAGTCATAGGATGAAACCAGATCTCGGCATTTTACAGCTATTATGCTTATATATTTGCAGATCATTTTTAATGCAATTTGTCAATCAGCGTATGCCAAACGAGAGTTTCCTGTTGGCATTGCCTGGGAAGCCATTTAAAAGCCATTTGGAGCAGTTTTGCTCCGCCAACCTGGCATAGAGGTGGAGTGCTGAGGTGAGGCTTTAACCCCAGATACTTGGAAAACCCATTTCTAAGTAATGGTGGTTTTGTGGGTACATACAACTTCTGAGAGAGGCTTTGAGGAGGTTACAAGCAGACGTCAGCCTTTGGCATCCGTCCCTGCTGGGACAGGAGAGGGCTGTGGTTAGGGCTGTGATTTGCAGAACCGTGCAAGTGCCCCTTCAGTGTTTGGCAGAATTTCTGAGTTTCATGGAGAAGCATCTGAATTTCAAAGAATTCATCCAGCCAAAGGTGAAGGTTTCTGAGGAGCGTAGCTCACATGGATTCAGAGTAGCAAGTAGTTTTTAAGATAGACATCCTACTTTAGGAAGTTTTACTGGTTTTGGTCTGAGCAGGGCTTAAGAAAAGCAGCTTGAGGCACTAACAAATTATTGTTCATTTCTAAAACCAGAAGACAAAAAAAAAAAAAAGAGAAAAGAAAAAAAAGAAAAGAAAAGAAAAGAAAAGAAAAGAAAAGAAAAGAAAAGAAAAGAAAAGAAAAGAAAAGAAAAGAAAAGAAAAGAAAAGAAAAGAAAAGAAAAGAAAAGAAAAGAAAAGAAAAGAAAAGAAAAGAAAAGAAAAGAAAAGAAAAGAAAAGAAAAAAGAAAAGAAAAGGAGAACCATCCCACTTCTTGTGAACAAGAAAATTATCTGCTTTAAGTTGGACTTTAATTCAGGAATATTCTTTTACAGAGTGTTCTTTATAAAAGGCAAACAATGTTGTGCACAATACATACCAAGATGCAATGTCTGGACCTGGCCTCTGTTGTCCATCGCACTGTTCGTACCTATCTGTTCTCTCCCTTCTGTGTTGTAGGAAGCTTACTGTTCATGCAGTAATTTTCACAGCACGATGAGATGTCCTTTGTAGGAAAACCCTTTTAGCTACTACTTTAGAATAATTTAAAGGTCAAGAAACAGTTTTAACTTCAGTTTCTAAGGAACATGATCAGAATCATCAATCCAATCTTATAAAACAAAACCTTGTAGTTAAGATGCCACCTGGCAGTTATATAGGAAGACTATTCTAAAAGTATAAGAAATACAGATTTATATGAACTTACATATGTTTTGTTATAAAGTATGATATATTTCACACATTTTTATTATGAGCAGAGCTTGAAATGAGAACATGCAAAAGTTGGAGGCACTGGAAACATCTCTACACCCACTTAGAATTAATATTAACAGTCCTTAAAAGAGAAAGCAGTGTGTCTAACCCAAGAATTAAATTCATATTCCTACCCACTTGTGCTCTTTAGCTGTAAGAAATAGAGAAAATGAATTGCCTAAACACGTATAATCTCTTGTTTGAGATCTGGCAGCAAAAGGAAAGAAAGCTTACAAAGCTGTGAAGCACAAGTGATACATCATAAGAACTCTTTACAAGAAGCTTACAACACGGTTTAATATCTATACAATCTCTATAATAAATTGAATTTCCACTGGTTGTTTACAGGTTTCGGTGCTGCTGTCATCTCATCCATTCTTTCTAAGAGACTCTGCTTATGTAAATAAGGATTAGTTGGCGAAGTTAATTATAGTAAGAGAAAAATCGCTGTTGAACTTGGGAAGAAAATGACGTCTAGAGAATGCCTGTTCACTGCCTTCTGCTCACAGTTCTATGGTGATTTTGATTAGGACCTTGGATATCCCCAGTCTGTGTTTCTCAAAGTTCTGTACATGACAGAGAGATGCAAACTAACTTCAAAACATGTAGCTGGGTACCAGAGGAGGGCTCACTGCAGCAGTAAAAAATTTAATTTCAAAGGAAAATGTAGTAGTTGAACAAAATAAGGTGTCCACTCTACAAAATGTTGTTATACCACACGGATTATCATGTCTGTCCATGTGGGAAACTTATTCTGTTGATGATTAAGCCGGAAATCCTTGCCTATTTTGGCTCCACCCTGGGTATACCTACAGACCTTCCTGTTGTCATCTCTATCAGACTGGAGAAAAAGACTGCAAAGGAGCACATGTGGTAGGAGTGCAGGAGTGGGTGGTGGGTTGGGGTCTTCCTGTGCTGTGCACCTGTAATCACCCCAAGTACCCACTGCGGGCACTCTACCTGAGTAAGGACAGCACAATCAGGGCTACACACCATTGGTAAAGGCATCCTGAAATTGTTGAAAGAAAATTAGTTGTCACGGTTCCTGCATGTGGCATAAAGGCACGAACGTGCTCTTTCAGAGGTGTTCTTGTGAGGCAGTCAGGGGAGCACTAGTGAAGCTTTTCAGATAAAGGGCGGATTTTGGTGGGACTGTGTGATTAAAAGAGGCACATCTGGACTGTGTGAAAAACATTCTCTGTAGGAGTAGGCAGAAAAATAGAAATGTGCGTTCATCAAAAACTCAGGTGGTCAATCCGTATTTTAGAGATGCAATCTATTCCAACCTGGACTAATTGAAATATAATTTTTAAAAAAAATTCTTTTTCAATGTGTTTTGGAAAAAAAAAAAAACACCATGTTTTCAAAGCATGTTTTGATCCCAACAACTGTAGTTACAGATCAGACAATTGGTGAAAAATACCTCAGACAGTCACAGTTTATACACTAACAGGCAAACTCTGTCAAACACATCCTTCTTGTTGGGTGGGTGTGTTTAACCTTCAAAGGTGGAGATTCCTCAGGGAATCTACTCCAGTGCTGTATTAACCCTACCAAGTACTGTATTAACCTTACCGCTAGCTTCCGTACTAGTAACATGATTTTCCTTGCTATAATTTAAGACTATTATTTTTAATATTGTCTACCACGCACATGAAATAAACTACTACTTTTTCTTGCTCCCAAGCTGCGTATGTATCTAAAGACTGCTGTCCTTTTCCCAGTCTCCTTTTTCTTCAGGTTAAACTATGGTAGATTGTTTGATCTTTCCTCCTAAGCCACATTTTCCAGTACTCCAGTTACCATCTGTGCTTCCCAAGACTCCAGTCGGCGGCCCACGTCTCAAGGATCAGACCTTCCGTGTCGTGCCCAAAACTGGGAGAAACGTCAGCTGAAACAGCGCCGGTGCTGAGCTGAAGGATTAAGATGTGCAGTGCTTGGTCAGTCCTGCGGGGCCTCCCTGGGAGAGGGATGCTCTGGATTCACAGAGAGCAGGGTTGGGAACCTGGGGCTATTTCACGTCCTTTGAAATTAGACAGGGATCGTGCAACGCTGCTGCTGTAACTCGATGTCCTCATCGGTGGCTTACCTGGGGAGTGAGTGCCCTCTGGAGGTCAGGGAGCACGGAGCTCTGTGCGCCTTCACGACGAACACCAAAATCCCCGTGCTTTTTAATTGAGATGTTCTTACACGAACAGGAGCTTGAGCCTGACAGACTGGGCATCTGCCACCCTGTGTGGACTTGGTGACCCACAGCAAGAGTTGGAGCTGCTCAGTGTATCTGGGAGTAAGGCAGGCAAGTGTGGTAATTTTCAGCATTACGCAACCAGCAATAAATATAAAAACTGCCTGTGCCGTTTTTGGAAGAAGCTCTGGACAACACAAGGACAAGGAGAGGCTTGCTTTGCTCTCCCCTCTCCCACTTTGAGACGTTTTTGAAAGCAAAATGGTTCCTGCTGCAGCCATCTGCTCTCAAGACTGAAGAAAGCATTTTAGCTGAACAAGGTGGGTTTTTTTTTGAAAGTGTACGTTTCCATTTTCTGTGTGTGAACACAGTTGTCTACTACAGTTGGATATTCGTGTCTGCAGAGTGGAATCAGCCCTTGCGTGGGCTACTTTAATGCCATCATCTTCCTTCTTCTCCAAGTAGCTTAGCTGCCATCCTGAAAGCCTTCATCCTCCAGTTCTCAGATGCTGAGGAAGCCAGGATATGGCTGTGGGCCATGGCCCAACTCTTCCTTCTACAGTGGCTTTTTTTTTTTTTTTCCAGAGACCACCGGCGTGTTGGCAGTGATCACACCGTTCCCTACCACCTCTTGTGCCTGTCAACTGCCTTCTTCTGCTAAAGTCTAACCTCAAAAATAAACAGTCTCAGCTGCAAGGCGCTAAGTAAACACAGCTCCACCTCAGCCAAGTGTGAGATTGCAGTCTGCTGTATCAGGGCAATGCTAGTGGCTTCTGTGTTGGTCTCCACCTAGGCAGGGCTGAGCATGGTCCTACAGAAGCTACATGCACCCTGTGAAGGCAGGCAGTGTATGTATGTTCCCCATGCTCTGCTGATTACTGTTTTTTCCCTGCAAAACAATTGCATCTGTGTCAGGAAGATGCGCTAGTGAGCAGGCTTTAGGTATTTTGTCGATTTAGGTGGTGGTTTCCCTGGGCAACCACAGATTTTAGGAACTACAAACCTGCTAAATTCAAGGGTGATGATCAAAAGAGCGTAAGGCAGGTTGCTGAGCAGCATGCCTTCAGAGCAAAATGTAAAAGCCTGCTTCCTGGTCACTGAGTTTCCATCAGCTAAACGAGGAAAAAAAAAAAAAAAGTAGCAGAAGGGAATTTGAGAGCACAGGGGAGAAACAGAAAATCCAAAGAAAAAAAAAAAAAAAGAAAACAAGTGAAAAAAAAAATTGATCTCCCTCCCTCAGCAGGGAGAGTTGAAAAAGCACAGAACACATCTGACATGCCTTAAATTTTACTCTTTAGAGCAAGCTTAAACATGCAAGTGGCAGGCTGACGAATCCTTGGGTAAATACATGAAATGTAACAACCTGCTGTGTTTTATTGCCCAGGCTTTCAGAATTTGAAGTATGTTGTTTATGCTGTGACTCATCTGAGCTGGTCTCTGTTGATTGTTTCTTTTCAGGAGGTAAAAATTCAGGAAGAGTTTCAGAAGAGCCCTTTGGCTCTAATCTTTCTGATGTTAGTAGCAGTGTTATTGTGGGCTTGCATGGGAAGAAGGATGAGATCTGTGGTCCTGACTCACTGTATATGGCCGAGTTACCCCAAATCTGAAGAGAATAGTCTCCTCAGGCATTGTTGAATGACATCCATCTTAGTTCTTGAAAAATTTCCATGCTAGACAGTACTTTTGGTCTCTCTGAGAAAGAAAAAAAAGAAAAAAAAAAGAAAAAAAAAGAAAAAAAAAGAAAGGGTTTTGTTACCTGCTAATTTCAGTGTTGTGGAATCTGAAAGAGGTCTGCTAGGTAGATCTCTTTGACTTGCTTTGTTACTAGTATTTTTACTTGAAGCATTAGGAAGGCTGGAGGTCATCCTCAAGTTTCCTCTTTCATGCTCCACTGCTGAAGAAGTAATCCATGTTTACCAGCATCTTGCCAAGTTCAGTATTCATTCTGCTGCCAATGTTCTGGTTGGTGGAGTTGGGAACTTTGTTTGAAAACACAGATATATAATCTGGCAGTGGCTTCTGTTCCTTTTTCTTACCCTGAATGAAACAAAGACCATTACTGCTAAAGTTTTCAGAGTTACATCCTTTACTTGTTATAAAAATTCAAGTTACTGAGATTACTGGTAATATCAGCTCTTTTGCTTTTAAAAACAGAATTTAGATGTACTTAAAATATAATGCTTACTGAATGCACATGAAAGTGTTGCAAAAATGCAGTAAAATGATTTTTTTTCCCTATCCTCTTTCATGGGAGTGAGATAACACAGGAAAATGAATCATTTTTAAATATGTTGCATGAAATGTCAGGAGAGAAAGAATTTAGCCTGCTCTGGAATGGTAGTGATGTGGGAGGTTTTTTGTTTCATTTTTAGTAAGTGGCTTGGGTTTTGGCATGATGTCATTATCTCACAAACTCTTCCTAGGAAGTTGGTTCTTCTAGCACTTTCTGTGTATGGAGAAATATTGTTGAAATATTTCAATAATTATTCAATATGATAATGTTGAAACAGACTGAACACAAACACAAGCTGTATTCCTTTTTAGCAGATGAATGGTACCTCGTCTGTCTTTTATTTTCCTAAAGATTTTAGTATTAAAGCATTTGCCAGTTATGCCCAAGTATTCCCCGATTTAAAGCATTAGCCTACTTCAAACTGATGCAAGCTAGAAGGATCCCGGGTTACAGGTAGGTGAAGTTTTGTTTGAAACTTACCATTTGGTCATAGTCCTTTAGGAAACTCCAGTTCTGGTACCTTGGAATAGAAGTAAAAAATGCAGTTTAAAATTTTCTGTCTCTGTTGGTCATATTTGAAAGTCTATTTATCTGCTCAATTCCATACTTACAAGCCAGTTCTTACGCCTGCAAACTCTTTGTACCCAAACCTGTGTTTTCTGTGGTGAAGCCCAGGGTTTTCTTTATTCCCGTACTGCACCTACGCTTTGTTAGGAGTGTATTTTTGCTAAAGGAAGACGAGGCTAGCATGTCCACGATGTATTCCTTGTGTAAATGCAGATAAATCTACAAAGTCCTGAGTCACTCTAGCAAATTTCTGTCCCATGCCTTAAATAAGACAGAGCTTCTTATTTTTTAATTGACCAGTATTCTGCTGGCAGAAGTCCCCGGTAGGAATTCCCAGAGCTATATTTGCAGCAGTCAAACACCCGCTGGAGTATTTTTGTGCAGATAGGTATCTGTGCTAGGAGCAAAGCAAGGAGCCAGAAGACCTGAGTTTTGCTCCTCAGCCCTGTTCTACACCTGGTGTGTTACTACAGGGCAAGTCCTTTGATTTTCTGTCCTTTGCTTTCTCTGGCCAGAGGTAAAGGAAACTGTACTTCACCTGCTGTTGTAAAAGTGCTGTGAGGTCGACAGAGGAAGCAGTAAATCTAAAGCTGTATTTGGGACTATAATGGGCTCAAGGGACACCACAGTTGACCCTGAGCTGGTTACTGGTGTCCATGTAGTGCTTTGTCTAAGCTCACGGTGCTGAAGCTGCACAGCCTTCCGAGTTGAGCTCTTGTGTACGGCACAGCCTTGTACCTCATGGACACAGTGGCCTTGGGTTTCTGTGCTGTGCTCCCCCATCCTGTACAGCTACGCCTGAAGAGCAAATAAAAGCTAATTTATGATTGTTATGTTTATTATTATGTTTTGGTATACCAGCACAGCACAGGGGGCCCAGATTTATTTATTTTGCTATGTCAGGCACTCTGTAAAAATACCAGATTTGGATGTTACTCCTGGGACTGCTGTTCCCAGCGTGGGACCACACTGTGGTGCCAATTACTGAGAAATGTTTGGGTCTGTGCCATTTACCTATACCCACTTCAGGTCAGACCACCAACACGTAGCAAGCCTTGGTTTGGGGATGGGGATGTGGAGCTGAAAGACTTTTCCCTGCAGGCTGTAGCGTGTAGAGAAGCCAGCTATGGTGGCTTTAGGCACCGGTCCACATACCCTACCCCTCCACGGGAGGCCTGTCTTTGTAGCTAAGAATGGAGAGCAGGGCATGCACCAGGTTTATGATGTGTTAAGTACACATGAAAGTAGGTTTGCACCAACATCCATGCCTGTGAACCCCAGCAGAGAGGTGCAGGCAGAGCATCCCTCCTGCTGCCTGTGCTCTGGAAGGGGTATGGAACATACTGGGCCCGCTGGGAGAAGGCCTGGTGCACAACTGGGAGAGGGTGGCATTGCCTCCACAGCCCTGCCTGTGCATGAGTCAGCCTTTCCTTCAGGTAAAAAGGAGATAGACAAGAGTGTAAAAACAGCTCTGGAGAAGCCAACCCTACTATCTGCATTTCTCCAGAAGGGTGAGGAGGGCAGGGCTCTTCAGATGCTTTCTTTTCCCTTCCTAAAAACATCCTGGAAGTGATGTGCTTCATTCTCCACCCTTTTGTTTTATCTGCTTGGCTAGTGCATAGACAGAACCGGAGCTGGCTGTGCTTTCACCAAGGACATTCTTCTGATAAATGTGTCCATGTTGTGTACAGAAGCACGAACATAAGGCACAAGTTATGTGGCAGAGGCAGGGAGGATGTTAATTTCTGATTCCCTCAGGTAGCTGCTGTATACACGACTGCATGCCGTTCAGCCTGCTGAAACACTACAATAATGGGATTTGCCTGTCTGCACATGGCTCGTGGGGCATGTTCAGGGATTTCCAGGCTGGGAATACAGAGTCGCGTTTTGGCAGAACACTCTGTTCAACTTCCATTTCAGCCACTTCCAAGAATATGAGAAGTGGTGATAATATCAGCGTGTCTGCAATAAATTATAAAGGTTGGCACATTTATGTAATCATTGTGGAGATCTCTATTAAGCTAAAAGATATTAAACATGCAGCTCTTTGCATCTCTTCTTTGGCTTAGGCCTGGTGTGTCAGGAGGTATTAGCATAGATTTTGTCCAGTGAAGAATAACAGAGATGATGTAGCCTTAGACAGAAAGGTGCTAGGGTCTGATCCAAAGTCCCTGCAGAAGAAAAATTCCCTTGATAGCTTAGGCTCTGAATCAAGCCCTAGGACTGTCAGGGAGCATCAGTACCACTGTCAGAATGAGTAGAAGAGGGGTGAACTGGAACAAGTGACTTACCAGATTTTTCTTCCTCTCTGTTCAGCCTCCACAGACTCCCTCCAGATCTTATCCTGTTGGACCTGGTCCTGCTGCAGTGCTGCCGGCTCATCTGCCCTGCTCCGAGCAGCGGGCTGTGCCACAACAGGTCTTCCAGGCTGGGTGCTGCCACGAGACAGGGATGGAGCTGAGGCTGCTTGCCCCAGAGGTGTTGTTGCTGCTTGCCAAGACCTAATCAAGGTGTTCCTCCTGAATCCAGAACCCTTTCCCAACACGTCCATTTTGAGACTCACTCTATCCCTGGTATTATTAGGTATATTGGGACTGTCACGGAGGTTAAACCTGCGATTATTTGTGCTTTCAGAGCTCCTTCTCTCCCAGCATTTTCTTTTAGCTGCTGATTTGGAGTGCTTTAAGAAAATGAATGTAGATGCCAGCACTGACAGGCAGAGCTTGGCACTGTTTCGCTTCCCTGTTACTTAATGATCATTTCCTACTGCTTTACATTGCTTCATTGCCTGAAGGCTGGAGAAGTTTTCATGGTAACAACAATTTCGTCAGAAATAATTGTTCCTGAAAGCCGTCAGTAAGCAGCAAACTCTCAGCCTAGGAGGCCATTAATGCTGCGTGCGGCTGAGACCACCAAACTCTGCAGAACGATAAAGCCTGGTTTAGCGCAAAGCATGCTGTGGAGCCGAGTTTGTCAGGAGCACTTTTGTTGTATTTCTGCAGCAGAAGCAAAATCTCCCGAAAGCTGCTGGTTTCCCTGGTGTGTTTACTGTCTCCATTGGGAACGAGCCTGCCTTGTGAATATTCACGAGAAAGGGAGCGCAGCCCCAGTGCGGACAGCTGCTGGGGCCTTGAAGTCTGTTTGAGGCGGAGTTTGTTTGTTTAAAATAAGATACTTCAATGAATCTGTGCTTTAAATCTTGTTATTTTTATATATATATAAAAAATGAGCAGCCATAGATCATGAAAAGCCCTTTTAAAGTACTTAGAGATTTCTGCAGAAGATATTAAGCAACTATGGGAAGTGCTTTTTAAGTAACTTTAAAGGGTCATTAGTACACAAAGTGAGAATTTTCAAAACTGTGTCCAAAATGTCAGTTTGTCTTTACAGTCAGCCTGCTGGTCTTGCGTGGTATGCAGTCACTTCTTCAAGTATTTGTGACCTTGCAGGAAAACGGGGTATTTTAAGTATAAATTTCCTCTCAAATTCTTGACTGACTTGTTTTTGAATAATGTGGATTAGCTCCAGATGAGTTCTAGCCTCTTGCTTCATCTTGCTGGTAAATGCTAGTGAACTTAAATCGATTCTTTATTTATTTATTTTCAGATATGTTTACTTGGGGTATTGGAAAATATATGCTGATTTCGGCAAGTAAATAATTTCTTTTAAAATAGTTCTAACTATAAAACAATTCAAACGTTTCATGTGGACATTTTTGAGCAAGAGTTATTTCTGTATTTGGAAACCCTGACTTTGAAAATCGCAGTAACATAAGAAGAGAGAAAGAAGTTTGCCTCAAAACAAAATGCTTGTCCCAGGGTCCTCTCCAAGTTGGACCATGTGCAGCCAGTTAAAGAATTGGACTTTAGCAGCATCTATCTGCTTTAAAAGGAAGCTGAGGCACGCTTGGATGACCCGATTCATTAATCAATGCACATGGGATTTTAGCTCCTGATCATGTCAGGAAAGGATCTGAATGGGAAGGCTATTCCTGTGCATGAAATGCTTTTTAATTCTTGTTTACAAAGTTCTTGTGTTATTTTTTTCTAACCTTTCAAGTAATTTTCTGCAAATTAAACATAAAAATAAGCTAAAAATTATTGTCAAGCTGAGTACATAGCTTCCAAACATCCTGTTCCAGTTGTTTCTCTGGATATGATAGATGGGAATTGGATCATGGCTGTTTATTTTTTTTAAATATTATAATACTATGACTGTAGCTGCTGTTCCAAAAACAGACCACTAAGAGCAAGTATTTTAAAAACTATCCCATCTTCTGCTGGGACCAAAAGTCATTAAGGGAATGGTTGCAAACCGTTAAAGCACATCGAGGGGAGGGTAAGGGCGACATTTCTGGGGATAGCGCTAGATTCCTTACTGGATATATCTGTAGCCCATTTAGGCCATGAATTAACAGCTCAGCAGCTCTGCAGATATTGAACTGTTTCCCCTAACATTGTCATCTGCTGGTTTAGCATTTTATTGATTATAAGAATTTGGGGCTTTTAAAGAGGGAACTCATTTGAGTTGATAAAACTGATCTACTGTGTACTTCTTTTCATCCTGTGGTAGAAAAGGTTGATGTTTGTTGTAGCTTCATGTCATATGTATCATGTAAATTGATTATAGCATCTTTATTTTTTTCTGCTAGGGGGCATGAAACTGAAAAAAGTCCCTAATGAGTGTCAGTGTAGGAGATGGCGCCTTTGATTAGGAGTCTATTTTGGGATTAGTTTATCTGATGAGCAGTGTCAGTGTTTATTATGCTGAGGGAGAACTTAACTGAGGTTATTCCTTTGTGGCTACTAGACAGGTGATGATACACACTACAAATTTTTCTGTGAGAAATGCATGAGTTAGTTCCTCCCAGAAAAGAAAAAAAATATTTGATAGGCTTTTTATGGAAAAAAAAAAAAAGGTTCAGGTGTTTAGATAAACCATTTTCATATGACCACAAGAGGGTATTGCAGTATAAGTTATGCAAGACTTGAGCTAATGTTTGACTTTAATATGCACTACCTTATTTTTAAAATATGCATTTTTCAAAATTGATCATTTAAATTAACCAGTAGTTAAGAAAAACAGATTATGTATGCCAGTATTTGATGTCCAGATCCAGAGACAATTTCTGAGCTGGGTTTTCTAAAAATTGCTTTGGTTTTTATAGTAAAATTTCCTGCAAAAATTATGTCTTCTAAACTTTAAGGACAGTGTTACCAAATGTGCACGCCATGTTTTGTACAGTTCAGACCATGGAAGAGGGAGCTGGACGGATTTCTGGATTCTCCTGTCCCCGAATCTTTTGCTGAATTTAAGAGAAATGACATGGTGTGCCTGCCTGTCTCTCAGCAAACTTACCTTCAAAATAAGAAACATCCCAGCCATATTACATTATCTATGAAGAGCAAATTTTGGGGAGGTGTGATTAGGTGACGATTTGATGGACAGCAAAGTTTTTTGTTGGTGGTGGTTTTGTTTTGTTTTGTGTAAGAAAGTTTGTATTTGATGGGAAATGCTTGCAGAGATCTAAGAAACACAAGTGATGTGAATAAGAGGCAGGAGCAAGATCATCAGCAGGAGGAGAGGGCGGCTCTCTGGACGCCAGCTTTGGAGACTGGTTCATTATTTGGAAAGTTTGCCACTTCACCCGTGGGACGGAAACCCCCATGTCAATCTTTGGGTACAAGCAGTGCTTCCTGTCTCTGAATAGTGACATTTGCATTGGCGTCATCAAGTGAATCAGGATCGGGCAAGTCAGCCAAGACTGCAGGTAGGAAAATGGGTACTGGTAAAGGTTAGCAGAGTGGGAAGGTAGGTGCTCGGTGGCGGAGCGCTGTGCGCCCAAGGGAGGAGGGATGGATGGCAAAGCATTGCTGTCCCTCTTCCTCACCGGCCCTGGGTATTAACCAGGGGGCTGTACAAAGCCTGGAAATGGTGGATCCTACTGACAAGTTACCCCTTGGTCTCTCAAGAGTGGAGTGGCTCAATACAGACTAAAATAAAAATCCTACAAACAACTTCAGAGTAAAGCCCCTTTTAAATGAAGTCTGTGTAGCCACCTGGTTAAAGGCCTCATACACTCTTAAATTTTACTGTAGCTTTGATACAAAAATATAAACTTCTTTCCTGTAATGAAGGTCTGCTGAGAGAGCCTGACAAGTTTAGAGTCTGTTGCGTCGGCAGCTTACAAATACCACAGAGGGAACGTCTGCTTCCTGTGACACAGAGTCTGACACTTCAAAATAAAATCAAAGCTGTAATGCAGACTGCAAGAAATCTGTATCTGGAACCTGGGTTTTTTCCCTCTTTCCTTTAGTATAAATTCAAATGTTACAAAATATGCTAGCTACTGATAGGCAGTTATTTGAAACAAAAAAAAATATATACTTATTTGAAAAAATATTATTTACTTGAAAAAATACTCAACGGTGGCTATTCCATACAATATGCAGGCCTGTTAGTTTCTGTATGGGTTATGTCAAACGCAAACGATAGTTGAAATTGGAGATAGAAGCAGTATAGCTTTGCAATATGGAAAATCCACATTTTGATACATTTCCACCAGTATTCTGCCACCTAGACTGATAGTCACATAAAGTTGGAAGGCACCATTAGAATCTTCTCCTTAAATCTGCCAGGTGAATGCAGCGGTGGGATTTCAGGTAGGGAGTGCCGAAGGGTTGCTGTGTGTCTAGGAACATTTAGAAGTACCTGTTTCAGGAGAAAGAAACAAAAAAGGGAGGAATGTTCCCCTCTGGCTGAGTCTTATCAGTGTTTTCAGGTGGTATTTCACATAATTTCAGTCTTGGAGGCTAGATCTTGTGAAGAAGTACAAAATTGCCTGGATGGCCAAAATTATCTTCTGAATTCAATCCGAATTGTTCAAGTCCCATTCTCACCACGGCAGGGAGCTCTTGTAATTGTGTAGTAGAACTTGGCTTTGTTCTGTTTATTCTCTTTTTCTTGCACAGTTCATTAACAGTTCTAATGTGTAT
Source organism: Anser brachyrhynchus (assembly GCF_964034855.1). Lineage (NCBI taxonomy): Eukaryota > Metazoa > Chordata > Aves > Anseriformes > Anatidae > Anser > Anser brachyrhynchus. The sequence goes on along the minus strand of NC_137696.1, from coordinate 111,149,827 downwards.
ATACATTGAATATGTACATATATAAAAATGTATATTATACATACAAAGTGATTAAGTACTCCTGAAAAGGCTGGATTTCATATTGCTTTAGTACCTGAGGCATCAGTCTTGACCTCAGGAGTCTGGCAGAGCTCTACTTTTCTCCGACCCTGTGCTCTGTGGAATGCATCTAGGAACAGTTAATCCCAGTGTCCAGGTCAGTTCATAACAGTGAGGAGAAGCTGCCTTGCAAATGCTACAGAGACTGAGTCTTCTCTCTCTGTTACCTGGTGCACTGTAGTACTTACAGAAGTATTTTATAGTGAATTGTAATATTCCAGATGTGTATGACATTAAAATAATGTTCAAGACGCTTTTCAGTTCTTTTTTTGATTCTTCTCTGGCCCCGGCTGTATCCTCCAGTAGCTAAGAGTATATTTACTAGTCTACACTTTAATACACTCAATGTTTCATTGATATATGCTCACCATATTCATTCAAAGGGACGTTGACTTTCTATTTTGACATGAGATACCAAAAATTCTCTCCTACAAGGTACACAAGTTCTCTGCAAGTTAGGCAGTTTTCAAATCTGGATGCCTAAATCTTGCATTGCATCTTGTCTGTAGATATTAAATGAAAGGGTCCTGATTTTTCCTAACATTTATAAGTTCTGTTGGCTGAAAATTGAACTACTTCCCTTTAGTTTATTCAAGGGAAGTGTCAGAGCCTAAAACTGTGAAGCCTTGTCTGAACACGTCAATCATATGCTTTCTCTGTTTTTCAGCAGAGCTTTTACCATCTTCATGCAGGTTTCTATTAATGTAGGTTTCCTTCTTGCAAGTACCAGCTAATGTTAAACCACATGTTAGGCTCATGTATGGCCAGCTCTGACCATTAGGGATTAAAAGGAGGTTCTTCCTAGAGGAAGGATATTCGCATAACTGGGTGTAGGTTTTTTTATCTTTTTCTTTGATTCCCTAGGACCTGGTGACAAGTTTCCTGAGATCACAGGAGGATTCAGGTGACCTCAGGAGGTCTGTAGCTGCTCCGAGCAGGACTATGAGATGAGACCAGCTCAGGGCTTTATGCAGTTGGTCTTGAAAGCCTCCAAGGATGGAGACTGCACAACCATGGTGGGTGATGTGCTTTACCACTTGACTGTCCTCATGGTGAAGTTTTGCCTTACATGTAGTCAGATAAACATTCTTGTTTCAGCTCGTGCCTGTTGTCTTTCATCCTCCCACCATGTCCTGCTGTAAGCAGCCTGGCTTTGTCTTTTCAGTAGCCTCCTTGCAGGTACTGGAAGACTACTCTTGGGTCTGGCTGAAGCTTTCTGTGCACCAGATTGAAGAAGACCCGATGAGCGGTCACACTGTGTTGCACAGGTCTATCTGAGCTGTGCCTAACACTCCCTTTTCTGTCCCTGCCTGACTTGACTACATCTTGCTGCTCATGCCCAGTGAGACAGATGGTCTGGGGGACCTAGAAGGGCAAGTGACAGTGCACGGGGAAAGCACAGTGAGTTTTGCCCTGTTTTTCTTTGATCACCTGTGCTGGTTTGTTGTTCAGTTCAGCCTCATTCCTTCTAGGCCTGTAGAGAGTTTCTTTGTTTTTTCTGTGGTGCTGGAAACTTTTGTTCCGTAAAGAAATGGGCAGCCAAAACAGTGTGAAATCTTCCAGGATGTGTTTGAAGCTTCATATTTTTAGCTCAGTTGGGCAACATTTTGTGTGCCAATACTAAAACGGTAAGGCAAAACCGAAAGGAAAACAGCTGTGTCCTGGGACCTTATGGCCAGAGCAGCCAAATGGAGTTGGAACAGCTTTCAGGTGGGATTTCTAGTGTAACAGATGCTTCATTGAAGATCCTTTTATGGTTTTATGGAGAAGAATGGGATCCTGACTGTTAAGGATGGGCTGTGTTCTGGTTTTCAGGATAGGCCCCTGTGTTTAGGAATCCTTATCCTTAGATTTTTGAAACAAGATATGAATGAACTGGCCTCTTGAATGCTTAAAATTAGAAAGCTTCCAAAGCAGGAGTGGACAGCTAGGCAATTGAAAACACAGGTGCAGAATTAGGATAAAATCTTACTTTCTTACAACTTGACCAGTTAATGGGAAAACATCAAGACCTTCTACTTTTTTTTTTGTGTGTGTGTATGTGTGTGAGTTATCCCCATAATCTGCACAAGTGCAGTATGAGGATTGTACGCCTCTCTAAAAATCCAGCTTTGATCACAGCACTGACCTAAGTGCATCTCTCAGCCTTTTCCAGGTAGACATCCTGGAAACCTTTCAGCAAAACAGTGATTTCTCAAAGACTGTTGACCTGTTCAACCCGAAATATTTCATCTGAAATGTAATGAGCTCAGTGAATCTTGGATGAATGAGAAGCAGGGTTTCCAAAATGCTTCCAGGATCTGGAGCACCAGGACAGAGACAGAGTAAAGCCAGCTCAAATAATTTTATCGTACTGCACATTATTTTCTGTTATTGATTTGCTATTTAAAAGAGGACTTACTCATAAGTAAAGGGAGAAGTTGGGTGGCACTTTGTAAAATAAATCATTTAAATTTCCAGTCCTATGTTGGAGGAAAGTATGTGCTTTTTATCCTCCATTTGTTACAGTTTATATCCCTAATCCCAGCCATTTTTCTGTTGTAAGAGTTTTGTTCATGCACTTGAATCTGTTAGTTGGAGGATCAGGTTGTTTCTCAACTGCCTTTTTAAAGTCAGATGATTAAAAAACAAACAAACAAAAAACACCTATGCCATTAGCGTCAAATGAAAAGCAGCTACGCTCTTGCACTTGCAGTAGGAGAGCAGTTTATATGAGCAGAACATTTTTGCTAGTTAATGAGAATATAATTTCTGGAAGTATCCCGCTCTAGCTCTGTAGTTACAGTGGTACCATACTGTTGCAAAAGGCCAATTTAGGGACTTCTCAACAAGCGTCTCTGCTAGCTGTTCTGTTCTGGGGCCTTTTTGGGCCCAAGTACTCCGGGGCTGTGATACACATCCAGGCTCAGGAGAGCTGAGCTGCAATCCCAAACTTAATGCAACTGGCATCGGGTACCCAGAGCCATGTTAAAGGGTGGAGACTGCTGCAGACTTCTAAAGCTGTGCTGTATCTCTTTGGTCTCTGCCTTTTTCCATTCCTCCGGAGTCTCATCAGCTTGGTAGAATGGATGTCCACCTGGGCTGCGCAGCTCAACTCATACAGACCTACAACTTTGCAAGAGTACTAGAAAACAACAACAGCAAAGCAGACTTTGCAAAGTCTTTCTTCCTTCTAAAGCTTTTCTCACAAAAGACAGATTAAAGTACCATTTCTAACCTTAAAAAAAAACAGTTTAACTTGCTTTTCTACCTACCTTTGTTTATGGTGAGTATTCAAATTCACTTCTTTAGAATAAGGACTTCTCAGCGCCATGGTGTGTACTTTATACTTTGTTTTATGGACTCTGCTATTGGTGCTGTTGTTAGCCTGGAGAAGTAAATAGACTTCGAGCAAAAGATCACGCCATAGCAACCCTCAGCTTCTGTTTACAGTTCAAATAAATGTCTGTGCCATAGAAATTTATGTTCGGAGGAATTTTCTAAGCTGGTATGCTAATTGGTTTATTAACAAAAGGATTAATGCAGATAAGTTGAAGACAAATGTACCCTCAATATTTAAATGGTGATTCATTTCATTATTTGAAAGCTGTCAGTAAATAACACATCACAGCCACTCAGTAGGCAGAGGGTATTTTTTCACTTATTTATCATAGTAGAAAGTGCACGACAGTTCTGAGGGAGATTCATGAAAGCACTCAGCAGAATATGAGTTGTCCCATTAAAATCTGTATTAAAACTTCATTTGTTTAATGGGAGCAACTCTGCATGTTTTGAAAACCCAAGTGTGTTGGTTTATAATTTTCTCACCTTTTGGTTAAAAAAAGTATCTCTTATTTAAGCAAAACTTCTGTTGACTGTATTGAACATTTTTCTGGAGAAACGCGAGTGGAATAAGTGATGTGCTGCTCTGAAAATCCCAGCTTCATGAGGTTTCGGCCTTTAAAGGTTACGCCAGGAAAGGACATTTTTTTTCCTTTCTGCAACTGCTACTAAGACACCATTGCTAGCAGCGTCTGGTTTTACTTTTTAATGTTTTTAAAAGTTTGTTTTAATGTTTTACAGAGTAAAACTTCTAATGTTTTAATGTGCAAATGTCCAAACTTTTTATTCCTAAATGTAATCATTCCTTACAGATTTCCCCCATACATGTTGGTCCTTCAGCCGACTTTTCATTATACTTGGCCAGTGGTGCAGAAAGGTCCCTTCCAAACCAAACTGTGATTCTGCCAGCCTGGGATGGAGCCACCGATTTGGAAGTTATTTTATTTGGTGAAATCCTCGCTGGTTTTGTCACGAAGAGTGGCTGGAGAGGCCGGCTGGGAGGCAGGGCAGGGTTAGGTATATGTGGACATCCTTCTGATTTGGTTTCTGCTTGTGTTTGTGTGTAGTGCGGGATAATGTGTTTTAATTTAAATACAGAGGTGGTACGTGGCCAGCTGGTGGCACAGCTTCTGGTGATACTGCTGGACAAATAAAGCCTGCATAAGCACAACCAAAATCGGGCCAAGCAATTGGCCCTGTGGTCGTGAATGGGTTCACTATTAAAAAATGTTTATTTTAGCCGAAGAAGCTGACCAGTGTATTCTTACACAATGTGCTATATGCAGCAACGTGTCATTACATGGTTGGAAGTTTAAAATACCATCGAAATAGCAAACCTGACATATACGGTCCTGAAATGAATCAGATGAAATGTCCCTCATAGAACACTATTTAGCTCTTTTGTGAAGGGTGAAGACTTGCAGGTCAGCAGCCACCCTTGAACTCATGCTGGACAGCATATAGAGCTGTATAAGGTCCGTGTATATAGGAACTGGGGACCACCACATACGGGATAATCCTGCTCAGGAGAGGGGGATCACGTAGGTAGGGTTTCTGGGCCCAATCCATCCCTGTGCTGGTGGGGTGGGAAGCCCATGGGGCAGGGTATGGGGCAGGCTGCGGGAGGCCTAGAGGGCCTGAGGGAGGCAGGTACGGAGGTGTTAGGGTAGCACAGCAGCATGGGCAGTACGAGCTAGGATTTTGGGGGATGTGTGCGGCTGTAAGAGGGTACCTCCTCCCCCTATCAAAATAATAATATCTAAAAAATAGCCACAGACCATCACTGGGAATTGAATCGTGAAATCCAGAGGGAACTGATCCTCTCAGATCCTCCAGCGCAATGCTTGCTTGGAGCCTGCCTGCAGCGTGCACGGATCCAGATTTGTGCCTCTTCTCTCCCCACTTCCTTACACCATGTCGACATTACCTAGGTGAGGGAAAAGTCAGGTTTTTATATAGCGCTTGCTGCTATAGAAACCACTGGCTCTGTAACGGTGTGCCCCGCGATGGAGGCGCTGCCAGCAGCAGCTCCAGGCTGGGAGCTGCCATAGCCGTGGCTGTCAGCCTGCAGCGTTTTAGATCACAAAAGGCTCACGAAACCTTGGGCTCAGCGAGGGGTTGTTTACGCTGGAAGAGAAATCCATAGCTTTGTAGTGTAAAGATTTATCTGCTATTTTGTGTCTGTCACAACTTGCAGACCACGTTAAGCCTCTGCTGGGCTGAATTACGGCTGTAGCTTCCCCCAGAAGGTCACTATCAGCCATCTCTGTTTTCTCTTCAACGGGAAAGAAAAGCCAGCGTTAAAGGAGATATATGAAAAGCATTATGCCTACTAAGCCATTCATGATAGTGTTAGGATAAGTCTCTAAAATGACTGTAACTCTGATGAATATTTCTGAAGCCATAGGGAAATGGAGCTGTCAGCTATGAGCAGAGAAAAGCAATCTAGTATTGATCCTCAGGATCAATGGAGCAATCCTGCTAACGCTTATAATTCTCATTTCTGTCACTAGAAAACAAACAGAACAAGAAGGGAAAAAAACAAATGTAGAACATCCCAAAGACATCGCGAAATGCTGTCTGCTGAAAGTGAAACGGAGATTGGATTCATGAAGTGGATTAAACCAATAAATGTGATTGCTTCTTTGGAGGCTACAAGATCTCTAGATGAGGAAGGAAGCTGCATTATTAAAATCCAAATTCTGGATATTGCATCTGAGGCAATTATCTCACAGAGATTTGCAATTAAAAACTCTGAGGAGAACAAAAACCTGTGTGAAAGACACGGTACAAAATAAAGCTCTCTTTTCAATGATGAGGGTTAGCTCATCACTGAGTGTTAAGTAATTGTCATTATTTAACACTCTCAAGGTTAAGTAATTAGTTGGGCACCCTTTGGCACTGGGGGTGGAGGGGTTGGGGGAGTCCCTAAATGTTTCTACAAGTGTTTTGTGGTGCTCCAAGCTGTTAATTGCTCCAGTTGCCACCATCTTCCATCCCAAGGAGACACTCTTACATGCAGAGTACCTTTCCCTTCTATAATGTTCCACTCACAGCAAGTTGGTCTTCATTTTGCTCCTCCCTTCTTCAGATGTCCAAAGCTCATACCTAGAGGTACATACCTGAAGTTCAGCTCTTGATGCCCTGCCTTTAGAAACAAGAGCGTGCAGTTGATTTCTGCAGCCCTGAAATGGCAGTTTCATTAGTTTGACATGTTTAATGTGCAAAAAGTCTAAGAAAATAGGATGCTTATTTAGACAGACACCTGTTTGCAGGAGCTGGCCTTATTTTGGCTTCCAAAGCAGCTGTCCCCAAGGATCCCCCTCATCCCACGGGCCAGGGGCAGAGGTGAGGCAGGACGTGGGGCAGCCACTGTGCTCAGCAGCAGCGGGAGGGAGGAGAGAGACCGGGACCCCCGCCTCTGCAGCTTCCCCCTTCCTCCCCCCAGCATCTCTCCTTTCGAGTGCTACCTGGGGAGGGAGCGTGAGATACAAAAATCACTCCTGGGGCGGGACCAGATTGGTTATTTCATCCTTCAGTAATCATCTGTCCCCCGGTGGGATGAGGATTCAGGTGAACTACAAGGTTTATGCACCCACTTTTTATTAGTTTTGAATAATCTCGTATTATTGCTGCTAGACGAACTTAATTTGTCCTGTCATATGCTCTCAAAGTCAGGCAGTAGCAAGATCAACTCAAGGGGTTTTGTTTTCTTTAATTTTTCAGGGCTTTGCAAGCTGGGGAAATGATGAAACACCTAAAACAGTGTGAGAAAGATTGTATAGGATTATACTAAGTAAGCTTTCTGGTGGGAAGCATGCAATTATATATTATGTACTGTCAGCACACGGAGCGTGATGGGACTATAATTTTACCTATGTTATTTGCTCTGGTTGCCAGAGAAACCATATGAAAAAAGTCAAAGTGCTCCCGTCCTTATTGATCTTCTTAACAAACTCTTGCAAACAGCATCAGGTGTTATAATTATTTTCTTTTCACTGAACTGATGTCTGAAGTCACACACGCAGCTGTCAGAACCAGCCGAGTACCAGCACAGAAAGCCAGGCATAAAACTATGTAAAAAAAGCCGAGCTGAAGGAGACAGAGCAAGCACGTTAAATAGAAGTGGTCACGCATATGAATGCTTTACTTCGTATTTACTCTAAAAGCCTTATTTATGCAGATAGAAATGAGAGAAAAAAGAGCTGCAAAGTCCAGGAAAATTACTCTGTCAATGTGAAGGTGAGTGAGATGGTGATGGACGTCCCACTGATGGCCATCAGCATACATGCTGCGGGGAAACGTGAAGAAGACTGTGTTTAGAAGGTTGAGAGGGGATCTTATTAATGTTTACAAATATCTTAAGTGTGGGGGACAGAGGGATTTGGCCAACCTCTTTTCAGTGGTTTATGGGGACAGGACAAGGGGCAATGGCCACAAAATGGAGCCCAGGAAGTTCCGCACCAACATGCAAAAGAACTTTTTCACGGTGATGGAGCACTGGAACAGGCTGCCCAGGGAGGTTGTGGGGTCTCCTTCTCTGGAGATATTCAGGGCCCGTCTGGACCCTACCTGGGCAGCCTGCTGTAAGGAACCTGCTTTGGCAGGGGGGTTGGACCCGATGGTCTCTGGAGGTCCCTTCCAACCCCTACAATTCTGTCATTCTGTGATTCTGTGAGTGCAAAGCAAGCCCTCTGGGGAAAGCTGTGAGGTGCAAGAAGAAACGTTAAAACTGGGGTCGTGTGCATGCGTTTGTCTGCCCTTTTTTAATGCTAGTGAAAAATGCAAGATTTTTTTCCTCATTTTTGGAAGAATTTTCTCCAGTAGGTTCAGCAGGATGTCAAGAAGAAAAGATAACACCTCCCTGCCTGACTGGCAGCCCACAGCTAACTTGTAATGAGTTTTTCCTAATATCATTTCAATTATTCTCCTTCCCACTGAGGGTGAGTGCAAGATATAACTTAAGTAAAATTATTACAGACCTATTTTTAAATGTACATGTGCACATCAACATTTGGGGCATTGAGTGACTCAGGTCTTTGGAAATTCAACTGGACAGCCCCTGGAAAGTGTGGAGGAGGGCTGTCCTCTTGTAGCTGCATGGATAGAGGGTTTGGGGTTATTTCTCCCTGTTTTAGGTCCCCCCTAAAGGCAGCCCTTTTTGGAGAGCTGGCAGGGGAATAGCATGGCGTGCTTACTGCAAATGGACTTAACATAATGTAACACGGCAACCGAATCACCGCCCCGAGACCGCGGTCAGTGGCTGGTGAAATTGGATCCTAAATTACTGTGGGATCTGTCATTACGGGAAACCATTGCAGTATAGAAAATATTCTCCACGTGTATTCTCCATTTTCCCATTATTTTCTGATTGGTATACAAAGCGTCTCTGTTGAAACGTAGCATCAGGCTGATCAGCGGCGCTGCTCATTACAGCCGTGCCGTGTGTTTTGCCTGTAATTGGAAACAGTTCTGTAATTTTGTGACTGACACTGACTGCAGAATGGCTAGCTGTTTATCACTGCATTTCTCTGTGCTTTCATGTCCATGTCCATGCTTGGTTTAGAATTTATATAAACATGATCATTTAAATGAAAACTTTACCTAAACATCCCCCCCTCAGCATTTTGTAATATTTTTCTTTTCTTTCGTTTTTCCTGCACACAACGCTGGCTTATTTTGTGTAACAGTGTTATTAAATTTCTTTCCAATTTTCATATACTAAATCTCCCTTGAGAGAGAAAGACAACATCTGAGAGCAACTTGCATGAGAGGTGAAATTATATATTAATTGCAGGCCTGTTATCGCCTGAGAGCTCTGCATATATATAGATAGCAGCATATGTATATTGCTATTGACAAAACCCTAAGGAATTTTTAATGTCGTGTTTATTCAATATGTGCAATTAAACACATACATGTTCTCTGGACCCACCTGGATGCACGCATTATGCCTGAACGCTCCCACGCTACACAAAAAAACATTGAAACAAACCAGTTTTTGACCAAAAGCTAAGGAGGTTCCAGGACTATGTGTGTGTCTCTGGAAGACACTTATACCTGGTGTTTTAAGAGTCTATTATTCTGGGCATACGTAATTTAATACAAATAAGAGCAATAACATGAGTAATGGTAAGCAGCTTCCTTTTCGGCATTGAGCCAGGTAAATGAGACTTCTTTAATTTCGTGGTATCAGAATTGACTCAAACCAGACCTCTTGTGTTTAGAAACAAATGCCCTGCATACCCAGTGAGTCTTAAGCACTTTCCTTATTAAAAAGTCTTTAAGTCAGTAGCAAAATTCCCATTATTAGAGCAAAGCAATCTCCTCACCAGGTAATGTAAAGGAAAAGCACGCCCGGTTTGTAGTTGTTGCATAAGGATGCGACTAGGGTTTGGAGGGGCTGCCCTGTTCTCAGTGCCTGCTGTTCTGCCAGTCGTTTTCCCATCAGTTCCCTTGCTCTGCTCTGGTGGGTAGGACAGAGTTTGCTACCTCCTTTCGGCAGGGTTTTGGCAGGGTGGTGGACGAGCAACCTCACAGAAGGGCTAAAAAACCAGGCAGGCTCTGTGTAGGTTTGCTGCCAAACTCCTATTCTCCTGCTGCCCACGGGCAGGCAGTTGTTTTTGGTCCTGAGGTTTATAACGTAGAGGTGCGCTTTCCAGCCAGTGCTGTAAAGCAGTTCCCAAACACAGGCTGCCAAATTTCAAGTTGCTGATGGAAATAAATAAATAAATAAATAACAACAATCATATGATATGAAGGAGAAAAAAAGATCCGCTGTTCCCTAAATTAATTTTCAGGAATTGCTGAGCCGTTTCAGTAGAAAGGTGAAAAGAATCAGTCTGAAGAAGAGATCTGACAGGGGAATTTCCAGGCATAAAGATTAGCTTTTTAACAATTTTCAATCACCAGAAACCTGGTATTTTTAATGAGGAGGTCAAGGTGTCCTGACCACAGGCAGCACAGCTTCACCAGAGGTTTTCTCTTAATGTGCTCAAGACCCCTTCCACATTTTTGTGAGAGCAGTCTCTGTCCCTGTTGCATTTCAGTGCAAAAATAGTGGCCTTTGGTAGCCCTGGCTGGAGCCCCACGGTGTCCTGGTGCCAGCCAGCAGAAGGTAACCTAAATTTTTAGTTTCCTATCATGTTGTGGAGGTGCTGGAAGTGGGCTTTCTAATGAATTAAGAAATTTAAAAGTTATTTGTTGAGAACGTAAATACACATGAACGCTCCCAGATACTGAGCAGTGCACATTCATGCCCCAAACACTTAATGCTAGAAAAGACATGACATGAAACCAAAGGGCATAGCCCTGCTCTCTTTTTCACATTTTTGAGACCTCCCTAGTAATGAAGAAAATAAACGAGGTATTAAATCAGCTGAAGACCAAAACAAGTAAGCTGTAAAGTCCTGGAAGAAATACCTGCAACAACAAATACGATCGCTTTGCTGAGGGCCAGTGATGAGTATGGAAACACAGAAAACACACAGTTTCCCTGTGGATACTGGAAGCCCAGGACTAGCTGAAATGTATTTCAGACATTGAAATGTCAGACTGATGTAAGCAGAAAAACTTGGGGCCAGCTGCAGTGTCATTGTGTGCGAGTTAACAAGAAGTCTGTCTCAGAGCCTTTAAATGAGTCCTTAATAAAACAGCAGGTTAATGAACCAACATAGCACACAAGATCTTGAGAGCGAGCTGCACGTCTGATACTCACATCCCTGCTAATTTTATTCTGCTGGAATATTCCAAGTGTCTCTTTTTATCATCAGCCACAAAAGGACAGGCATAAATGGACTGGAAAACATCATTTAGTGGGCTGTTTCTGTCCCTTGCTTTTGTGATGGCTCTCGCTGTTCCTTCCGCTGGGTGACACAGTGTCTGGATTGTTTCAACAGCAGATTTAGCCGGCACAGGGCCTGCAGTCACCTGCTAGATCTGAGGGGTAGCAGAAGGTCCCTGCTCTGCCTACAACCTTCTCTCCTTACCCAGCGTGAGCAGAGGGCAGCAGGGCGGCAGCAGGAAAATCTCCGGCAATACAGGTGGGATCGATGGAGAGGAGAACGCTGATGAGGACTTTGATGGGCAACACCAAAGGATGAAGGGCAGATGAACTTTTCGTGGTGGAACTTTCTCAAAATAACTTGCTGAGGTCAAAGAGGTGATGTGGGAGAAGGGGCTGAGACTCACAAAAGCTGGTGAGTGGGGTGCTTGAAGTGGATGGTACTGGAGGTGGAGAACGTGGACTACTGAGGTGGAGAGTGGTAGGCTGGAAGGAGACAGATGGCCAAGCGGGAGGCAGAAGGATGAGCAATGACTGCCGAGCAGGAGAAAGACGAGCTCAAAGCAGTGCAGGTTTCTGGTGCTGCCGCGACACCCGAGGGCAATGAGTTTTCACAGCACATCTGTTCCTCAGCTCAACTTCTATTAAATTGAGGTGGATTGTCTTTTTGGGATCACAGGATCGTTCAGGTTGGAGGGGGACTTCTGAGGTCATCCAGTCTTTGATATCATCTTCTCTTCCTTCTCTCTGCCTCGTCTGATTAAGGTTTTTGTATTTCCTATACGTAGTGTTACCACAATGTTTTGGTGTAGATATGATTACATCTTCTACACTACAAATAATTAAAAAAAAAAAAAATTACCCAGAGAGCTTAGGCTTGTAGACACAACAGATCTTAGCATCTATGCAAGTCAAAATGAAAAATGAAAACAAAGAGGAGGGACAACATTTCTTCTGACTTTAACGTAGTCACATCCATGTCTGCATTGCCTAAATTCCTGCTGTACCAGCAAGCTTCTGTGTTACTTACTTGAAGTGCACTTGCTTGTCATTCTGTACAAAGTTTATCACAGGTGTAATAGAAATGGGAGGTGACATACTAAACATGTATCTTATGGCATGCAAAAGTGTTGCATGCACAGCCTCTGCTCAGACCCAGGTAAATGCAATTCCTGGAGCCCAACGCTCGCTTTGTGAGAACAAGCAACCAACTTCACTGGATTACCTAGCAGCTGCAGGAAGGATGTGTTCCTTTTGTGTTATATTTCTCACTTTTATCATGATTATTTCAGGACCGGCATTTGCTTTCTGGGATTTGATAGGGTGCTCCTACTAAACACCACATTTATAGCTTAAAAAAACATATTGTCGTGGAGTATCTGTGGGCTTTGAAGGAAAAAGCTCTGTCTAGAAGGCATGTGGAGAAACTGTTTCTCTGGAGGATGTAGGAAATGATATCAAAAGGAGTGGGTGTGATTCTTCTTAAAATACCAGTGTCGTCAATGTGAAGAGGAAGATGAAGCAGTGACTCTCCTCCTGGCCAGAGGGAGCAGGGTGACCACCACCATTCACATCACAGCTTCCTCTTGGTCCTCTGGCAGAAGCCAGGTGTGAGAAAAGAGGCCAAAGATTTGAGTCTGAATGGGCTGCTCAAGAGTCCCGCATTGTCAGGAGCAACCAAGTGAATACTGAATTTCAGCTGCCAAATATCAGCTTTTACTCCCCACACCTTTCCCTTGCTCCTGGGTGGAGTTTTACCCAGGATTTGCAGCTGAACACACACAAACATATAGAAATATTACATGTGCTCATACCCATCATCCTTCTGGGAAGGAATCTGAGCTCCTCTCTCCATCCACTGCACATGGTTTGTAAAGGGCAAATGTCATTGCCTTAAGGCAAGTTAGAAAGCCTTTCTCTGAGTGTTGACTAAGCCTTGCAAATTCCTTTGGTGGGCCACAATTAAATGAAGCACAAAAGAATAATCATCTGTCTGGGTAGAGAAAATGAAATTATAGGCTGTTAGGAGCCAAAGTGCTGTGGTTTCCCCAGTGCCTCCCTCTACTTGATCCAAAAAATAAATAAAAAATCTTAACAGAATAAGAAATTGTACTTGAATGTTTAGCTGCTACCGGTGTTTAAACCAAAGTCAGCATTAGGTCAAATTTTGACTTTTCAACTCTTATCTCTAAAGATTATTAAAATTATGCAAGATGGATTCATCTACCCTGAGCATTTTTGGCTCAATTAAGCCAGGAAGTACTGGGAATGATGGGGAAAATAAATCTTAAGACCTTCTGCTGAATTTTGTAGACCTGACTGGGCATGAGCCGCTGGATGCACTTCTAAGCCTTCTTTGGGCTGCTCTTCAGATATATTTCTGTGAGATACTTCGTCACCTGCAGGGCAGGCGGGTGGCTGAGCAAGGACTGAGAGACTGTGCCACTGTGAAACATGAAAAGAGAGCAAACTGGGATTTCTGTAAAACAAAGACCCTTCCACAGCAGAAGGAGGCTGTTCTCATGAACCCAACAGGCCTGAGTGCTCATGGACCTAGTGAGAGGGCCAGGCTCAGCCTGAGATGCAGAGCATGCCATTGCACAGCTGTAAACTCACATTTCATCATCCTTGTCACAATCACGCAAATGACCAAGGATTTTTTGTCATTGTTCTGGCAGATGCATAGCCACACAAACATCCCCCAGTGTTCCCTGAGCTTCTACCTCCACCCTTTGAATTTTACAGATGTGTTTATTACAGGCAGCAGAAATGGAGCCAGGCCTTTGCTGGAGAGGAATACTGCTCAGTCGGATACCTTCTGCCTTGACCTTGAGTCTCCTGGGCAGTACACCCGTTGATTTGCAAAGACGTACTGAGATTTCTCACAAATTTTCCACTCTAGTTAATCTGGTTCTGCACTGGTACCCCTGTAAAACTGCATCTCTGGAGCCAAGTCCTTCATGAACCAGGCTTCTTCCTCATGCTCTGCACGTCTTTACATGTGGCTTTTTTTTTTTTTTTTTGTATTGTAGCTGTAATAAACTCTCTGAGGGATATTTGGCCACGTCTCTGCTGCCAGCCTTCTAACAATAATCTTGGATGTTATTCTAGCATCTGGGCTGACTCGTTAGTGCAGGAATATTTGAAATGCTCCCAGTTCCATCACTCTGGACCAGCTATATGGGAAAGAGTTGCTTTCCCCTGAATACCAATACCAGGTTAAAAGACAACTGTTTATTGGTTCAATGTCTTGACTTCATGCCGGGAGTTCAAATATTTACAGACCTCTACCTTATAAGACTCTTTCATTATGGAAAGTAAGTCATGCAATTTAAAGTAAGTGCAAATTAATGAGATGGAGGGCTCAGAGTGTTTCTGTGAATTAAAGAAGCACTAAGATTTTATTGGGCGTGTAGGTGCAGTTAAAGTTAACAAACCAATAGGATTTTGATTCAGCCTGGTACATCCTTATTATCCTAGCCCCAGACTGCCGAGCACTCCATTCTGCAATGGGTCCCATTTTATTTAAGTCACATTTTCTTTTGCTTATATTTTGGGGAGTCAGCCCTCCAAAAGCTACTGAGGATTACGCAAATTTAATTTTGCTGGACTGAAAACCCAGGGGTCTCAGCACTTGGCTATGTTTTGGAGCTAAGAGTTTACCCATAGTATTTTTTCTCGCATCATATCGGAGTCACACTTTTCATTTTGGAGACAGTGTGTTTCATGAGCCCACCAAGTCTTTGCCTGACCTCTGCTTTACTTCAGCCCTTTGCTCTTTGTCCCACATAAGTTTCTAACTATGACGGTCTCTCTGAATGGACTTGTAAGCAATTTGCTGACAAAAAGTGAATTAAGCTGTTGTTTTTTTTTTTAACTAAAAATCATACAAAAACTCTATACATCAAACCAGAAAATGTCTTTACTGATATGTTCTACTCATTAGGAAGAGGTTAGACGGATGCATTTTGCAATGACTGGGTGCTCCCAGCCTCATGATACTGGCCACCATCCTGTGGACAGGAAATCTGCTGAAACAGTTTTTTGTATTCATTGTGAATTCTGCTATATATGAAAGCTTTGAAACCCGCAGAAATAAAGGAAAACTTTGCTAAAAATGCTTGTCTCCTAACCACACAACTTCCAAATGCTCCCAGTGACAACATCAGCATTTGGATGAAAGTCCCAAGTGATGTTTCCCCTGTTTGTCCTGGTTCAGCCTCGGGTAATTTCAGATCTTGCCAAAACACCTCAACCACTTGATTTCCAAAGGTGTGTTAAATGAAAACTCAGCCTTCAAATCCCCAATTAATTGCCAATCGAGGAACAGCCAGAGAAGACAAGCCCTCCCAGAAATCTCAAGCACAAATCACCTCACCCCACAGCTGATTGAACAAGGATCTTCCTTCCTGAAGTTCAGCACGTGGAGAGGCACAATCCGAATTTTATTGCTTACCTTCTTTATTCTGCAGTGTTGAGAGTAATTTGGAAGGATGGTGGGAGAGCAGGAAGGTTCCCTTCAGAATTTTAATTTCTGTTTCCAGCTGGTAATTTGTTTTACCATTTTCTTGTGTTTTCTGGTTTTATTTTTTTCATGGATGATTCAGTGCAGTTCAGAGCAGCACTTCTGAACAATACTCATGGTGTCCTGATGGGTGACGTTGTACGAGTAGATCAGTCTACTCAGGTCTGCTCAGCCTTTAGTGCCTGCAACTTTTTGCCCAGGAAAGTTCTTAAATACCGTAATCAAGCCAGCAATCTGCGTGGAGGATGGGGCTGATTACAAGTGCTCCTCCTGTTGCTTTTACACTTCCCTCAAATCACATTGCCCCAGGGAGGGAATTGAGATGTAGATAGTTCACGGATGACCAGAAACATCCTGAAACAGCTTGGCCACTCAGAGACAACCACAAAATGGTCCTGGCTCCCATTATTTTCTGTGCTTTGTGACCTAAAGAAGAACAAGTCTAAATGTGAAATGTTAAAATAATGCATAAACCTTTAAAATTTTCTGTGTACCCTTAACAAGGATTTTTTTTTTTAAAGAGTGATTCTGTAAAGCATTCAGACCATTCAGGATGGTTTCTAACACATTTCCCTGGTGCTACAGTGACTCATATTAATATCAAAGTCCTCGGTGTCAGACCAATCTAATCTCACAAACAATCTAATCTTTCTCATTCCCTAAATATCAAAACATCTTTCTGACCTTCCAGATTCACTCCAACACGACAAATTAACACTTCTCAGTACTTTTTCTTTTGCTGAGTTAACAAGCACAGAGGTTTGTTTTTGTGGCAAAGGCAAATTGTTCCTCCTTCCACTGTGATAATTAGCAGAGTCCTCCACCAGCATAGGCTCGCAGGAGTCCTGTCACTTTACAGCTAGTACAATTATCAGCAACATTAGAGAATACATTCATGTCTAATTTCCTTAATAATGAGAACCAGTTCTCCTCCTGCTGCTGCCGAGGCTGAGTGGATGTTTTATGAAACCAGAATTCATGTGTACAGTGTTATTCACCAACACCTTTTAAAAGCTTATAAAAGCTTTTAGAAGCTTCACAGGACCCCAGAGCACTGAGGTGGGCAGGGACCTGAGGAGGCCCCGGCCCAGCCCCTGCTCCAGCAGGGCCACCCAGAGCAGGGTGCCCAGCACCACGTCCAGGCGGCTTCTGAAGGCCTCCAAGGAGGAGACCCCACCGCCTCTCGGGGCAGCCTGGGCCAGTGCTCAGTAAACCACGTAAATTTAAGCTTTTCTGTGTAAGCTTGTATACAGACATAGCAAGGTTTCTAAGCTCCAAGTTCCCGATAAACTCCCCATTGAAGCTCTTGCCCAGAGGCTGCAGTAAATTTTCTGTTTCTGAGCTGCCTGTGAGGGCTGGGGGAGCATCTCACATTTCTCTTTGCCCTTGGCATCTCCACTGGGTCCCAGAGAGGTGTGGGGTGGGAGATGGGTCCTTCCCCGAATACAGCCATTGCCAGAGGGCAAGAGGTGCACCTGAGAGAGTGGCAAGTACAGAAGGGAAAGGCTCAGGAGAGAGTTTAGAGAATAACAGCACGGACACTGCTGGTGGGTTTGTAAGTCTGGCAAAGGATTTACGAGGGTTTATCATTTCTGTACAGAAGAGTATTAGGTTAAAAAAGCCTATTTTTTTGAAGCTGTGATTAAAGGGAGAATCCTTAGTATCGTGTGGACAGTCTCTGGGGTCTGGCATGGCTCCCATGGCTAGATAGGAAGATTACAAAGAGGGGGGCTCAGAGGAAACCTTGACAATTTGTCCAGAATGTGGTCCCTGACCACCAGAAAAGACTGAGGACATGGAACAAGCACTGGCTGAGAAAAAGTCTGCAAGACGAAAACAAAAGGAGAAAAAGCCCCTGGAGAGCGCTGCAGTCAGAGCTGTTGTAGAAAGAGATCCGTGTTCTCCCAGGGCTGCACATCACTCAGTCTGCAAGCTCAGGCAGTACAAAGCTCTTCCCATACCTTTCCCCATGGCACTGGGCTGTCTGAATAGTTGCCACACTACAACATCAAATCTGTAGCTAACTGGAGGATTGGAAGCAGCCTTTGAAGCCTGGGCCCCTTCTATTTTTGTTAGAGGAAAGGGTTTCAGAGAGGAGAGCTTACAAGGATCCCACATTTTTGACTGTGTCTGCTGTTGCCCTGATTGGTGCTTAGTGCCTGCAAGCAGTGTGTGTGGGGAGACTGAACAGAAAAGGCCAGACTTCTAGGTAGAGAGAGGTTTTTGAGAAGCTCTGTCTTGGCAGCCATCCCAAAGGTGTACAAAGAAATTGTACAGAAATTGTGTGGATGGGCTAATCTTGAGAAGACCCCCTTGAGATGTGCGTAATTCTACAGGTGGTGGTGGTGATGAGATATATTAATATTGTGCCCACATCGTTAATTCCAGATGAGTTCTTTCCAGCCTTTCTGCCAGAAAAAAATATAACTTGAAGTGCCATAACTGGCTGCTTTCAGCTCCTAAAAGGCAACATGTCATGGTCCACGAGGGTTACACATGTAAGACCTGGACTCTATTTACATCTGCTACCAGCTCACGACGTGTGTGTGGCTGAATCCCTTCATCCTGCAGTGCCCCTGACTCTATTCATGTATTTGTTGTGATTTTTTTGGTTTAGCCATCAGCTGCTTATGGCTCACAGCTTTGGGCTTGCAAGCCGTGAGTCCATACAGCTCAAGACCTATTCCAAGTTAGATTTACAAGTCTGGGAGCAAAACTGATACTGGGTGACTTAGGTGCCTGCTCACTGAATTCACGATTCAGTTCTTACCATGAGCACCTGCTTATTCATCCATGAGGTGAAATATAATAATTTAAAAATGCTAAAACAATTTCAGAAAGCAAACAGCAAAAATTGTGGTTAGATGACTCACAAATGGAAATAAATATATATGCAACATAAATTATGCCTTGCAGTCATTTGTTCAGCTACAGTAATAATGTTCATGTGGACAGGGATAGTTACTCTTATAACAACTAAAGAAAAAAGAAAAAAAATCATATTCTAACAAAAGCATTTTCAAGGAAATTAATATTTATTCAGATGTATAACATTACTAACCCTTTTATGTAGTCCTGGAAAACATTTTTTAAAAATGTATTCAATAACATTTCTATGAGGAATTAATGATGTAATTTTATTTTATGCAGAAGGCTTGTAGGATCTTATAAACAACCCCATCATTGTGCTCCCCCTGGCCCCAAATGGAGTCTGTTTCCTGAGGACAAAATGCTGAAACACTTCATTTAATTTACAGTTGTGACTCCAGCTCCAGGTCTCTGAAAGCACCAGCAGCTTTGTTTCATCTCCTGCCCAGTTGTCTCCCCAAATGCTGTGCCAGGAGGAGAGGGTCTTAGCACCAGCAAGCCTAGGCAGAGTAAGGACAGTCTTCAACCAGGAAAAATGTGGCATCATTCCGAAAAAAAGAGCCAATGAAAATGAACTGTCCTTGCAAATGGGACTTGACAAAGCCCTGCTGTGTAAAAATATTGAGTGCGTCACAAAACACCTGTGGCTACCAACCTTCAGCTTGCTGTGATGGCTTCCAGGAGGATCACCCCAATTCTGTACCCCCTCTCGCCTGCACCATGCAGGGCAAGTCACCTTCCAAAATCAAGGCTAAACCTCATGCAGCCCCACCACAGGGCTGTGAATGCAAAGCTCACCTGCATGCCTTGTTATATCACTAAATCACGCTCCTTTGCGGTTATAGCAGGAAGAACAGGGATATTAACATTTTTTTCCCCTGTAGCAATATGTTTTAATCTGTCCAGGGAAAATGGGGACAAAAACAACTTTTTATTAATGAAAACACATTAGAGGAAATTTCAGAAACTGTTCTTGAGGATTTTTTTCTTGTTTTTCTTGTTGTTTCAAAAGAAAAATTGAAGGATGTCAAAGAAAATACTTGACGATAATGGGAAAATATTTACTTCTGTCACCATTCTTTCTGTAGGCAAAACCCAGTAATATTCCTTGTGTGCTGTCCATAACATGTATTTTGATGGAGCTAGGAGAAAGAATGGCTCTCCAGTGAGCGTAGGACTGCTTTTGGAGGAGCAGGCGAGAGGCATTGCCATCGGCACAGCTACAGGGGTGGAGGATATGGAGCTACAGGGCCATGGGACCCGTCACGGCATGGTGTGGCTGCTGTTGTAGAGGTGATGCCATCTTCCCTGGCATCACCTGTCTTGGATCCTGGTTATATATTCAGGGTGTTCCTCCGTCATACCCGCTGTGTTTGCAGTGCTGGTAAGGAAAGCATCTCCCTTCCGTCCCAGTGAGTAGCAATGAGTTAAACGCAGTCTCTGTGCCATAACTGCCATTATGCTGAGGTCACATTGACTACATGTTTATGAGCTCATATCTGAGAAGCTAAATGCTGCCAGGATCAACTCCCTGTGCAAAGCTGGCATGGCTGGCCCTGTGCCAGGGGAGAAGGAGAGTGATCCTGGAGCAGCAGCGCAGCAGCACAGCCTGGCCAAGCTGTGTCAGTAATGCTGTGCTCTCCTAGGCTTCAAAACAGGGAGGCTGTGCTGAAATCACCTGCTGGAGATCACCCCCAGCCCTTCCTAGGAGATCCTTCAGGTGGTGGTAGGTGGCCCAGCCAAAAGTGCACCCAGGACCTGCTGTCAAAGTGGCCTTTGAACCTAACGCTGGTCAAACTACTAACAAGGACGTGCTTGGTTTTGGCAGAGGAAAAGGAGAATAACTGGCAAACAATACAAGCAGTAGGGCTAAAAAGTGTGTGAAAAGAAGGGAGTGGAGCCGTGGCAGAGGCTGGAGAAGCAGGAGATGAACGCAGCAACAGGTTTTGCAGGGGGCTGTAGAGATGGTACAGGCTGCTGTTGATAAATGTGAAAGACACCAAGGAAAACAGCACGTTTGTCATGCAGGTGTCCTTGAGACCCAGAGACAGGTTTTTTTTGGAGTAGGCATCAACCAGCATCCCTTCCCTGTCAATCCCCATAGCACATCCAGGCACAGCCCTGGGCACAGTGCCTGGGTTTCAGGTGCCTGGGGCTGGGGCCAGCCAAGCCATGCCATGAACCTGAACAGGTTCTGGGTGTGGAATGGGTGACTTGCTAATATGCAGGTGACATACTGGGGCCAAAGGACATTTAGTTGGTATTTCTGTACATCAGAAAAGCAATGGAAAGTCTAGCTCTGTTTACAGAAGGGTTCTTTACTGCCTATCATAAGCGATGCTATGAAATGCTAATTTAACTGCAACATAAAAACGAGACTAGTTCTTTTTGATCATTTTCTATTGCTTTCACCCTGGTGAAAATCTTACCTTCTTACCTTTTTTTCGTAAATCTTTTTTTTTTCCCTTCATCCTTAATTTCCTTCATTTCTTGTCATTAATAAAAATCCCCTGATGAAATGTCATCCAATAGAGATGGCTTCTCAGTCAAATCCCTCCGTCAGAAGAAAAAAAAAAGAAAAAAAATCTTTGCAAACTATTGTATACCATAACCAGTAACATATAATTGTTACTTTGTGCACTTTATTATTCCTCAAGAGTTTATTGTTTTCCATATAAGCTTAGTTTTTTAAAAGAAGCTGGAACTATTCACTCATCTTTCTTGTGATCTGAAAAATATGGTCAAATTTTTTTTATTTTCCCAGCAGCAAAGTGTTCCCAATTGTCACAATGTTCATGACACAATTGTGTTACTTTTTTTTTTTCCCCAGCATTTTTATTACAAAAGCTACATCTTCATACATAAAGTTGCAAGAACTTTACCTGCTTCTGATGCTGCGTTGCCAGCTGAACACATTATAAGTTTTTGTATTATATGGTTTTCCATTGAAAATGCAGTGCAATTCATTGTACTTTATGGAACATTCATATAAAATGAAAACTAATTATTATAATCAAATTTGTTATCCATTTCAAAAGGATAAATTTCATGAATATCAATTAATTACAAGCAGGAAATGAGAACATGAAAATAAACATCAAGTTAACAGAGATGTGATTGGAACACAGCATACCTTCACCTTGGCATAACACCTGCAATTTGTATCCCAGCCCTAATCTCTTGTAATTCAAGCCAAATGCAGAAAAAAATAGATAAGACAACAAAACTTGAAAGAAGGATTTATTTCTTCCAACTGGGAATTAAAAGTATGCTTCTGTACACATGTGGTTATTAGTATTTTTGTAGACAATCTGATGGGCTCATCAATACAGTGATGTATTTTCAACACACTCATCTGTGAAATGGGTATACTAGCGCTGGCCCGTGGCTCACTGGTATCTGGTCATATTTATGAGGTCTCACAGAGGAGTTGTATTCACTTAAAAATGCCAAAACAATTGCAAAGAGCAAACAGCAAAAATTATGCAGAACTGCTGTCAGCATAAAGGTGGGCTTGGTGGCACCCCCCGAGTGCCACTGCATACGCCAGTGAATGAACTCTCCCCTCTGCCCTCTTCTCCCACCATATGAAGCTAAATTTTAAATTTAAGCACAGAAAATACAAAAAGTGTGAACTATTTCATATATACGTCATAATAGCTCATTGTTCACATTTTTAAAACACGAGAAAACTACAGGTTTGTGACTGATCCAGCTAAGTCAAGCTTCTGTTATGTGTCTGTTACACTGGTAGAGGTTTTTAGCGTGGTGTCAGTGAATGCAGGATCAAACAAAATTGCTATTTTAGCTGCTGATCAAAGATAGATTAGATATCAAACTTAGTAAACTTAAAAAATCAGTAAGAGAGTGAAAAGAAAGGGAGGGCAGATCCTGAGGTGGTATTACAGAACCCCAGAGCACTGAGGTGGGCAGGGACCTGAGGAGGCCCCGGCCCAGCCCCTGCTCCAGCAGGGCCACCCAGAGCAGGGTGCCCAGCACCACGTCCAGGCGGCTTCTGAAGGCCTCCAAGGAGGAGACCCCACCGCCTCTCTGGGCAGCCTGGGCCAGGGCCCCGGCACCCACACAGCAGAGAAGGGCTCCTGGTGTTTCCTGATGTTCAGATGAAATGTGTGTGTTTCTTTCAAGAAGTACTTCCTCTCAGCTCTTGCGTTTTGTCTTCTGGTTGATGCACAGTGTGGCTACTCCTCTCCTCATTCCCAGTTCCCCATAAACTGTCTCTCTAGTTCATGCTCCGTCATGAGGGGGTCTTTATGTTCAAACAACCTCCAAATACACAGACATCTGGCTGTATATTTGGATGCTTGACTACCCCCTTACTCACCATTATCAGCCTTTTCCTTGGAGATGGATGGGCAAGGAAAAGCCAGGAGGGGCTGAGTGAAGCGAGGCACAGCCTGAGTCCCATGGGGAAGGCCCAGGGGAGCAGCCCAGGGTGCTCTGAAAGCATAAGGAGCTGGTACAGACCCTGCTGAACCCGGGTGTGTGTTTCCCTGCCACTGTGCCTGAGCCCACCCCAGCACCAGCAGCCAAGCCTGTGCTCTCAGGCCTGCTGGAGCATCTGGGCAGCCTCAGCTGCTTTAGGAGGCGAAGAAGAAAGCCACGACAACTTGCAGATGGTCAAACAGTCGCTATCCTTTTCTGTTGCCATAGATACAACAAAGAAGGCAATCACTTTTTTTCAGGATTAGCCTTTTTTACTGTAATTACACAACAGGAAATGATTAGATCATAGCTCTCTCCTTCTCATCCATACTTCATTTGTGTGATGATTCAGTTGCCTGTACTGACACTCCAAGTATTCAAGCACCTTCCTAGGTTTTGTTGGTGATCTGGGGCTGCTGAGTGGCTTGGGGGTGTGCAGTGGTGCCTGTTTGGGGCCTGGGGTCTCTGTGCAGCAAAGCAGAACCAGCACTACAGGGGACTCGCTGTGGTCCTGCTCTGCGAGCAAGAATTTGTCAATTAATACACTTTCTGCTGTGGAATTAGCAGAGATTGCAGTCAGGCTTATAGAATTTAACAGAAAATAAAATGTCTATAGATTCCTATACATTTTTAATAACCCTCCAGGATTCAGCTATGGAACTGTATAGAACAGCAAAGGAATTTATTAAAAGATAGTAGGTTTTTCTTTGCTTCTGTTAGGCTTTGCTTGGCCACTGCATTCATAAAACCCTTACTTTGTTTCACTAGGAGTTGTGAAGATGTTGGAAGCATCAGCTCATGTCCCTCTTGCAGTCACTAATATTTCTGCATGAAGGCAGGTCTGTGAGTGTGGAGTGGAAGGGAAAAGCTGTCAGACAATTTTAGCAAGTGTGACTTTGCTGGCGATGATGGGCCAGTAAGTGAACCCACTGCATAATAACTAAATGCTGGAGGGTGAGGAGGAGCAGGCAGGTATGCGGAGGGATAGAGATTTATCCAGCCAAATTGTAGGAAAGGACATGAGGAAACTGAAGCCTAGACACTCCAAATCTCCAGAACTGTTCAGAGGAACCAATTCATGGGTTAATCCATATCACACACTGCACCAAATGTATGAGGAAAAGGTGTTACCATGTAAAACATGAGCAAATATCCTCCCATTGGGTAAGTCTCCTGTGTCCCAGTCAGATCTGCACTGGACTCTTTATCTACCTTAAAATCATAAAAAGACAAAAACACCTTAGAAAGAACCTTAAACAAAACCTTATTAGGAAAAGAGCCTGGAAGCCCCTTATGAGGGCAGATTCATCATTTCACCCATTGCCACTGTGATTTAGGAGTGCTTTTCATTTTTGCAAATGTGTTGCATCCCACACATCCATGAGGTCTGTGTGTCCTGTGCATGTGTTTTGTCATCCAGGTAGAAGTTGCTGCACTTGGCACCATGGTGCACCTTGAAACAGAGCCCCAGGCAGGCACCCTCCACCAGCTCCGTGTAGATCTCATGTGCAATGGCCTCCAGCTTACTGTTATCCAGGCCAGACACAGACGTATCCTCCATTTTCATTTGCAGCTTCAATGCTGAAAATAAAAATTTTTACATTTTTTTTTTGGCCATTAGTTGCTCTGATCTAATAGAGAAGATGTTGAGCCTGGATTTAAGAGACATTAATTAAATGCCTGAGTTTGTCCTGGCCTCAGTGGAGCTGCATCTGACTCAATTTCTTGTCCCCGTGCCCATCCACATCCTTGTAGCAGCCACACCTGGGCAGCTGGAGCCCATTAGACGCCACCCTTCCAGCCACCAAAATTTCTTTCCTCTGACCTCAGTTTTGTGTTTGGTGGTGATTCAGGGAGAAGCCCTTTCTCTCCATACACCCAGGAAATCCATTGGCTACTTTCACTAGTTAATAACAATTGCTCCAAGGAGAGTGGCATAAAAGGACATTTGAACCAATTAAAATTTTGGAGAGCTGAGCTCTTTATTTGTTTCTTTTTACTAATGAGATTTCTGGTCTCCATGTATTTTTTGTTTTTGTTTTTGACATTTTCAATTTATAAAAAGTGATTGAACTTAATTTACCAAAATTTTAAAACATCTTAAAGTGTGTCAAGAGCGTGTTTTTCATACCTGATGAGAAAATGATAAATAATAAATACAGAAAGAAAATGGGACGAAATATTCAATGCGGAGCATTAGAAGCAATTCTACTTTTTGAAAAATAGGTATTTAGAAATAAAATAAATAGGAATGAAAGAAAAAAGCAGGTAATTTTCCTGTATGTAAGTAATAATCCTGTATGAGAGTCTTTCTCCAGCACTGTTTGCTAACT
Organism: Anser brachyrhynchus; assembly: GCF_964034855.1. Lineage (NCBI taxonomy): Eukaryota > Metazoa > Chordata > Aves > Anseriformes > Anatidae > Anser > Anser brachyrhynchus. Next base: position 111,124,455 of record NC_137696.1, on the reverse strand, counting down.
AATAAGGAGAATGTCAAAGACCTTGTAAGCACTCAGTGGTTTTATAAAGAAAAGACACAAAAGATGTGAAGTGTTGTATTCAAAAATATTTTTTGATTTGTACATGGAAATTCTCAGTTGTATGTGAAGAAACAATGAAAGATGTAGGAGGGTAATTTAAAAAATAGTAAAGAGGCAACAGTTAAATTACCATTTCCACCCATTGAGCTGCGTGAACTATACTAGGTTGTGGGAAATGTAGAATATGGTTTATTGTCTCTGCTCCGACTTCTTTGTTGCCACCAAATAGTTTTTTTCCCAAATCTTAAATTTCAGCATTTAATGTTAGAAGCTGGCTCTGTAGGTGGCTGCATGAGTAAGCATGACCTGCTCTTCCGACATGCTGAGGACCAGTTCATTGCACAGAACAGAGACAGAGACTCAGCTACATGTAGCTGGTTAAATTTAAGCATCCTATGTTTGGCATTTAGCCTTTATTCATTCGGAATTATTTTACAGGATGTGCTGTCTTTCTTTACTCAGGCACATGCCAGCATTCATTTTACTTCCATTAATATATCACTCTTAATCAAAGACAGTGTTCAGACTGCTCAGCTTCCTGTCATCTTGCCAATCATTAATGCTCTTCAGAGGAGTGTATTTTTGCCCTGCTTTCTATGCCAAGTAATGTAGCCTGGGTCCTTCGAGACCCTAATGGAACACCTCCCTCTTTTCCATCTGCTCATTCCTATATTTGAGGACTGCAGTCCATTTGTGAGACAAAGCCCTGGTGGGAATCCTATCTGTAAGAAAAAAAAAAGCAGACTTTTCATGGCATTCACAGTAGGGCTCAGAAATTAAGCATCTAGTTATGAAAGGCCAAGCTTGACAGTGCCCTTAATCCAATTAAAACGATACTTAAAATACTGTTGTTATTTTGGACAAAGTGATTAAGCAGTGCTTGGCATCTTGCTTTAGGACAATAAATAAATAAATAATGACAAAGATGTTACAGAAAGATCTTGGGTTTATAATCAGTTAAGGCATGTAATCGATTAAAACCTATAAACCTGATTATTTCCGAGACCAGAATTCCGTTTTTTCAAAAGACCTATGTTGTGGTTTAAGTTTGTTATCACTTTGTAGCAGTGGATGTTAGTTGAATGACATGAAGATTTTAATTAGAGCCAGAAGCTTATACATGAAGAGATTAAAATAAAGAAGCAAAAAATGAATATAGTTTATCAGTTTTAAGGATTGTCTTACAACACTTGATTCCCTCTTTCCTCAGGTTGATGTGTTTACAGATTTTATTTTATTTTTTTTCAGAATAATCCCTCTGTTTCTCACTTTTTGAGCCAATTAATTTTTTAGGGATACTCTTCTGAATTATATTTGTCAATGCACAAAGCCACAGACCCATTGCTGACAACATTTTCCCAAGCTGAAAGTACATTTTAATAAGTGAACTCTGCATACCCAATGGCAAGGAAGTCTGTGCAAAATTAAATTTTATTCAGCAAGCATAACAAGATTATAACTATATGGATATTACTTTAAAGGACACAGATCTGGGCGTTTTAGACAGAAAGCTAATCTGGAGGAAATCTTTGTGGTGTTCAGAGCTGATAAAAAACATTGTGAAGCTCAGTATCAGTTTGCAGTTTCTCTTATGAATAGCTCTTCAAACTTCTGGAATTTGCTCCATGGGAATTAGTACTGAGTCGTCTTATTATTAATTCAGCAAGAAGTTCCTTTAATTTTACTGTCCCATTTAGCTCTTGGTCCCTACCTTGCAGGGCTAACCCGTGCTGGAGATGTTACAGACAGGGAAGTGAGTCAGTCCCTTTCCGTGGGCTGACACCGTGGTACTTTGAACTTCCAGGTCTTCAGTCCTGGGTTTTACTCGACCTTTCCATGATTCATCACCAGCTCTCTCCCCTCACCTCATCTCACCTCATATTTATCATGAACACCTCTTGCCTAATAATCAGGCTCACTTTTCATGCTAATTGATGGATGCTTCCACGGTCCAAGCTCTGTGGCAGCACAATTATATCTTGGGCTGTGGAAGAGCCATTGCAGGAAAATTCACTGACTGTCAGGTGCAATTTCCCTGGTCTAGAGCAGGTCTGGCGAAGCACTATGTGAATCAAATGGAGTGATAGCCATTGGTATTGGTTTGTTTTAATTCTCTCTCCCTCTCTCTTTTCCTTCTCACAGAATTAATTTTGGTCACATTTGCCCATATAAAAATGGTTGCCACCGATGCTTGTTAAAAATATATGTTATTGGGCAGAAGACTGCTCAGATGGGAATGTAAGGTGTGGGAGGGAGATATGGAAAAAACAAAAGAGGACAAAGGCAGAGCTGGAAAATGTGAGATGAGGAAAAGAGTGGGAGGTCAAGAGGATGTCAGTGAAGCGAACAGCTGGGAAAAACTGCATGGAGTAAGGCCAGGGCAGATGATATTGGGAGGACCTTTAGCAAGAACAGAAAGAAGCAGTGGGAAGAGCAGAAGGTCTTGCAGATGCAATAAGAAGCAGATGTGATTTCCTATTCATGAAAGCAAATGTGTACGTGTGACTCATTGAAGACAGATTTACAGGTAATGTGACTCAGATCTGCAATCAAGTGAGTTATTTTTCCCTAAGCTGAAGTTCTGCCAGCTGCAGCATCTAATCATCCCTGGCTGTGGCTGGGAAGTATTTAAAGGCATTTCTGAGGCCAGCTGCATTGACCCACAATGTATCAGGCCAGCAATATGTAGTGCCTGAACTACAGTCTCTGCGTGGGTCCAGCCTGTCCTTGCGCTCATGTGAGGATGTTGGGTGCCCACAGCCTGCGTGTTTTGTTCTCCAGCAGGTGGGGGGTTTGGGCTCAGTTTGGATGTACAGGTCATTGGAGAACACGCCAAGCTGCCCACTTCTCCTAGGTCTGGCCAGGTAACATACAGCAAAGCCAGGGACCCTCTCTTTCCCATTGCAGACCAGGTGGAGACACAATGTCCTCATGGCATATGCCAGGTTGAAGGGATTAATTTCAGGTATTTTTTTGCATTCTTTTGATATGCAGCCTTCTTGGGGATCTTGCAGGATTCCTTACCCTGGGACAGACCCAGCTTGCTGCCAGCAGGGAGGCTGTAATGAAATCTCATCCTCCTGCCATGCAATATAAACTGGAGTTCATCCCAGCTCCCCCCACTGGGGTGCCAGAAGTAGATTTGGCTATATTATATCTAATTTATACCGGCCCTCTTTTAGTTTAAAGCCATTACTCCTTGTAACTCCTTGTAAAACTCACTACGCTCCCTGACAAGGAGTCCCTCCCCAGCTTTCCTGAAGATGCAGTTCAATTGCCCTGTTGTGGACATTTACTTGAGAATGAGATAAATCACACCCTAAAAATGAGTTTCTCTCCTGTGACTATACACGGAGTACATACTACTAGCTCACAGACATTTGGTTATGAGTCCATCTTTGTATTGACAATGTGTTGTATACACCTACGCATAGATATAAATATGCTATTGCATATAATAATAATTCCTTGGTCATCTCCCAGATTTTGCTTCCTTTCTCTATTCAGCTATATTATCAGGCTGAAATCCATTCCCTCCTTGGTGAGATGAAATGCTCTCCTTTCATATGGCATTGTACAAGAACAGAAATCCCCCCAGTCTCAGGGCCAGGATGAAGGAAAGAAAAGCAAGGAAGCTGTGACCATGCTTACTAGTAGAGCTTGAGATTTACTCAAGGCTTCCCAAGGGCAGAAGAAAAAGCCTCTCAGGCTCAGGAAAATTATCAGCTGAATCAAGAACTTGATTTTTTTCTTAGATTTAGAAAGGAGCTTTGATCAGAAATACACTGGTATGTTTTTGAGCTGCTATGTTCTACCAAAAGTACATGCCCTGAAGTGAGCTTTGAAATCAAAGACCAGTTTTGTCTTCTGTGCTCATCTTCTTAGACAAGATCTGAAGCCCTGTGGGCTGATGTATCTGCTTTTGAATTGCTTTCAGACTTTTATGATTGGTGCTAGATTTGGGATGTTAGATGTTTACAAGTCAACACATATTTGGAGATCTACTGTTCACATTTTTCTTGGCATATATATTATGTCTGCAGGTAAAGGGCAGGTGACCGAGGATGCAGTGTGTCTCTGTCTCCTCAAGCTATTTGGATCACAGATGTGGGGGAAAAGGAAGCCAGGCTAGGTATTTGTTTTCTCTAAAGAGAACTGTGTCACCCAAGCAATTAAATTAAATGTCTCGGCATGCTAATAAGTCTTTTTTTTTTTTTTGGTCTCCATTTTTTTAAGATGTTCCCATTCTTCCTATTTGTTTCTCAGGTGTCCAAATGTACAAACAATTAGTCTCCTCTGCTGAGGTTCATTAACCATTGCTGGGCCATAAATTGAGATTCAGCACCATGGTTTCCCAAGTTAGAGCAGACTGAGTCATTAAAAAAAGAAAAAAGCCTGAGTACAGTGTGGTGGGATGTAACTTTCTGATCCTGTCACAGATAAATATTCCTTTACAGCGTTCATCTAATGACTCATGCAGTATCTTTGATATCTGGAGAGTTTGTGGCCATCTTGTTTACTGTCCTGAATGTTATCAGTTGTATTTAGTTTCTTTATTTTTAGCATCTTGACTGAAATGTCTCTTTTTTTTTTTATTTTCTTATTTTTTTCTGGAAAAGAAATGAGCCTGGAGGCCCGGAGTCTCTTCTCAGTTGCTGAGAGCAGCTAACAGAGAACCTCTGGTAGTGTTCTTTCATCGTGTCAGAAGCAGGAACTCTGTGGTGAGTTTAATCTTTCTAGCCAAGCACAAAACCAGAAAAATGTTCTGTCACACATCCTTCCCTGCTTTTGCAGCACCTAAGCCATCACTAGCTGGTGCTGCATTATGGTTAGTGCTTGTCCTTAGCAATGAATTTGCAGATCCACCAAGTCTCATGTATTATACTTGAGACTCACTTATCTGGCCCTCCTCACTCCCTGCCTCTGCCTTATTTCTCTCATGTATAACCAGCGATGCCTTGTAGCCTCTCAGCCTCTATTCCCACTGGCCAGATGCGTCAGGTCAGCTTGTGCGTGATCTACTGAGTGCTTGCATCCAACAGGTGACATCTCAGGGCCAGAGACGCAATGATGCAGCAAAGCCTGAAAGGAGTCTGGCTGGAAGAGCATCCTGAAGTCATGAAAAAGTCCATCTATACTTTTCAGTTCATTTCTACAAATCAGGTTCTTCAGAGAAGGAAATTGCTATTGCAAAAATTTTCTTTGGCTTTTGTAAGTAGCATGCAGGTGTCTAAAACACCGTTTCTTTGGTATTAGCAAAGAAATTAGCAAAGGTATTAGAAAAGAAATACAACTTTTTTTCTTTACAACTATGTTTTGCTGCCATCTGGAGTGACAAACCCTCTCTCACCTTCTCTTTGCCTATAAGCGGGCAGGTAATCAAAAAGAGGCACTAAAACCACACAGGGAACTGCTGAAGAGAGAAAACTGGGGTAGCTAAGGGGGATGAAGAGACCAGGGAAGAGGAAAGTTGGAGAAAATCTTCCGTGCCCACCTGAAAAATTCTTGAATGCTTACTCTATTCAGAGAAAGAGAGGTAAGCGAGGTAGCCTTCATCCAGACTGGCCATTATATTCCCAAGAAATTCCCAAGAAATAACAGGGATGAGCAAACTCCGTGCCTCTTTAAACCTCCAGGGTGAAAAAATGCATTGAAGAGTGGTTGAAAAAAAAGGGACTTCAGGGAAATTTCCTTCTTCGTGAAAGTGCTCAGTAAGTTCTGAGATAAACAAGGGAGCGTCCAATAAACCCACCGTGCTTGCGCCTTACCCATCCAGCCGCTTGTCCGCATCTCTGCCATGAGGGTGGGACACCAGCTCAGGTTTTCCCTGCACTCAGGCAACCTTTGAGGAGACGGGAGAGCAGAAATACATTCAGCCTGCAGAATGAAGCTCTCAACAAAAGCAGCTGCTTTCAAGGTGCCATTCTGATGTCACTTGGTTCCCTTCCTGAAGTCATTGCCTTCTGTTTGTTGCTATAACAACCCCTTGGTCTTTTTCACTGTTACTCACACAATACAAATGCCTGCAGGTGTGTCACCCTTGTGAAGTTCACCTTTGAAACATTCATTTAAAAATATCTCTCACTATCTTAGTGGGACAAAGCATGTGGGTTCACAGAAATGTTATTTTTGAAGAAAAACCATCTCTAATTCATCCTGTGCAGTCTGAACAAAAATAAATAAGTAAACTAGAGGAAAGAGCATTCTTTGGGTGAACTAGCTTCTTTGCTGAATAGCTTTCTCTTTTTGTTCAATATTTCCAAAAGATTTTTCAAGAGCTCACTTTAACCACTTATTTGCTGCCTTTACAATTTCATTCTGTGGAGGGGGATTCAAACAAAGCAGCTTCGACTCTTGTAGTCAGGCCTATGGCTTTCTGTGTTTGTGTATTTTCTAGGAATGGTGATAAACAGAGCAAGTGCCTCAAAGAACAGAGTCCATCATTTTTCTGAGCAGTATAAAGCTCGTGCCAAATATCTGCCCCTTTGGTACACCAGAGACTAGCAGGAGAGATGCCAATACAGCAGGTCGTGTCATGGATGGGAAATCCTTTGCAGCAGCACTTGAAATGCCGCTGATGGTTCTGGGCCAGCAATTAACTGTCATGAACGGGTGCAAGAACGACACAAAGCCAGACAGCTCTAATCGTCCGCTCGGAAATGCCTTCGTGCCAGCTCACCGTGTAAACAAGCTCACTGAAATAGTCACGGCCCTGCGCTGTGTCGCGCTGCGGCCTGGTGGGACAGGCCTGGGGACCCACGGCTGTGCTGCCACAGACCTCAGCACCTGGCACTCGTCACCTGCTCCCGGCCCGGTCACACTCCCTGACTGCAAAAGCTACAACAAGACGGTTAACATCTGGTTTTGCTGATGCAAATCTGAAAGAGCTGGTGCCAACAAGCATGGGACAGACCCTCAGAGATACTTTTGTCTCTCCATTGACTACAAAAGGTGACAAGCCTCTGGTTCTGGGGGCAGGAGCCAGCGAAGCTAGGTGGGATTTTCCTGGCCTTGGTAGCTTTTAGGTATAGTGCAGAAGGAGCTATGGCTAAGCTACCTTTTGGAGCATTACCCTTTAACTGGTGCAATATATACCACCACAGTGTCAGAAGTCCGAAGGATAAGCACTGTAAAATAAACGCTTTCATGAAATATGCACAAGCTTTCACAAGGAGTATTTTTTAAGTGTTCTTTTTTTTTATTATTATTATTATTTTCAAATTTTAAATTGTATTTTACAGCTTTCAATGATTTTGGAGCTCAAACTCATTCTGTTTTACTACTCTTTTCCATAAAGAGTAACTATGAAGTTCTGGTAAAGGGACATATTGGTTTGTTACAGTGAAGCCAGGTACATATAAATCCACCCTTCACATCCCTGGGGGTGAAGATCTCTGCAATGACAATGAGCACACCTGGTAGGGGACAAGTGACCTGCAGGCAGCCCCTGTGTCCTAGCAGAGGGGTCAGCCTGCAGCTTTTTTGGTGGGGATGCTCAGGAGATCCCTGCCTCCAGCAGCATTCGCTATAGCATCTCTAGCAGCACATTCGGCTCGCCTCTTGCCAGAATTAAGCAGGCTAAACTCTCCAGAGTGGTTTCTGGGAAGGACCACAAACACTGAAAGCCAAAGCCTAATTCTTTTGAATCTCAAAAAAATGTTTTCTCATTTCTGGAATTCAGGGAAGCAACATGTGAGGTTTCTACTGTATGAGATTCGTGCTTGGAAAAGCTGTAAAAGTAAGGACAAGAGGTACTTAAAGACAAGTCTGTTTTCAGAGGAATAAAACTTCCATTAATGTCTTCATTCTTCCAATTTTCAGTCAGATAGATTTATATCACATTTGAAAGATGAAGCTGTAGTCTGGACTTACAAACTATGTGTGTGTGTGTTTCTTTTAATAGACGTGCTTCTTGGGAAAAAAAAAATCAGTACAAAGAAACACATTAACTAGACGGAAATATTGGTGTATAAAACAGTCTCATGCCTCAATAAAAACACCGAGTTCAGCTTGAGTCCCCATGCAGTCATATTCATGTAAAACAAGTCTGGCTACAGGATCCGTGAGTCAGTGTTTCTACTGTCAGGTTTCTGAAATGTGGGCTGACAGCACTCAGCACGGCCAGCACGCTATCACAATATCCAGAGTAAATAATTGTGGAAATCTTTTTCAGTCCTCGTTGAAGATCAGAGAAAGAAGCTATGGGAGAACTGATGCTGTTTGATCACGACATCTGAGATTAAGATTTTTTTATTCATTTCATTGTTATTATTGCTTCAGCAAGCTGTTCTCCATTTCTTTTCAGTATTGTGGTTTGACCTCAGTATTTTGTGATTAATATTTTTGGCACTGCAACCTCTTCGGGAACCAGGGAAGATGGTAAATTTTCACTGGCAAGGGAATTTCACTGGCAAAAGATTTGTAGTCATGAACTCAAAGCAATGCACATCAGTGACCTGAGCACAAAACAAAAGCTTGTCTGAGCTGTACACACCGAGGTGCACATTTTAGTCAAACCCATCCTTCCTTGGGTTGTACACCCACCCCCAAACCAGCCTCTTCACCTCTGTTTTTGACTGACTTATGGAGTATCCAAGGATTTGCAGCACTTCTTTGCTACTACCTTAGGAGGCAGCAGGAGGATGCAAAATCCTTCAGTGGCCCCACTGTAGCTTTGAAGCATTTTAACTTGTTCTGGGCTTGAGGGGGCACAGAGACTTCATTTAAGAGACTTTGCAAGCAGGGATTTTAATTTAGGGGCAAGGGGGATGGGGAACGGTGCCCAGCTGATGGCACGGTCTTGACCATGTTGTCTCTGTGAGGCAAGCAGGAGGAGGGATCCAAAGCCTTGCTTTGCCACCAGAGGGACGTATGTCAGGGATGGGCAGATAGGGATGCTAAGTGACCTCAGACATGATGTCTAGCTGTGTTGTGGAGCTGAGACAGATTCACTACAATTTTTACTGCAACTCAGCACTAAAAATGAAGCAGATCTATGTGGCATAACACTGCAGCATCAAAAAGGTTCAATCTCTTTCTGTGGCCCAAAGTGTATTGCCTGTTTAGGTGCATGAGAAGCATGCTAGAAGAGCCTTTTACTTGCAGGTGAATCTTAAAAGCTGTTTGTAGAGAAGGAATGCACGGGGGATGCAGCATCTCTGGGTGATGGGTGCTGGCAGGCACAGGTCCAGCAGCTGCCTGCAGCAGGCAGGTTTCTCCCTAAGGGCACCTCATCAGCTTTCTCTGAATTACCAGGCAGCTTCTCCTTCTGCCACTGATGTCAAATGATGCCTGAATCACCTATGCCTTACCCAAAACATTGGTAAAGGCAGCAACGTGAAAGTCTCTGGAGGTTATTTCCTTGAGGTTTGGGTACCAGTGCCACACTGATCATCAACAAACCCCACCAGTGATCCTCCTTTTCCTGGTTGTAGCTTGGTCCTCACTAATTCATAGCTCTCTGTCATCAAAGAGAAATGCTGAATGGAGAATGAAGCCAAATTTCCAGGTATGTGCCTATTAGACTATCTGCACACCAATGCTCTCTCTCTCACTTCCCTTCCATGTATTTATGAATGTTGCTCCTTGTTTGATGAATTTTTCCATTCGCTGTTGTCAGATTGTCAAAACAGATTGTGACTCTCACAAATGTATTGCAACTAATTGCCAGATATTTTTTACATGCTGTACTTGAGCTGCAGCTTAATCACTGAAGATCCTTGTGAAATTTTGATCAAACTTTATTTTCATCGATTTGAAAGCTGTTTGGACTGGAAGCAGAAATTGTGATACATTGTAGTTTACATCCAGGTCCCCATCCCTACCTATGTGTACAATCGATGTACTGTAATAATAAAATATAAAAGATTTTTAGGACAGTCTACTCTTTACTGTTGTCATGTGCTACAAGGCGACATAACAAATTTTTAACAGGCCCTCAGCATATATTATTTCTCCTGGACAGTGTACGTTATAAACGTACATTTCATCAGAAAAGAATATGGTGATTAAACGTGAAGATGCATCTGTTGGTGTGTTTGGGGATTGCTTATATGGTAAAACTGTGATTAAAAAGTAGTCAGTTTTTTATTGTTTGCTATGAAAGATTTAATAATGACTTGACCTGTAAAGGACGGCTCTTTCTCAGTACTTGGAACCCGTATGTACCGAAGAATATAGCTGTTCTTGTGAACTCTGAAATCAGAGGGGATTCTGCCATAGATGTCACCGAGAGCAAGCACAGACTGTAGGGCGGTGTTAGGGATTTTGAAGGCAAAACTGATAGAGGCTGATAGTTGAGCACCAGAGCCCCAGCTCACCCCACCTCCTCCTTGTGTGCACACAAATGTCTGGTTTCCTCCAGGCTGGGTGACTCTGACAGCCAAAGAAGAGTTGTTGCTGTTGTACGAGGCGTGTTTGAAATAAATCTCTTTAAACTTTCTCTTCCTAAGATCAAAACATTCACTAATTTCCCAACCCACAAACGTTCCTTCTTTGTCATCTCTTAATTTTCTTTTTCTTTTTCTTAATTTTCTTTTTCTTCCTGCAGGAACTTATTGTTAATATTCACTAAATACTCTTCCAAAATGAAATTGTCCCAGAGGCAGTCAGCCTGTGGGGATGCTGGCAGTGGCTAAGTGGTACAAGGAAAGATCTCTTTTGCAAGACCCTGCCTGCTGGTGGGTTGGTACTGCTTCATGCCATTGACTATATTAAAAAAATGTTCAAAAGGCTGTACTCTGACTAGTTTTGAGTTGCCTATAGACAGCTATTGTGAAATACTTTGTGCAGTGATTGGAAGATACGATTACCAGCTTCCTCATCAGACCTTCTTTTCTATAGATTTCTACAATGTATAATATAAAAGAGTAATTTTATATATATTTTTAAAGAAGTTTTAGTAATTATACTTCTCATTCAGAGTTTAAATTAATTTGGAAACCTGTAATCTGGGATCCTAGGCCTCTGTTCAAGGCATAACATTCAATTCCCAAGGCTGCTGCAACTATACATCCTTCTGCAGTCCATATAATCTCTTTCTGCTCTCTAGAGGAAAGGATTTCCCATTTTCCACCTACACAGCAAGGTTCATGTTTCCCCAATATGGGTTTACCCTGTCCTGTGAATTGTCTCTAACCCCATAGATATATTAAGCCACAGGTATATTTCTGTCTGTGCTGGCAGCCAGTGTTACTAACCTCTAAGATGATCCTTGTTCATTGATGAAAAACACACTCCAGTCTCTGAATTCTTTGGGGGAATTATAGATACGCAAAGGATATGTCTGGCAAACATATAACATGCTGTTGGGATGGTTTCTTATACCATCAGATTTCACTAAGATTAATCAGCTGGCTTTAACTGATACAAAAAAATCTTATTGTATTATTGCAAAGGGTTACTCCCAATGAACACAGCTCTAAACAAAATCCCTAAAGAAAAATAAAAAATATATAGGATATTTTTGCTTTGCTTTTTGAGCGTTTCAGACAGTGGGGAACAGGCGACAACCTTCACGCTGTTAGGCTTCAAGTCCCTAGTGAGCTTTTAAAGTTACCCATCTGTGCTTCTGTTCTGCTGCAATTGCCTCGCCATGCCCTCCTGATTCTCCTCCAGTAGAAGCCATTCTTGTGAAGGGAGAGCTCTTTTCCAGTTGTGATCATTTACACTTGCCCATGCCTAAAAGGCTCTGAATCAGGTTTCTTCCTTTCTCCCTGGTTCTTTGCACTGGAACTTTCTTATCTCCTTTTAAAAAGTCTTAATGGTCTGAAGCAAACCCCTTTGGGTGCTATAAACGAAGCATTCTTGGTTTATCTGGAGGTGCAACAACAGTTGCAAGTCTTCTTAACTATCTGAATTATGTACTGAAAGCAGCGTTCGCTATATAAAATATTCATTATACATATGTCTTGCCAAGCTAGTATTTCCTAGTCCATTATACACTCTTTTTAGAGATAGCATGTGATGTAATAACACTATAAATTTGACACTTAGACTGCTTTCTATGTTACTTTCTCCCTCTCTGTTTCTTTCCTTTATATCTAACGGTAGATATAAGAAACCTTGAAACAGGTAGCCTAGGATAACCAGTCTCTAGGGTAGACCCCAGTAGAGACTAAATCCTGAAGCACAAGGCCAAATCAGAGAAATGTAAAAACAGTACATGAGCCACAATTCAAAAGGCCCATCAGCCATTTACTTTCTAAGAATCCATAAAATACATCTCTCAAGCAATACAAACACAGTTGCATAACATAACATTTTGTTAAAAGCATGAAGATGCTAAAGAAGCCCTCAAATGTCATAAATACCATGTCATTTGAGCAGTATGTAGCCTTTAGATGTTATGAGGAAGAGTAATAGAAACATTAACTTCTTTTAATAATGATGATTATTTTTAGCTCCAAAAGCACCCACTGTAAGCTACCAGGAGAGAAAGTGAATTTCTCCTCACCCTTGTCTTCAATACAGAAGAACATCCTTCTTACACGTATACTCTAGAGCAATGACAAGTTTGAATTAGTGAAGAAATCATTGGGTAAAAGTCTACCGTCATCTAGGACCCTTCTGGCCTAGCAACAATCACAGAGGGCTATGATATTAATTGTCTTATTAAAAACTCATTCAAGCTTAAGATCCGCTCAAGCAACACTCGGGTAGACCTCTCAGGGCTGGTGATGTGACAATGCCAGCATCACCCATTATTACTGGCGTACTGATAGTGAGGGCTGGCTGTCCCATGGGGACGGATGAGCGGGGAGCCCAACATGACCCTGTGCAAACCCTACCCTCACCCAAAGGGGCTGATATCAGGGTCCAACAAACCCCAGCTCAGCAAGAAATGAACCAGGGACAGGATCCATCCAAGGGCTCCAGTCAGAAGTGAGAGGAAACAGGGACAGGGAAGAAGCTGGCTCCAAATCCATACATACTGGTGCACCTACAACGTCGCTCCGTCAGGGACTGAGAGCTGGAATGGGGCTAGTCAGGTGTGAGTGCAATAGGATTTTTATCAGTCAAGCAAAGAAAAACAAATACATGCCTGTTTTTCTGATTCAGACATCTTTATATCACAACAGTTAAGTGTTCATTTTTTGTCGAGTGCTATTCCAATGTCAAAGAGTCCTCATAAATAATCCACTAATATTGGGCTTTCATCATAAGGTCACTTGCTTAATCCCATGTAGGCAGAGACAAATGGCAAGCTGTGTCTGACTCAACCATTTCCCCGGCACCCTCTCATTACATGCGTTTGGAATCAAACTGCACTGTACCCTGCTGAGTAACCTTTATAAAGCGTGCTGCCTGTCGGGTAGGGCTTGAGGAAAGGCAGAGCAATTCAGACTTTGCAGGAACAGAAGCCAATTTTAAACTAGATTGAATTTTCACAGTAAGGCTAATAATTTTGATGCTCAAACTCAAATAATTGCTATTATAATTGTTTTCTAGTAGCCACAGGTGTTCTGGCTGCTGCTCAACCTAAATGAAAGGACCAGGACTCCTGGTTTAAAAAGCTCATGAAGTTCCTGCTTCCGTAAAGTTCACTGGAAGTCAGTGGGAATAATTTTCATAGGTGTACAAGCCTCCTTGTGTAAGGACACAAACTTTACATTCCCTCAGGTGTCTGGGAAAGTTTATTCCAGGTTAAGATAAATTTACCAGGCAAAGAACATGCTTGGTCTCTGTGAACGAGCTGAAATTTAAAGCAGCCTTCTTGGGAACCATGAAAATGGTCATGCTGGTTCAGAGCAAATATCCATCTATACCCAAACTGCTCGTAAGCAGACACCTGGGGAAGACATAAAACGGGAGAAGTCTGTGTGATACTTCTTCCTGCTGTCATACCCCACTGCTACCGATTTCAGCTTGAAGGATGTCCTGTGCCTGTCCTGATTTGTCTATTTAGTAACCTCCAAGGGGTCTTTCTTTTATGGACTTCTCCATTCTCCCTGTGGCACCATTGCTTACCTAATATTTCCTTGCATTTTCTATGCTTTTTTGACTTCTACTAAATACTGTGCCGACGGTTTGAAGAAAATAGCTGCCATTTCCCAGGGCCTCCCTCCTCAGTGGTTATGCTCAGCTCAGAAGACTGTATTTTGTGTCCTTATTTCTCCATGTTTATCTATAAATATGACATTCACTTTGCCCAGAAGGCAAATCATATTACCTTCACAAACTGGATGACATTATTATTATTATTTTTTCGTATCGTAAGCATGTGTACTTTTATGTGTGTTCTCCAAAATGTCTGTATAGAAATACTAACTTTAAATATTTAATGTGAATGCATTTGACTCTAATCTCAGCAGGCAGCAGTCTTGAATAATTGTTATACTTTAGATGTGGCTAATATCAGAAATGTAATAGAAGAACTAAACTACCAATTCAACGTTTTTCCTTTCCCATGATATTTTGCTTATTTTCTCTTCATAGAGAGTGACTACAGAGACTAAACTTGCTGAAGACACAGGCTTTCCCTTAATGAAGCTTCAGAATAATGGACAAATAATACATTAAATTGCTTCTCCTGAGTTATCTCTGCTGTTAATTTTTAAAAAAGCAAGCAAATTGAGGGTCAAATTACCTTGCGATTTATCAGTGCATGCCTAGATTTAAAACAAGTGTCCATCCTGCTCCAAAATGTAATAATCCGTGTATTCCACTTTGTGACCACTGATCAGTTGAATGCAGAAAAGAGTTTTTCTCCAGGCAGATAAAAAAACAAAAGAAAAGATCTTTCTTTAAAGCTCGATAAGTCCTAAAGCCCGGCAAACATTACTGATCTCCCTGTGCTCAGCAGCACTGCTTCAGAAGGGAGATATTATTATACTGTCTCTTTGCAACAGAAGACTTTTTAGTTAGTTCAATAAAGATAAAACAAGTTTGGAGTATTAATAAGCCGCAGTCACACTAATATATACCAAGCCTGCTGTCACGAGCCATTATAAATTATATCTTACTATGTGGTTCATATCCACAGGAATCTCATATAAAAACAATAAACTTTATTATGTTAACAAATTAATTTTTATTCTTTACCTTGCAGAGTTGAAAATATTTCTTCTTAGACCTTCTGCATTAAGAATTAAACTACTCTAGCAGCCAGTATGTCTAGGCTTGCAAATGCTGCCCTTAAGTCTCTGACTTCTGAAATCAGAGACTTCCAGTAAGTTCTGGTTAACTGTAATTTAATAATTTTAAAACACATGGAAATTAAAACCTTAGAAGCCATCAAACTCATATCCTGCTTCACCAGACAACAGGGAAAAGATGTTTCAAAATGAATAGAGCAGTGGTCTATTATAAAATTCAAAAGATATAACCTGAAGACCAAGATTTAAATGCAATTAGACATCTGTATGTCCTCTAATTGCCAGTCTTGCAAATATGTCAGAATGGTTTCTCACGGTGTATGCGAACTTTTTTTATGTAATTACATGCTTCCCCAGATTCTTATGCCTACTCACACAGAGGAAGCTTGTCTTCAACCAGTATGTCTATACTTCCTCCGTTACGCAGGCTGAGAGGATCTGCCTGTGGTGAGAGCACACCCAGCTTAACCAGAGAGTGGCTTTGGGGAAAACCAGCAGCAATGCATCCTTCCACATCTGCTTAGTTGTCCAGGGCAGATCACAGAATCACAAAATGGTTTGGGTTGGAAGGGACCTTAAAGATCATCTAACTCCAACCCCCTGCCATAGACAGGAATGCCACCCACCAGACCAGGTTGCCCAAAGCCCCATCCAGCCTGGCCTTGAACACCTCCAGGGATGGGGCATCCACAGCTTCTCTGAGCAGCCTGTGCCAGTGCCTCACTACCTTTACAGTGAAGAATTTCCTCCTAATGTCTAGTTTAAATCTATCCTCTTTTAGTTTAAGACCATTCCCCCTTGTTCTACTATTATCCATTCCCCCTTGTTCTACTATTATCTACCCAAGTAAAGGGTCCTTCTCCATCCTTTTTATAAGACCCCTTTAAGTACCGAAAGGCTGCAATGAGATCTCTTTGGAGCCTTCTCTTCTCCAGGCTGAACAGCCCCAGCTCTCTCAGCCTTTCTTCATAGGAGAGGTGCTCCAGGCCTCTCATCACCTTTGTGGTCCCCCTCTGGATTCACTCTAACAGGTCCACGTGCTTCTTGTGCTGGGGACCCCACACCTGGATGCAGCACTCCAGGTGGGCATTCACGAGTGCAGAGCAGAGGGGGACAATCACCTCCCTCCACCTGCTGGTCACACTTCTTTTGATGCAGCCCAGGATGCAGCTGGCCTTCTGGGCTGCAAACGCTCACAGATGTGCTGCACCATTTGGCATATAATATCAGCATTGCTAATAACAATGGACTGATGTGAAGCTTCTTTCACTTCAATTGTTTTTGATTTGGAAATGACAGGATCAGTAAATATTCGTGCACTGAGATGTATTAAGAGAAAAGGGTTCTGCGTGCCAGACAACTTTCTTTCATGGAAATCAATGAGTTCACGGAAAGCATATGGATGAGATTTTGTAGATGAGAAAAGCCCTTCTGTGAAAAGAAAAAGTAAACCTAGATGATATAACATAAGCAGGCAGGTATAATTAACTGTGGAGCTTTCTTGCTTTCATAGCTATAAATAATGCATGATTAGGTTATTACAAAATTATCATATTGCTATCTGTCTTATGCATACATAGTTACACTCATGCATATCCAAATATCATGAAAAATGAAATAATATCTAATAATAATGGAATTAATATCTGCAAATTCACTCTGTTTCCTTCCCTGCCGACTGGAGACATCCTTCCAGTTAGGAAGCCAAGTAAAACAGAAGTGCCCTGTGTTAGATGGTAGAGTAGATCCTGGCTTTAGTGAGCAGCAGAGGGGAATGAGGTCCAAAAAGGAGACACTCCATTTATTCAAGGATTTTACTGTTCGACCCTAAGTGTCTGGCCTCGGGGGCAGCAAGCCCATGGACTTCTTCCATCTTCCATGGACTGTGGTGTCCCATGGTGGTCCTCCTCCCCCGTGCTGCAGCCTCTTGAGGGGAACGGGGATGGTGATAGGGATGGGGACAGGGATGGGGACAGGAACGATGACAGCTGTGGGCTCTGCCTGCTTGTGGAAATCGCCCCAGAAAGGGGTCAAAGCCAAGTGCCCAACGGCTTGCTCTGCACCAAGCTTGTTTACAGGCTGTAAGCCAGACCCAGCGTTAGGCACTGGCAGTCGAAACGTCACCTCAACAATGAGTTGTGCCGGGCAAGGAGCATTTAGAGAAGGGATTTTTATAACACACATTCACCTCTTTCCTTGCTAGTCATTTATCCGCACAAGGATATCATTAACAGTGCTCTTCATCCAGGCTTCTTTAACGAAGGCTGGATTTAACAAGCCACATTTCTGTCACCATTTATTGCATGGCCAAACCCCCAGGTAGCAGCATTCAGCACGGGGAGCATCTGGCTCCTTCAGAGCACCTGAAGATCTGCCAAAGAAAAAGGTCATTTTCAATGACATCGGGCTTCAAAGCAGCGGTTTAATCTGGGGGGAAAAGGTCAATCTACCCACTCCTAAAACTGGGAAGGCAAAGCCCACCTGATCGCTTCCTCCCACCAGCATTAGTGGGCTGTTGTCACTGTCTGACCAGGCCTTGCAGGTAACTAGCTTTCAGGAGCATTTTGTTTTTTAGCTGCCAGTCTTGTGCTGTCACAGCAGGCGTTAATGAGGAGCCATCATGATGGGGACTGCGGTATGAGTGTGCGCATCAGCTAGGGGTGCCTCGGATGCCCTTACTCTACCTTCCTGCTCTCTCTGCAGGACATGCTCAGCTAGGATACTTTGTTATAGGTTTGCTTCCTGATTAAGAGGCAGAGTTTTAAGAAACAGGCAGAGGGGTGTAGGAAAAGGCCTTGAGGTAAAGTTTTCCAAAATACCCAAATTTTATGTGCCAGAGGCAATACAGAAGTGCTACTTATTTTTAAAAGGACATAAATCTGGTTTTGTATATGGATATTTTAATACTACTTTTTACTGATTCAGCTAGAAATCTTAACCTCTGTACAGTCATGTAAGCACATGTAAACAACTGAACTAAACATCTGTATGTATACATAGATATGACAAATAATGAGAGCTGGATATTTTTACATGGCAAGCCCCCCATCGTATCACCCCCCAGGCCTCCTCCCTCTCTTCACTCCTTCTTTCTGAGCCTTTCTGGTGAGATGCAGGAACGGGAGAGGCGAGCAGAGGCCAAGAGGCCAAAGGCTGCCAGGAAGCATGCACTGATTACTGGCCAGGGAACTGGGCACCAGGGAGAGGAGCTGCTGGGGACCTGGTGGGGTGGTCCCTGAGGAGCTACAGATTAATGAGTCTTTCTCTGATAGGAGACTTTGGGTCATCCTGTAGTGCTTTGGTCTGTCCCTTTTCCTCATTTCGGCAGCTCTCTATCTTCTGGATGGAAGAAGAAGCTTCTGGCATGGACAAGGTGGTAGTGTTTGTTTTGGGGAGAAGAATAGAAAAGGGAATTAGGCAGCAGATGCTGCAGAGGGTGGCAGGATGAAAGCCTGTGCCTCTTATTTCTCACCAGAAGGGGATGTGCCTGGAACAGGCAGAACGGACTGCAGGAAAGGAAAGGAGCAGGCAAAGGGAGAAGCGATCGTAAATTCAAACTATGGGACTAAGCAGCCTCCAGATACTCTGAACTCGTCTCAACTTGGAAATGCCACCAAATCCTTCTCATTTCTGTGCTGAGCCTCCAGAGCCAGACAAGTCCGCCCCAGGGAGCATCTGAAACCAGTCTAGTGTCTTAAAATGGCTTTGTGAGACTAAACAGGGTCTGCGAAAAGGCTAATAACTCCTCAGTCACGGCAGTTTAAGCTTTCCCTGCAGGAATGAGAGACCCCAGCTGGCCCGGGCGCTGTTTGGGGTTGGCAGATCTATCACACACGATTTGTACTTTCTCCTGAAAGGTCACTCTCTGTGGGCCAAGGTGAGGGGAGTTTTATGAGTTGACGCATGGTTGGGCTTGGGGGAAAGCTACAACCCTCTACCTCTTATCCAAGCAATGCAGGCAGCAGAGGGTTAGCATCCTCCACTGAGCTGACATCTTGGTCCTCACTGCGTGACCAAGGCAGATGGAGCAGGCTGTGGGAGCAGCCTCGGCTGTGCTGGGGACATGGAGCTGCACTGGGTGTAACCTGTCAGGGCTACCTGGCATCTCACGTTGCTCCAGGGCTGCACCCATTCCCCAGGCTGGACATGCCGGGCTCTGGGGCTTTACTGAGAAATTGGAAGTATTCATTGGCTTTTCCATATCGAGGCGAGTTCAGAGCATTCAGAGACTGTTCAGACTACAGTTTGAAACACTGTAGTTTGCTCTAATTCACTTGCCTTTTTGGCTGAAGTTAATTATTTTCTGATGTCCCCCATATGGTGCCAGTGTCTAATGTAATCCAGAAAGTAATTAAATGCATCAGAAGTCCTTCAGTTTCCTTTCAGTGTTAGCTTATCCTTCAGGAAGCTGGCTGTTTAAAAACTCCCTTTTTGTGTCTTTCATTAGCAAACGTTATAGTAAAAACTTGCATTGGCCCATCTCAGTCCTTCCCAGCTAGAAGCACCGTGGTTCTGCAAAAAGACAATAGAGCTGGCAGGGAGAGAGGTTGGAGGTGGAACAGAGAATGAGCTGAAATGGATAAAAGCAGCTAAAGGTAATCACCAGTATACACTGCAGAATTATTATTCCTTTGTACAACACTTTACCCACAGAAGCTATAAGTAACACTTTTGTCTACTGTAAGTGAAAAAAAGACAAGGAGTAAACTTGTTTTTGGCTCTGTAATATTAAAAGTCAGTACACAGTCATTGCAGTGCTGTGGTCAGTTTCTGTCATTATTTCATTCACTTGAAGATATTTTTACATATGATTCAGAGAAATCAAATATAAGCAGCTGGGGGCTGTTTATTATTATTTGCTGCTTGCAGTGTGGTCCAGGGATCCCGCTTGGAGCTTCAGGCTCCTGTGATGCTAATGGTCAGATGTGTATCCAAAAAGTGGCAAATTAGTTTCTGCCCCGAGGAGCTCAGAGTTTGTGCAATAAATAAATGAATAAAGGAGAGCCTGTCCCCTCATTCTGCGTTTACACATCACTGGTTGATGGAACACCTTGTGCCGGGGAGAGGTTCACACAATCGGCTCGTGCTGCCTCCAGTTTGTAGTGCTGCACCCCAGCATCTACGCTGTGATCTGAATGAAAAAAATGCCACACAGGTGTGTGAAGGTCAGCAGCATGCAGCTGGATGGAGATCTACCCTCAGTGGGAACCCACTGGAAGGTGGGCTTTAGGGTGCAACTCTGAAGAATAAGCCCCCCCCCCCCCCAGCATGTGGCTGCCTGTGCTGCTGTGGCGTGATGGGATGCAGAGGGGTGCATGCATAGGAAAAGGAAAAAATCAAGAGATGTCTGCAAAACTGTGTAGGATTGAAGAGGTCTTAAAAGATAGGAGAGCCCACAAAGGTTGTCAGACTTTGAGGACCAATATTGTATGTGAATGTGTGTTTATTTCTGTTTTAAAAAGTCAAATTGATACCGTCTGTTCAAATCAGATAGTAGATCATAAGTGGATTATTACTGTTTATCATCACTTGCTTCATTAGCAGCTGCAGACTTCTTCAAAATCCCCAGATGACTCCTGAGCAATAAATAAACAGACATTGTTCTGTATAGCAAAAATCTTTAGTTCCTAAGACATGAGGTGTTCACTACTGAGGTGAAGCTACCTGGATTGCTCTGCAGACTGCCGCGGTGCGGTGGCTCCGCAGCCTTGCAGGCCGCTGCTTTGGTTTAGTCTGACCTATTTCCATTCTTCACAAATTTCCATTTTAATCGGCTCAGCCCTGTGTCTGGGCTTGCAAAGGCCAGGGACGGTGTCACCTGTACTCGCCTTAACTGTGCTTGAAGGAAAATCTCTCCGGTTTTAAAGGAGAAAAAGTGTGAGGAGCTAACCCTCCTGTGGCTATTGGATTGACGGACTTCAAAAGCACATCTAGGGGGAACAGGAGAAAAGAGGGGAGCAGCACCCAGTAAATATGCGTGCTAAATTGATTTCAGGAGGTGGCATTTTTCTCTTTGCTGTTTCTGGCTGTCAGGGAGCAGCTGCTCTGCAGGGAAGGGGGCCATGGGCCCAGGGCAAGGCCAGCTCATCAGGGCAGCAGCCAGCAAGCACCCATAAGTCCACAGCAACAGGGCTGTTCCCTGGTAAAACCCAAATCTAAGTAAGTCTCCTGGGGTCAGAGTTTAGCCAAGAGCCAGCATAAATGTCCCGGGAGGCCCCATCTCACTGCTGCCAAAGTGTGGCGGTAAATCCAGGCGCTATGGGTTAGGTGCAAGCCAAATGGGAGGCTGATGGTGGTAATCACCTCGTAAGTTCCTATGGCCCATTAGCACTTCAGTAACGTGATTGAAAATACACATTTTGGTCATGTATTTGGTCTATTGACCAAATTTTTAATTGGTGAGCAGTGTTGCTTCTCCCTGTTATTCACTGGAACTAAGTAGCAATAGGGAGATCTGGTTTATATACTGGTGGCAGACTCTGCAGCTATAAACAGACTTCACAGCACATAGGCCAATCTTTATAAAATGAAGAGATGTTACCTCTGTGGGAAAAACAGCACTTCCAGAAAATACATTTAAGCAAACTTGCCTCATCTGTACTTATCCAAAAAATAAATTACTGAATAAAGCCAGATGTCGGGAAAGTCAACAAAAGATTTTACCCCAAGTGATCTGATGGCGTTTTGTATTGACTGAATGGTGCCCTCTGGGGTTCTTGTTCTAAATTACATAGATACGCTCAAGTAGGACAGGTTTAGAAATCTAGATGGAGTGAAAATGTGGA
This sequence comes from Anser brachyrhynchus, assembly GCF_964034855.1. NCBI lineage: Eukaryota > Metazoa > Chordata > Aves > Anseriformes > Anatidae > Anser > Anser brachyrhynchus. Next base: position 111,102,515 of record NC_137696.1, on the reverse strand, counting down.
GCTCTATAGATTACAGCACAGCATCCCCCCAGATCAGCCCAGCACTCTGACCTTGACATTTACTGCATTGCTCTTATCTGAAAGAAACAGCGTCTTAGGGCAACTGCAAATAGGTCTAGTGAAATGCAGAAGATAGCCCTTTCACAGTGCAGAACTAATTCTTCGATGTGCAGTTTTCAAACCATTATTTTGGGCCGACCTCTGCTTTCAGACTGAGAGCCCAGGTGTCTCTTGATTATAACAATCCTATATTTTACTTGTATATTCTTCTAGACAGCTTTCACACACTATTTATGGTCCGTGCATATTTCTCAGGACCTCATCAATACTAAAGAGCCCAACCGTGTGAGCTGAAAATGTGAGATTTCTTACATTTTATGTGTAGTGAGACTAAAACTGAATGTAAAAGACAGCTCAGCCAGTTAAAATATATAACTCAGTTGACTTGTATGTACTTTAAGAAGTGCAGATTTTTCAGAAGTACTAACCACCTCTTCTCCCTTCCTTCAGGGAGCATTTTGGCTAAGACCTCCTCCTATCAGCCTGTTATAGAGGATAGGTCAGAGAAGCAATGGCCTCTCCCCCAAAGGGATGTGTGCCACAGCAGGAGTGTTTCAGGTGGTGAAACCTGCCCCTGGCAGTCTCCAAGGGTAAAGTCCTTAGAGAGGAGAGGAGAAAAAGGAGAAAGCCAACTCTCTTTCAAACAGCCAGAGATAGTCTCTCCTGAAGTCATCGGCTAGATGTTTCTCTTTATGGGGAGAGATCCAAAGTTTTTATTCTGGTTTGGTGATTGTAACAGTGTGCTCTTGTAGGAAGAATACAAATTTCACTTTAATATACTGTTATTTTAGCCAACCCCCTGAATTTTTGCCTTCGGAAGCTGCACTGTAAAGAGCATGGGTTAAAACTGACTGTTACTAAAGGCACTTGAAACTCAAACTGAGGGAGAGATGTGGCTGCCCTGTCTCAGGGCTTCATTGCAGTACAGCTGGCAGGCACAAAGCACCCGGCTGGGGTGTGAAAGCCTGGAGGAAGGAACCGCAGCCTTGCCCTCAGCACCTTCAGGCCTTCTAGGACACCTTCACGTGCTGCGCAGCACTGGGGGCTGAGCCACCAGGAGTCCTGCAAGTGGAGGGTGCACCAGCTGGGATGGATGCTCCCGTTCAGCTCTTCCCAAGCACGTGGCTGGGAGCTCAGCTGAGCATCTGGTGTGCAAGCAGTGGTGGGCTCTGGGCTGGAAAAGGCTTTCAGTGTGGTGGGCTGCAGATACTGACACTTCTTGGTACATCCCCTGAGTAAGCTTTCTCCTCTTTTACCAACTCCTTTTTAGTCTGTATGTGACACCTAGACCTGCAAGTTTCACGGACCTCAACTCCACCTATTTTTCATGCCAAATCACCATATTCTCTCTAATTTTATGCCCTTAATGGGGCAAGAAGCTTGAACCTTTACCCCTGGCACCATGTTCCACCTTTCTGAGGAGCCTGTGAACTGCGAAGGTTTACATTGCTGCTATACAGGGATATACAGCTCTCACAGTTAGTGTCAGAACTGCTTATTACTTCTACAGTCTTTTTTCCTTTCTACTCCTTTCTGTCTGCTTTTCCTTTTTTGTTTCCTTTGTGAGTGACTGTGGTTTCCCTTCTGTGGTTTGCAACTGTACAAATGGAATGATTCATCAGTGAAGAGGTGCTAAAGCCATTAAACATCATTATTATCTGTAATGGAACTATGAAGAATAAAACTATATGATCCTTATTATCTGGTCTTATATGCATAGAAAATGCAAGCATAATTGCAGTGGTCTGTGGTTATTTCATAGAAAGGTTTCAGTGGAAATGTTAATGGATTGAACAGTATAATCAAAAGGATGGAAATGTCATAACATCAAAAATGAATATATATACATATATTTTTACTTTAAGAGAAAGTCATCTCTCTGAGCATGATTCTGGAAACGTTTTAATTAAGCCTAACAAGTTTTAATACCTGCCCTTTATCTCATTCCTTTCAGACAACACAAGGATAATTGTAATTACCGGCAACTTCTAAGTCTAAAAGATCAACAATGGGACATTACTTATGGCAAAGAACATGAAAGAAGGAGGAATATGTATATCTATCTATCTATCTATCTATCTAATGCTTCTCACGTGCTGTTCTAGGAATGTTGTTTTCATTTAGGTGAACTTCCTTCTGGGAACGGATGGAGTAACTCTTGTGGAATGTATTACACACCAGAAATTTATGACTTTGCCTTGTCTCTACATTGTGCTCGTTTCAAACAATCAGCCAGCGAGAGACCTTAAAATATTCCAGTGAGTGATTAGATGAAAAACATCTTTCAGTTTTCCTTTTTTCTTACCCTCTGCCTCTTCTATGATTTTAAAGGCAGGGACTTATGGTAATATTTTAAAATGAAATGTGTAAGCTTAAAAAAGTAATAATTATTAAGTTCTACTTCTTGTTTTCTCCTTCCCCAAGTGTCATTTTTTACCCACAAGTGTGGGTCACACTGCTTGCCTGGGAAAGTCTCCAGCCAGGCATGCCACGACCCTGTGTGTCATATGTAGTTATCAAAGATCTGTGGAGATAATTTGGGTCTCTTCATTCTTCCAGTTGGAATATGCATAATATTTTCCCTAGCAGAATGATACGTGATCTCACCCCAGCCCTGGCTATGTCCCAAGTAAACCTCCAGACAAATTACAAAAAATTATAATGCCTAATTTCAAATATGTGATGTGTTACTATTGACAAGATTGTGGTGATATATGTAGGAACTCCTAGATGCTTGATTTTCTAATAGAGCCTCATTTCCAGCACCAGTGAGCACACTTCTTTCTGGTATTTATGAGTCTCTGAAGTGTTAAAATAATTGTGTCACATCTATAGATTTTGGATAACCTCTGCTAAACAACATGCAAGTCCACCTAGAGTTTCAATGCACTATATGTAATTTTTCAATTGCAGTATTTTCTCCCCATGACGCAATTACTGCTGAAATGACATGGTGTCAATTTTTGAATGTATATGTTACAAACTGGTATTGTATCTGTACCATCGCTGTCAGTGATATATTCAAAGCCGTGCTTGGAATTAAGAGATGACTCAGAGCACGTTGATGATCTTACATTTGCTAACTGATGATTTGATTTGATCAGTTACAAAAATTTATTTGGCGTTTACCTTCCGTATCTGAGAGACTTTTGTGCTTCCTGGAAGAAACTGAAATTTTAAATGGTACTTTTCAGTTGCAAGACAATACAAATCTGTTATGAAAACAACAGAGTAGATTCTGTAAAGTGCCAAGTGTTATCCACAACCCGCAGATGTGTTTGGTTTTACGGAGTGGGTCTGGGCAGACTCTACCTCATGTTCATGCACGGTCTGCGGCTAGCTATGAGAATCATCCATCACGGTGATAGAAGAGGAACTCCTGTAATGTAGGTAATAAACAAGCCCTGTGTTAAACTCAAAATAGCGGTCATCAGTGGGAGGCTAAGAAGCAAGGTCAGAGAAAAGAATAACGCCAGTACTGAGAGGGACATAGACAGAAATGGAAGTGGCATCTTTTTGTTCTGCCAGGCAGAATTTGGGGATAATTGCCTGATCTTGTGTGATAGTGAATGCCTACTGTTATTTTCTCTGTGAGACTTGATTATAAGCATGAATGAGAAGATTTATTTTAAGGGTTTTTGATTGATTGGGCTGGGGGTGGGAGGAGGTGCAACCTATTTTACAGAGCGAGATGCAAAACTGATACGGTTATTAATAAACATTGGTGGTTGCATAAGCACAGAGCAGCAGCCGCTGGCCTGAAGACCACTTTGTGCAAGGGGCCGTATGGATGTACAGGGACCTAAAGACTATGCTTTGAACAACTGACCTCAGAAAGAAGGCGCACATTTGTTCTGTTCCTCTACCTTGAGCAAAATTTCCTTGTTTGAAATCCAGATGCCTTCTCTACAATCAGCAGGTGTATAACCCTGCCCACTCCACTATTTACATGGCCCTGCATTTAAGGATTGCATGTAAGGTCTCTTAGTATTTCATACTTTGGGAGAACATGCCCGTGCCATGCCCAGGAGCCTCGCCATCCCGGAGGATGTGTTTTTGTTGCTGATTGCCCCAAATACTTGCAGGCCAGCCATTTGAGTTGTCTTGGCTTTGGGCTTTGGGCATTGCAGTTGATTTGTGCAAGTTGACAGAGAAATGTTCTTATATCCTCCCGTGCAGGAGGGCCAGCACTCCCTAACAGACCCTCCACACCACATTTTACAGAAGACAGTGCTCCAGTCCCTTTGGATGGGATGTGGGAGCATTCATGACTTCTGCTCCCACCTTGGGTGCCACAGCTCCGGCAGCCTGGCCAGGTCTAAGCTGTATCAGCTGCTGAGAAGAATTTTTAAGGCTGTGTTCCTGTGGGTCTGCTGGCAAACAGAAACTCTAAAATGAGCTGTTTAACCTTTTCACACACCCCTTTGTAGCATTACATCTGAAAAAATAAATCCTAGAAACACAAGTATGTTAAGATAAACTCACTCCTTAGCTCCAGTAACTCTATTCTTCCACTGCAGTGCAGCACCGTAAAGCCAGGATGTATTCCTTATCCTCACAGCAATGCTCTGCTGTGCTGAAGTACTTTCCACTTCCCAGCACTCTCTCTTCTTCCTTTGCTTTTTTTTCTAATTGATCGTCTTTTGAAAGTCAAAAACAAATTGATGCCATTTAAGTAAAAATAAATAAATAAACAACCCCCCCCCTCCACACACACACAGATCTGTAGCTGGTTCAGGTGAGATGCTTTCCACCTACAAAGAGTGCTTTCTATTTTTCCTGACTTTGTCATAAAACACTCTCTGAAGTTAAGCTCTAGATTTTATTTTATTTATTTATATATTTTTTTTTGTACCTTAACATGCCTTGAGGAGATAAAACAGGAGAGTATCTGAAAGTGAAAAATCCAACGTCAGTCACAGATAGAAGAACATGATTTCTCTCCAGTTAATCCCCTTAATCCTTGACAGGTTTATTCCTGCAGGTACATCTTTCTCATTTCCATTTCGGTGCTGAAACAGAAGTTGATATTATCTGAGCACGTGAGGCTTCAGGCCAGTATCTTTTATCTTCTCAGCCAGGCTGTGCTGCAGAGGCTGGGCACTGTGACCCTGCCTGGAGGGCACACCAGGAGCTGTGGCCACCGCTGCTTCCCCCAGGGGGAAGGTTTGGAGAGGAGTTTTTCTTCACTTCTTTCCACAGCTATTTTGGTCTGTGCCTCCTTACCAGGGGCTGCCAACAGCGCTCCTTGCATGTGTGATCACTATGATGGTTCTGTGCAGCCTCAGCCTCCACAGGCTCCCTTTGCTGTTTTCCCAGTTGTTCCAGCTAAAGGCAGGTCAAACAGGTGAGGGACTGTTACTCTATCACCCAATTTACCTCCTTTAAACCAAGCTTAACCTCTAAAAAGCAAGAAACGATTATATAAGTTGAGCTCACAATAGAAACTGCAGAACTTCCTTGAATTAAATGTTTATTTCTCTGACGGTGGCCTTAAAGCAGATTTGGAGGAAAACAATACAGAACCAGGACAAGCCCGCGTTATATTTTCTGTAAGAATTCCTAGCCTCCACCCAGCACTGTCAGAAACATTTTGAGCCTGAATCACCTTTATGTACTTTGAACCCCTCAGTGGATTTCTCAATGCACAGCATATATTGGTGACTGTAAAGCTGGGGAGAAAGTTATCTCCTAAAGGAATCGCTGCACAGCTAAGCTTGGGCATTGTGTCTACCTGCATCTTTCTTCAACAGCTTGCTGAGTGGCCAGGGCAGGGATCGATGCTCTCAGCCATTTCCCAGGTGAGGGGAGAGATCTCAGTTTGAATCACAGGCATGATGCTTTTATTTCCATAAGGTTAATGTAAGACTTTCAGTGCTAAATCTGGAAGGTAAATTGTTGCTACCTCTAATCTGTGATATTGCTTGGGTTGCCGTTGCTGGAATTGGATTACTTTTTCTTTTAACAACACAATTGTGAACGATTAGCCAATCCCCACCTTTTAAAATCACAGCAAGGCAGCGTGCCAGGATGCAGGAATTAGGCACTCAGTCTCTAATGCCTCTCATTTCCTCCCTGGCATCAGCTGAGATTCAGTCTTTGCTGGCATTTTACCAGTGGTAGCAGGAAAGCGTTAGAGTGCAGGTTTTAAGTGGTTCCTTCTAAAATCTGTGTGTTTACTTTTGTTTGCTAAGAAGAAATACAGGTTTGTTCATCTCAGGTCTATTTGTGAATTTTGTGAATTGTTTGTTGTTGGTTTTGTTTGTTTTGTTTTGTTTTTAAATACTTTTAACCAATTAGATTCTCAATATCGGAGCCTGATGCTTATTACTCTGGTTCTACCCATGTATTTTCCCCTGCACTCACAGAATGACTACAAGATGTAGGGTCATTTTTTCCCCTTTGCCTCAGGGCTAGGCTAAATAAGTCAAACTGCCAGGTTTAATCTATAAGAAAAGCTCTTCTTAGCCGAGTCATCTCTATTGCCATTCGCCCATCTCTTTGAAGATGCATGGCTGGGATACTACATAGTCCTCAAGGTAAGGTATAGTTTCACTTCAGGAGTCATTTTGCAATGTTGGACCCTAAACAAAAACTGTTATATTTTCTTTCACTTAGAAAAAGCTTTTGCTGTTCTTCTAATTGGGTAGACCACTCCAAAAACTGCTTTGAGTGTTTTGCTTTGGCAAAGAGCTGAATTGATAAAACAGTTATTATCCTAGGAGGTCCTTTCAGATGTTGTTTGCTTGGTCAGCACATTTACAAGTATTTTAAAACCCTTGAAATGCTCCTGCTCTCTCCTAAACCAGCCTTACCAATGTGCTAAACTGCCAATTAGGCCAGAACCCATCTCCCGTCAATCTAAATGGGAGAGGCAGTAAATACCCACACAGATCTACGCCTTGTCACGATGCCAGGTTTATAAACTGCCTAGAGTGTGTCTAAACGCAGTCAGCCAGGCAAAGCCTGGGCTAGCAGATGCCAAGGGAAGTCTCAATCCCCAAACAGTTCTGCTGCAGTTTTTAAAAGACAGAGAAGGGGAGGACAAGCTCTGTCCTGTTGCCCACTGGATTTAAAAGCTCTTTGGCTTCATGCATTAGCAGCTGTTGCAGCTGTCAAAAACACTGCTCTGAGAGCTATCCCCTCTCCTGTAGATGTAATTGGGGATGGTGCAGCTGAGCAGGAAACACCATGAGGAAAAGAGATCTTCAGATGTGTTCTTGTTTGTTTGTTTGTTTGTTGTTTTTTAAACTCCAAAATGCATTAAGCTGTAGGTCACAGTATTTTTGTCATTACAGGTGCTTGTAGATCTACACACAGGAATGCTTCCTCTTTCATGCTCTACTCCTTCCCTGTGAGTGCCAGCAATATGAATGCAAACAATCATTTTCATGGACACTGAAAAACAAGTAATTATGGAATAAAAGCCCTTCTGTTTCTGCTGGCAGTGGCTGAAGTGACAGGAACCTTAATTATGCTCAAATTCACTGTAATATAAAATTCAGGAAGTGAGAAAATCATCAGGGCTTAAAAATGGTCTTTTTTTTTGCTTTTTTTAATGATACTGTTCTATTGTTATGAAATTGTTCTGGATGTGGGCCAAATCCACTCATCAGTGATGCCGATGTAAATTAATAGAAGCAGTGTTTACTTACAGTGAAACCTTAACTTGCATGTTAACTTGTGCAACTTGAAGCACAGTTTGCCACATACCCCAAAGGGAAGGTAATTTTCACCAGCTGTCTAATTGCATGTAAAGCAACTAAACAATTGTCCTCCACGTCTTTGCAATTTGAATTCAGGGCCAGATCTGAACTGTGGTCCTCACGTACCTCTGAGAAAGGCTGCTCAATGCCATAAAGAGATGCAGTCTCTGAAAATCTGAATCCAGGAGGTTGAAGTCCATAATCAAATGTCATGTCCTGAGCCTCTCTCAGTAGGAATGAGAGGGAACCCAGCAATCCAGCTAGAAAAACAGTGAAACTCAAATACAGACAAGTGGCCAACAACGCCACCAAAGTGAGTTAAAGAGATGCTGATCAGAGAGCTCCATCAGAAGACATTATTTCAAACAGCTCCCCATTTTCGCCTGATCTAAATATGTCTAGTTACTTTCTAAATCATATTAATTTATAAAATATTGGACACATCATTTTGAAGTGTGAATTGAAGTGTAAAGAACAACATTTTCAGCAATGAGTTTCTGAGCGTGGTCTGTGAAGTTTGCAATTGTACTTGTCACCGTGTTTTTTACTGAGAGGCTTTTAAAAGTGCTGATAATTGACCTCGGAATTGAAAAGGAAAAAGGAAAAAAAGAAAAATGAAATGTGGTGGAATGGTTGGAGCTGGGGTCAGTTACTGGGTGACAGGAACAAGCCACTTCAATCTCGTGCAAGTGCTGGAGGTTTTGTGGTTGTTAAGTATATCAGATCAATCAATGAGAGACGATATATTTTTATGAAGGATCATTATAAATCTTTCTGTTAAGTGAAGTGGTCTCTGTGAAGGGTAACCTATATATGTGTTCATTACAGTATTACCTAACTAGAGCTGTACATGGCATTCCTAAACTTGCCAGCTGAATATCTCAGTGAAACACTTTGGAATTGTTAAAAACCCAGTTGTTTCAGTGATTGACTGGTGCTGGGAAAAAAAAAAAAAAAGAAAAAAGTAGATTTTCATTATATCTAATTCTGTTTCTTTAATAGGGATAATATTAAACAGAACTACTCCTCATTTACCAGGTCACAAAGTGGGATTCTAATGCCAACTGGAGACATTCAAACTATTTCTGTATTAAAAAGACAGACCTTTGAAGATAAACCATGAAAACACTGTGTCATGTTTTTAAAGTATGTTTTTCTACTCCATTTTGTTCCAGTCTTATCTTTTTTGCACTCTTTGGGATTATAATTGGACTGAAAATGAAACTAATTGGAACTGTGTGTGCAAGATGCTGGGAGTGTCTAGCTGAGCGATCCACCCACTTATTTATAAATGAAAACAAAAGGAACATAAGATATTTTTGACTTAAAAAGGTTAACAGTCTTTAAATATTAAATGTTTTCTCTGTACGATCCTATTGTCTCCAAAAATTTTTGGAAAAAGCTTTTTTAGATGCTTTGTATTCTATAGGAATAGGATAATACAAGCCTATAATAGCAATGGTGTTTATTCTGGCTGGGCAAAGCAATTCTTTAAAGAAGTTTTCTAAAAATAGTGTTATCAAATGACCTTTGAAGAAGAGACAAAAATAAGCCACATGACATAAGCAAACAAAAGGGAAATTGAACATAAAGAAAGTAAAAAATGATTTGTTTGTCTAACTCATCATGGTGTCTTTGCTGAAATGCTAGAACGATCTGTCAGTAGCACAATTATTATAAAATATATATATATATATATTTGAGTAAAATAATGCCAAAGTACTGAGTGGTATAGAACTGAGCCTGTGCTTGGGTACCAGCTGAGATATGAGAACCTCACTCAATGCTTTCCAAATGTCTTTTCTTTTTTTTTTTTTAACATTATTTATTATGTGGAATAACCCTCTTAAAACCTTGAATGAGCAGTGTTTCAATCATACTCTGGCTTGTCTGTCGAAAGGTCATTCTCTAAATGTCAGCCAGCTTTATTTCTGTATTTACATTGAATTCAGTGATTTCTCTGGTGTGTTTCCCAGCAGATCCCTCATTAGACAACCAGGTCAAAAAGAAAACAGTGAGCTCAATAAATAGTAGATGGGGGTAGAGGCTGATTTGGGAAAACTGCAATTTTATGGACTCTAGCAGATTGAAATTATGCATTTTAGGTGCTTCATTACTGCAGTTTCTTCATACCTCAGGTCTGTCTATGTCAAACAGGAAAATGCTCCTTAGTCCCACTGGTGTATGGTTAATGGAACATAGACTAAGAGACCCAAAAAACACTAAAATCAGAGAACTTTTAGAACATAAGTCTTTACATGTGTGTAAATGTCTACCTTAAGACAAGAGGGATTGGATCTCAGATGCATCCTGTTCTTCTAAAAACATCCACAAAAGGATGGTGGGTGACTCACTGAGGTGTAGGTGTTTACACTGGGGACCTTGGGTGATCTGCATCACATCCGAAGTGACCTGTCTGGACACAGCAAGATCCTGGCGCCCTGGCTTCCCAAGTCCCCGGTTCATACCCTGCCTCAAGGACTGTCCTTCCTTTCCTAGCAGACAAAAAAATAAAAAATCCCCAGGAGAAGGACGGGAGTTTGTGCTTTTGGGTTAACACAGTGCCACAGTTTTGAAGCGCAAATGCAACTCTGGGTGTCCGGCACAGCTGCTGTGCATCTCAGTGCTGAGTGCTCAGTGATGCTGAAGATACAGTGAAAACTGAGCTGCGAGACTGTATTACCCACAGCAGGCAGATGAGTAAGGATTGCTTTCTTGGAAATTCCAGAGTCGCATACATTATTGAGTCACTTTAACAAAGCAGGTGTATGAATCAAGATCCTGTCCATTTAGGCACATGAATTATGCTCAGATTTTGGCACCTAACAGAGCATCTCTATAAAAGCTCTTTATGTATATATATAAAAATGTATATAAAGTCAGACTTCATAACTAATGAGGAGAAGTAAATGTGTTTGCGAACCTCCAGAGAGAAATCCAATCTGCTGAAATGACGGTATCTCTATTAGATGTCCAGTTCTGAACCTGTGTAAATTTCTAGTATATCCCTTCATTTCAGTAATATACCAAGTAGATACTAAAGAACAATGACACTGGCTCAATGAAATTGTCTCCACATGGACACATAGTGCAATTCTGTACACTGTAGGGTGTGCTAATCAGTCTTCAGATCCAGCTAGAGAAGATTGCAGGTCTCCTGTGGATCCAAAATCCTATCTGTGCAATCACATGGACATCCCCTGTACCCTCTGGGATGCCATTGCATACCTGTATGTGGGCAATTGAGTCATGCCCTAAGAATGATTCGTCTTGATTAAATCTAGATTTCTGCACACAAGAGGTCTGCCTCAGCACTAGTTACACTCAACTGCCTTTTGGTTGCTGAGAGAACCCAGCACTTTGAGCGTGCAATTCATCAACCTATTTCAGAGGTCTAGATAAACATGCAATAAATTGCACTCCGCAAGTGTCCTTTCTGTCCGCTGAATACAAAGGGAGTCAAAGTTTAACAGCTCAAGTGCAGACGTAGATATTTTAAGTAAATTAATCCCACGCTAAGTTACTAATTCAAAAACAAATCAATAATGCAAACCAAAAAACTGTCTTTCTCATCATTAATAGCCTGGGTCAATCAGTCTTGACATTTTTCTCTTTAAGGAAATTGTGTATTAAAAAATCAACAAAATATGAGTGTGCTTTAAATAATCCCATCCCTTTCTGAAGTCATTTTGCCCTACTTAGTTACAAGAAAATAGTTACAAATATGTTCCCCTACTCCCACTTATTCTTTTTATATGCAATTGAAGTTTATTAGTCTATTTTTTTCTCCCTTTCATCTTTCAGCATATATTTTCTTTATAAGTATTAGAAATTCTAGGGCGGTGGGAGGGAATGAATTTAAATAGCTGATCGAGAAGTTTTACCTGGTTTCTTTCTGTTTGCCATTCCAAATACTTTCTTTGTTTGTTTGATTTTAATAATTTGTACTAAAGGATTTAAAATCTCTTTTGATTTTAATTTGTGAGAAGTATCCTGTTTAATATTTATCTTTCCCCATCAAATAGATGTTTACAGAGCGGTTTTGTTCTGAGTCTGAAACAAGTCATCCCATGAGCTTTGAAGACATAGTGTACAGGACAGTGAAATTACATTTACACTGAAAAACAAAGATTATTTTCCAGGTAAGCTTAACATCACAGCTGCATATTTTGTCAAAGTCCTCACTTGACTCCTTCACTGCAGCACACAAATCTATGGGTACTTGTGCAGTCCTTTACTGTCCAAATATACAAGCTGCTGTCAACAAATTCAGTTAATTAAAAATTGTTCTGACTCTCCATGACTTGTGTTGTCTCTAATTCTTTAACAGGTTTACTCATCCAGCTCAGAAAACACTCTGTCTACAGAGAAATTTTCCTGATGTATTAAGAAGAGAAGTCTTGATATCTATCCATTTCAACCTCAAAATAGTTTGCTTTTTTCCCTCTCACAATCTTGCTGCTTTAAGGAATAGAAATTCTCTTCTAGTAGATACCTTCAGTTTATTAAAAGTTAGTTGAACCCTGGTTTTGGATGCTCTGGTACATGCTGAAATTAATTTAATATCCTCACAATTATTCTTTTGTCCATATTATCTGGGCTAATCTCAGACAGAAGCTGTTGCTGTTCAAGGAAGACTTTTTCGTGTCTGACTATGTATGTCAGTGCGTCTGCAAATTAAAACAAAGAAACAAACAAATGTGATTTGAAAGAATTTTATTTTGTAAACGGATTTGTTGTGCATGAAGTGAAATTTCAAAACATTGCTGTTTCTTTTTAAGTGGAAGTCCCAAGCTTTGTCCAACAGCTCAATGCCAATTACTATGCTGACTGACTGAGCCAGAGAACTTGCTTCGACCATGCCTGTGCTGTGTGTAAACACGGGTCTTTAATGTGTCCAGAGTCAGCAGTCTGGCAGTTTTCATGCATACTAAAGATTCGCTTAAAGAGATAATATTACAGAATAATGAATTGTTCCCACAAGCCATCTGTTCTTCTCCTACGCTACGAAAAGATCTGAATCCGATTCCTTTGTTTTGATTAAAGATTTCTGTGCAAATTATTGTTTCTGAGCTTCAAGAAACAGAGAAGGCCTTAATGAAACCCTGGATTGGAAGAGAAATGTAATTCTTGGTATATTGTTAATAAATGGATGTTACTTATCTGTGGGCTGGTAAGAGCTTCAGAAACCAAGCCTCTGTATTTTTGCTGTAAAACAGTGAAGCTATTGTTTATATCCATCCTGACAGAGAGTTCAAGAGAAAGGGAGTAAGAAAATCCCAGTGTACAGATCTGCCATTCATGTGAAGCTTTGACACTGCTTAGGGGAAAAAAAAAAAAAAAAAGAGAGAAAAAAAAAAGATGCTTTTTTGTATCTAAGAAAGAAGCAAATTTTTAAAAAGGCACTTCGCATGCTATGCTTCACAAGCTTAGTCAAAAAGCTTGTCTAACTTTCTCACCTGAGACATGCTCTGTGCACGCCTCCAGGTGTACAAGTTGTGGGACCATACCTTCCAGAAATCTGAAATTAATGTCCATTAATCTGGGATTATTTCTGATCAGATCCAAATCATTGCTAGTAGAGGTTTCTCACCCTTTTTTTGTCCTTCCACAGCACCAAGGAGATCTCCCAAAGGTCACCTCAGCAAGTGCCCATCTTGGATACAGTAACCCCATTTTTTTCCCAGGTTGAACTTCAAAGTCTAAAGAAGAAAACCTACTGTTTAGCCAAGAAAAATAATGAACACCTGTGCTCTGGATAACATCTGAACACGTGTGCTACTAACGCTATGGGTCTCAGGGCATGTAAAGCCCGTCTGTTGCCCAAGGCTCCTTGGTCCCAGAGACACTGCAGGTTCTCCCTCACACACTCGGTTGAAGCAAGAATAAGAATCTGTACTGTGCAAGTCCTCCAAGAGTTTTAAAAACTGATGACATATGTTAAGCAGAGATAGGAAAATTATCTTTCTTGTGAAGCTAGTGACATTGTTTCCAGCTTCCAAAATATACTGCTTATTATGTTCTTTGCTGTCAATAGCCCACTTCTGTACTTTTTTTTTCTCCATGCTAGATCATAAAGATTTTCATCCTTAGCTCTTTCTACATCATCTAATATACATGAAGAAAACAACATACTGGATTTTTGCCTTAACAAAGCTGTCTTCTGAGTCCCAGTGAATGTAAATCAGGACAATCTCCACTGAAGCCAGCAGTGATAGATCAGCAAAATCAGTGCTGTGAAGATACTTTCAGAGGAGAGACAACAATAGGGCCTGAACCAAACCAGGCTGAATATTGCTGAGGGCTTAATACCAACATTTCATAAACATTTCATTTCTGTAAAAGGTTGTATTGCAGGGTCAGGGGAAATAGGGTTGGAAGGAAACCTTTGGAAGGCTCTGTGCTAATAGGGCAGGCAGGATGAGGGTCTGTTCTCTGGCACTAGCAATGTGTGGCACAAAACTCCTTGTCTCCATACAAATAAACTTCCTCCTGTCCCAAATGTGACCTTGACTATCCTGCATATAGGGATATATATGTCCCATATTATCCAGAAGTGCTATGTAGGCATGGGCTCTGGACACCATAATAAACCATTATGGAGTGTGTGATAACAATTAAACATCATGGATGATCATATAAATCACAGGTTCTAAGCACAGGTTCTTAGACCCTTGCTCTGACCCTGTTTAGTTAATTAGCTTAGCTGTAGCCTTGTAAAGCCCCAAAAAGTCCAAGGGTAGGATCAGCTCTACCACCTATGATACTCCTGAAAATCTATTTAACCTTTTCTTTTAAAAACATCATACTGGAAACTACACTTGCTCTAGGCAACCAATTCCAATGCTCCTTACACACTCCAAATAGAATTTTTTTCCTATGGTCCCACCTAAGTCTCCCACTCCCTCAGTTTGTGTTCATTATTACTCATCCTGTCCACTGAACATGCAGACCCAAATACAGGGAGTTTGCAGCACATATATGCCATGGACCATCACTAGCTTACCTTGAAGTGTAGAAATATGATGAAGTAATTCAAATACCGCCATGAATGCATGTACTTTTACATGCCAAAGGAAAGGAGTACGTACTATGCCATTTAATAAAGTCTATTTCATAATATTATAATTTCAACATTTCATCCTAAGATAAATAAACTGTGAATGAAAACTCTCCATGGTTCCACTTAGAAAAAAAGATCCAGCGCTGGAGTGCAGGAATGGTCTTTACTTCTGAGAAGTTCAAATGAAACTAGGAATATTTCTTTTTGCATCTTTGCTCATTTATAAAGCGCCTGTTGCTATAGCAGTTAAATGCTAGTAACAAACATGGATAAACAGAACTTCTTGTTATCAGAAATGTGTTCTAATCATTAATGGCTGATTTTATTCCCATTTCCCAAATAAATACATACCATGAGCTGACATATGTGAAAGCATTGGCTGTTGGGATTGCAAAGGCTATATATAGAGACATTTTCATTTTATCCCTGTCATTCCCCTGCAATAATAGATATAATTCTGTGGAAGTTTCCACTGCCATTTAGCAATTTAATAGAATAAATATCTGTAAGAATGTTTTGGAAATTTGTTATCTGGATGTATAAAACACTCAGCTCCTGGGATGAAGGACTACATACACTACCAGTAAAGAATGACTGCAGTGCTGCCCTAATTTGGAAGCAGCATGTTAAGGAATACAAAAGCACACACCAGTGATCATCTACGAGGTCTTCAGCCCAGCACGAGCTCAGGCAAGCAAAATGCCCAAGAAGTGTGTTCCCTTCTGAAAGCCCTGGTGATGCTGGTCCTCTGAGGCTGCACACAGCAGGGCTGTGTGTAGGAGCTGCTGGAGGCAGTGTCCTTTGCTCTTCACCCTTTGGTGCGTCAAGCCACCCTCTGAGCACATCCCCAGGGTGTGCTCTTTCTGCCAGACCTGCACTTGCCCTGCTGCAGTGATGGGAGCACAGCCCCGCATAGAAGTGACTTCCAAGATGAGTTGCTTGCCAGCACGGACTATTCTGGAAAGGAAAGCAAACATCATTTGGCAGTAAGAAATGATAACAAGCATGTCATTAAGGCAGTCAGGCTGCTGTACACCTGACTGACTGCTTCGTTTCACCATGTCTTTTGTCACTGGGGAGACATTTGTCCAAAGCAAAGGCTTTGCAGATCTCATATGGCAGCTTGTTCAGGAAAACTTCTGACAAAATCAACATGGAAAAAAAATATATATCCCATCTGTTCAGATGCCATGGATACACAGATGAAATCAAGCACAGGAAGGGCAAAGGAAGCAAGGGAGTGAGGCAAGACAGCATAGCCCAGGAGAAACTGGGGGATAGGACCAAGCACCTGACAATATTTCCTCTGCAAAACAGGTGTTAAAAAGATTTCTGGCTTTGCTGGCTGTGATGGGATCCTAACACTCAGGGATCACTTACACAGCTGTGGGCAGCAGCTTGTGACGGTCACTGACTTCTGTCCTTCACAGGTTCTTCCCACTAACGCGTGTCAGCTTGTGCAAGGCTGCAGTTCTGTGGTGGAAACACCTAGATCTGCTCATCAGTGGGATCACAAGGCAACCAACGGGTCTCTTGCTGAGCCTGATCCCTGCAAGGGACACAGCAGCTCAGCCTGGGGGAGCTCCTGGCGAGGCAAGTCATCTCCTGCTGGCCCTGGAACCACTTTTCTGGCTGCTACTTTCACTAATTTGCTCGAGCCCCCTCAAACAGGGCAGTAACCAAGGGTTGGGTTTTACCCTATTATGCGTTATTTTGCATTATGATGTTCTACCCAGGCAGACTGCATCACAGGGATGAGGATCAGGTTTCCTAGAGAAGTCTGGAATTGTTCAAGGCCAGGTTGGATGGGGCTTTGAGCAACCTGGTCTGGTGGGAGGTGTCCAGATGATCTTTGGGGTCCCTTCCAGCCCAAACCATTCTGTGACCCTCAACTTCTTCTGGAGGTGCATCAAGGAGACAACAGAGCACGTAACCAGGTATGTTGGATCTGGGAGTGGCATGTGTATTCTTGCAAACTGTGGTAGGATGACCCTGGCCAGCAGATAATCCCCGACCCAGCCACTAGTTCACTTCCCCCCGCAGGATGGGGAGAGAACTGGAATTTAACACTGGGGTGTTATCAACGCTCTTTTAGTTACAAATCCAAAACACAGCACTATACAAATTGCTGTGAGGAAAATTAACTGCATCCCAGCCAGACCCAGTTCATATTCTCATATATGTTTCTAGCATAGGTCCCTTTACTTAGACTCCCTCACTGTTTCTTAGGGCTTTTATTTTGTTTTATTTTAGGATACATTGGTGGAGTTAATAGTGTTGTTAATTATATCATTCAGCATGTAGTAGAGAATAGCTAATGCTTTTTCATCAAAAATACAGAGCTTTTTTCTTACAAAGTGCTAAACAGCAAGGGTCGGTCATTCTTCGTAATACTCCAGGTCATGGGATATTGCAACTTCCACTGAATGCTGTTTTTCTCTTAGTAGCTGGAACTGCATCCAAAGGAAGCATGCAGGTAGGGAGCATTTTGGTTAGGAAGGGCGACGTTTGCAGTAGCATAATGTGTCAACTGGGGGAATTGGAATAAGACACATATTGTGACAGTTAGAGACTCATCACTTAATTTGACCAGATGCCCATTGTTTATTTCAAAAGGAAATGCAAATTAATTTTATTTGACTGTAATTACTCTGACAAAAGTTTGACAAAGGAATGTTTGCTGATTCATGAAACAATAATGATATTCTTCAGTCTGAACAGTTCCTAGATATACATCAGTAACATATAAACAGTTTTAAATAACTAAATGTAGAACTCAGTCTTAGAAACTGGCAGTGATGGATAGAGCTGATAGGTTTTTAATCCTTACATGTACAAAAGGGAGAATTTTTATTTTATTTTATTTTATTTTTTATTTTTTGCCGTCCCTGTAGTAAGCCCAAATTCTTTTAGTAAGACTTTGGTATATGCAGTTGTGATTCAAATCTTGCAGTGACTGCTGAAGGGACACAACCAGTGGAAGGAACAAAAATATTTGAAGACTGCAAAACATAGGAGACAAATTATTTACCAGTTTTGCAAGTCTTAGCAGATTTTCCATTATGGAAAAATATCCAGGCTTTTTGTTGTACTCAGGAAGATGTTGTCAATGGCATTTGCCAGTACAACCTGCTCCAAAGCGCCTTTTATTGTGGCAAGTTTAGTTCACCAGCTGGAGGATGTATCTGTACATGCAGTAGGACCCCAGTGCAGACCTGATCCCCAAGTGCCCACAGAGTCCCTGGCAGTGCTTGGGCTCACCACGGGGATCAGTTTGGATGGCTACACTGAGGAGAAGCCATTTGTCAGCCACGCTCTGCTGAGCTGATGAGGAGCTTATATACATGAACAGAGGAGTAAATTAACTAAACAGAGGAGAACCACAGTCAGTCACATCAGTCCATAGTGAAAAGCAATGGCCAACTTACATGTTGTCCACAGAGCACCACATAGAGATAACTGAGGAAATGCGGAACTGTTCACACAGTGCAGTAATTACAGAGATGCCAGCTCAGCCCCTTGGTTAGGTTTATTTCCCCAAACACTGCCTCCCTTTCTGGACCTTGCTGGTCTTACTCACTCTGTTCTCAACATAGCCAGAACAGCTTCGTGACACGAGATCAAATACTTTTAATCTCTCTTTAACTGGAAGAAAGTTCCCTGCGTAAGGCAATTAGGCATGTGAACACCTATTGCATGGATTGGGAAAGTGCCTATGTACTCTGAAATGCTTCCATTCTGAGCAAAGGGTGCTGATGTGAGGAGTATCGGCTGCTCCCTGCAGAGCTCTGGGGACACCAGAGCTGCAGGGATGTGCAGACTGGGGACCCACCTGCCCAGTGGATGTGTTCTGCCTCAAAATGAGCCATTCTGCCTCAAAATGAGCCATTCCTGCCAGCCTGAGAGCCGTGACTAATGGCACGGGGCACCCAGCTGATCTGGGATGAACGAACAGCTCCCAGACTACTTCAGGGCGTGAATATGACCCAGCATAACAGACCCAGAGACACGAGTGTGGCTCACCTTACCTGGAAAAGTTTAAATGACCCCCCCAAGCCTCCTTGCAGGGTGTTTAGCACTCCGCAGATTCAGCCAAGACAAGGAAAGGCAGCATTGCATTTATCTTCTTTTAAGGTATCGAATGCAGGAAAGTCACCTCAGGAAAGAAAATTTCCCCTTTTTTCATTCCTGCGACTACAGCAACCAGAGACAAAGCTAACAGGATTTTTGCTCATTTACAGGCAGTTTCAGACAACAGGTTTCACAGCACAACTCATTGATAACTTGTCAGGAAAGCACTGAGGGACTGCCTTCCTCTTACATTTCCACACAAGTATTGATGACAAGGCTGCTGAAGCAAGAAAACAAACAAAACCTTAATCTTCTCCTTAAGGCTTTCCCAGTAAATTTCTGGTCCAGCTGGTGTATGCAGGTCACCTCAGACAAGGTTTTCCATGCTGAGGACATTGTGACCATGTCACGCAGCTCCCAGGCAGCTGGACAGCCCTGTAACAGTCTCCTCCTGGATCCAGCTGGGGCTGATGGTTATTACATTTCTCACTGGTCAGGGTACTTTTTCTATTGTATGTCCCTTTCCCTTCCAGGTGGATGGGAGAGATCCCTTGAGAGTGAGATGGGTGCTTACTTTGTGGCCTGGACACATCCTAGCTGTAAGGCAGCAAAGCCACAACCAGGCATAAAGCATGTAGTGCTTTGGCACCTCTCAGTAGTGCAGAACACATTTTCTCACCTGTGCAGCTACCAGCAGTCCACCCGACCTTCTGCACTCCTCTTCAGTAGCTCCTCAGAGAAGTCTGGGGCAAACTTGCGTTTTCAGCCCTTACTGCTGCAGCGTTTTATGGCTCGAGGCTAAGGACATGCAGAAGGCTGCTTGCAGGCTCCTGCAGCCATGGCTGTTGCCAGCTTTCCTCCTCTGGTGCACCACTTTTATGACAAGGAGAAAGCTCATCTGAGCAGAATTCACCAAAAAGTCATCCTGAGACTGTTGAAGCTCCCCAAAGGGCTGGGGGCCTCACAGACATTGTTGCCTTCAACTCTAATGGAGAAGTTCAATTTTTCAGCAGCCTTTTCTGCCTCTGATACGCCATAAATCTGCTTATTAAAAAACAAACCTTTACCAGCAACCTGGTGTTTTGTACCACTCTGGTGTTGCTAGAGGTGGGATCTGCACTGCCCTGGCTGGGGAGGAGATGCTGGAGGCTTGTGTACAAGGTCTGCAGAGGGGTCAGGAGCAGCTCAGGCGTGTGGTGATGCATTACATTTCTCTACCGCTGTCAAAGTCAGTGAGAATTTGCTGCTTGCTGGGTGAAAGCTTCAGACAAGAACCCTAAGTAGCTCTACCTTAAAAAATACTGTCTAAAAAAAGTCCATAGTTAATTCCTTTCTTTCTGTCTGGATGCTGTATCCTTGAATCTTCCTCACTTATTTTACTCTTTGACAAGGTGTAGGAGAAAAGCATGCACCCCAGGGTGAATGCATAGCTGAGATGGGATTCCCTCCAGCCTCTCTGAAACCCTAACTGCCAAGGAGGTGAAGCCAGATTCATATTCTCTGTAGAGTGATCAAGAGGCTAATGTAACCCCCCTAGGGTGACCCTCTGGGACCTAGGAAACCCCAGATCCTGGCCGTTGGCCCCTCAGATGACTTCTGTATATGACCACTGTATGGATGTATGCTCAAGGGAGAGTGGTCGCTAACACGCTAGGATGAGAGGGAGTAGAAGTGGGCTCTGTCTGGGTACCTGGCTCTGAATTACCAGCATCCCTGCTGGGAGAGGCTCAGAGCTGGTGTCCCTCCTCCAGCCTATGCACAGTGTTAGGAGACCTTCCCTGTAAAAGAAGAGAGCTGATTCCTGAGCGTTCTTCATCCCCAGTTCTGCTCCTCACTGAAAAGTCAATGCTGTCCCCATCTGCTCCAGCTTTGGTGTTTGAGTGAAAGCAGCTGGAAGGTAAGGTGGCTCATCTGCAGCATACAAAACACTCCACAGCCTAAGCCCCGTGGTGTTGACTACGTGGGAGGGCTGGATTGAAACACAGGGTTTGTAAGTCCCAAAAGGACTGATGTGTGTGCTGAACTGATGAGATCTGCCACGGTGGTGCTGTGAGGGCTCCAGGACCCTCCCAGACCCCACCACCTCATTGTCACATGGGAAGTCTGCCCAGGTGCTAGATGCTGGGCAATGGGAGAGTACTGGGAGACGTCAGCAGCAATATTGCACCCCTTTGGTTGCTGCAAGAAGAAAAATCTTGTAGCTTCTTGCTGTTCCTGAGCTGATGGCTCACAGTACAGACACAAGGAAGGCTAAGAGCACAAATGCATCTTTGTATAACTGAAAATATAGTTACTAAATCCTCTTGTTTATAGCTGTAAATATACTACCTTTCCCCCATGATGCTATCATTGCCAAATCACTAGCTGTTTCCTACCTTATGTAGACCTTTTTCCTGGCTTGATGTGTGTCCTGTAGATAAGTATCATCTTTGAAGTTTTAAGCAGTTGGAGATTCAAAATCACTGGTGGAATAAAAAAGCTGAAGGGATCCAGCTTTTTTTTTTTTTTTTAATTTCTAAATGAGTTAATATTAATATAACAAAATCTGCTGCTGAGTCTAAGAGAAATTTTTCAGACTGCTCTGCCTGGAGAAGAGGAGGCCCAGGGGGATCCCATCAGGGCCTGTCAGTGCCTGAAGGGAGGTGCTGGGAGGACAGGGCCAGGCTCTGCCCAGTGGTGCCCAGTGCCAGGGCAAGAGGCCGTGGGCACAAACTGGAGCACAGGAGGTTTCATCTGAACACCAGGAGCCCTTCTGTGCCGTGCGGGTGCCGGGGCCCTGGCCCAGGCTGCCCAGAGAGGCGGTGGGGTCTCCTCCTTGGAGGCCTTCAGAAGCCGCCTGGACGTGGTGCTGGGCACCCTGCTCTGGGTGGCCCTGCTGGAGCAGGGGCTGGGCCGGGGCCTCCTCAGGTCCCTGCCAACCCCAACCATCCGGTGTGGTTCTGTGAGAAGAAACTCTATTGTCGTGAGTTGCTGGCTTACCCAGTATGGAGTGAGTTCCCCAACCACCTGGCAGAACGTTTCTTGAGGAAACCTCAAGGAAACAGCTACTCAAGAATACATGGCTATGTGTTAGTACTGTATAATAAAACGATGAAGAGCAGAGAAGCTGTGGATAAAAAGCCTTGAACTCAATGTTTTGATATATATATATTTTAAAATGAATAGATAAAGTGGTGTGAAAGAAAACAAGTTACACAAACCTTCTTCCTGGATGATTTACCAGTGAGGGTGTTTATAACTGTGCTATTGCATGTAAATCCAAGAAGAACTTGAAAGGCATCTTGGTCCCCAGCTGAGAGCTGGTTTATAGGCACTTTAGAGGTTTAATGACTGTTGTTATTGCAGCGTTTAAACCATTTATGAGATAAATGGCAGAGATAAAATCCAGATATCACTATTTCTTAGAGCTGTGGAGATACTTTTGTGCCTAGACAGGAACTTCTTACAGACAGTTTATGGAGGGCATTCACTTCTGAAAACTCATTAGGGTATCTGATCGCATCCAGCCAACAAGTGGCAGCAGAAGCTTGGTGCCCTGAGTAAAACCCTGCTCTTAATTCATACCCTGTCTCTGTGCTAGTGACTTGTGAAGGAGCTGTTTTGTAGGGTATTGTGGAGAAAGATATTCATCAACCTTCTCCTCCCATCATACCTCATCCCTATAACAAAGGTAAAATGCTGCATTGAAGACAAGTAGTCTCCCAGACCTTAGAGGGTGCCATGGTCAGGGGGAGATATCACAGGCAGGAGGCTCCTAAACTTGCCTGGCTCAAATGGAAGAAACTTGGGGGATTAGTTTGCAAAGGTTCTGGCAAGGTTTGTCCCTTCCTCTGCTCAGTGTGGGAAGCTGTCCTGCGGCAGCCCAGCCATAAGTGGTTGGCTCTTGCCCCCGTTATCTAGCTGGAAGGTGCCTGTTCGCTGTCAGCCCAGGGCTCCCGGGTTCCACTGCCTAGAGAATATATTACTTTTTTTTTTTTTTTCCTATAAAATTGCTGTTTCACCCACCCGTGAGGTTGAGAAGCTGGGATGAGGTATTGTTGGAGCACTAATCCTGACTTGCTCTTTGACACTGCTATGAAAGGAAGGTTAACTGAGTGCCAGGCAAATGGAAAGGATAAGACTTGGACTGTGAGCCCATGGAACTGGTTGTTCAGCTTTGTTCCTGCTGCTGAGACAGAGACAGGACTAGGTGTTCAGCTTCACGAAGCTATGTATCAGAAAGGCATTCATGCTTGTCATGGTGGTTTTTTCAGGTTTCCACTTTTGGCAGTGCAGCTGAATGTCACAGGGAAGATAAAATGTTTTCTAAGGAATCATTTAAGAAGGACAGCTCTGTTTGAGGAAAATGAAATGACAGCAAAAGTTGTGTCTGAGAATCAGCCTGATGCAGGACTAGTTAGTGAGGCAGACCTACACTGAAAGAGGAGGTGTGGAGCAGCCATGAGAAAGATGCCCTAAAAACCCAGAGGTGCTCTTCTCCTAAACATACAGCTGTAGAGCATGGTTATATTGCAGAATGATTGTGATTTCTGCACAACAGACAGGGAATTTCTATCAGTAATGTGCACTTAACGGGGAAAAATCTTCCGTCATCCTAAAAGATGGATAGGTAGCTTTAAAAAAAGAAAGGAGATTAATGGTGGTATAACAAAGCTATAAAAGGTTATTGAGTGGTGCAAAGTTACAGTCTTTGGTCTGTGTCACTGAAAACTACTCTCTAGGGGGTTTTCTCAGGCAATGTACAGCAACCTGAATGCTGAGGACAGCAGCTGAGGGCAGAGAATGGTTCTTTCAAAAGTAGCTGTCTTATTTCGACAAGACATATGCCTCTAAGTGGCTTGGGCACTTCTGAGAATAGTGTCTACTTAAAGGCAGGCATGCTGACACTCTGTGCTTGAGATGAGCTAATACCCTGCAGTGTTTAAAGTGTGATTCAGCCAGGCATCTGTGCTGCTCCATCACTCGAGAGGGCATCCTCTTCCCTAAGGTACTTTTGGAGCATGTCCAGAAAGGCAGCAGTTTGGGATAGGTAGCGGTGGGAGGTGGAAGGAGCTGGTGGTGGAAGGAGCATTTATATATATATAAATATACAAATATATATATATATTAATATTTTTTTTCCAACTTCATCCAAAACACTCTGCTAGAAGCCCTATCTCATTGGGAGAAAATATGTTTTCTCCATTAGCTGCAGCTGTAACAGTGTCACCTCTCCTATGCTGCATTGTGCTAAGGAGTTGTTGGTTAAGAATGGAAATGGTTCGTGTTCTCTGGATCTGAAGGTGCATTTGATAAGAATCAAGAGGCTGTGATGATGAAAATAAATAGGCCAGTTATTCAAAGGTAGCATTCCTGAAATAAAGTGTGTAAACACTTTTATGTATAACTGATGCATTTCAAATGGCACTTGTGCAAAGGAGGATTGTTGAGTGGGACCAAACTCTTCTCAGGAGGATGATGGGGGAAGGGGCTCTTCAAAGAGCCCCAGTGAACTGGGATGGGTCAGGTTTAAAATTTTTGTTAAGTCTTTTCTAACTTTTCTTGCCTTTGAGTAAGATTTCCTTCAGATAATAAGTGATCAATACAGAGAATATAAGAGAAAGTACAAACAATTTCTGGCTAACGCAAATGATCCTCATTTGTTGGGCTGTCAGCATTGCATATTACCTATGGAAAATTCAAACTGGAAGTAAAATTAGTGAATATACAATGTCAGTTTCTGAAGTTGTTCCAAGTAACTGTTGTTCTTCAGAGTGTCTTTCATCTCAGGTTTTAAAGCATTTTTTACACATTAATTTTGTCCACCTGCCATGTGGCAGGATGTGAGAAGAGATGATGATGCAAGGAAAAGAGAGAACAGTACAAGACAGGCTGCTCGGCTGTTAGAAGATGCCCTTGGCCAGGCTGAGTTCTGTCCATAAAGCTTCATGGTCCTCAGTGAAATGATGCCAACTTCCAATTATTTTCAACTGCATTCTTAAAATTATATCCATGTCGATAGCACTACAGACATGAATGAGACAAATACAGGAAATAGGGAGTTCAAAAGAAGTGCCATTAAGAACAGCTTTTCTCTTGGAAAATGTATCAACTCTGGGCCCACTTACAGCTAGTCACTTAGCAAATGTTTCAGTGCTTCAGCTATATGGGAATTGTAGGTCTAAGTAGCCCTAAATACTCTTCATTCTCCCTGCCCCTGATTATATAATTACTTTTAAGAGTCATTTATCTACTGAAGTGTCTTCTCACTTGTGAAAACTCCATGTTATTTGTGAGTGAAGGGAAAGAAGGCAATACACCACTTAACAACATATTTATGATAAATACCATGGCCGGAGCTTCAGTACTGAAAGTCTGGGATAAAAAATGGTGTCAAATAAGGCTGGCAGAAACTGCTTTATCCTTCTGCCCAAAAGCAGGCTAATGCCATGGTCCAAGGGTGTTGTCCTTGTCTGGTTTCTTCCTCGCCTCTAGTAGCAGGGGCTGTACAGACTCTGATGAGAAACCCGTTCCTATCCTGCACCAATTTCTCACTCCAGAAAGCTTTTAGCTATTGAAAACTGCCTTGCTGTGGCTACAGCCCATTAATCTAAGTTTTCTACACTGAGCACAAGGAAGAACATATTCCTTTATGTACCTGAGCACTGATCTCTCTCCCTCAGGCTGCAATGTGATAGTAGCTTTCATTTGGCAGGAAAGCTGGCTAGGAGTGGTTCTGTGCTCCTTGTTGTTGGGTATCCCCGTTTCCCTTGCTCCTGCCAGTTCCTGTCTGCCTGAGGCTCTGCCGAGAGCTCAGCAAGGTAACTGAGTGATTCTTCTGTTCTTCTGTGCTATGGAGAGTTATCTAAAGACAATCTTGGACCTGGAGCACAGATCAGCCCTTGAGCTACTGAAGGGGCAAACTGCTGTGGAGAGGCTACTTCTGGAGGCATTATAACATCAGAAAGCACTACAATATTGATATTCTGTTTTATCCAGCTTTAGCAATCTAGCTATGGACTCTTCTTAACTGGTCCATGGAACCCAGAGCCTGAAGCAGTATATAATTTGTCAGTCCCAATAACCACTTGCTACAATGGAGAATTTTTCCATGTCTTAAAATGCAAGACACCTCTTCATATTTCTTAGCATGCTCCTAGATGTGTCTTAGTGTTTCATAAAAGCGTTACAAACTGATTGATGTTCAACTTGTGACCTACTGCGTTTAAAAATTTGTCTTGACTACGTCCTTGTATTCACCCAAAGTGTCCTTGAGTATACAAACTATAGTTGTTTTTTTCTTATTATCCTCTGCAAGATGGGTTTATTTCTGTCTGAAATGGAATCTGTAGGGGAAGAAACATCCTAAAGATAGCCTGTTTGCTTTTTAACTAAGTCTCTTCAACATCGAGAACAGTATGAATGATGGAAACTCTTAATGTTTTTGTTTGTTTGTTTGTGTTTTTTTTTGTTTTGTTTGTTTTTTTAACGTTGGGGCACAATTTGGGTTGATTTCTTAGACAGTGTAATTATCAGGCATGTAACACATTAAAATTATTCCATGAAATAAGTGCAGCCCTGTAGAGAACACCCCTGGGGCTGCACTGAGCTAGAAGCCTCTGGCACAGATGTCCCCTCCTCTGGCCCCTGACTGAGCGTTAGCAATGACACCACAATGATGCCACTGCCGTGGCATCAGGAGGTGGTCCTGCTGTCCCAGGGTGGACAGGACTTTGCAGAAACATGACATCTTAAATTCTGCCAGCCTGTGGCTTACTGCTCTCCTGCATCTCTCAGCAAAGCCTAAGAAAGGATGCCTATGTGCTTGGGGAAAGTGAAGGGAGCTACTGTAGTAATGTCACCATTGCTTTTTTGAGATGTGGTATGAAAGAGGAAAAGAAAACCAAAAAGTCCTCCAGCAGATCTGTCAACCTGTTTTTTTTTTGTTTTTTTTTTTGTTTGTTTCCAGCAAGAATTTCATGAGATTCAAGAGCTTCTTGTAGTAACGGTGATGACTTCATACTTTTTTTTAATTATTTTTTATTTTTTTCTGAACTATATTTGACAGCAGAAGAACAATCAATAAATGTCACTTGTTAAATAAGCGGAAACATTCCATTCTATTTCTTAGAAGAGACCCACTTACTGTTTGTCAAGACCAAAATACTTCTAGGAATCATGAAACCTCTATCAGGCAAAACACAAGGCAAGTGAGTATATCTGATAGTCTGCTTTAAAGAATAAAGTAGAATCACAAAAAGTGGCTTGTTCATATTCTCTGCATTGCTGTTGCCAGTGCTTGAATCACCTCAAACTGAATGAAGATGTACTCTTGTGCTTACATTATTAGCAAAGGGCTTGTGTGTGCAGGCTGGAATATGAGCAAACTTGGGGCTCTGGATTTAGCCCGGTGTTTAAGCAGCCCGGTGTTTAAGCAGCATGTATATAACACCTACTTGCTCTAGGGTATCAGATTCATCATTGCTTTATCCTATAAGCCCTACATATATGAATTATAGATTCATAGAATGGTTTGGGTTGAAAGGGACCTTAAAGATCATCTAATTTCAATCCCCTGCCATGGGCAGGGACACCTCCCACTAGACCAGGTTGCTCAAAGCCCCATCTAACCAAGCCTTGAACACTTCCAGGGATGGGGCATCCACAGCTTCTCTGGGCAGCCTGTTTCAGTGCCTCGCCATCCTCATAGTGAAGAACTTCTTCCTTATATCTAATTTAAACTTACCCTCTTTAAGTTTAAAGCCATCACTCCTTGTGATGCCCTCCATGCCCTTGTAAAAAGTCCCTCCCCAGCTTTCCTGTAGCCCCCCTTTAGGCACTTGAAGGCATCTATAAGGTCTCCCCGGAGCCTTCTCTTCTCTAGGCCGAACAACTCCAACAACTTCAGCCTGTCTTCATAGGAAAGGTGCTCCAGCCCCTTGATCATCTTTGTGGCTCTCCTGAGGACTCACTCCAACAGGTCCATGTCCTTATGATGTTGGGTAAATAATAGATATCATTTTTTTTTTTGTGAAGAGGATGGCAAGCCTAAGTCTCACTCCAAATGACCTTTACTCTTAATGGTGTCTTCTAAAGTTTCTTTATACAAAGAAATTTAATCTTTAATATTTTCAAAATAGTTGAATCATTCTCCTTAACTTATTTAAAGAAGTCTGACAAAGATATTTATAAACATTTAACCTATTTTCCTTCTGAAACATATGATCTTAGAATCTTCATAAAATGCTTTGAAACTCTTTGTAATGTACCAGTAACTTACACTGGCCATGGAGTCCTAACTCTCACGACTGTAACATGGGTGTGCATGTGTCCACATGTATTTATATCTATATCATACCTCAGGTTTGGTGCTGCAGGTTCTTGACTCGGAATCTTCTACTTAAATGAACTGGCTTACATAAGGCTTATGTGGACTTCATTATATCAATGTTACTCCAGGTGGACTGGACTGAAAATTTTAGGTCAATATGAGGGCGCATATTTGGACCTTGATACTTACTGTATTAGTTTAGCTTTTGTAACACAGATACAAGCAGAACAATTCAGGCAGCCTGCTCAATTCATATAACAGAAGTGGCCAAGTATCAAACTACTATTTGATACAACTACAAGTATCAAACAAGTGTCAAACTACTATTCTTTATACTCTTGTGCAAAGCTCTTCTCAGGGAGGAAGGAGGTTCTTCTCAGGTTCTTGGAGGATTAGAATTGAAACAAACCTAATTTTGAAGCCAAACACAGCAGTGTTCTCTCCCTGAGTTCATTGGGCAATATCCGATATTTCAGAGCTGAACTACAGCAGCCTTCGCTCTCTTAATCAGCTGAAAAAAATATTTCATATCTCCTGTTGTGAGACCAGAGCTGACCTGGGCATATTTAGCATTCTATCAAAGAACTGAAAGCCTGGAAGACTTTAACAGAAAAAGTGGCGCCATTCATTACTGGAAAACAATCCGAATGAGCCTGCTATCTTAAATAATTATAACTGTGTACCTCTTCAGTGAGAGGACTCATATTTTGAAGGCTAGTAACATCTGAACAGAGGCTCATAAAGAACTGTGGCCTATAAAAATGTGACAAATTTCAAGGGTGAGCATGAAACAAAGCAAAAGAAATGTTCCTTTTCCCTCTTGAAGAATAGCAAACTGAATGAAGATGGTGGCATAAACTTAATATTTTGGAGTCAGGATGGAATATTTTATATAATATAGAACATAACATTTAACTATATCCCTTCTGGAAAGGTCTTAAACATGTCACTAAGCAGACTACTTTATGACCATCTCGAGTTAAAAAACGTGGAGAAAATAATGAATCACTTTTGATAGCCATTCAAAGGCATAAACCAGTGAAGGCAATGTTGAGGCCTGTGGGAAAGATTGGTGCTTATAAAAATGAGCACCAATCACTAATAACAGGAGAAAACAAACACTTTTTTAACCTGAAACTAGAAGCAGTGAAATAAGAAAGCATTACGAAGTTCCCATCAGTGTACTGTTCTGCAAAATCTCCTCAGTTTGGTAGAAGAGTCAGTGAGTATATCCACCGCTGTTTCTTCACGTGCTTCCTGTTCCCTTGTCCCAGAGAAGAAATTACAGTAGATAAAGTATCCCAGATTTCCCAGTCTCATGTGTGAGTGACCTTGGTCATGCACTTATACTAGATCAGTTGTTGAAGCAGTTGCCTTGATGGAAGACAGTAAGGGTAGTAAAACAGGGGGTTAAACTCGCACACATCTTGACAGAACACCTTAACCACTCTTCTTCTTCTCTCCTGCCCTTTCTAAACGGCCTTTCTTCATGAAATCCTAGTTAACGTGAGAGTCATTCTTCTGCTTTCTTTTGCTTAGCTCCATCAACAGAGTCAAAAAGCTAAAAAGCTTCTGTAAGAGCAGAGGGAGATCCACCCACGCATCCCTTGTCATTGGCATCCTGAGTAAATCTTAGGGAGGTCAACTATTAAGTTCAAGACTGTGCTTCAAATTAGACAGAGGATCCAGGGCTACCCCCTGTGCTGACAGCCCAGCTATTCACCTCCCTGGCTGCCCAGCTGTCCTGCTCCCAGCATTAGCTTCAATTGGGTTGGAAAGGCCATCCTAAACCCCACTGAAGTAGGAGAGCCAAAGCCAAGTCTGGTGTGAAAACTGCAGCATTTCAGTACTGGAGGGCAGAGCTGCTTTCTGTCCATTGTTGCATTTTTTGTAAATATTTGGAAAAAAAAAAAACAACACATTTCAGACAGGAACTTTTATTTTTTAGCAGTTGTTTTTGGGCTGACCCTTGTCTTGCAATCTTCAGACAATATCAGCAACCTGAATGGATCCAAGTTTCAAAGCACTGTACATCTCCTGCAGCAAACCAGCATTTCTGAATTTATTCATTTGCCTAGCAGAATCCCAGACGGACTGTTAGGCTGTTCTGGTTATGACGAAAACCATGCTTCCGTGAACTAAAAGTTACTGATGCATAGATGTACCTTCTGAAAATCTGCACTGTGGGAACATATTTATTTACCTTGTTAAGCTCAGGAGTCTGGTGTGAATGGCTTAACTACCTGAAAGCAACTACGTTTCTTAAGTGGGAATAAAATGATGGCTTTGAATGAGCTGCCAATGTAAAGTTATGATCTACAGCAATCAGAAAACCTCTTGAAAAATTTTAAATTTTGGAATAGTCTAGCAGGAGTTTCTTCTCTGTTTGGATACTTATATGAAGCTTATTTTTAATAAGTTCTTGGAAGCCTGTTGAACCTATTTCTTTCCTTAAGTAAACTCCCAATTTTCAGCTCCTCTCTGGGCTGGACTTAACCCTCTCACATGCTCTACTTTACTGTTACCTGTCATATCACAGCCTTGAGGGAATTTACTGTTTTTCAAAAAAAAAAGCAAAGGAGAACTAGTAGGTAGCAGCATGTTGAAAGATGGGAGATGCACACTCTAGGAAGTACAGGATGACAAATAATGAAGGATTAACTGTGGCCAAGTCTCATTTGATCAGGCTGGTGGGACTTTTCTAGCTTCTTGATGTCTTGAGTTGTGTTGAAAGCAAAGTAGTGTGGTGGGTTGAACCTAACCAGCAGCCATACAACCATACAGCTGTTTTCTCAAACACCCTCAGAGTAGGATGGAGGAGAGCAAAAATGAGAAAACTAGTGGGTTGAGATTATTGGAGTTTGCTAAGTGAAGGAAAGAGGAAAAAGAAAACATGATGCAAACTCACCACCTCCCACAAGCAGACTGATGCCCAGACAGTCTCTGACCAATGTCTACCTTGGAAGAAAAAACTCCCCAGCTTTTTATTGCTAAGTATGATATCATATGGCATGGATCATCGCTTTGGCCTGTTCAGATCAGCTGCTTCCCTCCCAGCCTATTCACTGGGGTGGGAGAAGGAGAAACAGAAAGCCTTGATGTGGTGCAAGCACTGCTCAGCAACAGCAAAAACACTGCAGTGTTACCAACACCATTGTGTTCTCAGATTCAAAGCATGGCACTATTTGGGTTGCTATCAAGAAGGTTAACTCCACCCCAGCCAACAGCTGCAGTACAACATATCGGATAACATAACTTTAATGAGAAAGCTGGTGGCAGGTGGAGAAAGTGGAGGAGGAATTTTTTTCATTTTCATCATTGCCAGCAGGAGTAGATTTACATGAAATGAAGCAGGCTTGCTCAGCACCCATGCTTGGCAGAAGACGACAAATAAGGAATTTATTTGGGGCAAATTTCTCAAGCTCCTGTTTGTCTTGAGAAATCTTACCTTTCAAATTATTTCTCCTTCTTTTTTTTTTTTTTTTGAGAGAGAGAGAAAAAAAAACACTGATAGGGTATCTCACACATGTTACTCTAGATCTTTAAAAAAAAAATACTGATTTTAACTCTCCTACCTCATTTATACAAGCATGCCCTCAAAATTCCTATTCACTTCATATGAAGTGTTGTTGGACTGGCAAAGTAAATAGAGTTTGATTTTTCTGTCTGTTAGAGTGAATGTGAAGGAGTCATAATACTTTCTTTTACGAACAGAAGTCCCCATCTCACGGATACTTTGCGTTCTTATCAGTTGCTTTTTGTGGGTTGCCTGTTTAGTGAATTGATGTGGTAAAATGTGATTGTATTTACTGAAATTACAGTGCTGGCCTACAGCCCTTTCTGTAAGCCCTGGTGCAAGGAGACTTCCAATTACTGCATCTTGCCAAGTAGTAATGAAATCAGTTCATAATGTGATGCTCTAAAGCAGTTGGTTCCACAAAGCCATTTGACTAATCGCTCTAATGCAATAAAAAATGAAAGGTTCTCTGTATTTAAAAGTGAATTTGGAAAGCTGTTCCCCTTGAGGTAATTGCCCAATAATTAGAGATGGGTGGAAGTGCAGAACCTGAAGACAGGAAATTCCTGGGTTGTGGAAAGGCTCTCCCTGCTGCTTCTATTGCCATTAAAAGACAAAAAGGTTTCAATAGGCTTTAAAGGTCAATGTAATATCCAGCTTCACTGCTAGCCCTAGTAGGGCTTCACTGTGGCCTAGTAGGCCACATTTTAGACTGCAGTCCTAGGCCTGGAGGAATACACTAACTGACTGGTGAAGTGAAAGTCGAATAGGTTAAGTTTTGCAGTCTTGGCTTCACCGATGAAACTACAGTGAGCAGAGTGATGAAACACTGACAACAGGCTGCCCAGAGAAGCTGTGGATGTCCCCTCCCTGGATGTGTTCAAGGCCAGGTTAGATGGGGCTTTGAGCAACCTGATCTAGTGAAAGACGTCCCTGTCCATGACATGGGGTTGAACTACAGGATCTTTAAAAACTCCTTCCAAATCAAAACATTCTACGAGTCTATGATTCCATGAAGGCCTGGTACCTGGTAAAAGCTTCATAAAATCCACAGCCAATACATTGGCTTACACATAGCCTGCAAATGAACAGAGGCTAACTCAGCTGTTTAAAAGGTCACTGTGGATGGCTCCTCTTCCTTGTTTTCATTTGATGGCCTCCTCACTTGTATATTGTATCTCCTGCAGTGTTTTGGATAATTCTACATGGGCCTTCTGCCCAGGCAAGGGTTTCTAGTGGTGCTCCATACAACCTGGGAATGGCCAGAGGTTGGAAATGTCTTATCCCCAGCTCAGAGGCACTGGAATCCTCCCATAAGAATGTCAAGTAAAAGGTAAACAAATTTTGACTCTGAACACCTCACTGCCTTTTTGTCACCTCCAAAATTTGGATACTGCTAATGGGGCTGACACTTCCCTCTGGACTTGTCTAAACTGTGTGTGCACTGTGCCCCACTGCAATTAAATTAAACTAATTTCTTAGGACTGTAAAGGTCTGATTCAGAGTCCAACTCAGCCTATCTGCTGAAGCAGAGTCCTGAGGCATGCGTACATGCTCTCTCTGTTAATGTTGCATGGAATGACTGAAAATGAAATTACTAATTTATCAATACTTCCTTATTTCACTATGGAGAGAGTTGTCTGGGAGACGAGGAAGAAATGTATTGGATCATTACCCATGGACTCTTTGTAAGAGTGAACTATCTGCTATGTTACTGCTTAAAGGGAGGTCCTGCCAACAGTTTTTCACTTTGTAGAAAGGACTTAATTCCTTTTTTGTGTTGTCTTTAAAGCAATGCACATTACATGTTTCATAACAGGAATGAGGCAAGATTTAAGATAAGGCAATTGTCTCAGCATCCTTCTATTGCTGCTAGTGGAGAGTGTCTAGTGCTCAAACACTGCCTGAGTGTCTACTTTGTGATAAGTATGATGTCAAAGAGTGACTTACCTGTACTTGTAACAACATCCCATCTTCAGCTGATTGACTGATGGATTTTGAGATTCAGGTCAAGTTGTAACTGTAACAACTTTCAAGAATAATATGCCTTTTCTAAGTGTAATTCTCATGAAGGCTTAAGTTTAGGGAGACCTTGGTTCTACAACTCACTTTGGCTCAGTTATTTCAACAATGCTTTTAAAATAAGCTGGAAATTATCTGAAATGATGGGTAGGGCTCACATGCCTGGGATTAATATGTTGGTGTTGGGTAAATCCCAGTGCTTCTTATGTGAGCTCAAATCTAGATTAAAACCCCTAAATATAAGCAAGTAGATATAAAATGTCCAAGATCCTATTACTATTAATGAAGATTGAGTTAAAACAAGCAATGAACGATTCAGCTGATCAGTCACTAGGTACCTACTCTATGGTGAGCTGAATTGCTCTTCAGGCTCCAGTGACTGTAATGGGAACTTAGAAGCCCAGTGCACCTGAAAGCATTAAATTTAGTTATCTTCATCTCAAAGTGATTCCTGTATGCAATGTTCCCCAGTCAATGAAGAACAATGGACACTTTTAGAGAATGCTTCATTTGACCCATTTTAGAAGTCTACCTTAGGGAATGAATTCATTTCCTCTTATCTATCAGAAAAGTGAAGTTACACCTTTAAGACAGCTGTAAAGTTAAGCAATCCTAAAACTTTACACTTCATTCAATTCCCATATTGTTATGACCAGAACTTAAACTAAACTACAGTTCTTTATATGTTACCTATTTCTTCAAAAAAGAGCTGGAAAAAATACATCTGTATGTACAGCTTGAAGCTCAGTCAAGGACAGAAAAAGCTAATCCTATCTAAAATTGATCGTTGTGCTCCTTCCTGTAAGATGTTGTCCAAGCTAAAAGTTTAGTAGAACACAAGTGGATGGGTTCCTATATGTCATGTATGGGTAGGGTTAAAAATTATGGCTCACTTCTGTATTACTTTTCAGAACTGTCACTTTAATGGTAATACCTCTTGAATTCCTAGCAGGAAGATAAGTCATTATACAAATTATAGATGTGAGATGTGCACAGTACTCTGAATGGCAGCTTTTGGAAGATGATGGACTAACAAGTCCTGTGGCTCTGGCCCAGTAAGACAATACACCTTTAATTAAATCTGTTATTTTATATATGGGCATGGAGCATTCTGACTTCTACGTTTTTTTGTGTACCATAATTTAGTATCAGTTTTATTATTCCTTTTGATACAAGTAGTCTTCAAGATGCTGTAAAGTGACGGACTACTGTCCTCTTCTTTAACTAAAACAGTATTCATTATTCTGAAAAGATGAGCTTTTGAGCAAAGGGTGTGTGATCAGTAGGTCTTCTGTAAGCCAGTCCATACAAAGGAAACAGCTCTGTATTCAGTGGAAAACCTGTGCCTATATCAAGTGATGCAAGGGAAATCAAGCATACTAGAGAAGTAAAAACTCTTCACAGTGTGCACCTGGTGTCCATTCACAGGACTTGAGTCACTAATGAAATGATGCTGAAGAATCCTTTTGAGATCTAATTATCAAACATTCACTTGACGTTAATTCCTCTTTATTATTTACTAGATGCACCATTAATTTTAGTGCTAGGCATTTGCTTGTCCCTATAGTTTAACTGTTTCTTCCGAAATACACATCAGAAAGAATCAGCCAATGGTGAGAAATAAACTAATGAGCTCTATATGAGCCTAGTCATAGAGGAGCAGAAGTCAGTTCCTATTGGAGCTGTTTCCCACTGAGGGTGCAAAAGTTTGCCTGTGCTGAATAAAATGGGATAACTGAGCTAGAGATGCTCAACTATTTCTTTAAAGAAAATTCCCTGATGTGATAGAGGTCCCAAACTGATCAGCTGCAAAAATGTTGTTGTCCTTTCTCTACAGGAGAATGCCTAAAGAAATAGCCACGTTTTATTCAAGAAGAAAAACAGATATTGGCTAACTTCCAAAAGTACTGAGTTTTACATTATATTCTTCTGCAGATCATCGTTCTGGTCACCTTGTGACTAGTGATGTAACATGAAACACCTAAACATTGAAGGCTTCAGGCACTCACCAACAGCTGCAGTGGTACCACTTGTTCTGTCCTAATCTACATCTTCTACAACATCCTCCTGAATATAAACTCTGACATTTAAAATGATACCCTTTCTCATGCTTGACTTTCCTCACCTTACTTAGGGCCTCTGAAAAATAATTATTTTGGCTTCATGTCAGGAATGGCAGACTCTTACGTCAACGTGTCCAACCACCCATTTTTATTTTTTTTTTCCTAATAAAACAAAAGTGTTGGAAAGAGTGCTTTTTGGTGCCTTTTTTTTTTTTTTCCTCTACGGATTTTATTTGTCAAGGTTTACACATTCGAATGTTATGCACACTCACATATGCAAACACTGCTATTTTGGTCTGAAAGTAGGTCCCTGAAAAACATTTTTAGAGGTTTTTTTTTAGCTCCAATTTTATTTATATAGCAATGATAGTGTGAAGATAAGACTCAAAGAGAAAATGAGACTTCCAGCAGAATAATTAGCTTTCTTAAAACAACAGGCAAACCTCAGGAAGAAGGTATAAAGGGGCTGTAAAGTGCAGGCATGCAAAATGAAACAAAACAACAAAAAACCCCACACTGCTAAACCTGGTGAGGCAACGCAATCCAGTTCTGCCTCTCCATGACTCACCGGGACTTTGCCATACCACCACATATTTGCCTACTGTTACTTCATAGCTCTTCAATTACGCAGGACCTCAGGGACTCTGAGATCCGCTTCAGGAAGAGTGTGATTGCAGGGTCTTATTATAGACCTCGACTGAGCAATTGGTGTTATCAGATGGAGACCTTCTTGGTGCTTGTGCTTCTCAGGTGGGCAGTGTCACCAGCACTGAGTTGCACCGCAGCATGTTTTCAGAAGTGGAGAATCCTGCCATGACAAAGCCCATGCAGATGTGGGGATGTATGGGGTACTCTGCGAGCATGTTTCTGTACTGATTCAGAGTTGGTAAGTATGGAAAGAGAAAGTCTCTGCATAAGCTTGGATGAGATGTTGCATAATGCTGGTTGCACATACTGGTTAACTCCACCGACTATTTTTAATTTGGGGCTAAGACTGGAAAACAGAAAATAAGAACTCTCCTCTGTTTTTTGGCATCGTTGCCTGAACGCTTCTGTCAGAGATT
Source organism: Anser brachyrhynchus (assembly GCF_964034855.1). Classification (NCBI taxonomy): domain Eukaryota; kingdom Metazoa; phylum Chordata; class Aves; order Anseriformes; family Anatidae; genus Anser; species Anser brachyrhynchus. The sequence continues at coordinate 111,065,639 of NC_137696.1, read as the reverse complement.
ATCCAGATAATTGCTCAAGTGCAGCAAAATATTTTAGAATAACTGCTCTAATTGTTAATAATGGCATTTTGCCTCAGTAAATGTGCACAACATTAGTGCCAAAATTTTAGGTGTTAGCTCATAGTCAGAGAACAAGTAGTGATTAAAGAAATCCTTTTATCTGCTTACTAGAAAGACTGCAGGTATTTTTATGATGTGGAAAGACTAATTTTTGTTTCCCTGATTATAATCTTACAACTACCTTAACTCTTACTTTTTTAGGCTGGATTTAGCATAACAGTTTTTGCTCATGGACAAAATAAACTTCTCACAAAAGGCCAACCTGCTGCCCCATGCAAGTTCCAGCTCTATCAGACTGGGATGTGATCTTTGGTCTCCTACTTACGGTATCTCACCATTCACACACAAAGCAGGATTGCTGCTGATTGTGTTTCTTTATACCTGGCAGGAGATGTCAGTCTGCCTGGAGTCACAGTGTTTCAGGCATGGAGTGGCTGGAAGTAATTTTTATTAAATGAAACTCCTGAAAGCTCTACAGCTAAACCTCACTGTGAGCACCATTTCAGCAGCTGAATTCCAAGAACACATAGACAGTTCTTTTGCAGAATGACCTTTTTCTTGGTGCAAAGAGCTCTGTATCTAGAATTACTCAGTCTTTTCATTTCTGAGATGTGCTACTATGGGCACTGAAGCCTTAACTTGAGCCAGTTTTGATATGTATGTATGACTCGGCCCTGGAAGTTGCAGATCAGCCCTCCCTAAGGGGTTGCAGGGCCATGCGGTGAGCTGGGCTGGGAACTGGCCCCTGCCCTGGACCATCCTGCAGCTCCTCACTGCATTTGGGCATCTAGCTGGCCCAGCCTCTGCCAGCTCTGAGCACCGAGCACAGCCTGGGGAAACAGGCAGTCACAGCTGCTTCAGGGATAGGGGCAGCTCACACTGGCTTAAAGCAGGTTTTTGAACAGCAGCCTGAGGCCATGGCTCTAACAATGGTATTTTTCCCTCTGTGGCACTAAGAGCTCCTCCCTGGAGGCCACAGCAAAAGCCAGTGAGCAAGGATTGCATGTCTGCAGGGGTCTGCAGTCCCAGGCTGGGGTGGCAAAACTGGTGCATCACCCAGGGATGTGAAGAGATGGAGCAAGAGCCCCATGAGCTGGTCTTGCTGCAGGAGAGAATGAAACATGGAGCAAGACCTGAAGCTGGTGCGGCTCCAAATGTATCTCAACAGGCTGTGTCCCTGGTTGGCAACTTCTGCTCCCTTCCTTTGGAGGCACAATAGGTTCGGGGAAGTGGCAGCTCAATGCTGCCCAAGCAGCAGCACCCAAGGAGTAGCACCTTGCCCATGTTTTGTCAGGGTTTGTGCAAAGTCCTCCTTGCTTTTGAAGCTGTGCATGGGCAGCTCAGCACCATGACACTGCTCACTTACTCCCCACCCTCAGAAGGACAGGGGTAGAAAATAGAATGGAAAAAAGCTCAGGGGCTGAGATAAGGTCAGGGAGATAACTCAGCAATTACCATCACGGGCAAAACAGACTCAGGAAAGGGAGATTAATGTAATTTATTGCTTATTGATAACAGACTAGAGTAGTGAGAACCAAAAGCAAACTAAAAACACCTTCCCCCCATCCACTCTCTTCCACCTCCTCCCCCCAAGCAGCACAAGGGAAAGGGGAATGTGGGCTGCGGTCAGTCCCTGACACTTCGTCTCCGCCGCTCCTTCACGGTCACTCTCTGCCCCTGCTCCCCGCGGGGTCCCTCCCACGGGATGCCGTCCTTCCCGAACTGAGCCTGGGGGGCTGCCCACAGGCAGCAGCTCTTCAAGAACTGCTCCCACACGGCTCCGTACCACGGGGTCCGTCCCCCAGGAGCAAACTGCTCCAGCACGGGTCCCCCACAGGTGGGCGGCAGCTCCCCCCAGACCCCTGCTCCTGTGTGGGCTCCTCTCCACGGGCTGCAGCTCCGGCCCGGGGCCTGCTCCTGCGGGGGCTCTCCATGGGCCGCAGCCTCCTCCAGGCCACATCCACCTGCTCCACCGGGGGCTCCTCCACGGGCTGCAGCGTGGAGATCTGCTCCGTGTGGGACCCCTGGGCTGCAGGGGGACAGCCTGCTCCACCAGGGGCCTCTCCACAGGCACAGGGGAACTGCTGCTGCGTGCCTGGAGCACCTCCTGCCCTCCTGCTGCACTGACCTTGGGGCCTAAAGGGCTGGGTCTTTCACCTGTTCTCACTCCTCTCCCCCAGCTGCAGTTGCACAGCAGTTTTTTTGTTTGTTTGTTTGTTTTCCCCTTTCTTCAATTTGCTTTCCTAGAGGCCCAACCAGTGTTGCTCCCTGGCTCAGCTCTGACCAGCAGCAGATCCCTTTGGAGCCAGCTGGATCTGGCTCTGATCTGACAAGGGGCAGCTGCTGGGCTCTGTTCACAAAGGCCACCCCTGCAGACCCCTGCTACCAAAACCTTGCCGTGTAAGCCCCATACACTGGGATGACCTGACCATGACTGACTGTCCTCAGTAACAAACATGGCACCACAGGGCTGCCTGTGCCCCGGTGGTGAAGCCATGTAAGCCACCACAGGCAATGCAGGTGCTGTTACGTGATGTTATTTTGCCACAAGGCAGGGGTAAGAGCCAGTGAGTACAGCAAGAAACCCATTGCTGCAGCTCATTTGGGACTGGTCCAAAGTCCATTAAAGGCAATGGAAAGACTCAATTTTTCCACTGCCTTTATTATTATCCTTTATTTCTGTCAGGAATCATGTTTTTCAGTGGATGGCACACACTGTCACAAATCAGTAAGAAGAAGCAGCAAGTATCTACTTAATATATGGTGCCTAAAGGTTCGTATTCAAATGTGTCTTATCTAGCCAAAGCACATGATCTGAAAAGGCTATTTCTGGACAAAGGTTTCTGCAGACTACTGCTCTGTGTTTTACTCAACAGTTTACAACCTTTCCTTCTGAAGTCAAAATCTCAGACTTGAGGCTTACGGGCCCTCTGAAAAATGCCTGTTATGCTATATATATCTACTAATAAAGTAATAACCAGCGTGCTGGAAAACAACTTTCATTTAAAGGTATTTCAGGCAGGTCACAAGTTAATTATACAAGCGGTGATTCTCAGGCATGTGAGTTATTGTTGTTAGTTACCTCTCGGCTAACGAGGAGCCTGGCTGGGGGGGGGGGGGGGGGGAGTTAAGCTGAATAAAACTGCCTATTGCTACGTGCCTCATCCCTGAAGAGGAGGATGAGTCCAGCCCTGTGCATGCTAGCCAGCTCCCTGCCAGCTGCGTGCTCAAACTCTCTGTTCCATGAAGACGCACGTACTACCCAAAAGGTGCTTGCTCATTTGGGTGTCTTCAGATCACATTAAATAGGTAGTAGAAAACTCCAACTGAGTTAAATACAACTGTTTTGGAAGAAAAAGCTAATATTAATCAACCCAACAGATAATACATGTAGCTGCAAGAGGGTATATAAAGCACAAGCCCTAGAAGATGAAACTCGCTGCTGCACTGAGCTGGGAGGTCTCCAGGGGTACTATTTGCCCTGAGAGCCATCGCAATGTCAGATTTTGTATCCCCAAACTTGTCTATTTGTCCAGTCCCCAGCCAGAGGGATGATACACCCTCTTGCCAATGCAATGTACCTACTGCTTCAAAAAGGGACACCCTTCCTCCAGACTGGGCCACCTTCCAACCCAAACTCAACTCATTGTCTGAGGTCAACTCCAGGTGCCAGCGTTTGCTGCTGACACCACTTCCAAAGACACAATTTTCTCTCACAAAAGAGAGGAAAAAATATTGGCTCAGAACTGGATGGATAAAGGAAGAATAAGAAAAAACAAATGCTGCAAGGGAAGAAAAGATCATTTGGGGTAGGTCAGAAGCTTGCAAAGCCAATGTGCTTCCTCCTACTGTTCGACAGTGGGCAGGAGAGGTCCATAAAGACTAAAGTTGCTCCTTAGGTGTGCACTGGGTCCCGTGTATGAAGAGGGAGGTTGTTGCTGAAGTAAAAATATGTGCCAGGCTTTAGGATCAAACATGGAATTGGTACAGAGTGGTGGTCACATAGGCTGCATGAAGCGCTATTAGATAAAGACTTCTGAGCATCTGTCACTAAGCCTGTGACCTTTATGTAATGTATTCTTGCTTACTGATCATAGTAGAGACACAAAGCCTTATTCATATAACTCACAAAATCCAGAAAGACAGTCTTGAATAATTTGCTTTTGTATCTTGGTTTAGCAATTTCAGTTTTGGGTTCACACAATAGAAAGCAGAGAAGACAGAAGACCTTTGTAAATAATAGTTGTAATAAATACATATTTTACTTTTTCTTCACAAAACAATGTGTTTTGGGCTTCACTTTTCTTCATAATTCCTCTGGCTTTCTTGCACTCATGAAGAACCCCTCCTCCTCTCCATTCAGGCAAGAAACCAGAAGGTCTGCATGAGGTCAAGTTGATTAGCTGAATAAATCAAGTTAGGAAATGAAGAATCACCACTCTTCAAAGAAGGCTTATGACAGAAAAAAAGCATTTCTCTTCGTTATTTGATTTTTATAATCAAATACACTCAAAACACTAGTCTTGAAAAAAAAATTAATCATCTAGAAGTCAGGATAAGTTTCTGCTGCTATTTTGTTAAATGTACTTGCCTGGGCGGGATCTGTGTGGCTTTGAATCCTGACTTAACTGTGCTAGCTATGGCTGTGGTTAGAGGCTGCAGAGACAAGCAGTTCTAGCAGGCAGGTCTCCAGGGGACGTAGAGCTGACACAGGTACACATGATGCCTTTTGTTGTGGGTTAACACACCAGACAGCTGAGCAACATGTGGCCACTCACTTGTTTGCTCCACAGTAGAGGAATGGGGGAGAGAATCAGAAGAGCAAAAGGGGAAAAATTTGTGGCTTGAGATGAAGATATTTTAATAAGTAAATTAAAGTAGGGAAAAAATGTTAAAACCAAGAAAAAAGCAAGTGATGCAAAGCACGATTGCTCACCACCAGCTAACAAACACTCATACAGTCCCAGAGCTACAGTAGCCCTAGCAAATCTCTCCCTAAGTTTTATTATTGAGCACTATGCCACACAGTATGGGATATCCCTCTCATCAGTTTGGGTCAGCTGTCCGGGCTGTGTCCACTCCCAGCTCCTCGTGCACTCGTGGTTGGCAGGGCAGCACGAGAAGCTGAAAAGTCCTTGACTTAGTGTAAGCACTGCTTTGCAACAACTAAAACATTGGTGTGATTTCAACACTGTTTTCATCGCAAATCCAAACATAGCACTACATGAGCTACTATGAAGAAAATTCTCTCTATCCCAGCCAAAAAACAACACACTTTTGCAAGAACGGCTTGCTGCCACACAGCTCTCAGTTTGAACCAGAGGCCATCTGAACATGTCCCCGTTCTTCCTGGGGTTGCAGCTACTGTTTTTCACAGCCCCTGGGTAAGAAACATTAAGAACAAGATCAACTCCAGGATTTGTGCTGCCTCCCATGCAGAAGTGTGGAACGAGGTGGCAGGTAGCACCTGGCTATCCTGATGCGGGAGCTGCAGGATCTACCCAGCCTGGCTGCTGCCCTTCTGTATTAACTGTAGCTGGAGAACTACCTTGATTCAAATAATTACAGTTTTAAAATAAGAAGGCAAGGTGGTCAGGAAACAGAATGTAATTGTCAGAAAATTAATTTTCGTTCATACTCTGGACAGGGGTTTGCTTTCACCTCTCTCAGACATGTGACTAGTTACACAACTTCAATTATTTGATGAGTCAAAGATCCTTTATGTATCAAGAAGCTAACAATATAAACTGACATGACAGATTTCTCATCTTCTATCCCCTTCTCACCCTATTCTTCTGCTTCTCCTGGTATTGTGTACACTGGGGACTGCAAACATGAAGTGGGAGAAGCTCCTTTTTTTTTTTTTTTTTTTCCCAGTTGGGAAAAGATCTGCTTTCACCTTTCTGAGCATGTGACTTGTTATGCAAAATTAATTATCTGGAAAGTTTGAAATTTCTTATTATCTCCTGAAACTAAAATTTGATTTCTGTATTTCAATAGAAAGTTGAAAATCTTGCCTGTGGGATTCTGGCAAGCAGCAAGCTCTTTGCAGAAGAATGTTTCTGCTTTCAGTGATTCCCATTTGAATATTAATCATTTTGATTAATATAATCAGTTGTTAATCTTGGTAAAACTTAAGAGAAGGGGCCTGACTGCCTGCCTTTTCACCAGCCTGAGAAGGGGGCAGTCCCCCCTGCCGCAAGTGCTGCTGTGCTGCTCTAGGGCTACCTTTTGTGAAGGAATGAGCGGTACCGAAGGAGGAGCTGCTGCTGTTCAACAGCCTGAATACACACTCTTTATATGGGGGATTTCAACTGAAAAATTATTCGTGACATCAAAGGAAGCATGAGAAATATTAACCTCATTAACCATTAGGTCAATGATGCTGATTTTTCATTAGAGTTACACAAAATGTATTGAGATGCAAAACTGATTACTTCTGTATGAGCATTTCTGCATTTCGTATTTTTTACATTTACAAAACACGGAGAGTAAAATTCTCTAATGAGAGGCCATTGAAATACAAGTGTTTTCCTAGTTTAGGTGACAAATTTCATTCAAGCTTTTTGTGTATAACATGAAGATAAAGCTGTGATGATCTGCACAGTAAAAAAGAACTGAATGCTATGTCTAGTTCTGTTCTTTCTGTGTGAGCCAAAGTGGGATAAGGAGCCCAAAAGCTCTTTCTTATCTTGTTTACTGCAGCACATGCATACAAGTAATAGGGCATAACAGGCTAGCCAAAATCGAGCAGAGTAAATCTGTTTGGTAAACAGATTTATAGAGGGGACTTGGACTACAGATGGCTGTCATCCGCTATCTGGAATAAGGGTGATTGTTTTTTTCCTAAAGCATCACCACTTTGGAAGCATTGTCTAACTGCTATTCCCACAGCTATCAATACAATTTTCATTGCAGTTGTTGGAAAGAACGGCCACTGGCTTCAGAACGAGCAGGACAGGGTTTGGCAAAAGGAATTTCACCCAAATTCCCACTTCCCTGGCACTGACAACCTCTCCGCTAGCTTCCCTGTCTCTTGGAAGCACACTATGGACTTTCAAAGGTTTGTGTGCCATCAACTATCAATGCCTGTCTTTGGTTGTCATTGACAAGCAGTTCATAGTGGTCCCTAAAGACCAGAAATGCAATGTGTTGGAATAGCACAGCACATCCTGTTTGATGTAGTGTTAGTATTAGGTATTATTTCAACATGTATTATTAAATGTTCTTCATTGTGCCAATTGTATTATCAGTAATTTTGCCATCTGTCCTTACAGTACTTACAGTTTCCTTGTGATTTGTTTCTAAATGGTGGGAGGTGAGGCATTTATCATGGTCTTAGCACCTTGTGGTTATCAAATTAATAATCTGGTCAAGTTTAGTTGTGCAGTTCTTTAGTATGTGAGCCTGATCCTGGAAGGACTCTCAGGTGGGAGACCCTTGGTTTCCATCACTATTCTGGCATGTACTCATTCTCCAGGGCATCACCCTTTTGAAATAACGTGCATCTTACCTGGTGGCACCTGGCACCAGAGGACCTTGCCTGAACAGATAATATTTTTTTAATATGAAGTATTAACTGAAAATTTACCCTAGACTGCAATAAAGAAAAAGTTTGCTGAGCATCTCATTTTTTAATGGTTTACTACTAAAAGTTGATCTTAGGCCTCTGTTTTCACCTTCTTCAGTCTCATTTCATCCCGAATTATCTGATTTCAGTGGGTAAAAGTTTTTCATTTCTCAAGTCCTCTGTGCCAGCCCTCATGGGTGCCAGTAGCACAGAGCTGCCAAACCACACAGCGAAGCCTTGTCCTCTGAGCACCCTCAAGCAGTGAAGATTATTGGTCCTAGTGGTGACAAGTGACGATGTTATTAAAGATAATAACTTGCCAGCTCCCATCTCACTCTCTTTTTCTTTCTGCGGTTGCAGAGCTCATGAAAACAGCTAGGCAGCTGGGCAGTCAAGTATGGGTTTGTCCAGACCAGGGAACCTCGCCACGGGAAAGTGTAGAAGTAGCCTCTGAGTACACAGAGGTGACTGTTTGCTCAGCCTTTGGTACCTCCTTAGGGCTGCACACAAGGCTAGTCCAGCATGTGGGACCCAGAGGTGAGGAGTGTAGCTGAGCAGGGCTCATTCATTTTAAAGCCTGCTCAGAAATGTTATCTGCTTTTTCCATACTGGCCTAAAGTTTGTCAAGAGATCAAAGACCTGTGTTCAGTTCCTACCTCTTCCTGAACTGAAGGAAATCCACATCCCCCTCCCAGCTAAGTGCCTTGCCCAGCAGACATATGCCAGCAGCTACCTTCCTTGCTTTTGAAACAAAGCTGATGGTATGAAGAGCAGGGAGAACTGAAATCTGCTCCCCAGTCCCCGCTTCCAGGGATGGAAATGCCCCTAACAGCTGTGGTCTCGTTGGGCTGGAGCTTGGGCTGCCAGCATGCAGTCACTGGGGTTCAGAAATGTTAAAGCAACCCCTTGCATTATTCCCAGATCACAGCAGATTTCTCCTTAACTTGTACAGGCTTGGATGTATATATTGATGTGGGACTAGGTGACCACTTCATTTTCCAGTTTATACAGATAATCTATACGGATAATCAAATTGCACCAAATTCTATCTAAAGTATCAAAGTGGATAGTCTGAATTTTGCCAGGAAGAAAATGGAAACTGCATAGGACTTGCTCCTAAAAAAAAAAAAAATTTCACTGGATACAGAGAAGCAGAAATAGGACATTAAATGTCAGCAAACCAAACACAGAATGCATCAAACCTTGTTCTTATTGCATTCAGATCTCTGGCTGTATCCAAAGTGAATATATTAGCAGTAAAATGTTGGACTGCTCTTATGACGTGCTATTTTTTTCATTTAACTTTGGGAAAGATTTATTGGCAGCTACTCCTACTCCACATTGTTAACATTTTGAAGCATAGGAACGTTTTATTAATTTGGGTCATTTTTGTTAGTTCAGTGGTTTACTTATGATAGACATTACTGAGACTATAAAACTCAGCTGCACAAAAGTCATTTGGGAACTGAACTAGTAAACTAAGATAGATTCCAGCAAAACAAATTGAATAATACAGAAATTTTTGTCAAAGCCAAATGTCAGACCTTAATACTACATGCTGACAAAAGTACTGTACATGTTTATGCAGTTGATTCATTGAGAAATACTAGAGAAGAGTTGAAAAGACAAGCACAAATAACATACCTTCAAGTTTTTTTTTTTCCCCTCAAACATCAAAATAAGAAATGACAAAATAGGTAGGATTTAAGTCAGACAGCAGGAAGAGAGCATAATTATAATTTTCAATTAAATTATGGGCCTGAGTCATGATAAGCACTAAGTGACTTGATTATCAGATGGAAATCTTTTGATGATCTGTGAAATAGAACAGCTATTTTTCCCCGTATGTGTCCCAAACTAACGTTAGTGCACCAGCAAAATGTATGGTTCCTTTCTGAAGACTTTACAGACTACAATCACAGTTCCAGTGTCAGGAAACGGAAACCTGAGGGAGACTCACGTAAGAACTGGATGCATGATAGTATCGAAGCACACTTGTTCCGTGACTGAAGCTACTCATTGCATGCAAATCACTGAATGTCTCAAATATTTGGTATGTCATATCAACCTCAAAATATTTTTTTTCTTCAGTTTTAGAGCAGAGGATAGGTTACCTCATATTTGTATCCTCAAGTCGAAAGGAAGCATTTTAGAGCTAGTGAGGGTAAGAGAGGGAGATCTGGCGGGGATGGCACTGCATGTCAGCCCACTCTTGGGTTTGCTGATGGGTCATCGAAGAGCTCCTCAGGCTCCTTATGCCAGGCAATGGCTCCAGCTTTTTCAGGATGATATAGCCAGCCTCCAGGCAGTTGTGATTAGGGAAAAGCCAGCCTTGGTGAGCCGCGCTTGTCCAAGAGGTGCAGGCTGGTTCCAGCCTTTCAGAAGCCGTGGAAAAAGAAACACACCAGGCAGCAGAACTCAAGGAAGGTACCAGGTTCCTTTGCTGTAGTTTCTTGTAGCTGGCGTATGAGGAAGAGCACAGATCTTGTCTACCTGTACTCAACCCCAGAAGGATCAGTAATCATGAATCCAGTGATCAGGGGGCATTACACTGTGTTTCTCACCCTTCATTTCTCCTCCAGCCTTGTGAAGTTCTAAATAACTTGAAGTATGGGAAAAGTGCAAATACAAGTTCTGGTCTGTTTTCAGTTCTATCAAGACTGGGTTTCCTTTCAAGAAATTCAGGCTGTGATACTCTGAACCTACCTATTTCTCATGAAGAGCTGAAAAAATGTGATAGATGTTACCTATTTTCCATTAAAGAAGAATGTATTTAAAACAAGGATCACAAGAACACATACAAAAAAGCAGTCTTGAACTAAGAATGAAGCCTGAAATGAGCAGCAGCTGTAGTTCACAGGAAACTGAATTCTCATTGAAAATCTAGCATGAGAAAATCTGTATCTGATGAATGGCTGATGGAAAAGAGAGGCCTGGCTATATGCAGCATGGACCTTTGCTTCAAAAGAAATGTTCAGCTACAACTAGAGAATTCAGGGCTGTACATACCACGGTGTGCTTCTAAATCTTACAGAAAATATAGAACATTTTTCCCTACGTTATCACTCCTTACCTTTTGCGGAGCATTCAAAAACTATTTCCTTTCACTGTGAAGAGTTGCACTAAGGGTTATAATAAAATACAGTGAGTGCAGTCTCTTTACTAGTCTTAACAGTTTGACAGATCTCTTGGGAGAGAAAACAAAATCAGAATTCAAAAATTAAAAAAAAAAAAAGATATTTTTCCAAAACATTTGCATAAAAAGAATCCATTGTCCTACAAAATTTGCATGATGTGAAGGATGATTAAGAAATCTTCTGTGCTCTTATTTCAATTTTTGTTCAACTCTATTGACTGTAGAGACACATAAACCTTTGCTGGTATCATCTAGCTATCTGCCAGCTCTCTACCGTGAAGCCGTATTAAACATTTGCGACTCATGTTGATTTCCCTTCATAAAGGGCACTTGGATAGCTTTTTAGAGGGATGATACTTCAGAAAAATAGCTTCATGCTTGCAGTCTGGAGGCTGGCAAAGTAAACAACTTAGATGTTAAATGCCTCCCTTTTTAACAGCTTTGACACCACAAAGGTGGTTCCCTAACTGGTTTGTAGGTGAGTAAACTGGGATTCTTTTGTCTCCTCTCTACCAAATGAGATTGCTCCTCTGTTTGCAAGGCCATTCACTACTATCACTCTGTAGTGTTAAATTTAATTACATTTATACTTTTTAGGGAGATGGGACCATTGCTCACAAAAGAGAAGACTGCTCACAGAGAGACTTCCACTGAGTCCAGTGGGTGTTGGAGTGTCCTCCTTACAAACCATAGCATGAAAAATTTGATTTAGCCAATTTGGGCTGAAGTGACAGTACAGCACAGTCACAGCTAACTAATGGCAAAGTTTATGGGATATCGGCAATGACATTTTCAGTAGTTCAAAGAACACATAGTTTACAGCGTATCACTTGTAATGATAATTACAAAATTACGACATTAATATAAAAAATAATTTCACCTAATTGAATTTTCAAATGGCTAATATATCAGCTGGGAGACAATGAGAAATAGATCGTGACCTCATGGGAAAAAGAAGGAACTCTGTAATGCACTGAGAACAGAAAATGCTAAAATATAGGAAAAGCATTTGCTGGCTAGCATGATTAGCAGCAAACTGTTGATATCATTGCAGTGGTTTGCTAGTTCACATCCAGCTAAGGCAGGTCTTAAGATGTGCCCATAGGTCTTTCTGTGGGCTGAAAGAATAGGAAGGTAATGGCTTTGTTCCAGCCCTACTGAGCAAGGGGTTGGGATAGAAATAAAGGCATGTGTTACCATGGGCTTTGTAGGAAACTCAGCACCAGTCCCTCGCTGATGGTGCTTCACACCACGGCCACCTTAAAGACTCTCTGGTCTATGTTGGAGGGAATTGCAGATGTGCAAGTGCTCATCCTTGTATTGGATCTTGCATTGGTCTCATTTAACATCTTGGTTTTCTGGAAAAAGGGACCAGTTTGTAGATAAAGAAAGACTGCAATTCTCTTGAGAACAGAGCGATAAGGCAAGAGGATGGAGGTTAGTGCTGCAGGCAGGAAATTACATAGCAATGTTGTACTTGGAAAATGCAAACAAATATGTAGAGGAAATGTTTGCATTAAATAGGATAGCAAAACTTAGAAGCAGCAAATATTTATGTACAAGTGTTCAAGCAAAAGCTGAGAAGGTATTGATAATAAATATGTCAGATGGGACAAGATGATGCTGACAAAATTAAACTTGATTTTGCAATGTGGTAGTGCTGTGCATTGGCACAGCTATGATCAGTGGGGCTGCACTGTTCAGGAGCTTACCTAGTACCTTTGTTTCAAGAAGTGCAGCCAGAGCAAATCTGGTGAAATCAGCTCTGTTTTCCACTTTGGTGTGGTGATACCTTACGGAAACTCAAGCCGAGAGTGCCGGTTCGTGTGTATGTGGTGCTCAGATGTGGATGGTGATGATGGGATGCTAAAGTGTAGTTGGCAATTAAAACATATTTAAAAGGTAGGGGATTAACAAAAAGAAAACAAAAGAGATATTGACTGAAAACTGAGCTGTGGTTATGTAGCGTGGGACAGAGGAATCAGGGTTAAGGGAGGCAATGTGGCAGCAAGCACTTGAGAAACTGCAGCAATGGAAAGTCAAGGCTTGTGTAGGATGACATTAAGATAAGGAAAGTTTTGGAGGAATATTCCCCAGAAGAGTTGGTGAGAATCTCATTATTTCTGTCAGAAAAGCTAGAGAGGACAAAGGGCTTCAAAATACTTCTGAGAGAAAAATGCTGCCCAGATGGAAAGACGTGCCTGGAGACATGACATTTTTCTTCCATTTCTAGATATGGCAACTCTAACCTTCACAGCTGCAGGCAGACATATGGTGCATCAGGTTCTTATCTCTTGGCAATAAAGTGACATCAGTTATACAGCAAGTATATCAGGATACTTTTGACAATGGTATGTTTAGGGCTTAATTAAATAAATGATGTGCAAATCGCAGCGAGTACTGATAAGAAAGGAGCCTACATTCATAAACAGGTTAAAAAAAAAAAAGAAAAAAGGTTATTTGTGTATTTTTTAAATCTACATTTGATGATTTACTGCAAACTTTACTATAGGTGTGATTAGGACTGGCAGCCTATACAGTGCTGTTTTATTCGTAGTTTTTGTTGCTGTTTATTTTTTACTTTTTTAATTAATTTATTTTTTTTCAGAATGCTAAAGCAATTGACTACAATGGAATTGAAAGAAAACTTCAAATGACTCTGTGAAAAATGTTGCTGAAGTAGCACACACAAGGGAATTTGTCAACCTATGCAGAAGGAGAAATGTGCCACTCCAACTGTATTATCTTCTCTGGCTTGAATACAGTTAATAGGAGAGAGAAGAGTAGAGAATTGGGATTTGTGACATGCTACATGTAAAGAAATTTTTCATTTGAAAGAAGCAGAAGACAGAAGGAAGATGAGGTGGCCATGAAAAGTTGTACCTGCAGGGTCAGTACCAGCAAATCATGGTCGTGACTTACTTTCGTGCTTTGCACAGCACTCTGGTGTGCATCTGAAAACCAAAGATATAAATATTTAACAGCCTTGTAGCTATCCTTGTCCGCTCACTGGCTAAGGCAGTGACTGAGATTTGAAAAGCTTTGATCCCTCCTAACAGAGTGTACCTTAAATTTAATTCAGCATTACTATTAAGCAGTATTAGCATAAATGATATTTTTCTAGGAGGCAAGAGTAGCAGAAAAAGCCAAATAGAAAGGCCATTTTACACCTTAACCATCTTCTTACTGGAAAATTCTGAATGGCAAAAATTAATGGTAATTTTTAATGTGCTTTCATTGGCAAGAGAGTTGCAATATCAGTTCATCTGAAGAAGTATACAGGACAAACAAGAAAATATATTCAGGGCAAGTCCCAGGAGATATCTAATTACTTCTGGAATTAAAAACGAGCATTGTAAGCTGCATGGCAAATTACTGAGACAGTTGCAGTGTGATGAGGTTTCCTAAAAAGTGCTTCCTTAATTATGCTATAAAAAATATGCTTAAATCATCAGCATGCTAACTTGGCTGGTAGGTATTGGGAAAGCTTATTTGACTTTCCCTGATAAACTTATTTAGCCAATTAATCCATTATTCCTGAAGATTCTCATATCCCAAATCCAGCCCTGCTCCCTTACAAGGGTCAAGGGAAGTCCCTGGTACTCTGTTCCATTTAGAAGACACTCTGGAAAAAATACAGAACCAAACACCACATTCATAAGCTCTGAAAAGACAGGCTTTTTAGTGTTTGCTGTAATCACCCATCATTAACTCAAAATAGGGTTATGGAAGCACTGGACAAAGGAAATACTTTGTGTGCCATGAATTCACAAGATAAAATGAACCGAGGTAAATACTTTGTTACCTTGGTTTCCTGAGTTCTTAAATTTGTAAGGAGCTTGGAAAAGGATGGGAAAAATCCCTCACCATTCTGTAGAAACAAACTGAATGAGTGGTAGTAAGAAAGGGCTGCTCCTTTCACAGTTGATTTGAGTCATTTTTTTTCTCACCCACTTAGCTTTTTTATGTTTTATTTAGCAAAAATGTTTAAGGAGCTGAGCATCTTTCTGCATTTTGCATTTACACAGGCAAAACACCCTAGAGAAATGAAGAGAAATTTTCAACACCATATCAGGTAAGAAAGAAGCTGACTGAAGACAAGGATCTGGGGCATGGTTAAGGGATGTTTCTGCAGTAGTTGTACTCACTCCTTTGTGATTGGTTTTGGCTTACATGATTGTAACTACAAAATAGCTTGAACTGCAGGTGATACAATATCTCTTCTTTTGGTGGAAGCAGAAAAACTGCTCCAAGCCATTTGCTATGGAGGTGGCAGAGATTAGTCAGGGCCCTGTCTCATGTTCAGCATCATGCTTTGACTGAACTTTCCCAATCCCGCTTTTTTTATTACCTAAAAACTGACTTTGCAGACTGAGTTCTTTCTGAAGAGCCTGAGAATGTCTTGTCACTGAGTTTCATGGTGCAGTCACACGCATGTGCATCAGTGTGCTCCAAGTGCAGCACTGGGGTAGTGCTCATCATCACATGTTCTGTTTTCCTTTCCTTATGCAACACGAAAATCTCCTATGTAAGCTTGGAGGCTGTTTCAGGTTGCTCTTGGATCTCTTATAAACCTGATGGAAGCAGTTAAAAACAAAAAGAGCCCACTTCTGCTCAACCCTCCAATGATGGGAGCTGTCATCTCTACCTGTTTTCAGGTGTTCAATTCCCAATCCAGTCCCGCATGAAGCTAACCTGAGTACAAACCCTGCTCTGACTTGGCTCTGGTCTGGGTTAGGGAGCACTCAGGAAATCAGATCACGTAGCTCCAAGATGTTCACAGCACCTGGAGAGTGGTCACTCATTGAATTGTTACGCCTCACAAAAATGGAACTTCAACTCAAAATTTGCTAGGCAGGAAAAAGACTTCTTACTTGCTGCTACTGCCTTGCTTTACAAATAAAATAGTGGTACTGAAACCCTGGTAGTGGTTTTGAATTCCAGTTTATGACAGCCTGGTTCAGGGTCTCATCGATTACCATAGTTCAGAGGACAGCGCAGTTCATGTGGAAAGACTTGCTCACACAAATGTTTTCCTCCCCATCTTCCAAAAACCCCAAACCTCACTGGGCTGCATCCAAACCACCTGCTGGAAGGACCCTGTGGTCTGGCCTCCCCCAAACCTGATCTGTGCAGAGCTGGTCTCCAGAGAAGTTGTAGTTCTCCTGGCTGAGTTTTGTCAGGGAACCTATGAAGAGTTACACACTGTGTCTGAGGTAGGCTCCCTGACTGAACACACAGCCCCAGCTGCTTTAGGAGCAGAAACTTTGCGTCTTAGGCTGGAATCAAGCGTCCTGATAATGCATGAGTGATCCTTCCTGTACCCTTACATGAGCAGGACTGCTGCTGTGCAGGACCAAATGGGTTGGTGCACCTGTCTGTGTGCCCTGCCAAGCAGCACCAGTGGATGACAGAAGGGGTTTGTTCATGCTGCTGCTGTCCCAGCTGCTCACTGAAGCAGCCAAGGCTAAAATACACATCAGAAAAGCCTTCTGTCATCTTTGCAGGAAATTTTTATTAACTGCCTATGAGCAGATGCAGTGGACAATGTCCCTCTGGATTTTGAGAACACCATGTGGGTGATAGACAGATTAGGATTTTCCAGTTCACCCACCTAGATAGAAATAACTAGTCCCAAGGGAGAGCCCTGCCTGCTTAAACTGCACACAGTTCCACAGATCTGGAGGGACTGCTATAGGATACTTAAGAATAAAAGAGAAATTTCACCAAAAAACAACCAACCAACCAAACAAACAAACAAAAACAACCAACCAAACAAACAAACAAAAAAAAAACCCCGACCTACCTAGAAGACAGCAGTAATCTTGAATTCTGGCTTTATTCTTGGTTAGAAACAGAGAAGTGCACAAGAAACCATTAAAATTCTACTCCAGCATCAAATCCAGTTTGTGTTAAAGGTCACCTCTCTTTCCCATTTAAGTAACTTTGCACTGGGAAGTTTTATGAGTGGTGTGTAGTCAGATTTGTTGTTGAAGGCTCCTGAAACAATCTGTCACCTATCCAGCCCATGGTGGAATAACGCAGCTTCCTCCCACTCCTTCTTAGGAGATATTTCATTCTTGTGTTTGTGCACTAATCATGTGGGGTTTATCTCCTCCCCTCCTTTCTATAGGTGTCTTGATTAACATTTCTGTCCTACATTGCAATTAGCACATCTGGCTTCAGTCAGCATTTTTCAGCCATCTGATATCACAGTGGTGTAACTTTAAGAAACAATGTATTGAGAAAAATTAAGATATTAGATGATATAATATATCATTGGTCATGAATATTGAAAAAAAAACACATTCCATATTAAAAACAGAAGATAAGAGTGCCAAACCCATGGAAACACCGTTCAATAAAACTCCTTGGACAGAGCAGTTAAAAAACTCATAACCTGTCATGATGCTGATAGATCACAACTGACAGAGCCCAGTTTAGTGTTCAAAAAGGTGATTTTTTTTAAAATATTAATTACTGTGCCATTTACTGTGCTTTACCCTCTACTACTGCAGGTCCCATATCCAACCCATATATGCAGAAGATATCCTATATGCACTTTCATATTCTAAAAATAATAATATCAGTATTGTTTTTAATATATTTTGTATTTCACCATTCCCATTTCTTACTGCAACTCCTATCGTAGTTGCCCTTTGTTTGTGGATGGGTTTGATTTTAATGAGGTAGCACAATGACAAAGAGCCTCAGCTGAGCAGCTCATGGGACAGGTCATTAACCTTGCCTTGCTGGCATCATTTTCTCATGTCACCTCGCACTGTCACCTTCTGGCTGTAATTTACTCTTTAACCTGAAAATGTTTCTGAGAGAGAGAGACGCACTAAGGTCTACCAGAATGAATAGCTCACTTTGGCACATCGCTGCTGTCAAGTGGCACTCGGCACCTCTTTGCTGTCCATGTGTCTGCCGCCCTGGTCACCCCGCCATGCTCATGCTGCTGCCTCTCCCCAGCAGCAAAGAGGACATAATCCAATGCAAGGACAAATCAGAGTGTTTTGTTTTTTTTTTTTTTTTTTTTTTTTTCTGGTTTAATAATGGTAGAGAAAACCATTTGAAAATCTCATGCTGTTTTATCAATCTGTGGGTTTTCTTATCTCTTCCCAGCGATTCCTCTCCACTTAGTGTTTTGCATCTGAGATTTCATCACGAAGTTGTTGTTTCAGCACAAGTCCTTCTTACAAACCAGGAGCTGGGGTTTACAGGAGCTGATTTATAGTCAGAGTATGTGAAAATTATTGTGAGGTGAGTGAAAGGGGCTGGACGCAGGAAACAAAGTGTCTGTATGGTTCCCTGATCTGATGAAGGCTGGCAGAATGGGGAACACGGTGTGTGCATGCAAGGGAACTTGGTTTCTAGCTCAGAATAGACTTGGGAAGAAATTGTATGGCCTATAGTAAGAAGCTCTGGAAGTATGACCTTAGAGTTTGGCTGGACAAGGGGAAAATAAACAAATAAATAAAGCTTCATTTTTCATGGGCAAAACACAACCTGAAAAGTGTCAGTGTCTGTTTAGAAAATGATTTTGATGACATCTTCAATTACAATTACAAAATGATTTAGAATGAGATTTTTTTAACCATCTCTTGAACGCTGCAGAATTATTCCTAATTTTTTCCAACTTGGATCCTGATTTTAAACATCAGGGAACATTATGGAAATAGGTATCTGATTTGTAGAAGAGACAGCAATGAGAACACAAGTGAGAGGCAAAGTCAGATAAAATGAGCTTCTATTTTTTACTCTGCTGTTGACATTGAAACTTTTGACAGTTCCTTTAATCTGTCTTTTCTCTGTCATGCATAGGTAGGGCTGGAAAATCTTTTCTCGGGAATATTTTCCATCATCAAACTATTACTTTTTCTACAAGAAAAGGATGAAAACACACACAAAAAGGACTTTTTCTTTTCCTACTTACCCCAACTTTTACTCTTCCAGCTTTTGCAGAGCTGAGAAATGGTAAGAGAGTGTGAGGAAAAGAAGGAAAAGAACATATTTCATTTTCAGAAGTAACACCTTCCCTTCTGCATGCTTGACAATGCTTTCCCAAGACAACACTTTCTCTTGAAAAGTAGCACTTCTGAGACTTTCCTACTGTGTCACAGATGGTAAGGTGGCAGGTGAAACCCACATAGAAACTGCACACACACCTCAATTTTGCAACAGGAAGCTTTGACAAAAATCTTCCTGACACTTTTCTCCTTAATTTATGTATATATGTATGTATATATATATATGTGTAAACTATACCTCTGTCTAAAACTAAACTTCTCCTTTAAAACAAGCTTTTTGTCCTCTTCTATTTGCAGATGAAAAATATGTTAGAAAAAATGTTGGCTGTCTCTCACCGTGGATGTGATAATGTTCTCAGACGGCTTCTATAATAGGCTTCTTGCTTATAAACACTTCCTCCTCCCTGCAAGAGAAGAGTTAACCTCAGAAGCCCAACAACCGAAGTCAAATTATTGAACCAACAGAAAGTCCTAAAGAGCAAAAGCTGTCTTGGGGTAAGATACAGGATTTCAGAAAGCAACTGATTTTGGCCCTGTCACCTCACTGTGCAGCTAAGAAATAGGGTAAACCCTGCTGCTTTGGGGTGCCAGTGCTTAGCCATTATGCTTCCATCAGGAACAATGTTTACCACTGAAATAAAAAGTTGATCCCATCCTTGTGAAGCTGTGAATGTGCATGTGGATGTGGATGTGTGACATGGGCCTACACCTGAACGCACCAGGCCCACGGCCTTCCTGAAGCCTACAGCCCTCTCCTAACCAGGGTAATCACATGTGAGTATGTGTTTCCTTATTTAAGCTGGCACATCATGATCAAATATATGAAGGTATCATCTGCAAATGGTGCTTTAAACTGCCTCCACCACATTTTTATAGAGCAGTTTGGCTGTAGCAAAGTGGCTTGGCTAAATAAATATCAGAAAAATGCCTATCCAGATGATGCCGAGCTGGAAAGAAGATCTCTCTCTTGCAGACTAGGTTTTACATAATCATTTCAATATTCCATTTTAATATGCCCATGTATCTATGGATGAATCTTGATTGTTCTCAAGTGAAATATTGTGAATCAAATCATGATGACAGTCGACTATTTAAATGTGTTAGGATGTATCTGTAATGCTCGATTCCTATGAATGACAAAATTAACACCTTCATTTAACTGTGTTGTTCTCAGAGGAAAAGAGCACACTTAAGCGCTCCACGGTGCTATTTACACCTGCTTAATTACTTGTATTTACAAATTGTCTAAATTACCTTGCCATAGAGGAGGATGGGGACCACAGTCCATGAATAAAAATGAAAAGTTCAGACTTCAAATGAATTTTTTCATTCAGAGGTGATTCAGAGGTGATTCAGAGGTGTTTTCATATGAGAAAAACCCATGGCTGTTCATACATCTTCCTGTCTTGGAGCCACAGACACCTTGGTTTAACTTGAAATTTTTATTTTAAGTCATGTCAGCAGGCAAGAGGGAGTGTTATTATTATTCCTTCTTATGGAAGTAGGTGGAGGAGCTGGAAATGTGTCTTCTTTGTCATCTTTGGACTTGACGTAGTGTCCCGTGATATAGTGATCCTTATCCATCTGCAGAATCATAGAATACCCTGGGTTGTAGGGGACCCACAAGGATCATTGAGTCCTACTCCTGGCTCCACACAAGGAGTCCACTTCCAAATTCAAACAGTTCTGGTTGTTGGGCTGACTGGTTTTATTTAGGTAAGGGCTCAATGTGAATATATTTTGGACCTGGTTTTTGAGCTCCTGAGTGTCTCCAACCTTTATAATGGGCCAGATTCTACTATAGCTCCACTCTATTGAACGTCATGCCAAGATCCAGATTTCTTGGCTAGTTTGTGGAGCAGCCTCGGTGGAGTGTGTGGCTCTGCTGGGCAGCCCTCATCTCCTTTCTACAGCAAATACTGGGATGAGGTCCTGATTATCACTTATGGAAATCAGAACCCAAAGACTTTGGCTCAGGATCTTTGAAAACCAGCATGCTTCTATTTGTTCTAGAGAGGGCAGCAGTTTTAAATGAGGTGCTTTACACTGCTTGCACTTTAAGCTCATAGTGTGTTTTGCAAAACGCTGAGTTCCAGAATGGCTGTGGGACAGAGAACTAGGATCTGAGGAAAGACTTCAGTGGAAAAAATGAGAAAGCATATGTCATTTGATTGATTTTTTTTTTTTCAGGTGATACACTGTATTTGGAATTGGGCTAGATAAATATAAAGGATTGAGTAAAGATAATGCAGGCTAAAAATAAAACATTTATATATATCTACATAGAAAACAAAAGTACATTAATAAATCTCTAGACAATTTCTTACTGATTGCCTCATTAAGTACCCCAAATTATAAGCTTCCTTCTCATTCCTTTTGGTAATTCTCAACTGTTTCTTTATACCCTATTTGTAAAAGAGCAGAGAACACTGAACAAACATGGTTCAATCAACTTGATGAGAACCGGAGAAATTCTTTAAAGTCAGAAGTAGAAGAATAACTGTCCTTTTATATTGTCTCCTTAGAAATTATATATTAAAAAATATGTCTCCTCTTCATGGCTTATTATGAGCAATTGTAATCTATAAATGTATTCCAAGACAAAATTGAAGTTCACATACATTTTTTAAAATGTTATTGAGTCCTAGATGAGAGTACTGTTTTATTAATTGAAAACCCCCCCAAACATGGAAATCAATTTCTTGGTCTCATTAACAGAGCAAATGAATTTCTAAAAATAGTTTATATTTATCATAACAGAATGTATATAAATGTAATGAAATCACATAAAAATGAAATATAGATGTTGAGATAAAAGTCTTCTGATTTAATAGATTTTTTTAGGAGTTCACAGATATATTTGCTGTGAGCTGCACAGCATTCCTGTTATTTCCACTCTGGTGAACAATCACAGCTATAACATCTCTGTAAATTGAAACAATTAGTAGGGTAAACAACTCTGAGACAAATAAGTGAAATTTATTCAGCTGAAAAAAATGTGGAAAGCACCATTTTATCCTCTGAAAAGAGATAACCAGCAGCTGCTAGGTTTATAAAATGGTGAAGGCGATTAAAACCAGCATATTAGCTTGCAATCTGCATAGCAGCAGAGGGCTGCTCCCTCACTTTACTCCATCCAGGACTGTTGTTTGCAGGATAACATATCTTTGCTCGGTACAAGTTGTTGGCTGCATTTTAAACAGTGAATAACAACATCGGCAATATTTAAAGCTCATGTAAGATGATGAAGCACTCACAGCTTTTTCTGTACCTTCATTCTTCCTTGCAACATCCCTTGCAGGAGTCAAGGAAGTGTTACTATCTTCATTTTTCAGCTGAGAAAATGAGGAAGTGTGGTAGTAAGGTGCGAGTGCAGGTAAGCTCAAGGGAAAGAGAAGGTGCCAGCCCCAATTCCCCTCTGAGCAGCTGCCCTGGTCAGGGTGCAAGCACTTACACAGCACCCAGGCAGCTCTGGCAGCAGGGGCTGTGTGGGCAGAGCCAAATCTTCACGAAGACAGCTATCAATGCTTCCACCTCTCTTACCTACATCTTCTCTACGTGCAGTGTTATTTTGGGTTTGTCCTGTAAGAGGAGTAACAATAAAGCAATCTCATTCTAAGATAAGGGAGATTGTTATGTGTGTGTAATTTCATTCTGTTTTTAATCCACATTCCGTCTTTGTACAAACAAACTCATAAGTAAAGCAATTAATATTTGCTGGGCCAGCAAGGAATACTGCTCAGGAACAGGAGACTGGCTTGATACCTGAGTGGTACGTTGGGATTGTACAAAGCACAGCTCCAGTTCCTGGTTCCCAACAAGCAAAAAGCACCGCTGTGTTTTGTGCTGGGGAAGTTCTTCAGAACAAAGGTCTAGGCTGAATCACAGAAATGGTCCTGATGAAGGTTTTGCCTTTTTGTTGACCTATTTGTCCCAACAATTTTGGCAAAGTGACGAAAATAGTTCATCAAAAAACCCTCAGGTCAGCTCAACCTTAAAACCCCCACATTGAGGTTTATGGCATTTGGGTTAAGATGCCCTATGGTATGTCATTTTGCTTCCATACTTACAGCTAATTGCATGATGCTTTTAAAATATTACAACCCAGGAAAGAAAAGTAAAATAATTTTGTTATATGTGCATCATTGCAGACTCCAGAAACTACCTGCCTTTAAGTGGAAGTACTTTTAGAGACCCCCATTAAGACGACGGGTCACCGTGCTCAGCAGCCCTTAGCAAACAAGGTGGAAGCAGAGGAGGTGAACTGTGTCTGGGAAGAAAAGGAGGCATAAATTGGCCCGATTTAACCTCCAAGACTGGTACGGTCTCTGTCCAGCTTCACTGGTATTTTTACTGACAAACCTCTACAACTAAAAGGCCTCTCAGGATTAAAATAAGGCTAAAAGTGGATCAACAGTGGGTGTCCTGCCCTGGCACACAAGGTAATCCCTGCAGATAAGTCCTACAGCGGGTTGTGTTCAAGAAAATACGCAGCATGGTGAAGGCAGGATGCAATATTTAGAACAAGCCTGTTGCTGCTTCAGAAAGTCATTGTAAAAAAATACCGATAACAGAATGAACTATTATTGGTGTGGAAAATGTCTGAGGGATTGCAGGATGTTTTGTGCCCCAAGTCTGCATCCAAGAATGCTTTGGTCTTCGTGCTTCATCATTTTCTCATGGAGAGACAAGCTGTGGTCTATAATGATGCTCAGCAGATGGTCTGTGCGAACCACATAAATAGTTGGCATTTTTCTTACGTGTAGGGAGCTCCCAGTGTCTGGAAGTTAGTTAAAATAATTCCATATCCTGTGCAGAGCTGGTAAGAGACTGAAAACACTTCTGATAAACATATGGAAATTCTGCAGTGTATCTCTTGTGTGTCTGAACTATTTTTGACTTTCTTTAACTTTCAGGTAGAAAAAAAAATACCTAAAAGTGCTACTGTTGTAGCATTGAGTGAATATTAAGGTTTAGAGTGTAATTGAAATTTTATCAGAAATCAAAATATTTTGTGGAAAGAACTGAGGTGGTGTACTGGCCACCTAGGGTCCTAGGCTGGAGGTTTGTGCAAACAGAAGATGACAAGTATTGGACCATGCCACAGGCTGACGGGAACAAATGGCAAGCCACTGATTTTGTTATCCGAATCATTCAGGATTGTCAGCTGAGGTGAAGAAAATATAAAGGCAATTGGTGCATTTTCTTCGTACACAACAGTATGGGAAAAGCTACAGCTAAGCAAACTATTTTCCTTCCTTGCTTGCTTCCTACATAAACAATTAAGAAAAGTGGACATCCCCATGCGTCAGCTTCACAGTATATTTTTCCTGACGAAGTGAGTTTGTTTATGTAATTACTTCTGCAATACAAACAAGGGCATTAATGGTGTTTAAAAAGAATGGCCTAATTATATATTTTTAAGTGCTAATTTGTATTTGGGCATTAAACCTTGCTGCTAGATGCAGAGTGATTTCTCACTTATTATCAAAAGCTTCCCTGGGAGCCTCTGCAGTTCTTCAAGGCCAGGTGTGATGGTCTGCCTTCTCTCCAACTGATGGCCTTGAAGGCTAATCAGATCTGATGGCTGGGGTTTCATTAACATTTTAAATGCTCCTAGCTGGTTTTCCACCTCTGCTATTATTATTTCAAGATTTTTATTTCTGGGAGTGTGCATCACTTTGAAGGGACATTCTTGACGCGTACCTTTTGATACTGCATGGGAAATGCATACATGCAGCGTGTTTTTTCTCCATCCACCATATGATTTGGCAGCCAGGTTTACAGCGTGTACCTGGTGGGACATGGTGCCTGCTCAGGAATCTCCTTTTTCCCTGCTTTGCCCTGGAACGAATGAGATTTTCTTTGTTTGCAATTCTTCAAAGTGAAGCCCATGTATTCCCACTCCAGCTCTGCTTCCATACAAGTGAGCAGGTCATATCATGGATTCAAAGGGCTAAGCTAGGCTTGAGGTGAAGATATGTAGAGGATGAATTGAGAGAAGGCAGGGCAAGGCAAAGGGAAAATAGCCATATCGAGTGCCTGTAAAAAAAGGTCAGAGTTTGAATGAGTAAAAAAGACTTTAGGGGTACATGGGGCTCCTCCGTTTGGGCTAGTTTGGAGACCTCTTCCCTTACAACGTGAAGGTCCAGGGCACATCCCCATCCCCACTAGGCCTGGACTAGCAGCTGTTTTCATAATAAGCACCCCAAACTGTTCCTTTGCCAGATCATGAAACTGCATGCAGAAGCAGAGTGTTTCTGAGTTTGCTTTTTGAAAGCAGGCAGGAAGTTAAAGGAGATCTTCTGCTTTGATTAAAATCAAATACTGCTTCCTTGTGTGTACCTAAACTCCACAATTCTCTTCCCTTTATTGTATTAAGGAGAGACTTTCACCACGGAGGAGTATATGAAGCAATAATTAGCTTTTGAGGTTGCTTAAGTGCCAAGCTTCTGTCAAAAATAATCACATGTCACTCCTTAAAAACAGTTTAACAATGATCAAACTACTTTAGTCCAGCTATTAAATACATTTTCGAACAGCTTTTTAGAAGTTATAAATAACTTAAAGCCAGCAAAGTAAATGCAGAAAACCTGAGCAGAAATCAGAATAAAGCCATTGTCTTTCCCGTGTCACTGCAACTGCTTAAATTCACAGCCTCAATTCAAAGATGACAGCTTTCTTTCACTGCTTTCTAGGAACTTTAAATAAGGTTAGCTTTTTTTGATTGAATAAATTCTTTACAAAACAGCAGTTTAATTTTATTCTTTTTTATCAAGCGTATTTCACCAAAATAGAAAAATAAAGATTAACTGGTAACTGCCAAATATCTGTCAGGTTTTGTTGTCAGTTCCTGTTCAACGGCAAGATGATTTTAGCCCCATTCGGGTGATATCAAATAGTGTCTGCACTCACATAGGATTAAAAGATTGGTTTTATACCAATGAATCCTCCTACATAGCAAACAGACACTGTCTGCAGGTGACATATCATGCTAATGCCATTCACTGATGAAAGTGCTTTCATCTGCGCAAGTGGGGGAGAGCAGACATTTTAGTAAGCTGACCTGTTTAGTCATGGTATAATGAGCTATTACTTGGGGCTGTTTGAAGACGTAGGGGAAGCCTCACACCAGAGATAGCCTGAGAGGTAAAACACAACCTATTTATTAGTGGGAAGGATCCTTAGGGACGATGGAAATGGGAACAGCGCGATGAGCTCTGGGCTTGAGGGACGCAGGCTCAGCAGGGCAGCCGCTAACTAATACTAATGAAGTACCTGGCTCAGCAAAATGCCCATCCCTTTTGTCAGTGGTGGTAAAACTCTCATTTACTGTGGTGAGACCAAGGTTAAATAATCAAAACCACAGGATTTTCCTGCCTACTTTCTTCCTGCAGAGCTATGTATCTGATCTAGGTTGGCACACACAAGTTTAATGGAGCTACATCAATTTACACTTATACGTCTGATAATAAGTTTAAAAGCAAACAAAAGG
Source organism: Anser brachyrhynchus (assembly GCF_964034855.1). Lineage (NCBI taxonomy): Eukaryota > Metazoa > Chordata > Aves > Anseriformes > Anatidae > Anser > Anser brachyrhynchus. The sequence goes on along the minus strand of NC_137696.1, from coordinate 111,039,345 downwards.
TGTCTGATAGATGACACAGCTGGAAGCAGTATTATATTATGACTTGGCTCCCCTTTTTTTTTACATCATTCTGCTGATAGACCTTTACACGCTGCTTGATTTGCTGTCCTGTTACATTTCTTATTTCCAAAACTAACAGAGTTCTCCAGTTGCTGCTCTGTAAAACAAAGAAGTTTCCTCCAGTATAAGGCATTATAAATATATATAAATTGTGTCATGGGGAAGCTTTCAGTGCATTCTTCTGCTTTGTAATTCTCATGATTATAGCACAGTGACATTTGCATGGGGCAGCAATTGTACCAGGAATACCTAACTATCCATCCCACCCAATGAAACAAATATATTTTTTTCTCCTGATTTGAAGTCATGAAAGAATTAAAAGGACTGGCAGTTTTTAGGGTGCAGTGGGGAACAGGCCGGCAGTACACAGGCATGTGAACATTTCACTAACCCTGTTAAGAGCACGTTTATAGAAATGCACTTTTCTTAGCAATGTCATCGACATAATAACAGCTGCAGAGCCTCGTGTAGATATTGGGGAAAACAGCAAAAAATCACTTTGTTTATTCTATTCTTTTTCCTTTATTTTATTTTATTTTATTTTATTTTATTTTATTTTATTTTATTTTATTTTTTCCCCAGGATTGGTTGTATTATCGACCACTTGCTGAGCATCAGTTGGGTTTATTTTAGTGACCAAACAGTTGTTCGGGAATCTTTAAAGCCTACCATGCCACGAATTTGTGTGGCTCTCCATAAAGTCTTTAGACTTAACCTAACTCCGCGCCTCACCTAGATTAGGCTGAGCATCTGGGATATCTCTTGATGGTTTTACCAAAAATAGAATTTTTCCCTGGAGGAAAAGGAAGGGAATTATCCAGTTGTGCTCTGTTTTCTGCCAGGTCATGCAGGGAGCTTTCTTCCTGTCACATTAATAAATAATTTATTGCCATGAGAAAAGGCAAGTAACAGAAAGGGAATTTTTAACTCAGCTGTAGGAACAGAGCTGTGTAAGGGACTATTTCAGCAGGGGAGAATATGCTTTTTAGTCACTCCCAGGACATATGTTATTGAAATAATTGTCCAAAATCAGACTCATTAGAGAAACATCAGTTTGCAGATACTACACTGCTGGCTTTGGTCTGACAGAGGTGCTGACAATATGCAGCTCTGCCCTGTGCTGCTGAGCCTCCCTCCAACCGGCTGCTGCTCCTTGGCTCTGCGCACAGGGAGCAGCCAGGTGGGCTGAGCACCAGCAGTGCTGGGCGTCTGGACCACGAAGGATTCGCCCCCCTGGTAAAGGCAGACGTGTGGGACCTGCATTTGCATCACACACGGAGGCTGTGCCTCTTTCAAACTGGCAGGCACTTCAAACTTTCAGACAGCACTTCGCTTGGGATTACAGCTGCAAACGACGTCAATCCTCAGCCAGGAACAGGCAGAGAGAAATTCTCTTTTTCCTTTAAGATGACAGCACAGTAACCTTTTTACCTTCTGCATTTAGCATAGTAAAGGCTGCAGAAGAGAACAGTTTTGCAAAAGATGCTTTCCGGCACTGTGAACTGAGCTTCAGAGCACTTTTGGCATATGATGTATGCATGTGATTTGCAACCTGAGACATGCTTAAAAAGAAAGAAATTTAAAATAATTGGTACAACAGCATCGTTTTCCTGTGAAGATGTCCTCACTTGGCAGGTGAGCCAGTCACCTGCAGCACAGCTCCAGAAGCAGATACTCACAAACCACTGCTTGTTCCCCTTACCAAACACATACATAGACAGCAAGTTCTTCCCTTCTTCACATTCATGTGATATTTTCTGCGTTCGGAAAATACTTAGTTCATGGTCCATTCTACATGTTATCCTAGGAAGTGAAATGAAATATTTGTGTGTATAATGAAAGTTTGCACTGATTTAGATGGGACTGACCCTACTGAGGTCTCTGGAAAGAAACTTTTATCATGAGGGCATCATTTTCATTTATCATCAAGGCATTATTTTCTGTCTTGTGATCTGCCAGCTAGGCAAACAGAAATATTGGGTGCATATTCTCCACCAACTAACTTAGCTCCCCAGCTCTGGCCCAGATCCTGGCTCCTGTCTGTCTACTCTGGGTGAGTGACATTTCAGTCCAGGGCCCTCCTTTTGGCTGAGTTTTGCCCAGTTCCGTGTGACACAAAGCCAGGGGTTGTTTTGGGGGCAGCTCACAGTGACTGATCCCATCCATGATCTTCCTATATACTCCCACAGGGTCCTGTAGTTACAAATCTCCATCAGGCTTTACCTTACTGCATGTACCACTTGCCTTCAACATCATGGCATGAAGCACTCCACTTGCCCTGGCTATGCTAACACCCTCAGATTCTTCCAAGTTCTTGGAATTAAAAAATCATGAATAGTCATAGTAATGTTTTAAGGCCATTTACCCAGAGTAGACCCAGAGTGGATCCTATGCAATATGGCTGTGGTCATATTCTGTGCAATGGGCTAGCCCTGAAGGTCAAAGATTGCCTCTTGAGTTGGTGTAGATATAATCCTTGAACAAACCACATTTATCACAAAGATGAGAAATCACAAATGGCAAAAGGATGACCTAGGCAGAACGCAGGGAATTAAATGCTGCTTAATGACACCGTCAGACTATCAACAGGTCAGGAGTAATGTGGGATCCTTTTAATAATATTAATCCTAATAAATTATGTTTGACTTAATGTCATAAATGAAATAAATAATATACAGAAAGCCATGTATTTCTTACCAAGAAGATAATAGTAAATAGTTGTGCACAAATGACTGTGCATCTTCCATGGCTATTTAAAGCACTGTATCACTATCCAGGATATATGGATAAGTGAGAGATCTGGTTTACTCTAGAGTCACTAAGAGTAAGATGTTTATAAAAACCAAGTATATTGTGTGGCTTGGTGACAAGAAGGCAGAGGGTCAGTGCCAAGTAAAATCAAACGGTCTGCAAGAGGTGTGACACTCAGTGGACAACTGCACAAAATACAGCTTGAAAGCTTACTCTTGTATGTGTAGCAAAGGGGAAAAGCAAGTCAAGTAGAGAGAACAGCAGGAGCTAGGAACAGGAGGGGTACAGTATAGTGCATAAACAGAATACTTCATTTTAACCTATAATTAAGATGTGTAGTTTAAAATTATACTATATATAGCATTGTTCTTTACAAAAAAAAAAAAAAAGAGAGAAGCTGGAACAAAACGGTTGCTGAATCACGCTGGCTTTGTTGGCTGCTCAAAAAGCTATCTGGTTGCTGAATGCTCTGAGGATGCTTTCCAGACACCTCAGAAGCGAGAGGAAGGATTGTTGCTCTGATATTGTCTAGCAAAAGCAAAACACAGCACCAAAGAGAATTTGGGCCTCTTGAGATTTTCTCATCATCATCTGCTATTCCAGAACCTGGAGTCAGAGACGATATGAGGTGATTAATCTTGAGCCTGAAAATAGCTGGGTTGTATCACATCTGTTTGCCCAGTTCTTATTCTTTCCTCTGTATTTTCTTATAATTCCTTCCTCTGTACGGGCCTTTGCTCTAACATTGGTATACAGACATCATTATGTCGGATTTCATTTTATATAGAAAATAAATTTCTAATCTCTGTTGTCGCATAGAGTAAAGCATGAAACAGTCACTCCTACACTTCTAAAACCCAAGTGAACACAGAAGAATTCCATTAATTCATAAATCTTACAAATAATCCAGTCTCATGAAGTTTTAAAGCCATATGCATGTGATTAGTGATTGAGGTAGTCAGTCTGGGATCCTTAGGCCAGTTTCAGACAGTTCAGATTTTGAACTTATTTTTTAAGACATGTTTACTCTGGAAATTGCATTGAGGGTGTGCTGTGTATGTAGATTTCATTTCCATTTATAAAGTGAGACCTGGCAGATGTTGAGACCTGCTCCGCACACAGTAAGGGTAACCCTATGGGGTGGCAATGCTCGGAGTCTTGCCGTTGTGCAGAAATAAGGCAGAGTGCACAGCTACATTTTATATCTGCACGTGAAGTCCCTGTGCTCTTGGGCCCAGTACACATAGTTGGCCAAATATTCAGAAAAGTATAGCAAATGAGTAGCTTTCGATGCTGGAGGTGATATTAAGAGGTTAATAGCCCTCGTTCAGTGACTTCGCTTTGCATTCTTCTGTCTAAGGCATTTAGGACTGCAGTCTTCACTGAACAAGCAGGATGATGACTCCAAACAGCTCACAGTGGTGTATCCACACAGCTACGGCCCTGGGTCTTCTCTGAGGTGCCCAGTGCCACTAGTTACTGGGCATAATCATTGCTTTCCTTTAACCCAGACCAATGTCACCTTCCTCAAGGCAGTGGGAAGAGCTGTCAGAGCTCTCCTGGAGCTATGGCTACATCTCTGCCAGGGAACCAGACAGGACCAGGGCTTGGGCTGGGATACCAGCACGTGGCCATCTCTGACGGTCAGCACTCAGCACATCCCAGCACGGCTTGGGCCTGTGCTCCCTGGTGTGGCCCTGGGTATGTCCTGTGCACGGAGCATTGCTGGCAGGCCACGAAAGCCAGGGGCAGTTAACTGTCTCCAACCCAGTGTATTTACAGGTACAGTCATATTTTTTAAGACCTGGCTTTTTCACACTATACTCTCTGGCACATTGTGTTGTAGAGCAGTTGCCCAGTCTGATGAGACACTTAATGGGCATAAGCCAAGCTTCTGATGCAAATTCCTGTTCCCACAGCTATTCACATCAGTCTTTACAAAGCAGCAAGTCTAGTTAGACCAGTAGAATTGCAGACCAAGAGTTTTTTGGCCCATCCCTACCTCTAACTGCCTGAGCTTCTCAGTACCGAGTGGCCTCCATCTCAGCATTCAGCTTTGAGTACAAGAGCTATCGAGTCACCTGCACAGCTCCCTTCCTCCAAGGGCTCTCACTAGCTGATATACAAAGCCAATCCTGAAACTATAGCAACTTTTCATCCCCACACCCAGCTGTGACCCCAGCGTGTCTCCGTAATTCATGGTGTCAAACCCCTACTGATGTCCTGTGACTCCCTGGCCAAAGGGTAGCAAAGACAGAGATCACTAGCTTGGTACCAAAGTCTCTTCACTGCAATATATTTTCTCAAAGAAATCCTTCCAATTTATTGCCTCTGCTCAATACTAATGATAACCATCATAAAATTGTGGCTGTATATTACATTTTACAAATGGATTTTGCAAACATACTGTTGACATTAGTACGTAACTACTCTCCGTATGTGTATAGATATATATACATAGAGCAATCATTTCATTTGTTAGCAGAGTGCACCCATTTCTGGCAGAGTATATAAAAGCTCACATTATGTACTACACAGCAATTTAAGATAGGAAATAGACTGTACTCTATTGAAATTATAAAGATATTTAGTCAGGAAGAATATTATCATGTAAGATAGAATTTGGCCAGGAGATGAAAGCTAATCTTATTCTACCCAGTGGCTACTTAAATTCATATCTGAGTATGAAGAGATATATAGAAAGATATGAAACATTTATGAAAAATTGCATATTATTCCCCCCACATACATGCACACAATTTACTCTTTGATATAATGTTTTGCTTTTTTGTTTGTTTTTACTTTGCAGAGTTGCCTTTTTATTTGGTAAGATCAGGAAACCTGCAAATATAAAATATGGAGAGCCTGTAGTGGATACATTATCAAAGACTGCGGAGGCTGAAGAAAGAAAGAGGCAAATGCAGAACTGTGCTGCAGTCTGCTGGAGCTATCAATCTCATATATAAGCAGCTTTACACATTTCTTGGTTCCTGACTTCACAGCAACCAAAACTAAGGTAAAGAAAATAGCTAGGCATCACGCAAAACCTTTTTCAGCCAAGGCTAATACTAGCTATCTTCTACCATTGTGTGGAAAAGCAGAAGTAGTAAGAGATACAGAGAAAGTCCAAAATTTGAATAACTTTATTTTTTTTTTCCCTCAGATACTTATAGTTACAATAAGGAACAATGAGAGAATATGCAAGAGTTATGCAGATTTACCTATGGCAACTGAGTGACTAAGATGCTTATTGTTATTTTATGGAAACAAAAGTAGTTGCAGTCTTAAAAGAGTGGCAGATCAACCCTATTTAGGCATACTTTTTTAAATGGGTGCTCATCAGCTGTTTTTTTGTAGGAGGAATCAATTAGTGGAGCCGAATTGTAGCTCTGAATAGTACATCAGCAAAAACAGATGAAGCAATCACAGCATCAGCAACTATAATCTTCTCCCCAGGGAAACAAAGGCAGTTTTCATCAACTTCATAGGTTGCAAAGGCCAGCAGGGAAAGGAGTGTTAAATGTATTTTTCTATATGTTTTTTAGTGTTTTGGTAGTAGCACAGCAGAATTGAAATCTGATGGTAAATTGTACGTGCATCGCTGGTTTCCTTGCTAATTATTGAGTATTGCTATTTTAAAGATTCCTGCAGTGTAGTCAGAGAAATGTCAAAGAGCTTTGCCCACCCAGTATATATTTTTGATATCGTGCTGGTTTTAAAAACCTGGTTAATTACAGTGAATTTGTGAAGGACAACAACAGTTTCAGTTAGAAACATGAATTTATGAAGTTCAAAACAACCTGTCAAATCCTATTACCATGAGTTTCAGCCTGCCATTAGGAGCCTGCTCCAGTCCCACAACTATATCCTCTTTGTTGGAAACAGGCAAATGGGGAAGAGTTGCCTTACTTTACTCTCCATTGTAACGCATGGTCAAGTTCCCAAGAGATTAAGAGAAACGGATCTGGACCATACCACTCCCACGTCAGGGTCAAATCCTGTGTTGTTTTTCTCCAGTCTTTTATGCAATGCAGTTTGAAACCCTGCAGGTTATTAGAACTTCTTTACTTCATCTCTTTATATTCAATTTTGAGTGTGATTTTCCATAGTCTCCCCCAAACCCAGCCTAAAATCCTACTCCTGATGCCACCTCCCCTCCTGACTTCCTACCAAAAACCCCTCAAAATGTTCAAAGGTTTAAGTAGAGCACTGCCATAAGACCTTCCATGTTTTTTTGTTTGCCAAAACACTTCAGCTAGCACATGGTAAGAAGACTTTCCCAAAGGGAGTAGAAGTGTGGCATCCCAGAAACAAAGCCATACACCCAAATACTGACTGGTGCCCCAGGGCATGGAGCACAGAGCAGTACCAGACCTTCTTGACCTCTGATAAGGTTTTTGGGAGGAACACACCTAAAATGATAGTTACTGGACATGGAGAAAGAAGTTTAGATGTTCAGTGTGAGAACTTTATCTAATTTTTTTTGTTATTTATTTTAACCTAGGTATAATTTCAGAGTTACATTCAGCTAAGTGTGTGCAGCTCACTGCCTCTAGGCATCTTACTGATTGTGAAAAATATAGTCAAGGTTAAATTTTCCATTATATGTATTACAGACCTACTGAGATTAGGTAAACTGGTGAATGTGAAATGTTAATTTTAATTGGTTAATTAATCAAAGTATCAGCTTCTGATCTCCCAGCCAGTAAGATTCCATATGTTAAGATATTAGTCTTTGATATGAAATGCAGACCTGTTGCTGGGTAGACTTAGAAAAGTCTAAGTCCTGCTAATAATAATTCAATTAACATGAACTTAGACCTTTATGGTGAGAAGGTTTTGGCACTATGGGTCTACACATGCTGTAAACTTTCCAGAGAACTTCCACAGCATGCAATTTGAAAACAATTCATTATACAAATACCTGTGTGATAACAAAGGAAATATGGGCTGTTACTAGCTCTTGCTAGATATGTAGGCATAACAGACAATGAGACAGAGTGGAGGATGGTGGTATGTCTGACAAAATCATACCCTCATCACAGTTCTCTGGATTTAGAGCAACTGTCCACACATGATTATGAGGTAAGCTGCTGTCATGGGCACAGCAGAAAGCTACCAGAAGGTAAGTTAGATGTAATGTACCTCAAGTTACTTGTTCAGCAACACACATCTGTATATGCTCTTTCAATGGTAATGAAAACAAGATTAACCTTGTCTTACTGAATGATAAATAATCTCACAGTTATTGTGGGACAGGAACATAATATGGGCAGCTACTGAAAAATATTGACTTGTCTGTGTAGGTCCATCATATTCCCATTGGTCAACAGTCATCTGTTTTAATAAGAGCTGATGATAATAGCCTTAAAGAGTCACTTTTATAAATGTTTATCTTGGTACTGAAAATGCTGTGGCACTAGTGCAGACAGAAAAAGATAATGGAATATTTGTAGTGTATGTATTTAGCTAGCTCAGACAAAATTGATAAAACAAACTAGTGTCAGGAAGATGGCTTTGTTTTGATAAATTATCCACAGAAGCCCTGTCTTCTAAAGGCTGGCTAATTAATTCAGGCTCTCTTGGTTATTTTATGATGTTTCCTGTGCATAGATATATGCACGGTCACATACAAGCTACCTTGATAGCCAAAGTGCACTTGCTTTTTGAGGTTACTGCTTTATGCACACTCTTTCTCCAAATTCCCCCCAAATTTAGAACAACAATTGAACAAGAGCCTTCCTCATCACCAGTTTTGCATTTTTAAATTAATTTACAATCAGTTCATATCAACAAAAATGAGGGCCAGCTCTGCTCAGAGGAAGCCTACAGATGATGAGACTGACTGATCCTCTTGGCAAGGAATTCTCCAGATTCAGGGGCCTCCGCTGGTCTCCATGGAGGTCAAAGACATGACCATCTGGGAGATGGAGTCAGGGCTGGTGAGGCAACTAAAAGTGGCGTATTCACAGCACCCCATAAGTACTTAAGCAGTATGACTACCATGGCACCTAAGTTCAAGCAAGTATTGTGAAATTCATAGCAACTGTTCTGGAGCTCCAGTTCCTGGTTCCCTGCAGATGAAGTAGGAAGAAAGAGGTGTATTAGGCTTATGTGGCGAGGTTTTGGTAGTGGGAGGACAGCAGGGAAGGCCTCAGTGTGCCCCATGTAAGATCAGTGCCAGCTCCAGCTAGCTCCAAAAGGGACACACCGCTGGCCAGAGCTGAGCCAGGGAGTGACGCTGGGTGGGCCTCTGGGAGAGCAGAATTAAGAAAGGGGAAAAACAACTGTGGTGCAACTGCAGCTGGGAGAGAGAGAGGAGTAAGAACCAGCCCTGCAGCCCCCAAGGTCAGTGCAGCAACGACGTCTTTTCTGTTCAGTCTTGATGAGCAGTGCTGCATTCATTTTTTACAGCATCATTTTATAGGATGCTTCAGAGACAGTGCCCATCCTCATCCTAGTCCTGCCAGTCATAGATATTTGTGTGTGCCAGGTGAAGTTGTTAAGCTTAGGAAAGACACCTTACACATGAAAATCCTAGACATGATTAAAAGTAAAAACATTTTCTCTTAGGAAGCTAATTTCTAACCTATAGATATTTTTAAGACTTGGTTTACTGTAACTTCCTCTTCTGGAAGAGATCCAAAGGCCAAAATAATGTATAAATTCTTAAAAAAAAAACAAACAAACAAACAAACAAAAAAAAAAAACATCCTCACTGTTTCCTTCAAGGAAAAATAACAGCAAATAGATTGTAAATTCTCATTTCTAAAATCTAAGAATTTCCTGAAAAAGTAGGCTTGAGATTTAAAGCTGTTACTCTAAAACAATCTCAAATACTGTCATTGTATCCCATGGAAATGTTCCAGACTTGCTCTGAGTTAGTTATGATCAGAGTCACACCTACAATATCTCCAAGTCCTTTAAGACTCTATTACTTTTTCAGAAATGGTTCAGACTTAAATGGTTCAGACTTCAGAAATGACAATTTGTAGTCAGCGTGTCTCCCAGTTTCCCTTGAGGAAATGCTGAACTGTGATCATGTGGTAACTCAGCTCTGTTTCGTTAGCTTGTGAATTTTGTACAAGCAGGTGCTGGAATATATGTTGCCCATGTAAGCCAAAGAAGACATGCTCATAAGTATTTGCATGGTTGGGTCCTTAAACAACAATTCTTTATCCTACTTGTCATGTAGAGAACAAGATAATGCTGCAAACAAACTGAGATTTCCTGAGCATTTTAGATCAAATCCGGGGAAGAGAAAGATACTAACATATGTGACATTGTATATTTATTTTAGAATGTATATTTATTTTAGACTTTTCTTTCCAAATGTGTTTTTCAAAACCAGATACATATTTGTTTCCCATCCATAACAATATCAGTTCCTAGTTAGAAAAAAAAAGGAGGGGAGGGGGTGGAGAAAAAGACCCATAACTTCAAGTACAGGAAACCAGTTAGCTCACCCCACTTTCCACCTACAGAACCAGTCATCCCTGAACTGCTCTGCACCTGAACAGTGCTGGTGGAAAGGGCAATGATTTGGTAGTGCCTGTCTAGTGGACTTGCTTCTCTGCCAACTTATGCAGCTCTCTCTGGCTGCTGGGGAGATGTAAAGGGCTTGAGCTTTAGGTACCATTTACAAGCTCATCCAGACCCCAGCTCCAACAAGGGAAAGTGTTGAGGTGCCTGCTTGCTTTGCATCAGAAACATTAGTGGGATGGACTGTACTTCTTTATATCCACTTAATTACAACTTGGAGTAGTGTTTTGCCAGTTTTCTGTATGGGTCTTGAAGACTTTTCAATGTACCAGACTACTCACATGCTTACTGAGGAGTAGGTAGGGGAATCAGTGGAGTGCCCCTGCCAGCACTCAGAGGCACTCAGACCTCAGTGGGAGAATGATTCTGAAACACCTCTAGGCTTTGACACAGCTACATATGTCTTTAACATTTAAAACATCTTTTGGTTTCTGTATGTTTGTTTGTTTGTTTAAATCTGGTCCCTCAATGGAGAATTTGTCAGGTAGTTTGATGGCTCCTTCCCCAGGCTATGGCGTGGGGTTCTGAGGCTCACGCGTGTCTCCAGGATTAAAGAAGGCACATCAAGGTTCGTGACCAACCGTGGCAATGAAGAACCAGGTTTAATATAATCATTAAAAGCATGTGCATCTGAGCTCCTTCCAGCCTTCTATGTGTGTCTCAGGGGAGTTCAGGAAATTAAGACAGCAATACGAATAGGGGGAACGTAAAATATTTAAAAAACAGTTTAAAATAGAACACAGCCAAAACAAATAGCAATTTAATAAAATCCCAGTGTAAAACATCTGTACCAGATGCATCTTTTCCCTGTACTCCCCACAAAAATAGGTTGGGGAGAATTTCGTTATAGCTGTGACAGACCTATAGCAATTCAGTTCCATCCATTGCATCCCCTAAACATGTACTTTACTTATCTGCACCAAATTTCCTACAGATACTAACTGACACTGGTTGACTACTCATGAAACAGTGTAAATCTATAGCAATAACAAATTTGCTTTGTCTATGTGTACCTTAAGCAATATTTGCAATCATCTTGAAATTCCCAGGTAAAAACTGTTCTATCAGGTGCGATCTAAAATAGGAAGCATGGAGGATAGATGAAATTCTAATATAAAAGTGAATGTTTGAGAAAGAACTACTGGCATTCAGGAGTATGTTAAATCATATATTTTGTCAGATTAATTAGTCAGGATTAGTTTGTGCTGAAGAGTCGTACAGAGCCTTGATCATTGAACTTCACTGATAATTGCTTGCTTGCAGCTTCATAAAAAGAGGAGATAAATGGTAGTTGATGAAAGGCTCCAATTTATTGTCCCTGCAGAAAAAAAAAAAAAGAAAAAAAAAAGAAAAAAAAAAAACAACTTACTGTTGGTGTATGGAATGGTCACACGGAGAATTTCATGTTCCGTACTTTGAAAATAAGACCATTATTAAATGAAAGGCATTATTTAATAAAAAAAGAAGTAAAACATTCTTTCATACTAGGATCAAACTACTTATTAGTGCTTTGATATACTTATTTGAATAAAATGAAAACAACTTGTTCTCCTTAGGATGACATTAAAGCAGGCTTTACAGAATAGGTAGAAAGGAAATCTTGACATTTTATTTATTTGTTCTTTTATTTTGAGGTTAGCAGAAAGCCTTCTGTAGTCAATGGGACTATTTTATTGACTTTGTGGATGTAGGACGGGATCCTAGATCACCTGCAAAGAAACAAAAATCTGGAAGGACCTATACTGGAAGTGACAGCCTCCTGTGTGACTCAGCTGTCTCTGTGCCCTTCTTGTGGATTGTAAACTTTCTGGTGTGGGGAATGTTGTTTTTTTACATTTATATTAGTTAATGCAATAGATGTTCAGCTCAGTCTGTCTCCAGGCATCTCCATGTTTTGGCTGTTATTCAATAATATGGCTGGCCAATCACGCAGATTTAATGATCACAAAAGGAAAGACTCCATTAGGTTTCTTTTCTTTACAACTCCACAGTGAAATAGGCTTCATTATTTCTGTTAACAACAGAATAAATGTTTTGAAATGATAAATTCCCCTTCCTAATTCCCTGTACATATCAGAATAAACAAGCCATATCTAGATCTCCAGCTACTTCGTACAATATATACTGAACTACTTCAATACGTGTGATGGATTGCACAGGTGGTGTGAGCGGTTTGAAGCACCTTTCTGAACTCAAGGAGCAGTTGCTGATGCTGAAAGCACTGTCTGTTTTTAGCTTCAGCTAAGATTCAGCTGTCTGTTACGCAAACTTAAAAGTTTTGTACTTACATGATGCTAGGGGAACACTGTAAATGTATATTGATAAAGTTACAAGGTATACGCAGGAAAATACAGTTTATCTAAAATCTCAGTTAAATTCAATATTAATGAACCATGAGTGCCAGGGAAATAACAGTTAATTAAGAAACTCTTTCTATAGAAGATAAGAAATCAAACTTCCACGCTAGTGAAGCAATTCTGTTCTTGGACTGTTTGCAGCACACATGGAGTAGTGCTGCTGGATCCTTCTCATTTACAGGTGACAGTAATGTTCATCTTCACTTTTTGGTAAAGTCCTTACCTCCATAAATTTAAATTTACCTGCCTTTACCGAGCTGTTAGCCTATGCTGCCCTTTTTGTCTGTATGGAGGGGAAGGTCCCTTGCTGCTCTCCAGTCTCTGCAGATGGCAAAGGTGCCTGGAGGTGCTTGTTAAGGATCAGGAAGGGAAGGAAGAGGAGTCTCAGCTTTACTGCATGATTCCCAGATGCTCTTCACTTTCACTGCCTGCTGGATGTTGGTTATGAATCTGTAAGAAATCATATACTCAATGCACATTTTGGAAGATGGGAGAAAATTTCTGCACATTTCTTTGGAAAGCTGTTTACAATTTGCAGTGCGGAAGAGCTCAGGAACTGTGCCTGGCTCTGGCCGTTACACAAGCCATTAAATGGATGCACAGTGAAAAAAAATAATGATAATTTAAAAAAAAAATGCACTTTGTGTACAGCAGCACCAGTGAACAAAACAAACAAAATGGGATTTGAAAGGGGCAGCTCCTCCTGGCATGTTTTTCATGGCATAGAGTATCTAAATGTAATGAGCAGATTAAAAGTGCTAGCTGCACTTGCTTCCAGCTTATCCATTAATTTTTGCTGTAGTCTAAGCTTCTGTGAGACAAAACTAATTTTTAAGGCTTGGTCATGAGCCATTATTTAGTCAGGTTTTCTTTTGTTTTCCTTTCTCATCTGTGCATTTCTACTTTTGGACCTTTTGAAGATACAGTCATGGTGTGACTCTTCCATCCTGTTCCAGATGAAAGAGAGAAGTCCGTTTTGATAACTTTTTGATGGGTGAATTGAGCACACAACATTTTCAGCAAACATTCCTTCCCCTGAAATCTCCAGATTTAAATTTTCAGCCGTGTATTTCTGCTGTTTGTGTGCAAAACCTCTAATTACATTTCCCCAAATAATCACCTCCAAATGGAGAGGGTGACAAAAAAAAATTGCCTTGCTGCCGGGGGTTTTGTAGACATTGAATTCTCCTGAGGAGAGGAGACAGAATATGGAGCCAGGAAAAAAAAAAAAAGTATTCAAGTAATTTTTACTAATAGGTTTTGTCATTTTCAATTAATTTTTTGAACAATAAGCCTCTGAATATAGTGGAGAAATGGAACATCTTGTTTGTCAATTAATGTAGAGTGCTTTGCAAAAGATGTTATGACATTTGCCTCACTCTGTCTACATCAACACGACAGTCTAGTTAAGAGCTTAAAGTCTTTTTTCCTCATGTTTTTATCATGAGGACAGGATGGAGTTACCATTCTTTCTGTGGTAGATATTTACCTTCTCCCCATGCCTCATTCGTGTCGCCTCTTGTGATTTATTTCAAAACGTTACTTCAGATTTCTGTTTGCTGCAAAGAGTCATAAAGACAGCTTTTGTAACCTAGTGTTTGTTTAATGAATCCAACACTGGAAGTGAGTTGATAAGTGGCTTGACTGAAACTCTGTTTAGAATAAGAGCTCTGGTTAGCAACTGCCTTCATGTCTCTCATTCCTGGGAGAGCTGAGAATAAATTGATAAGAGAGAGATGCTAGCCAGTAAGCTCTTCACGTCATAACAACATACATTCAATTATGAATATTCAATATCACTCTGAATTTTTAGGTAACAAGGAGCAGAAACTTGCCCTGTCTCTTTTCTCAGGTGAAAAGTGATAGAACCCTAGGAAACAGTCTCAAGTTGTATCAGGGGAGGTTTGAATTGGTCATTAAGAAGAATTTCTTCATGGAGAGGGATGTCAAGCGTTAGAAGGGTCAAGCATTAGTCCCCATCCCTGGATGTATTTAAGAGACATGTGGACATGGCACTAAGGAACATGGTTTAGTCATTAGGTTAGGCAGATGGTTGGACTTGATGATTCTGAAGCTCTTTTGATGATCCTGAAGGTCTTGATGACCCTGAAGGTCTTTTCCAACCTAATTTTCTATGATTCTATGTTACGGCCTTCTGTGCTGCAGAGGAGTGTTCTTGGAGGACACAAGCATCAGAAGATCTGAGATTTCTCTTTGTGTGCAATGCTGCGTGAGACAAATGCCTTGAGCAGCAGTAGGTGCCTGTGTGTGCATTGGTCCTCATGGGAGATGGAAATTCTGTGAATTATAGAGGAAACTCCGAGTACTTTACTTAAAAAGTTTGGAAGAAAAATTAGTGGGATGATTTGATCAGGGAAACATGGAGGGAATTACTACTATATAAAAATTAATAATAATAATGGCAAGTTCCTAGCCAATAGAATGGGAAAAGGCTTGCATGCTATAAGGGTTAGTCTTAGACAGTATTGCTTATGGGTCACACTGTATAGAACACAACTCCTCCGTAGTACAATAAAACTGGAGAAATAATTCTGTCCATTAGCTAACTATCAGGGAAAGGTGGACTTCAGACTATGTTTGTTGTCCTGTACCAGAATTTAAACCACTTAATTACTCCAGTAGGAAGAGAGAGTATTTATTACCACAAGAAAAATGTGATCTGAGATAAAGCGATGACAAAATGCCAAGAAAACAGTGCAAACTATACTTGAGGTGTGAAATGATGGTCACATTAATGTGAATGGCTAACTGTAGCTTCAAGTACTCTTTCCCTGAGATGCTCCCAACATGGCAGTGAATAAAGCCAACCCTCCTACTGCTGAAGAATATGGTCTGACAAAGACTTGCCTCTGTTTGGCTCTGGCAGAAACTGGCCTGTGAATTGCAGAGGACATATGAAAGTGTGTGAGCTCAGAGGAGCAGGAGATTTTCCTCACTATTGCCCATGGAGGGAAAGTTTGCTGGTTCTAGGTTCACCAGGAGGATACGGGGCTGTTACAGGAAGCAGCCCACGCAAGTTTGTACAACGTGGCAATGAAGACAGATCCATGATGCCCTCTTAGCCCTGCCTGCAGGGAGGCAGGGGCTCTGGACAATTGCTCTTTAATCCTCTCATTAGCATCACCTTTGTTCCAGACTATAGTGGGCAGGAGAACACAACCAAGAAAAACAATGATTCCTTTTTATTTTGTTTTGTTTTGTTTTATATTATTTTTTCTACATTCTGTGTGTCTTTACATGGAAATTCAAAAAGCACAAACTTGCATGGAAGAGGCTCAAGCACAGAAGAAGAGAGAAGCAAAACCAGATTACCCTTATGAATCAAGAGGAACATTTCTGTCTACATTTACTTGAGTTAGTGAGAAATCTCTCTCACCAAGAGATTAATTGGTGCCTGCAAATAATGTATGAGCAAAGCAAATAAAGAAGAGGCACATTTTCATCCAGGAGGTGAGGGATGGTTAAAAACAAAATCCACTCATACATGAAATACCCTGACATTTCTT
This sequence comes from Anser brachyrhynchus, assembly GCF_964034855.1. Classification (NCBI taxonomy): domain Eukaryota; kingdom Metazoa; phylum Chordata; class Aves; order Anseriformes; family Anatidae; genus Anser; species Anser brachyrhynchus. The sequence goes on along the minus strand of NC_137696.1, from coordinate 111,023,108 downwards.
AATAGCAGATCTGTGTGTGAACTTTGAATCTGACGCTTCCATCTCTGGTGATACAAACTGAACTCTGGCTCTTCTGATCCATACAGGCACTTGCAGTTTGTCTAATTGAGAATTGAGCCATACAAAAGCCTTGGGATTTACATAATTAACTGGATGTATTAAGGAAAGTCTGCCTACAAAATTTAATAACCCAGAGCTTTTAAGATGCTGATGGCCCTAAAGGCAAGCTGGTGATTTCATGCTGTCTTTGAAAAGCAGAAGATCCCTGTGGGGCTGATTCCTTGGTCTGCTGAGGTCTCCACGGATGGGTCGGTGCCATTTCATTCCCCATGGGGACGTGGCACTGTGCTCTTCCTTGGGAGGGCACTGAAACCCATAGCTGGCTCGATCCTTAAACACAGCAGCTGGCAGCTGCATTGCATTGCACAGAGGCTGAACACAGCCTGTTTTGGTTTTAGTTTTGTTTTCCCCACACAAAAATTGTATTTAAATTAATGTTATTTAGCACATACACTGCCTGAACTCTCCATGCTCTCTTCGAGCCTTCTTTGGGGCACACCATAGCACTCTGTTATCTGCTGTGATTGTCTCCTCATCAGACCGCTCAGTGGAAAAGCATATAGTGATAAAATCAGAGTCACCCTGGTGGAAATGGCAATTTTTTTGAGTCCCCTTCTGCAAGGAGAAGCCAAATTTTCATGCATTTGTGCACTGTTTTTCTACATGCAACCTTTAAACTTAAAGGGTTATAAAGGAGAAAACTGACTTTTTTTCTTCTACAGCATAATATTTAAGAATACAACTATACAATATTGAAATTACTTCAAAAATAAAATATTTTATATAAATCATTAAATAATAATTAGAATGTAATGATCTTTTCTATCAGAAGGAGTTACTGAGCCTGATTTCTCATCTGGAATGGTAGTCAGTTCAAAATGGTTCATATGAAAACCACTCATCTTTTCCTTCTACAAGGGTAACACACCAATACATAACAGGTCACCAGGATGACATCTTAAGATTTTGCATTCTTTGAATCTTTTTAAACTTGATTTTGAATGTAGCTCATATCCCTTGGTCAGACAGCCCTTTCAGAGGGACAGGAATATATATCCAAAAGTATGATGGCAGGTTCACCCCAGGAGCTGGGCACAAACAGGGCTCTGAAATGCTTGTCCATAACCTAGCACAATGGCAAGAAGGCAGAAAAGACTCGTGCTGATTCTACAGATGTTAGAATTGTTGTGAACCTTGTTTGCTACTGCGTATGAAGCGAATCTGATGGTGTCTCTGCTTTGCATCAAATCTTTGTCTTACCTCTAAAGGCAGGCAATTCTAATCAAAATCTTCATTACACCCAGCCCCAAGTATATGCATTTCTTGGTTGATACATGTGATAGAAGTAATCTTCTTTTATCCCTGTCTATTAAAAGAGCACACTTTGCCATGCGCTGTCCCACATCATCCTTCGCCTTCCTACATCCTTAGCAAAGCAGAAAGCTTGGCTCGTTTCCAAAAGCCATTCTTCATGGCAATTAAGAGACAGAATTCAGAACTCCATATAATAAAAGCAAACAAAAAGTGACAGAAATTATTTCTGAGCTCAGGCAAGAGCTGAGACTGAAAATAAATAAATAAAGACCAAATGCTTCTCCCTGAATTTTCTTTGCAGAGATCAGGAACTGGAGTCATTGTGTGGGCTCTATTATCATTCCTGCAAGCACAACACAAAGCATTTCTGATGTGGTACAGGTCCATCTGCCAGCTGGGGGAGAAGAAAAAGAAAAGCAATTAAGAACATTATAAATTAGGTTTGTTGCTCTGGGCTGGAAAGATCCAGTTGAGCATGCTGTGATTCTGAACAGAGAAGAATGGGAGATGAACCAAGAGGGAATTTTTCTCAGTGTTGTAACTTGACCTGTTTCCCCCGCCTCCCCAGCTCCCCCAGCCCAGGATACACCTGTAGACAAACCTCCGCTGGCCCTCAAAGCTAGAGTCAGGTACTCTGCGTATAAATCCATATTCCCGTGGATGTGTGGGCTAAACACGAGCCTGGGCGATTTACTCTTCTAGTCTGACCTTGTGATGGAGCACCCAGTTTTGCACATCAGTGAGGACACCCAGCCCTGATTTCCAGAGCAAGGAACTAGTTGGCCATTTCAACTTGTCCTCCCTAATCCAGATTTGCAAAATTGAAGGCTCAGAAGTAATTCTTGTGCTATATAGGCAGTGCAAAACTGTGACCACCTGCAGGAAGGGGGGTGCAGAATTAGTTCTCTTACAAATGACCTTGTATGTCTTGCATGTTTGTCACACAGTTTAATCAGCTTTAGCTCAGCATTTGGGGACAACACTGGCAAAAAACTGCTTTTGTTATGCTGGTTGCACTTTTTTTTTTTTTTTGGCAGTGTCTGTATCCTTTCTTGGTGATGCTGCACAGCGCTCCTCTGGTATGCATGTAAAACAGTAATGAGAAAAGCGGCTCTGGGAAGGGAACCTAGACCACATCACTCTAAAGTAAACACATCAGTTAGCTGGTACAGGTCCAGCCAGACACAGTCACCATGAAACTGAGCCTTATCTTTGTATTTCACTGTAATCTGAAGGAAATGAACGCAGACCCCTAATGTTATGTCTGCTTTACATACAGCATCTGCTTTACAGTGTTATGATCTTAAGGACCTAAATGAATATGTAATTCTATGATTCTATGATGTAGTATAGACTGTTTCTCTGGTTTTGCTCGTTTTTTGTTGTTGTTTTCAGAGAGCTACTTTGTTCACAGAGCTACTGTGACCTATTGCCCAGAGCAAGTCTGTGAAGCACACCCTCATAAACCTGTTACCACGACCTTAAAATCATCGCTGTGCAACGTGCAGCTCAACCCCGAGCCGGCACCAGACATACGAAAGCTGTAGTTATTTTTGTAGGCAGCATCACTTGTTTTTCCATCCCTTCACATCTTGCACCTGCTTGACGTGCAGCCAGGCTGCCTGCTGCCAGCAGCTCGCACACGGTCAGCCGTCATACGCCAGGGAAGGGGATCAGATGCATCTGCCAGACCATCAGCAGCATAATTGTCCTGCTGATGGTTCGCAGTTTTGGGCAGGAGCAAAGTGATCCCTTCCTTGCATTTAAATAACTCTGGTCTCTGGAATAGCTTCGGAGTGCCGTGGGCTTGCTGGTGCTTTCACAGTTGGACTCTGGGATCTGTCATGGCCTGGCTGCAAAGCCTTTCTTGCTTGCATGCTTAAGAACGTTGCCAAGAGTGAGACTACGCACTCAGTGGTCATGCTGCAGCGTGCAGCCCAGACGCTGCCCCTATCGCCCATGAGGCACCCAAAGCAGCGGGTTCCTGGAGAACATCATGGCCTGGGGACCGGAGAGCTGGCTGCCAGCTCCCAGCTGAGCAGCCACAGGCTGGGCATGGCCTTTGAGGTGGATGTTGACGCGATCAGATGAGAAAATTGTGCCAGATTATCTCCGTTCATCAAGCGAGAGAATAGCAAAAATGGCCATTTTAATAAGGGCAGAATTAAACATGCATACAGGGAAAAAAAATGAAACTAGTATAAACAGAATTTTTTTCTTATCACTTTTGCAGTGGTTTATAAATCATCCCCAGCTAGTTTACGTATGAGTGGAAACCTTTCATGGAAAGCTGATCTTGGATGCATTTTGGATGTATTTTGCTCCTGATATGCAGAAAAAAAAATGTTTGGTTCAGCTTGTAGAAAGATGTTAGAAACAAAGTCTTGTTGAGAAATGGTAGGATCCTTGAAACAGTCCAGAAATAGAGAAACCACAGAGATATGGAATCCAGAAAGTGTAATTAGCTCTCCAGTAAAGGATCGATTTACTCAAATTTTGCAGGAATTCGCTTTCTTCTTTTGTATGGCATTAGGGAACTCAGGATTGATTAGTAAATATAATTATATGAGTTGGAAATATGTTTCAAAGGTAAACCTAGACGTTTATTTTTAAAGAGAATTGTTACCCCTTTTTATTGTTGTGTTCAATCAAAAGACGGGTAGCTTCATAAGAGTTGCAAGGAGCAAGGCCCAAGAGAGCCCAAGTTAATGGAAATAAATTAAAATTTAAAAAATGGTATTAGAAATGGGTAAGACTTTCTCATAAAAGGTTTGCTCCCACTTTACCAAGCTGCCTATCCTCTGGAGCTTGGGGGAACACATCTAAATGTGTTAATGTGAATTAAAAATTAAATGATTTAAACAGAATTTTGGTAGGATTTTACTTCATGGTCTTTTTTGTTCTGTAAGTTTGCCTCTTCATCCAGCCTGGAATTTAAAACATGATGTTTAAAGGCATCATTAAGCATCTCAGTTTGCTTATGAGATAGGTGCCATTGTTTCTCTTTTTACAAATAATTAAACTGAGTCATATAGAAATTGGGTCAAATTCAACACTGGCATGAATTTTCCCTCATGTATTCCAACATTGAGTTCAGCCCGTCAAATACTATGTACCTGACATGATGCATCTGATAAACATGCAGTAACTTGTGGTATTAGTTCCCAAGTGAGAAATGACCTGGCCTAGGGTTGATACTGTCCTCAGGGGACACGTGAAGAATAGGCCACCAGAGGAGGTAGGAGTCAGCTCAGGAGCTCAGCTACTGGGTTAAGGGTTTGCTGGGTTAAAGGTTTGCAGCTGAAAAGAAATATTCCACTGGTTCAGTAGGCTGCTTGAGGTCCTCACAATTGCAACCATTTCAGCAGTTCAGAATTTAATATTTCCTAGCGGAGTTATCTGAATGAATCTGAAACCTCTAACCGCACAAAATCTTAAAATAAAAAGTTTTACAAATTAATGCTGTAACTACTTCAGCAGCCAGTCTTGAATAATATTTCATTTGGAACCAAATTAGATGATATTTTGGAAAGATTATTTGTGCTGAAGAAATAGACTATTTAAGACAATGTGTGTATAAGAAAATCGTCCTACCTGATGCAAAGATACAATTTTATCTTGAGATTGTGAAAATAATTCTCATCCCATTATTTTATTAATTCTCATTAACTGTAGGACAGTATGTTTAAAATGGGAAGATGATTTCTTTCATGGAAATTAAGAGAATGAAAAGGCAAAAAAAATGAGTTCTGTTGTCTCACATTTTAGCATTTCACAGGTTATTTGAGTTAGTTTTTTGAACAAGTTTATACAGTGCACCATGTCAGCAACTTTAATCTTTTGATTTTTTTCAGTGAATTGTATTCCAAGAATGCTTCTATTTTGCCCAAATCTGACATTTTTAAGAATTCATTACTATGCATCAGAATGGTTTCTCAGTTGAGCAAGAGGTCACTGATTATACAGCAAATCAAAATTGTCTATTGAATATTGTATATTCAGTTCCACATTAAAACTTGAAGTGCATTTACTCTATTTGTGTGTTAAAAAGTCATTTGTATTACTTCTATTAACTGTGAATATTGTGAATAGCTACAATATTTTCATTGTTTCTGCTTGTCAACCCAGATGATTATTTCAAACACCAGCTCCTTATCTCCTTAATTCTTTTTCAAAACCCAGTAACTGAAATAAAATTATGTTCTAACATGACAGCAGAAATCAATGACCAGAGATATTAGTGGATGCTTATTGACACAGATGATTCTGTTTTCATATCGCCATAACGTTGGGCCAGGTGCTCAGCTATCAGTTTTAGGCACCGAGTGTGCAGGCTTCGATGTTCTAGCAGTCCAGAAGCAATTGCTTTTGGCAGGCTCTGGAGTGACTATAGATCCATGAGGTTATTTATGACCTATAACTGCAGCTTTGCTGTCTGCTGTATATTCCTACCGTGCACAAAATTCCCTCCCTACTTGTTATCTGAACATGACCCTTTGTACAAATAGGCTATGTGGACCTCATTAAGGATTTCTGTGGACTAATAGGAAGCCAAAAGTCCACCATCCTGTTTCCTAGATATTCAATGTTTCTGAAGGAAGAGGCAAAGAGATATCCTTTGAAACCTTATTATTCTATTTATATGAACCGATATCATAGATTCCCTGCCTGGTAAATTGGTCAGAGCTGGGTGCATTTAAATGCTCGGTTGATTTAGGATGTGGATGTAAATGGCAAAGTTCAGTTTATGAGCTTCATTATTTCTGGAGTGAGGCTTCCCATACAGTTCATTAATCTACCTGATATTTATTATCTCTTTCAGAACAACAGCCACTGTCTTAGCAGACATTTTGACAGAGTTTTAATGGCATTTAAAAAGATGACAGACCCATGAGGAGAAAATACAAGTCACGTGTATTAAATTGTTCAATCCTGAGATCAGTTCATCCCAGAAGTGATATCTCTACTGTTCTTTTTTCATTTAGGTTTTAGTTTTTTGCTTTGTTAGTCTGAACATAATACTCTGTATAAAATTTTATTTTGCTTTCAGGTTTTTTTTTTCTGCTTGGCCACCAACTAGAAGAATGAGAAAGATAGCTACTAAAGGATCCCAAGTATACCATCACTTCTTATGGGTTTTGAGCACTTCCAAAATCAGTGTAAATCAATCCAGTAAAAACAAAGTCCAGCATTATTCTTCCATTACTATATGGAGAGCTATTCTTTTATTTTCTTCAAGCCACTCTGCCTTCAGCAGTGTATTGCATCTCCATACTGAGGCTGGAAAAAAAAAAATTGAGTAGGTGCCCTTCCAATTCTGAGGCAAAAGCAGGGCAAACTTCTTGTCGACTAGATTCTGCTGGGATCTGTGAGTCTTGTCTCTGTAATTTAGTTGGTAATTCAGATCGGACTTTCTTCTGTGGATAACAGAATGTTTTATCTTTAAACTTCTTTTCAATATACTTTTCACTTGGAAAAGCTCTATATTTCAAGTATATGCATATATTTAACCTGACATTAGTTTCCATAATGAACATGAAATGTAAAATACGCAGTTAGCTCAAGCTCATTACTGTGCTATTTTAATGACTTTCATAACCATATTTGTGCTAAAATAAATAAGCATTTTTCTTAACAAACCTGAATTATTTACAAAGAGCAATATACTCCTGTTGCAGGCAGAGGAAGAACCATTTTTCTGATGGCCTGAAGCATTTCACCCTGTATATATGGTTGCAAACGGATTAGGGATGTAGCCCTGCAAAGAACATAGATTTTCTGCCGTGTATGGAGCAGTTTAACCTTCATGCATGTGTTCTCTGCTTGGAAATGTCTGTCTGGTTTAGCACATGTTTTTTTAGCTCTGAAATGAAGGGCTTCTGCAATATGTTCTCAACATAATTCTGGACAACTGCCTGTGTGAATGGAGATGCTCACAGTGAAAGAGTAATGTGATTTTTGGAATAGATTAGTATGAATGGGAGTGCTTCGACAGCAGAGATTAGACAGACTTGTGTGGGATTTTCATGCTACTTGCAGGAGTTAGGAATTGTTTGTAGTCATTATTCCTCTTCCAGCGTGTTGCACCTCTTCATGTAAAAAAATAGGGGACAAGCTGCAAGAGGATTTAGTTTTGCACTGTAAATAATATCTTGCTTTTTTTCCCAAGTTGTTTTATGGTTGTCTCTAGATTTTTATCATCTAGATATATGAGTGTGGACTGGCAAGTTTCATTGTAAAGACAAACATATTTAAAGGGATGATAATAAAACATCTTTACAGCGGTGATTGCCTCTACAAATCCTAGCTGGCGATCAAGCTGGTACACATAAGGTGTTAGAATCACAGAATCAGCCACTTTGGAACGGACATCTGGTACCTCTAGACCAACCTCCTGCTCCAAGCAGGGTCAGCTATGAGATCAGACCAGGCAGCTCAGGGTTTTTTCCAGCTGGGTCTTGAATCCTCCAAAGATGGAGACTACACAAGCTCTCCGGGCAGCCTGATCCAGTGCCTGATGGTCCCCAGCGACACTTCTTTCCTTGTATGCAGCTGGAAACTCTTTCAATTTATGGCTTCTGCCTCTCATTCCCATGCTGTGCACTGCTGTGAAGAGCCCAGCTGCAGCTCCTCAATACCCACCCGGAGCCAGGGGCAGGATGCTGGCACAGCCCCCTGATGCTGTCCCTCATACAGGCTGAACAAGCCCAGCTCCAGCCCTGACCATCCTGGCGGACTCTGCTTGACTTTCGCCAGTTGGTCAATGTCTTCGTTTATCAGGCCCAGACTTCTGCAGAAATAATTGCAGAATCAAGGACTTAAATTTGTATTTGTGTACATTATTATACTATTCCTTCCTCTTTTTATTCATTGAACAATTTTCTCAGCGCTCTTAAGAAAGCAAGATCTATTACGAGTCCCTAAGAAGTATTACTCAAATTAGCTTCCTTCTCAGAATTTCATTAAGAATATTATATTTGTTTTTCCTACAATGTCTTCTTTTCAGTTTATTTGATGAGCTCCATAGATGGCAGATGTTTTTTTTCAGAATTAATGAATTCTTCAATGATAACATCATCATTCATTATGTGAACATCCAATAACCCTCTTTAAGGAGTAATGTGAAAGTCAATAGGTGCGTGAAAACAGGCTTTGAAATCACTTCCTGCTTCTGGCAAGTCAATAAAGGCATTTGGAGGGAGGCTGAACGTCTCAGTACCTCTGTTTAATGACAGCTGGAGGCTTCTCAGGACAGGATACAAGCATGTGTGCAAAGCAGGAATATTTAAAGCTACTTCCAGGTTCCTCTGCAAAAGAGGTATCTTTTTAAGGTCCTCAGGAAAGCAAGATATATAAAAAGGATAGTGCCTTCTCTGTCTTTATTTCTAAATGGCATCTGAAGAGTTATCTATGGAAGAGTTATGTATCTTACCACTGGAAGAGGGACTGCAGAAAATACCAAACTGGGAGGAGCAGGCAATTGCCTGTGGACAGGGCTGTGGTTCACAGAGACCACGACAGGCTGGAGAAAGGGGCTATGCAAGAGTCAAACTATCAAGGCAGCTCGTCAAGACTGACCCTTTATTTTTCCCCTCTTTCCCTGATAGGGTTTGTGTTTTGACTCAATGTTCCTCTACATTTATTCCACAGGTCTTTAAAAACCAATTATTAACTCTTTTCTTAACTGTATAAGATCAGAAGCCAGAGGTCATTTGCAGTCTCACAGAGGTGGCAGTTTTAAAGTTGAGGTATTTATTGTACTGATTTACAATGCCATTCCTGACCTTCTATTACTCAGTAGAAATTAGGCCAAGTGTCCAAGTTCCCGAAGAATTAAAAATATTTTTAAATGAAAGATTATTTTTCACCACGTCCTGCACAAAAATATTCTTCTGATTCATACCGCAATCTTGCTGCTGTTTCCTTGGGTTTCATGCAGGAAGAACAGTACTTCGATGAGAAGAATGATATGATTTTTTTTAATAAAATAAATTTAATAAAAAATAATAATGTATTCAGATTCATTGAGAATTCTCCCATAGGGCTCACCAGAAAAAAAAATAATAAAATAAAATAAAAAATTGCCATCTGGAAATAAAAGGAATAAGACATATAGCCATTAATTTTCAGAAACATTCAATATCTTTCTGTGCTGGATATTTTTCTCTAATTAGGTGAGTCAGCTCTGTGCTGGTTGTGGAAAAAATAAGGTAATGACAAGTTAATTCCGAGGGAAATGTGAATAGATTGAAGCTCGTTACTGGGTTGAGTTCATAGCTTCCCTGTTGCTCTGGATTGTAAATTGTGGCTGTGTGGAAGGATCTTTTCAGCACAACACAGAAAATAACTATTAAAAGAAAAATTATTTTGCTTTATCTCCTTAAGCACAAAGGGTAAGCACATAAATATGTTAGTTCATATTTATACCCAATAGCAAATCTATTTCCTAAAAGATTCTTCAATTATAGCTGTAGCAAACTTTTCTGAAAGTACTTAGAAATATTTTTGATTAATTATGCAGGGCTGACTGTATAATACATATGTATGCACATACACACACACGTACATCGTCACTTTTCCAGCTGGATTTGTCTTTAACAAATGACTTTCAGTACCAAAAGTACCGAAGAGACTTTCATCATAGGGAGCTAACATTACTCAAAGGAAATTGCAAAATGGAGCTTTGTGTTAAGACAAAATGGTATAAAAATGTAAAAGCTCTCTCACACCTCTCCCTTTGGCCTCTCCTCTTTAGTGTTTCTGTCTGCAGTCCTTTTCATTCTTCTGCTCCCCATCACCCTCCTGAACTTGATCTCTCACCTGTGCTACTCCCACCTGTTCCGTCCCTTGCTTTCAGACTAACTAGCCATGTGTCCTTTCTTGTCCCCATCAAGCCTGGCTAAGTGGCAATTGCTCTCCCTCTCACACACATTACCTTTTCTCATTGTCCTCAGCTGAAAAGATTCAGCAGCTACGCTGGCTGTTTGAGGTGGTTTGTTTGGGATGGGAATTTTTCAGGGTGGTGAAACGGATCCAGAAGTCTCTCCATTTCATCCTTCAGTCACTGCACTGCAGCTTTGATGTTCCTGTTTTTACCAGGTACGTGTCAATGACGGTATCTTTTTTTGCAATATAACACCATATCAAGCAGTCTGATGGAGGGATAAGTTCACGGCATTTTAATACCCAAGTACTACTGAGTGTTAATGCTGTTTTGACAGTGGTAAAATTGGTGTCTGCCACTCCATCTGTAATAAATGGTAGATGAAGTCACACCACTTCCATGCAGGGGCACAGTGAGGACTAGAGAAAATGATGTTAAGCACATGTGTTTCACTAAACATCATGGAACTACACAGTTACTTGCATTTCATCTGGTTCATCTTATGACAAAATATGAGCATGCAGTAATGGAATAAGTGTTTGCAAATATTTTGTCACCAAATTTAAATCACAGATTTATTTCAATAATAAACTTGGGAGATCATCTTGATCAGTTGTTCACTGAGTTTTGTGGGTGGGTAATATTTTATTTTTATTCAGATGATTCTGTAAAATCACATGATTTAGTTATTTTGTCAGTCACCAGATACAACTCAGTCATCAGATATATCAAGTGATCTTCACTTCTGTTGAAATCATAGGGCAATAACATTAGAATTATTACCCAGACTTTTGTTTGTTAGATTTGAATATGTATGAGAAGCTGTCTGGAGGATGCTAGATGTATATCAGAAAGGCAAGAAAACACTTTGGTTAGAAAGCTAAGAAAAAAATAGACCTTGCAAAGTTAGAAGCAGTCATTCAATACTGTATCTGTAAAATTTGGTGCTGAGTTAGTTTATGAAAATAGCATTCAGACGTTACTATTCAGAAGCCAATATGCAAAACTGGAAGATGGGCCTCCTTTCAGAACATAAGTAAAAAAAAAAACACAAGTGATTTCTGAAAGGCTTGATCTACTCTCACCAGCTGGAAAACATTAACCACAGTTTTCAGCCACTGCGGAAAGAGCCTTGAATTTAGGTTTCCAAAGTAAGAGAAAACAGGGCAGTTTATAATTCTGTCTTCCTTCACATAAAAGACTGAGGATCCATAGCTGCAGGCTCTCCAGGGTGGCAGAACAAGAAGGAGAGCTGCAGAAAGGAGTGATGGCTTTGTCACAGTTATGGGCTGCAGTGATGGCTGGAGGAGCTGTGCGAGCATCGCTTGGGTTTTGGAGAATGGTCATCACTCTGGTCCCATGGCTGCTTCTGTTCCAGTGCCAGAATCAATGGCCCATTTCTGATTTTTAACTCATTTCCAACTGACATAACTGGCATGAGTCAGTTCTCATTTTTGATATATGATTTTGATAAATGATTTTGATATATGAGATCAGAAGCAGATTTTGAGTATATTAGCTCAATAACTTGGGACCAGAGTTTCCAGGTCTGGCTCCAGCAGCCAGATCCAGACACCCTCAGTCTAACGGGGAAGGCTGAAAAGTCACAATGCAGTGCCTGAAACTGTGCTCAGACACTGTATCATATGTGGACATCATGCTGGACAACCCACTCCAACTGACCCTTCTTGAGCTGACAGGTCGCACGAGGTGTTTTCAGTAGGTCCTTTCATATATAAATGATACTGAGATCTTTGCTGGCAATAGATGTCGATGCATTGGGCATCTGAAAGTTATTGCTCTGCCAAAGTGCACATAGGCTGAAGTGACACTACCAGCTCCAGCTTGATTCATCTGAGGGCAGTTAGGAGACTTTTGGTGCCCTATGTCTGCCTGGGTCTGGCAGGAACAGAGCAGCACCTTTGGGAAACGTGCCCACTTTCTGTGCCAGGCCAAGTGGGACACCCTCATCACCTCAGATACGCTGTATACTAACATTTGGGTGACTGATTTCTCAATGGCCATGTCTTCTGAAATATTATGCAGCCATGAGTCCAGACTGCAAAGCCTGACCTTCTAAAATGAGTTGTTGCTGCAGTGAGTTACCTCTTTGTAACACTTTATGCATCTGCATTAAAGGTGTGGATGTATACATGTACTTCTTTTTTTTATGCTTCTGCCTCTTACATTGAAGAGCCCACACCTACCTGAAGCTTCCTTGTTCTGATGGTACTTGATCAATCCATCTCTAAACCTTCTCTTGGGGAAGCTAAGAAATGACTGTTAATTTTTTCAATTTAAGGCAGATTTTTTCAGCCCGTAATTCATTCCTGCAGCCCTTAGTACGTCAGTCATTGAGTCTCTAAAACAAAGCACGGTAGTGACACCTTTCCACCCTGCTGGTTATTAACTAATAGGGTGAAAACTAGTAGTAGTAACTAGCAGCATTACAGTTGCAACAGCCATCACATACTGTGTTCTGTGGGAATTGTCCTGCCTCATCTCAACTCTAAGTGCCTTTCCCCATCACATACCTAGGTTCACATTCAATAAGCATAAGCAGTCTGTGTGCAAACCTTGCATTCAAAAGTGTTTAAATGGATGGTGGTTAAATAAGACCAATTTGCTACACATTTGTTTCTTGCTCTGCCTTTATCGGTTTTCAACAGAAAATCATTCACTTTGATTTGTGTTTGCATTTGTGTTGCAGTCTCTGCCAGCAACAGTGGTTTCTAAGTTTTTTTTCCAGCTCATTGGTAGACACTGATTAGCAAAACAGAACAATGAAAAGCCTTGAAGTGCTTTAAGTAACATTTTGTGACCAAAATAATAATAATAATAAAATTGTGGTGGTGGTGTGCCTTTTCATTCATATCTGAGTCGCATTAAGTGATGTTTTGTTACAAAATAAAGATTTGGAAGACCACTCTCATGCCAATGGCCTACTGGGATGGTGGGTGACTGGTGCTACCTGGATCAGGACAAGGTGGCAACTGAATGCTGGGGGTCTTTCACTGAAGTAACTGCCGCTTCCCTATTGAATCATAGCAGTGCTAGTGTCTGGATGGGTGGGAAATCATTAGAATCGGTAGAGGCATGCAAATGGAACAGGAAAATTGCTGTTTTCATTTTAATCTCCATTTAGAAACGAAGCTGCACCCAGACACACTCACCCCAAATATCCATCACACTTCCTACATGACTATTGAATATTCAACAGGAATCAATCTCCTTTTCTTGTGCAGAACCTTTTCTCATGCATCCATAATGCAGCCTGGGGAAGTCCCTCCCATGTTCCCTGAGCAGGACAGAAGCTGCTGCGCTGAGCTGCAGGTCGGGGTCCTTGAGCAAAACCTTGCTGTAAGGCACATGCCCAGTCCAGCAGCCTACTGCCAACGTCCTTTTCTTGCCATGGGTGCTGCTGTAGCTGGAAGTGCCCTCTTCCCATCGCATCACATCACAGGACTGATGTACACACAGATCCTTCATGTTTTGTTGCAGTTGCCATTATCGCAGGGCATCACGTGGCTTGCATAGATGTAACAGTTGACTAGGCTGAAATCTGGGATTTTAGATGAGTTCATTGCACTAAATTCCTAATTACAGACTGCACAAGAGTCAGCAGCGCTGGATTGCTCCACAATCTCCTCACCTTGCTGTTCAAAATCCATTTTTTAAATCTACAAAATGTACCAATTTGGATGACTAAGCTAAGCCAGGAAGCATCAGAAGGGAGTGTTCCAGCAAATTATCTTCCTTTCCCCCACCTTTCTGTCATCGCCATAATTTCATTTACTCCAGAACAGTAAGAAATGTAGAGGAATCTAGTTAGCATGGTTTCTTTCCCTTGGTGGATGTGACACTGCTGCTTGGATCTACTGAGCTGCTCTATGCACAGTGGGGATTTCAGCAGCCGGTTTGCTTACAACTAGTTGCAACATGAAAAGGATATTATTATTTTCCCTTTAAAGTCAATGAAAATTGAGAGCCATGATCTTTTCAGGTGGCACGTTATTGTATAATAGGCTTGAACAGCAATTGTTACTGTTATTTGCAATGACACCTGCAAGTTTGTCATGGATCTGAAGGCTGTCACATTGGGGATATCAACAACCTTATGATTAACAAACTATCCCCCTCAAACAAACAATAAAAAAATAGACCTTTGGCATCACTGGGGCTTAGCCAAGGGAATAATACTGTTGTCTCCTGCGCTGGTTTATTCACCTCTTACAATGTCTCTTGTGCTTGGAGCCTGCTGGTATTTGGGCAATGGTTACTCGTGTGGCTGAGCCAAGACCCTCCCCAGCAGCCCAGCTCACTCGAGCACACCTCTGAGTTGCTCGGGTCCCTCGTGAGCCGCCCTGATGGTGGGGTCCAGCACGAGGCAGGCGATAAGGGCTCCGGCATGCAAGGATGAAGTCCAGCTGGCAACTGGTGCTCGCTTCTCCAGCCAAGGCGGCACAAATGTGCAGTGTGTGAGTCACAGCGGGGGTGATGTCCTACAGCAGCAATTAATTTGCTCCTACAGGCAAGTGGGCCCAACTGGTGAAGGCTTTTGCAAATGGAAATTTGCTGTTCCAATGCAAATAACCAACTGGCAAACAACCGCCACTCGAGTCTGAAAGCCCAGTCGGCGCTTGGTTGACATTTGTGCTGCAAAGAGTTTACAGATTCCCCACGAGTTGGATGGGAGCTGTGTTTAGCAGCAACAATTGATTTATTACTGTGACAACCAGTAGAAATAGAAGGACCTGCTGGCAAGCCAGGGTGTGATTTGTTCCTCTGCAAACAAGCGAGAGGTGGCCAGCTGGCCGGCGGCCGTTCCCAGGCGAAAGCCCAGGGGAGGATGCAAGTTTTATCTCCTCTCTGCTTGAGTTTTGCCTAACAAATAGTGAAGGAATTAGGTGTCTTTTTATATATATACTATATATGTAGTATTATATATATTATTATGTACATTTGTATTTACTAATGCCTCTAAAAATTAAGTCAGGGGGATGCAAAGGTCAGGCTGCCTTCTAGACATTTCACTTCTAAGCAATAAGACTGCACTTTCTCTGTTATTCATGAGCAGAAAATCATTCTCATTTATACTGCAGCAGCCCCTGCAGGGACCAATCAAGGTCCCATTGTGCTGACGCCTGATGGGTGGCCGGGAGCAGAAAACCACTGGTGCCTGCTTGGATGCGGTTCAGAAAGATCCATTTTTTGCCATGTAAGGTTGAACATGAGCACATTCTGATTGGCAAAGCGCATAAGGCCACGTTTAAAGAAATCTGTGTCCAGGAAAATGTATCAGAGTGTTTCGGCCCTCTTGAAGAGAGCAGAATTTAAACACATGCGAAAATGCTCAGCAAAACCAGGCATCGCTGCTACACCCAGACCTTGCGTCTTTGGAGCATTACACATATAAACGAGGGTTTTCTTTGGATGCATAGGGGTGTTTTGGGAGTGGGTGGGTAACACACACAAATAAAGTCTTGAGCTGATGTGTTTCCCTCATAAGCATGTTGTAAGCCTTCCCCAGTGAATGAGCACAGTGCAGGAGCAGTGACTGGTGGGAGCGCACCAGTCATCTGCAAGGGTACAGGGGTGTGGGCGGCAAGAGAGATGAATCCCTTCAATTTTCTCAAACAAAATAATGAACTGTAATAGACTGAAATTAAGCTAAGAAAAAATGAGGCCGACAGAAAAGAAAAATGTAACAGTGACAAGAGCTGTCCAATTATGGAGTAATCTTGATGGAGCAGAGGAAGAAACCAACATGGCACGTAGTATTTAATGATAATTAATACAGTATAGACCAAGAGAGAAAGGTTAATTCTTCAGTTGTTGATAATGGACAAGCTGAGACTTCAGCGATACAAAATGTTAAAATCAATGTATGATAATGAACACATCATTTATGTGACCGTGACTGTTTGAGATTTATCATTTTTGCTGCAAAAGTTATACCAAAAAAATTAACATTGACCAGCAGTTCCTTCATATTCTAGGTATTGTGAAAAATTATTGCACCTTGCACATTACTATGCTAGTAAGAGTGCAAAAAGCTGACTTTGTAATAGTGGTAGCTGTAACACAGCGGAAACATTGTTTGGGATCGGTGGAGTGCATCTGAGTGATGAGGAATTTCCCCCTAATGCTGCTACAGCAACTGATGCTGCAGTTTGTCTCCTGCATAGCAAAGCAGGTGCAGCCTGCCAGAATGTTTTCTAAAACTTCTCTTTGCAGTGACAACCAGTTTGCTGCTTTCCTCCAGCGGCTGCTGGTCTGACTTTCCACAAATCTGTGAGCTCTAACACAGAACTTGTGAACTCTGGCACAGGCTCTGACGAATACAGATTTTATTTTTTTAAGATATTACCTGCTACAGAGTGTACAGGTTAGCACTTTACAGAATAGAAAATCACTACATTTCATGTTTAAACCCCCTCAAAAAATAAAAATAAAATAAAAAGAATAACAAAGCACTAGCGTCAGTTTTCATTCGTATGATTCTCATTTCCATTGAAATCAGTCAAGTGATGCACTGAAAATAACTATTTCTGTAGTCGTATACAACGTAGCTTTCAGTCTTCCTTTTCATTTTGAGATGTAATGTTTAAAGACAGTCTTCTACTTAGATTCCTTTTAAGATTTTCCTTCCTTTCTGTACCTATTATACGTCTTTAACTGACCAGAATGATTTAGCAGTACTTGACTCTCAGCATGTTAAATAGATATTCAAGGCTCCCCTTACATGGGAAGACAAAAGGCAGCTTTAAGGCACTGGCAGCTTTCTCATCTACATATGAAAGCAACCGAAAAGAAACAATTACATGGCACAGCTTCTCCTGGAGCTCTCAGACCTTTCCATCATCTTCATTTTCCTCTTAGCAATTTACGTGAGCATGCCTTGTGCATTAGCCTGGCTTGCTCCTCTGCACCGTTCCCCCTCTGACCCTCCTAAGGCAGGCAGAGCTGCCACTGAATCCAAGCCTAATATGGATAATTGCAGGAAGAGAAAACAACTTCTGCTTTAGTGAGGAATATCTACATCTGGAGCAAGTGCATTAAATACACGTAGTACTGAGTCTACACTCACACTATTTTTCCATTGCTGAAACTTTTGGTGAAGTCTGATCTGCCCCAGTCAGTACAGAAGTTATTCCTCACGTTGCTACTTGAAAAAATAGGCAGCCAGATCCTCAGAAACTTGGTCGGGCAGCAAGTGTGCTCTCACGTGCTGGTGCCCAGCATTCAGCGTGAAATATTGGGGTTTGCCAGGGGACACAGCGCTGGTGGTTGTGTTGGCGGGGCGGAGGGAGGAGGCACTTCTCCCAGCATAATTTACAGGGAACGCTGCTCCATTTGTTACAGCACATCTGGCAGTGCAGGTGTGGCTGAAAGAGGGTTGTGGGGTTGTTTTTTGTGTCTTCCAATATGGCTAATTGCTTTTGCGTAGCTCCAAACCCTTACTTTTATGGACATCTGCCTGCTCTGTTTCACCACCTGTTTGCTATTCTTTCCCACAGCCTTGGGTGAGTTATTCAGGTTATTTATTTGAAATTAAAATGTCTCACAACAAACCTCCTCCTGAAATATCTGTATAGATTGAGAGAATGCATGAGCCTGGAAACAAGATGGTTTTGGTCCTTCCTTTTATGTTTGTGGGTTTTTTTGTTTTTTTTTTTTTTTTTTTTTTGTCAGGTAGACTCAAACATCACACGAGAAATAATGCTGTGTGTCAGTAGTCACTGCAGCCTTCTCCCACACATCTGAAAGCAATTTCCACTCCATTAAGCTCTGCCCTTTGTGGTGTCCAGGTAGCTGGAAATAAGCTTCATTTCACCTACAGCCTTAGCAGTTGCCACCGATCTGCCCCTGCTTGGCTTATTAAATTAGGGCTATCGAATCAGATTCTGCTGGCAGCTCTTCTGTGTCGACTCTGGACTAATCCCAAACCTACAGCTGAAGTTAGTGTTAGGAACTAAAAGTGGATCCTTCGGGATTTCAGCTGTACCCTGTAGGCTGTATTAAAGGTTCAGAGCTCTCTAGAAGGATGGCTGCACAGGGCAGATGTCCTGCAGGGCAACTTCTCAGGAGGATGGCTTGGCCTGCTCACCGCTGTCTGAAATTCCCTGCACGGTGAGCCATGGAGCTTCTGTATGAGAAGGGGACTGATCTCAATTACAAATATAGTAGCTCTGCTTTCTCGCAATATTTTTGCTCCATGGGTTTTTTGGAGGGTTACATTTTATTCCAGATCTCCCAATTTCTTATGGGAAGTGGAGCCCATTTCCTTTGCACACTTGGGAATGCAAAGATGAGGGCAGCAGGGACAGCAGCAAGGATACAGGGGATTCAGGGAGACTTTTCTGCACTTAGGGCTGTCCCAGTCCCTGTACCCAAACTGAGGGGATGAAATCCCAGGGGCAGGGCTTGCCCTGAAGGATGGATGTGCTGCAGAGCTGCCCTGCGTGCACGCACATGGGGAAGCACAGTGCAGGGGCTGCTGCTGCTGCTCCTATGGGCCTGAAAAGGGGAAGGAAAGCAGCTCTGTAACAGGCCAGCACCCAGTTTCCCACTGAAACTGGTGCATAAATTCAGGCTGGCTCAGTCAGGGCCTTTACCAGCTCTATTTACTTGTAATTAAGCCATCTGCAGGCGGTGGTGGTGACTCCCATGGGTAGGCAGCACCAGTGGGGAATTTGCTCTGCCCTGGGGTGCTACTAATAGGGCAGTTTTTAAAGCAAAGAGGAATTAGACCCTCGGTCTAAGCAACCCCTTGGGAACCAGAGCCTTGCAGTGTTTTGCATCATTTAACAGGGCAACTTGTCCATAAAGCATTTGGGAAAAGCCAAACCTGGGAAAGCAGCTGGTGGACGGGCCTCGTGCAGCCTCTGCCCACCTCACCCACAGGGAAGGGGCCTCCTGCACCAAGCATGATGCAGTTTTCCCCTTGAAAATACTTAGGACTCGTGCTAGTTTTGCACTTGAAAGCATCGTATGTCTAAGAGCCAGGGGACCCTGACTCATCCAGAGCCTTTGGATGGTACCGGGGGCAGTACAAACACTTGCCATGACCCCATCCCAAGCCTTCCAGTCTTTTAAATCCTGTTTTTTTTTTCAGATTAACTGGTAATAAAGGGAGAGCAGCCCTGCTGGGTGATGCAGATTATTGAAAACGATGTGAAAACAGATGTCCTCTATCTCACTCCGTCCTGTGGGGCAGAGCCTGGCCTCCGGCCCCAGTTCCAAAGCCAGTGCTTTATGGTAGCTTCTTGGTCTACAAGAGGCATGTCCCCTGTGTCCCCAGAAAGCCTCTGGCTGTCTTCCATCAGGGTACAGCTGCGTTAGAAACCCTGTGCACCCGTAGTCCCCCTGTGTGCTGCCAGCCTGCCCTGTTCCCCACTGCCTGAATCTCCCCAGGGGCTCCTGCAGCATGGATAAAGCAAACAGGCACGGATCTCTGCTGCTTACCCACACATATATATAAAACATGTATATGTTTTACCAAAACACACCTTGCACACAAAAAATCCCACAAATACAGCCCCCCGTGCAGCAGACTGCATGGAGCCTGGCCTGGGACCTGCCTGGGCATGAGTGGCACCAAGGTCACCCCAAAGCTTTTCCCGTGCTTAAACAGACTCATGTGCTCAAAGGCATAGCTTATTGGAGAAATTTGGCACTAAGGTTATTTCTGATAAAAGAAGTTCATTTCTTATTTAACATCGCATTAAATATATTGCCAAGCACAACAGTGAGGATTTAGTAGCTGCAGTGCTAAACATATTACTTAGCATTTATATAGTGCTTTCCTCACTCAGGAAAGCACTTTTGCTAACTTAATTCACTCCCAGCCATCCTCTGCATGTCATGAGAGAAGTCAGAAAGATTTAATATCCCCATGACAAATGAGGCATGTGGCTGGGGCTGGCACTGCTCCATTACTTTTCCTCTTCTCCCAACCTTAACACCCTTCCCACGAGTTGATTTTTGGTGGCTGCGGACCACACTCGTGTCCTGGAAGTCCCCGGGAGAGTGAGGGGCAAGATCGTGCCCTTCTGGTGAGAGCCAGCTATGGTCCTGGCTGGGCAGCCAGGAGACTGGTGGCAAGCCAGAAACAAGTCCCAGCTGACCAGAAGGATTCAGAGCAGGTCTAGAGGCTGAGAGCTGGGACAGGGGGGTGAAGGGGTGCTTGGGCACTTGGTTGGGTTGGGTTGTTGGTCAAGAGAACCTGGGACAAAGGTTGATGTAGGATTCTGGTACAGAAAGGGTTATTTTGAATTGTATCTCTTGGTGGGGGGATTTAAGACAGGCTATGATGAAGGGGTTGGGGAAGGGGATGGTAGGTCTGGCACAGGGATACAGAGGAGGTGTCCATGCAGGTGAGCATCTCAGGGTGTGAGGGGCAGCACTGGGCATGGACTTCAGCCTGGGAGATGCCAGGGGACATTTCCATGGCAGGAGACCTGCACTCCTGGCCCCACACCCAACTGCCTTCCCAGTAGGACACGTCTATTCCCACTGCTCTGCCCCCTCCTTGCTTTTGCTGCGAGAGATATGGCATCCCCAGAGCTACCCAAAGAGTGCCTTTCAGCTCTGCATAATCCCCCTGTAATCACAGAAGGGAAAACAAAGCCAGCTTCAAAACTCAAGCTTGAAATTGCCCTATAATCAGGAGCGGTTTGGAAGCAAGGGCATGGGAGGGAAAGAGCCTCAGGGGCCCTGCCTCTGCTGCGGAGGGGTGGTGGAGGTGGTTGAGGAGAGCCAGAGGCTCTCTGTGCACTCTGCATAGACCATCAATTCCCCTCACACCCATGGTGCCACTGGAAAGGATATCCATGGCCAGCGGACATGTGCCTCTCTGCTAGAGCCCAGGGGTGAGCAAGGTGCCAGCAGAGAGTACAGAGCCCACCCTGCATCTCTGCTCCTCTCTTGCTGCAGGGGAGAGGTGCCACAGCCCCATCACTTGCCCAAGTCCCTGGAAAAAGAGTCCCAAGGACCTGCCTGGAGGTCTCAGGCATGATCTGCTCAGGTCATGCTGTATTCCACCTGGACAAGGGGCTGCTTGGCACAACAGGGGACAAATAAGGACAGCCTCCTTAGTCCTTTTATCATCTGGGATCCTACTTTTAATGTACATAAATGCATCTGTGTGCCAGATCTCCTCTCCTGATTAAGCCGGTGCAACTCCTAGTTTCAATGCATTTCTCCTGTCGAAAGCCGACCCATTTATTGCACTCATTACTCAAGCCAAATGAAGGCACATGTGGAAACCGCTTGCTTTTGGAATGGGTAGTAGTTATGCACCAGTGTTGATCAATATTCTGATTAATAAGGCAGTGATTAGTTAGTGCAATTACCTCTGTAAACTAACATTCACAGAACCATACAGTTATTGTAGGGGTGGAACGTGCTGAGTTATGTGTGTGTCTTTTGTTTTTAGTGCCTTTTTTTTTAATAACTTAGTAATATGCTCATTTGGACAGATACTTTTAGCATAAATCAGCTGGAGACGATACTACTTCTACTGAAACTATCTCTACACTTACTTTCAAAGAGCTAAACTTTCCTGTTTAGAAGTACCTCAACTTAACTCCCCTATAAACTTCTCTTACTTTAATAGTGAAGTAAAAATATTACAAATTAACTTACAGTTTTGAAACTTACCTGAGTATAAAGCCTTCCTGAAAGATCCTTGCAACCATAAATCATGATGTTGTATTTAAGCTAGAACAAACATTTATTTCTTTTCCTTCTTAAAGTACATGGATTCTGGTTTACATCATTGCCAAAAAAAAAAATAGCTTTGGGTACTGTTTACTTTTTTTTTTCTAGAAACAGGAACACATCCAAAAAGTCAACCCTAAGGTACATTTTACAAAAATGAAATGATGCATTACCTGTTTTATTCTGCACATGGCATACGCTCATGCTTTCAATATCTCTAGGCTGAAACTGCTTGTAACATTTTGCTATAAACCTGAATCTATTATGGGTGAGAGATTGCTTTAATTTCTTAGGGAATGGATTTCCTAGCTGCAAAGGCATTGAACACAGCCCGGAAGACATGCTCGGTGCGATGTTGTTCTTTATTGTTATAGGTACAGAGTTCTGGTTTGGCAATGCTGCACATTCAGATCACTGAACATTTACCGGCCAGGAAGGACTTTTCAGTCTCTAAAATGGTTACAAATGGTTTTTGTCAGAATGCATTTATCATAAAGCAGCCTGATTCCAATGGAGTCCTACTATTTTATTTGGGGTAATAACAGCAAAGTCTTACCAACTGCTGATGGAGGTACCAGGGTTAATTTGCGTTCACATTGGAAAAGCAAAGCAGTGCTCCCTCCCAACTCTGACAGATCCCTCGCGTCCTTTCCGTAGCTGATCGTTAGGTTGTCCCCGTCCAGAGCTTAGCGCTGACAGCAGCTCACAGTTTATTTGCAGCTTTGAAGCCTGGTCCTATAGTGTTTCTCTTCTGACAGGAGATGAATAAAGGTGTCACTGTGGGAGACTTTTAGCCTGCTGCTATAAAAAGGACCCTCCTTGCCCTCCCTCACAAGACCTTCAAATTCGCTTTTGGAGCTTGCGGCTTTCCCCTCGGCCGAGTTTAGCTCCATCAGCTCCAATTCGTGCTTGGCAGCTGTTTCTAAAACCCTCTGTTTGTTGTAATACCTGACAAAGTTGTTAATGATGGGGTGGATGGGAAGGGCAATGGCTATCACCCCGCAAAGAAAACTGATGGCAGCATTCAGTTTCCCTAGTGTTGTTTTAGGGTATATGTCTCCATACCCAACTGTGGTCATGGTAATGATTGCCCACCAAAATGACTGAGGGATGCTTTTAAATAAGGTTTCAGGGTGACTTTGCTCCATGGTATAACCCAGGGCAGAAAAGACAAAGATCCCAACAGCTAGGTACATGAGGAGCAGTCCTAGCTCCTTAAAGCTGCGTTTCAGAGCATAGGTTAGAGTCTGGAGCCCCGAGGAGTGCCGTGCAAGCTTGAAAATCCTCGCAATCCTCATGATGCGCAGCGCCTGGACAGCCTGCTGGACGTTGCTCAGCTCCATCAGCTTGGCTCCCAGGTGGGTCAAGGTGAGGCTGACATAGAAAGGGAGTATCGCCAGCACATCGACTATGTTCATGAAAGACAGAGCGAAATGGAGTTTATTTGGCGAGGAGATGAGCCTCAGCACGTACTCCATGGTAAACCAGCCTATACAGGCTGTCTCTATGCTGTCCAGGGTCGGGTGCTCCACGCGATTCCCCTCTGCATCTGTGACCTGCATGTCTGGGATGGTCCCCACACACATCACAACAGAGGAGATCAAAATAAACAGAAAGGACAGAACGGCAATCACTCGAGCCGGGTAGGACGATTCTGGCTTCTCCAAGAATTTCCAGATGTATTTTTGACATCTTTTCCAGCGACTTTCGGAGGCATCTACTCCCAAGTCATCCAGAATCAGTTGCACTCTTCGGGCTATTTCCTCCAGTTCCTCCTTTTTTTCACTCAGATGGGTTTTGCAGCAGTCATCCAAAAATTTAAGATCCACTTTCCAAAATTCCATCTCGTTCTTGAAGCAGATGGGGCATATTCCTTTCTTCATGTGAATTTCCCCAAAGTAGTACACGTCGATAATGCATTTGAAAGCATCTGGATCTCTGTCAAAGTAAAACTCCCTCTTTCCGGGATCGTAGTCATCGCAGAGGGAGAATATGCTATCGTATCCCCCCGATAAGCAGTTGATCAGCTCTGCCAGCCGCGTTTCTGGGTACTGGTTCAGGTTATCTCCGTAGAACACCTGCCTCACCCCACCGACATTGACTACAATCTCCGTCTCTTCATTCCTTTCTGAGACATCAGTGTCCACATCTGGAAACCGAGAGTCACCTGCCATTTTAATTGTATTGGATTTTTATCTTATTTTTAGCCCGCTGTTTGGTTTCAAAGCTTTGTGGGTTTAATTTCTCATGAAAGCAGATCGGCACCAGGTCAGCTCTGTTGCAAACGTTACCAGGCTGACCTGGAGTCGTGGTGGGAAAGGCTACAGAAACAAACCTGCGGTCACGAAAGCCTGGTGAGGTATGCAACAAGCTGCAGTGAAAAGACAAGTCATCGGGCTGCCGTGCCTGAAAGCAGGAGGTTAGAAAGCTCCAGCAGATTTGAAAGAGAAGAAACCATTCAGCAAAACTCACCCCTCTGCTCAGTGCTCGAGAGTCTTTTCAGGTCCCATTCTCTCTCTAAAGTGCTATTTATTCACAGGTTGGAAGTCACGGCCGAGAAATAAATCCTGTGCTCTGATTAATGCAAAGTGACTGACAGTTCTCGGGGAGACCATCGGCGGGGTGAGCCCACAGAAAACTGTTGCTGGTTCCCTCTTCGGTGCCACAGACTTCCCTAGAAAGCTGCTTTTTAATTGGGTTCTCTCTTTCCGCTCTCTTTTTACTTTAGGGTCTTCCAGAGTTTGTCTGCTGACTCTCGCACCCGGTCGGTGCAAGTGTGCAGAGGAGAAACTTGGGCTTGTTTTCCCGTTGCTGTTTCCCAACACAATAGGGCTGCGAGCTCCTTTCCCAACCCTACCCTCTTCTGGCCAAACCCAGCAAAGCACCAGCTGCACACAAAGCACAGCTCGGCTATTTATAAGCCTGCCCGGCTGTAAAACGAGGTGCTTCTAAGCTGTCGTGCACTTGAACGATTTTGTATAAATGTGTTTGTTTGTTTGTTTGTTTGTTGTTGTTGTTGTTTTTGTTTGTTTGTTTTTTTTAGAAATCAAACACAAAGCATGAGGATCTCTAAGTAATTGAGAGCCGTGGTGCAGCACTTCTGCGGGAAGACAATTTCTTCTGATGGCACAAGTCAGAGAAAAAAAAAAATATGGTGTTTTGGAACAAATACAAAGCATAAATCTTGCTCTCAGAGGAACTCGTGCAAGTCTAGAGTAATTCCCTGTCAGGACACTGAGATACTGTAGGTTTGTAACCATGCCACTGAGAACCGAACAGGGACCGTGAAGTTTTCACTGCAGCGACAGGGCAAAACTTTCTGTGCATGCTGTGCACTTTTCCTGAAGGTCCGTGTCCTCGTTTTAAGCTGTGTTTTCTGGATCTGCGGTCAACTGACCCCGAGGAGTGTCTGAGTGCTTTACGATCGCTGTGATGGCTTCTCGGTGAATGCTGCTTACCAGGAATAGTGCTCTGCACCTTGTACAGCACGTAACAAACAGGAGTGAAAGAGCAAGCACTCCCCTTTCCTTTTGCTTTCTCCAAATTCACAATCTGATGGACACGTGCTCCCTGGACCCCGACGTGCAGGTAGGCCCATCACCATGCTCTTGTCTTTGCTTTTATTGTCCTTAAATCTGATTGTCCTTTCATTTTAGTGAGTTCGGAGGACTCTGATCCTGCAAACCCCACAGGTGATTAGTGAACTGCTTCTGGCCACAGCAGAGTGGTCAGCTTCAGTAGGTTTTGGCCTTTGCCCATTTACTGGCCTCTGAAAAGCTCGTAAGTGGAGGGGAATAGCAAGGTGCCAACCCAAGTGACAGTTTTGCTCCTCTAGGCTTGTGTCCATAGAAAGGTGGTAGCTGTGATGTACCCACCGTCATCGTGCCACCCAGCGAGGGGAACCCTGGGGGGCACCCTGTGCCCTGTTTCAGGTTGGAAATGAGGAGACATTTCTTCTCAGAAAGAGCAGTCAGGCGTTGGAATGGGTTGCCTAGGGAGGTGGTGGAGTCACCGCCCCTGGGGGCGTTCAAGGAAAGGCTGGACGTGGTGCTTAGGGACATGGTTTAGTGGGTGATGTTGGTAGCAGGGTGATGGTTGGACCAGATGATCTTGGAGGTCTTTTCCAACCTTAATGATTCTGTGATTTCCACTTGTGGGGGATTGATGAGAGTCATGTGCTGGACCTCATCCTGGCATGGAGCATGCACGTAGCCCCGAGGGCCTTACGGCACCCTGGAGACAGTTCAGGCTCTGGGAGACACACAGGCAAAGCACTGGCCCAGCCCCTTCCAGACCTTGCAGTGACCTTCCTCGTCCCTGAGCTCTCGCAGGAGGGAGGAGAGTGAAAACATGCGAAGGCAGAGGTGAATTCAGGAAACCTGTGAAATACAGGAGCAAAGTCCTTTCTCACTGTCTGTCACACATCCGTGCACCAATTTATAGAGCAAAACCTGAAGCCCAGGGGAAGTGCATTCTTGCTGCTCTGTTACAGCCACACAGTAAATGTAACACCCAGTCACCCAGTGAGGGTGTGCATGAACTACAGCTCCGTCATCTTCTTCAAATGCCTGGGCTATGTCATTCATATCCATGCTGCAGATTAGCACAGAGGACAAGGAACAGTAAGAGCAGAGGCTGGATGCCTTATTCAAGTGACAGTCCCAGGAAAACACCTACCAGCCTGCACCTGAGCCACATTTCTTAGTCCTTGGAGGTCTGTGCCACCTCTGGTGCTCCTGACAGTATGACAATGTAGAAATAACATGAGGTGTAACTTGATTTTTTTTTTTCAGGCTCATATATGTTTACTGAGACTTTCAAGCTTCTTGGGCCAAGAGAAATACCTAGCAGATCTGGAAAAAAATAAAATAAACAAATAAAAAAACTATTTATGGGCTCAGCAGTAAATATTTACCCAGCTAATCATACACTGGAATGGGATTTCCTTGCCCACTACCATGAACGGTTTAGCTAGATTTTAGCACGATACATTTTAAGATGACAATAGCAGTGACATGCTTGCCCAGGGGAATATGTGGATGAGGTTCCTGGCTACCAGCTCTTTCAAAATAAAGCTAAGATTTGGGATAGTTAGCTTTAAAATGTTGTCAGGCTGCATCAGTGTATGGAAACAGGCTCTTTAGGCTCTCAGCCTCAGATCTGACTGCCTCAGACACCTACTCTATGCGATCAGTGATTCATAACAGTGATCTTCTGGCTATTCTCCAGGTAGCAAGAACAAGTCAGGGTACAGTCCAGCATGACTGCCCCGGAAAGCACCACCTTCACTTCCAAAAAGTCTTCCCACCACCAGTGTAATTTTACAGAACAAACACCTACAAAATACTTGTGCAGGATTAGCACGCACATTGTTCAGCTTGAAAGGTGAAATCAGCTCCTCTCAAATGATAAATCTCAGCACATTCTTGAAAGGTTGGAAAGAAACTATTTTTGAAATGCCAGATCAGTCCTTATAAAGACTTTACTTATGCGGCTGCTAAAATCCTTGTGCTTTATTCTCCCTTGTCTTGCACCTTTTCAGAGCTCTTTACACCTTTCGGCATTACTGTCAAGCTTTAGCGATCTGGTTGCATTTTAAAATGATCCAAAGAGAGGGTCAGGAAAAATCATAATGAATTAAGATTTTGTTTTCGTAGCTGAAAAGAGCAAAACAAGCTTACTTGACAAATGTTTTTTATCAGATTTATCGCACAGCAGCAAACAACAACTGAATGAATGACTTGCAGTAAAAAAATTCTTTCACTAATTTAATTCATTTTTTTTATCTGTGAAAATAGAGCTTCTCTGATCTAATAATTTCAGTAGATAATTAATGCCCTGCAACTCATTTAGGAGCAGTTTACTTCAAGTATTAGGGCTTCAAAATCCAAATTCTGCTGATTTATTGGGATTGGACAAACAGGTCAAGCCATGCTCCACCTCTGCTGGAAGCAATGAGAGCTGGGAACTGAATTTCTACAGGCCAGATGAGAAACAAGGGAGTGGCTCCTTTCAACATCGTTTTCTTGTCTCAGAACAACCTGTGCAGATGTGCTAAGTTTTGGCAGTGGTTCTGACTCGTTCCTTCAGGGAGAAGGAGGATGCTCGGCTGGACCTCAAAACCTGCAGCCTGAGGGAAGGGCTCAGGAGAGCAACATCCTGGATTGCTGGGTTCTCCTGGAGGGCTTGGGCCCCCAGGGACCTTGTTCCACAAGGTGTAGGAGAAGCTCTGATACAGCTCCCCGGCAGCACCAGGTCCTTCATCCAGTTAGGGCCTCCACAGCTGGGCTTTGGGCCAGTCTTGGAAGAGGGCTTACTCGTCTTGTGGTTTGGTCTAGCTCATTCTGTGATCCCAAAGCCCAGATGGATGATGCACCCAGCTGCTCCTCCGTGGAGCTACGGGCAGTACCAGTGAGTGAAGGGGAGCCAGTGGGTGAGAAGCCAGCCCTGGGGAGATAAGGTCAGAGTCCGTGTGGAGAGGTGAGCTCAGTCACCTGCTGCCACTGGGCACCTTCTTTTCTGGTACTATGATTTCCAAGCCAGACACAGTCGTGTGGCCTTCAGAGACTGCAGAACTCACGGCAGGTTTGGGATGATCATGGTTCCTACTCTATATAATTTCCATCTACTCAGTATAACCCCTTCCTACTCAATATAACCACACACTTCTGCTTCATCATGTATGTTTTTCAAAAAACACCCACAAGACTGGAACTGTGGTGGATCCCGCAAGAGACCTCAACACCTAAAACACAACTTATTTTCAGGTAGAATCATAGAATAATTTAGGTTGGAAAAGACAATTAAGATCATCAAGTCCAACTATCCACCTAACACAACAAATCCACTGCTAAACCATGTCCCTAAGCACCACATCTACCTTTCTTAAATATCTTCATGGATGGCTAGTCCACCACCTCCCTGGGCAGCTTATTCCAATGCCTAGCCAACCTTTCCATGAATAAATTCTTACTGATATCCAACCTAAATAGAAAGATGCAAACCACGGGAAGCTGCTCAAGACAAGTGCATGTCATGAAAATACCATAGAAAAGTCAATCAGAGACCAAAAGAACAAAGAATGGAAATATCTTAGTCTTCCTTCTTTCCTTGGGGTATTCTGGGGATAAATATTGCAGCTGCACAGACACTGCTTTGATGGCAGATAGCACAAGGTTCTGTGTAGGGGAAGCACCATATAATTACTTCACACCAATTACCAGAAACGAGAGGCAGATAATCCAGAAAAAAAAGGATCAATGAGCAATATCTTCTTGGGCTTCAGAAAGAACAGATCATCCAGAGCAGCTACTCTGATCCCTGTATTACAGCTGGCTTTAATAAGAGGAGCTTGAAAGACTGCTTTCAAAATTCTTCAGGGTTTCCAAATCTAAGACGGCTTCTAGCAGTTAGCAAAAAAACTCTCAGACACCACTGACCATCCAGCATGTTCTCTTTGGAAAATGAATCCAGCTAATGCAATGTGCTGTTTTATTGTTTGTAGCCCACTATAACAAATCCATTTTCAAATCATATCTTCTTTTATCCTTACAGATTGCTCTGCGAAAGAGCCGGCCATTTTAGCTCTCTATGAGAAAAAGTCGTGTGGCCTTCCCTTTCACCCAGGGCCATTCCCACAACACCAGAGCCCAACCCCATACAAGTACCCACCACATCTGAAGGACAACAGTGCATGACTTGCTTTCATGGATGGTAGCACCATGGTGCGTGTGGGAGAGGTGTCTTGTGGGCACACTCTAACAGGAAACCCTCCTGACCACTTGTGGTCTTGTGTGTGTGTATATAGCCACAGCCTAATGGAGGGAGCCTGAGCCTCAGCATGAAACACATCCATCACCAGCAGATATTTCTGTTAATGGGTGAGTCTTTCCGATCCCTTGATAAGGGAAAAGAAGGGCTCCATCAAATGCAAAGCAAGTGAAAAAAAATGTACATTTTTTAGTACACCTAAAATGTATCTTTCAGGTTGATATGTCAAAAGCAAGAGATTATGAACCGTCTGAACTGAGATGGGTATTTCAGAATAACTTCACCTTATGCATCTGGCTTTATGTGTCCTTGTCTCTGGCACATTCACATATTTTTCCATGACTATTACTTCAGATCCAACAAGTCCTTTCCTAGTTTCTTCTCCCTTCTCTTAGGTACACTGGTTCTTTTTCAAGTACAAAATTTATACATACCCAGCCAATTTGTTCTAGCAGATCTTTTAATTAATTCCTTATTAAAAGATGGGTAATAGCTTGCTGTAAATTTTAATTGGCCTTGCTTTCCATTTGACTTTAATGAGTCTATTTTTGCATACAATTAAACCTGCTTTAAGCGACCACTCAGGGGACAAGCTAAATCTCTGACTTAATGTAAATGGCTTTAAATAAATACGATGCAGCCTCCACTGCAAGAACCTAACAGCTGCGTTCAAATTAAGCATATTGGTGAATCTTGAATAGGATGAGAACTGGAGGGGCTGTAAAACTTTTAAAGACCATGTCTTGTTTTCAGTCACCATGCTTTAAGGAAGGACTGAAAGTCTGCTTTCTGCTCGTAGATACTGTCATCAAAAGCTCTCAGTTATTATTATATCTCCCTTTGAGTGCTGCATACACACAGAAAAGAGAAAAAGTAGGTGACAAGACTGATCTTACAGCTGCATAGACAATGGCTTAAAAATTAAGAATTACTCAAACTAGAATTTTTCTGGCATTTAGTGTCCAAAAATCGTGTGTGCTCCTGTAATTAGGGGCCACATCATAATGAATATTCACAAGGCCAGTGGATACAACTTGCACGCGTGACCTCAGCTTTGGCATCTTCCAGTTTATGAGTGCTTGGCTCTGCAAATCTGCTGGTGACTTTTATCACGACATGCTGCACAATTTCTCAAAGGACCCGTGTTGTGCTGGTGTTGCTGCTTGCCAGGCTGAGCAAGGGCATCCCGGCCATCCTCAAAGAGATGCAAACGTTACTGGGGCGCATGCAAGACTGCTTTTGGCAGTGGCACTGGGGAAGTGACTGGGCTGGCTTTCCGAAAGGTGCATACTTCCATCACTACTGACTCGGGTAGTTCACAGTATTTGACTCACAGGAAAGACCAGGATTGTGGTGACAAGGAGGGAGGTGGCAACGGGCAGCCTGTTGGCTATGGTTCAGCAGCTAAGATGAGAAGTCATTTTCTAAGTCCTGTTGGGCAAGAGGTTGGGAGGGATCACTGTGCTTCTATTTGAATATGATTGCTTTAAAAAAATCCAACTCCACTGCCTTTTACTGTGTTTGGAGTTTGAACAGTGATTAATAATTCTTTGCCCAAGCTATTGCTCTTAATTCTGCATAAGGAGAGCATGTGTAATGGCTTAGTGTGCACCATTTCACAATAGAGGCTTTTTATATGAACTAATATTTTTATTGTGGGCAATCAGAATAAGGAATATGATCAAATAATTCTCAGTAAACATAATCAAAAGCACTCTGATTTGTGTGCTTAGAAAGCAGGAAAATAGGAAAACATTTTCTAGTGTGAAGAAGCTGTAAAGGAAACAGTAAAAAACAAAACAAACAACAACAACAAAACATGGAAAACATTTCATCAGTGTGCTGTAACAGTAATAAAAAATAAAATACTTTCATTGATCCTAGAAAACATTGCAGCACTGAGGAAAATACAGGTTTCAGAAGAGCCTGCAATTCTCACAGGCTCTTGTGAGTATAGTTATAATTTTCCTTCTTTCAATGAGCACACCGTGTTACAGGACACCAGAAGAGGAAGGTGTATAGGCAGTAGTAGAGGCAGAGTTCACATCTTCACAAATATGAAATTACACTTGCAGTACCCGTGGAGGAGTCCTGTGAACATTTTACTTCATTAAATCCTGCAGGACTGAGAGCTGTTGCAGGATGCCCTGGAGCACTTCACTGATGCTTTCCTGCTGCTGGTGGCACAGTTGTCTGCAGGAGCCCCCCCACCTGCAAGCTCTTCAGGCTTACTCTCTTGGTCAGCAACCAGCACAGAGATGATGCTCGTAGTCCCAGCTGAAGGCAATTTGGGACTGGAGGAGGTGGTGTCACCTCACCAGCTTCCTGCTTGCACAGCTTGTGCTGAGTGGAAGCATTAAAACATGCAAATGTGGGGTGATTAAAGTTGGTTTTTTATCAGTGAACCTTTGCATTGTAGATCACACAAAGAGGAAAATCAAACTTGGTTTCCCGTAGTGCCTAATGACTACTTTGAAAAGCATGGGGGAGCATGTGCTTACACTTGTTGCCTTTGAAAAAGTCCAGATATCTGTGTGAACCTACCCTGGAAAACTGATTTCAGCGTCTCCATTTTCCCTCGTGTTCTTTAGCTTTACTGAACAAAACAGTTTGCTGAATTCAAGTGGAATTTACAAGGAATTTTAAGTCAATCAGAACTACATTTTCTGAAGGACAAATGGTGTGTTAGAAATAATTTTCTGACCTTACCTTTGATCTACTATTGACCATTGGTCAAGTTGTTTACTTTCTTGCTACTCTCCTTCTGCTGTCTGGCAACACATCGTATTTCTTCACAGCTTGCAAACAAGTCAAATCAAAAAACACTTTTAATTTGGCAAACAGATTACAAATACATTTGTATATTATCTGAATGGCTCTAAAGCCAACCCACGTTTCTAAGTGATTTGTCTAGACAATGGGTGAGTCAAACCTTTTATCCTTTGTTTTACACAATAATCGGTTCTGCTCAGTTAAGATTTCATTTTACTTTACCAAAACTGAATGCCTTTCATTACTATGTGCTGTTTAATTTAACATTGTATTGACATTTTGCATACTAATTCACTTTGCTCAGGGTAGAGTCACAATCCTGCTCGAACAACGCAATGCACACAATGTAAGTTCATTGTATGTGCTCGTAGTGTCCTCAAAGATGAGATTATAGAATTCAAGATATCCTATTCAAAAAAAAAAAAAAAAAGGCTAAGGAGATGAAAGGAAGTTCAGTGATGAATGGAGAGAGCTGCTGCTGAGCCTTCTCTTTATTGCCATTGTGTGACATTTTCAATTGTTCTGTCCGGATGAGTAATGAGGACTTCATCGCTTTTGCTAAGCTTCACTGCGAATTGCTGGTGGTTAATCTCAGGACAGTCAGGGCTCCCAGTCCTGGTGACGGGAACATTTCAACTGCCCTCTGCAGCTGCAGTGAATTCTCTTGGGTGACCTTGAGAAAGGGGTCCCTGCGTATACCAGCAGTGATATGAAATCTTCCCTTAACAGCAAGCATCTCCCATGTGCTCTGGCCTCAGTTTTTTCTCCTCTATTTTTTTTTCAGTAGGCTTCTGTGCACAGTTAGTGAGACAATGAACTAATAGAGCTGAAGACCAATGACCCACCTGATGAGGCTTTCCACAGTTACATTTTGCCACAAATCACTGGGACACATGCCATACATGAACATAAAAATTCCTATCCCAACAGAAAGTTTGTGATTACACTGAACATCATTTCATAGAACCACCCCGGTTGGAAAAGACCTTCAGGATCATCAAGTCCAACCGTCAACTTGACCTACTGAGTCCCATCACTAAACCCTGTGCCACATCCACACGTCTCTTGAATACCTCTGGGGATGGGGACTCCACCACTTCCCTGCACATCCCCTTCCAATGCTTCACCACCCTCTCCATGAAGAAATTCATCCTATTTTTTTTTTCTAAAATTCACCTACATCAGGAGAGAAAGTGTAGTGCCTTCTGCTTGTCAAATCTGAAATGTTAGCCCAATTATGTTAAATACTCCAGTATTTGCCTAATCTTATAAAAAATATCTCAAATCTCTAATCAATTTTGTCAGATTTCCTTTAGTTTGTAATAAACATAGATACAATCATTCAGAGTCAGGTGCTAGTTGCAAACATCCCCATAAACGTGACACGCATGCATAATTATCAGTTCTTACACATCCAAATGGTATGGGAATTAATTACCTACACCTGGAAATGGGCTTTGCAGCTTAAGGATGAGATTTTAAAAGCCAATGGCAATGACTCATCATAGGGATTTTACCTTTTATTCATTTGAAAATATATACAGTAATGTTAGAACCATGAATACCCCAAATAATTTATTGATAATCATTACAGGTCTAGTTTCTTCTCTTATATTGCTCTTTCACTGGTGTACTGAAAGCAAAATCAGGTCTTGCATGTTTTATAATTTTTGCAATAAATTACTGATGTATATGCACAGAGAAATAAATCATTAGATCTCACAGCTGGGGAACTAGGACGCTGCTCCCCATCTTCATGGTCTGCTTGACATTTCTGTTTCAGAGCTTGTGACAAACCATTTAGTAATCAGCCATTTAGCATTTCTTCTTCACTCATCTCTTGAAGTATACATTTTCTTTGTCAGGATTGATTAACATTAATTAATTTTAACTAGACTGGTACAGAAAACTGAATATTTTCTAGGAATTTCTGATATTCTGACATTTCATTGAGATACAAGAGAAAGAAAAAAGGCATGTTAAAAAATCTAAATATAGGACTATCTTTAGGTTAGCAACACTGAAATTTTAGATTATGAAAATATTTATATTCTCTATACTAAATATATCATGCTAATATTGTGTTATAATAAATACAATGCAATTAGTGCAATAGAATTTCTAAATAAAAAGAAATGAAATGACAAATTCAAATTAAACATTTTAGCTACCATGATAAATGTATTATGACACTATGGAAACAGTTTCTTTCCAGATGAGGATATATCTCAATTAAGTGCTTTTACTGCAAATTTTGGCAACTTTCAATTTAACTGAACTGTGTTTTCTAATATCAGCCTCCTCTGTCAAAAAAATTATCAGTTATATTTCCAATGTACAACACAAGTAATTCTAATTCTCATGCCATTCTTTGCTTTTCTTTAGCAGACCCTTCCTCAGAAATTAGAAATGACAGATGGGATTTGTAAGAGAAAAAGATACGTTCTGTACATTCAGCCCAAGGGCGAGAGAAAAAGTCAACATCTTCCACATGGATATTTACTGGCTGTCGTCTTTATTTTCTTTGTAGCCCCTCTCATCTTATTAAACTTGAATCCTCTTCAGTTGCTCCCCATGTGTACATTTTTCTAAAGGAAAGAACGTCCTTAATAAAACCTTTGGGAAGCCCAGGGGTGTAATGAAAGTGCTCTTTATATTGATCAAACAGTAACAAAGCTCATCCGTTCACCATGCGTGGACTGAGATCTCGAAAGCAGCTGGAAGTCTGTAAAACACCATAGAGAATAATTTATTTTGTGTCACTATGTAATGAAAATTAGAAAAGGGATCTTAGAAAAAATCCTTCTGCTCCTACTACAACCAGTTTCTAACCACAGCACTGTAATATTAGTGCCAAAAATTTACAGTATGCACGATACAATGGCAAGCCCAGAGCACAAAAATTGAGATACCTCATACATGACATATCTCTAATATTTTGAAACACCTTGCATGTTCTGTTGTTGTTTGTTTCTTTTGTTTGTTTTGTTTTGTTTTGATTTGATTTGCATGGGGCAGAATTGTCCACCACTTCATATCACTTTAATAGGGTGTGTCAGACATGAGGTGTATTTGAAGCTTCATCTGCATTCATTCCTCAACATACACTTTGACTATTAGCAATGGGAGATCTGAATCCTGCTGTTAATTCCTCCGCTTTTTTTCTTGTCCAAATTTGTCTGTGAAGAAGTTGGCACTTACTGTTTTTTGGACTAAACCCAAACATTTTGTCAAAATAGGATTTTTTTTACAAACATAAGATATGTGATTTTTGCACACATACTGGAAAAAAAATTGTTCTCTAAGTGAGTCATTACTTAAATTACTAATGATCCTGTTAGTAATTCCACAGGAATTCTGTGTTGGGTTAATCACTGATGATACTAAGCTGGCTTTCAAATACTGCCAAAATTTCTAACTCAGTGTTTCAAAAGTCGAGTAAACATTCTGTAGACTGTAAGTACAGAATATAAACATAAACGGGAGTATCAATCAGCCTGACAGCAATTCACCTGGACTTGCTGCATACTTCAAATAACTAAGAAAGTGGCATTCTCTTACGTGTTTACCATAGACTCATGACAAGACTTCTCTCAATATGAACACGGAAAATTATTGCAGCCATTTTGCTTTTTCTCCTGCTCACAAACAGCTTGCAAGGTGATCCTAGTTTCCTTCGAATGTTTTCCTTATCCCTACTTATTATTATTCCAGAAAAGAGCAAGAAGCAACCAAGAATGAATAGCAATAAGGAGCAGAGACAGTATGTTCATATGCTAATGCCTTTTATCCACGTGATTACTTGCAATATTTTTTGCATGAATAAAACCCACTTCTTTCCATACAAAGAAAAGTCGTGTGAGTGTGTGTCTGCAAGTAGTAAAACGAGGGGGAGACATAAGGGTGATTCCAGTAGCTCTATGGAGGCAAGGAGATGTGTATGAACAAATGTCCCTAAGCCCAGCACTAAAACTACACATTTTATAGTAATTGAATCATTACAAATTCAAAGTCATGAGGCTGATCATGAAAATACCCATCCGCAGTTACACCTGGGACAGCACAGTACCCCCGGGGATGCAGCCAGCCTCGTAGCCTTTGCTGGGCTCGTGATCCAGTTCTGCAACATCCAACTCTGCAAGGACTCATGTTTGCCACTGTTCCTCACTTTATGTCACTATGATCATAAGAATGAGCATCAGGGTATATATTCTGTGATGCAATGTTGCTGTGTCTCAAGTTTCCCTGTTTGCTCTGCACACTGGACGAGTCTGCCTCTACCCCAGAAGGAAAAAGAAACCTTTATTTTCTTTTTTGCAAGTAGGTGGATGAAGTCAGAAAGGAGTCTTGGCCCAGTATTGTGCTTGTCCTTTGTCAACACCTGGAATCCAAGCCAGGTCCACTACTGAAGTCACCAAACCTGTCGCCATCCAGCCATCTCACAGGAGTGTCCCCATTCTCCACCAGCCTTCGCTGGACCTTCTTGGGGAAAGTCATCACATCTGCCCAGGGAAGGAGAAATCACCAAAATAAACACTCCTCCCACACCTCTCTCATCTGTCTTCCCATGCACAGTGGGCATCAGGGAGAGGATTTTTCTTTTGGCAGATTTGAAAAGTTGTTGGTTTTCTTTTTTCCTTTTTCAAAGCACAAGGATTGATACTTACTGTCAGCTGCGGGATGTTTCAGTCAAACAAAACAGCTTTTGTTGAGGTCCATAAATAACCTTACTGTTTAAGTGAAAAACATCAAATATGCGTTTTGTCCTTCCCAAAATATGTATACTTCTTACCATTAAGTGAACAACTTAATGCTATCTCAAATTAGCCATGTATTTCCTATTGCGTGTGTGGTGATTAGCTTGAAATGCTAGCTTGAATGTAAGAGATTTCCTTTTTTTTCCAGATTAAGCTTGAAAAGTTTTTCTTCCCTAAGAATATAAATCTATTTATTTGGTAATTGCTTTATTTATTTACTTAGGTTACATGTTCTAATCTTAGCAGCATTTTGGAAGAAAATCTGCGGGTGCACTGACATTAGCATAATAATGTAGCTTTATTTTCTAAATCCTCCCTGAAAATTCAGGTGCTATTGTCTCAGGATTTCTGTAACACTGGAAATTCTCCCAAAATATCGCAGGGTTTCATACACCATATCCTCACTAGGAGAAGGATGTTAAATGTCCAGTGTTGAGGGCAATCAGAAAGGCATTCTTAGGGGAGGCACTGAATGCTAAAGCTGTTTTGAAAAAAAAAAAAAAAAAAAAAAAGCCTTAAGCTTTTCTAAATAACCTGTTGCTGCCATGTCATGCTCATTTAATTTCTCTATCAGATCATGAAAGTTGATTATATCTCTTTTAGGTTGCCTTGGACTGTGAGGCATGCAGTGAGTAAGGAGGAAAGTGTTGATTGCATTTGTTCCTGGAGCAGCAACTTTGAGCGTCCTGCCACTGCTACCATACCCACCTGTCCCTCTGCAGGGAGTCCCAAGCCTTACAACAGCATGCAAAAAACGTAGTTTCCACTGCAAATTCCTGCCAGAGTAGGAACTGAGAAGTGAAAAAAAAAAAAAAAAGAAAAAAAAACCTTTCCCTGTTCGATGGTCTCTGGTCCCTTATACTGATTTAGAGCTGAGGGGATGCACAGAAGAGTGCTATGAACTGGCACCACATAATTTTACCACTATCCCTTCCAATTAGGATTTTTTTTTGCCACACTGATATGCTCCTGCCACTCCAAGTCTGAGCACAGACTGATAAAATTCTGATAAAAAGCTGCATGTTACCCGTATGATTAGAACTTCGTATGCAGCAAATGTTCTTTACACTGATACAATTGCAGATGGGGAGGAACAGTGTCACTGAAATTCCATTTATGAATGGTTAAAGCAGATTAATTTCCTAAATTGTTGGTAGTACCAAATTTTAATCCTGGAAAATGTTGCTTGATTGCCAGTAATTAAAACTGTCTGTGACCAAAAAAAAATAAACAAATAAATAAGTAAAATAAATAAATAAATAAAATAAACAATGAAGACGACACTTTAGTTTTTGACATGAACTGGGATTTGCTCCTAAGTGCAGCTACTTTGATCTCAAACCCAGCACTTGGGCAGAGCACCTGCCCACTCCCCATCCTCACCTCAACACCTGACTGGAGTCAAGCACAGTAACAGCTACTCAAAGCAACACTCAGCTTAAATATGCTGAGTTCTTCTGGCTCACGCATGGAAGAATCACCTTTTGGTGCTTTCCTACCTCGTGTTTCCAGTGGACCACGGAGCACTGGATGTAGCCCTTCTGCTCTCAGGCTTGCTTTGCCTGCCCTCCTGCATGCCAAGGCCATGGTTTTCAGCAAAGCTTCACCCTTGGCTTCAGCATCCTGCTTCGTGTTGCATGTTTGCTAGTTATAGTGAGGTGTCCAAAGATGCTGGTTCAAACTCATGGTGGAAGGCAGAGGATGGAAGAAACAAGAACAGAGAGGAGCTGACAGCTGACTGTAACTTTACCACAATATTACTACGCAAAAAGCATAACCGTTCATCTTGCTTTATCTGCCAGAACCAGTTTTATAGTCTCTGGAGGCCAGAGGAAGGGATCAATGGGCATTTGCTGACAAATTAGATTCTCTTAATCCACCAACAAACATCTGTTTTTGGAAGCAGATCTTCATGCTGGTCTGTAATCAAAAAGTAAGAGAAGGTCAGTTAGCTCATTACAATGCTCATGGTTAAATAGCAGAAATACCACTTGCTGCATAGCAGACTTCCAGTTCCCACATGCCAAGTCCATCCCGGTGACCTACACACTACTGTTGTGTTCAGAAATTTAAAAAAAAAAAAATATAAAAGAAATTTATTCCACAGGTTGGCTTGTAAGCAGTGGTAATATCCTTTATTATCACAAAAGACATGCCTGGGGGGGAAAACAAACAAACAAACAAAAAAGCTATCTCAAGTCTTTAAATTAGGCCCTTGATGAATGTTTCTGATCTCTTCTGTACTCTAAAAATTTTGATTTTAGCCCAAATGGCATGAAAACATAGTCACATCAGATTCACAGTCAAGCTATAAATAACAAAGTCTGATGAAAGCTTTTGAGATGCTCACCCAAACTGCTGGATCTGTTTCATTCAGCCATCCCTTATGGCTGTGTTTTGTGCCTCTGTAATTATTGGGCATCAGTCACTGTGATACTGGGTGCTGGCCAAAAAACAAAGACAAGGAGCATTTGGACTAGTTATTCCCATTAAAATGAAAAGTTACTTTGTTTGTCCTCCCAGATGGCTCCCGAAATCTTAGCAGGCTCCCTCAGCTGCAATACCTATGCTTTACCTCCTGGGCTTCAGTTATATTACAGATTCTTTTTTTTTTTTTTTTTTTTCTGGACTTTTCAGGTTCTCAGGCATGCTGCCATTTTCTGTTACTTGCACACAAATGCCTCTACAAAAACCGTAGTCACCAATCTTAACACTCCTTGGAGCTGTAAGAGAACTTTCATTCCAAATTTTGAATTTCAGCAAAGGTATTACACAAAATCGTTTGAATTATTCAGAACTATTCATAACCAGTGTAAATTCCCAGTATAAGTTCTTTAGGCTCTGTCTAGTTTAATTAAGAGTGAATCCCAGCAGACATTGCAATTAAAATGAGGGAGTAAATAGGAAAAGTTAAACGACCTGTAAATTCAAGATTAATAAAGGAAATTCTCTGTATCTTCCCCAACATTTATTTGAAAGCATTCACTGTTGGGCTTCACTTTATGGTTGCCTAAATTCCTGCTGCTAATTTAGAACAATCTATGTCATTACAGGTAGTACCAATCTTTATGGTGATACAACAGGAGTAGATAATTCATAACTAGCTGGACAGAGTGAGAAAACCAGTGAGTTATCTGGTGCGTGAGCTCCCTGTGGCATAGAAAGCTGGAACTACCTGCCTTAGGAAGTGTTCTCATTTTGTCTGTGGTGCAACCGACACGATAAACCTCCTGGCCACCTACCAGTGACCCTGCCGGGTCCAAGACACAGGTAGACGTCTGAATTTGGGTGGCTCTGTCTCAAAATGAATCCTACCACCTTTGGCAGTGTCAAGAAGGAATGCAGGACTTTCCCGTCCAGTTGGGTCAGGCACTGGGGGAGTATTTAGCTCTCAAAGCTGATGTCCCAGGGAACTGTAAGGCACAGCTGACTGCAAGGAACAGCAATTAGTGTTATCATCAGAATATTTGCCAAACAAGCAAAACATTTAGCAGCTGCCATATGCAGACTCTAGAAGCAGAATCTTTCAGAAAATGTAAAGTAAGTGTTACCTACAGTATGCTGACTGAAATGAAATACCCATTCATGAACAGTCTTTGGCTAAGTGCTATATAGGGTAGAGTTGAGCAATCACTGAAAGCAGTCACACAGGAACATTCCCCTTTTACCTTTAATAAGATCTCTTCTGATCCCATTTACTGGGATGTTTACTTGTGCAATGTCTTATTCATTCAACTCCTATGCAGACTTAAGTCACCAACTTTTTTTTATTTTTTTTTAACTAACTACCAAAATACAAGGTTAAATACTCATTTTCA
Organism: Anser brachyrhynchus; assembly: GCF_964034855.1. Taxonomy (NCBI): domain Eukaryota; kingdom Metazoa; phylum Chordata; class Aves; order Anseriformes; family Anatidae; genus Anser; species Anser brachyrhynchus. Next base: position 110,982,009 of record NC_137696.1, on the reverse strand, counting down.
CATGCTTGGCTATTAAGACTTCAGCTTCTCTGAGTCTGATTCCTTTCCATGCAAGTAAATAGCTTTAACTCCTTCTGTAACTTTATGTGAGTACTAAGAGGTACAAGGAAAACAAAGGTGCCAAGCTCATGTTTAAAGAGCTAGTTGACTAGCATGTCTATCCTGATAGCTTTTTTTAAACCACATATAAACATTTCCCCCACCCAATTTTCCTGTCTGAATTAGTATATTTATGTTTAAGAGTAAGTATGTGCATTTGTAAATACACGTTCTCGCATCTTGTAGCAGGGCTGGCAGTGCTCACATACATTGCAAAGGAATATAGTATGTGGGTGGCAATTTTCTCCAAACATTTTATCAGGCAATTTTCAGACAGCTTGGATTACAGATTTTCTTACCTAGCTAAAGAAGAACAACAATAGTGCTATTAAAGCTATTAAAAGATAATAGCTGATACCTACAGAGCTGGAGAGGGCTAGGAAGGTGGGAGAAAAATGGTTTTGGTTTAGGCAACTAGAACCTAATCCTGTAATGTGCTGAGCTACCTCAGCTCTTCTTTCAGCGGCGTGGAAAGAGCTCAGCACCTTGCAGCCTAGGCTGGTTGCTGTAGATAAATTTCAGTTATCATTGATACATAGCTGGTTGCAGCAAATCTAGGGAATGGTCCTGGCTTAAGGGTTAAAAGGCTTAAAATGCAGGCTTTATCTATACAAGGAAGGCGAGGGAGACCTGTTGGGTGCAGACAGGTCGGAGATGACTCTGACCACAGATCCACATCCCTTCAAGACTGGATGTGAAGCAACTCAGCTGCAGGGCCTGAGGCCAGCCCAGCTATGTTATCCTGGGCACCAAGAGGATTTTGCATGAGCTGGTACATCTGCAGGGCACAACACAACTTGACCTTCCTTTCAGTTTATGACTTTCTGTGGTATTCTCCTCTCACTTTAACCTACTACCAGTAGTTGAAATAAAGATAAAAATGATTCACCCACAATGATAAAGGAAAGTAGTCATGGTCACCGAAGAAAGTGATGAGAAGAACTAGATCACGATCCTCCAGGTCTCTGGCTTAATCAGGTGGTGGCTCTATTTCTAAAATGCTCTTGTTATTTCTCATTAATTTAGATAAAATAAAGATATCCGGTTATCAGACTTAGTAGCAAAGAGTTACTTTTGATGATAAGAATGGTGTGAAGGAGGCTGCTGGTTTTGGTGTTTATGAAACAGGAATTCTCACACAGGGAACAGTAGTTTCCTACGTTTGATTATCAAAATAACAAACACTACAGATCTGAGGAAGTGGGGGCATAGAGTGAAAACACTGATCGTGAATAGAACTTGATCAAGAGGGAAAGGGAAAAGCCCTGCCACATATTTCAGCCAATAAAGCCATTACACACTTCAGCCTGGAAATGGTTGGCTTGTAGCTTCTCAAATTCTGCCATTGAAACTAGGAGCTTAATGCAGTTTCTCGTATAAAGGCATCTACTGTTCTTTGAGATGACCAAGGGTCATCCCCTCCTCTTGGACCAGTCCGGAAGAACCTAGATCTTGGGTCTTGGTCATACCTACCAGCACATATGTAGGTCTCAGACATCGTCAGGCACCTCACTGGGCACAAGATGCCAATGTCTGGAAACTGAAGGCAGCCCTAAGAAAGCACCTGATGGATCATACTTCTAGCTCTGCTACAAATTTCCTTTGGGACCTGGGTTAAACTCTTAAACTAATGTCTGTAAAGACAAGCAATTTCCCATTAAGCTCCATGGGAACATTGATTTTTAAAGAAGAATAGGTGCCTGTGATGGGATTCAGCAAGCTTAATTTAGATATCTTATCTATGCCTGCATTTTAGATGCTTAGTGAATCAGTCCTCCAGAAATCGAGGCAGGCAGAATCTTCCTTTGAAGACATCTCACCACTGACTGCATAGGAAATATCAGATCTTTTTTTAGGATGACTGGTTTGCTTTGGTATTTAAGATGTAGCACTTTAGATGTCTACAGTTAGATAAACTGTATTTCATAGTTTAGGTATCTTAGTGGATGCAAACTGCATAATTTAATTTTAACAGGATTCACAGACTTTGTGGTCAACTTGTACATGCATTTCTGGGTAGGCTGTATGTAACTATGTTAGTTTTATGTCCACATGTCCATCTAAAATATGTCGCTATTTGGATGTACAGATACCTAGATTACAGGAAAAATGTCAGTGAGTGTAATTTATGGCAAGCTATTGAAGGCATTAGCATTAAGGTGAACAATCTGTTTAAGTGATATGATAATATGCGCACAATCTAATTGCAAGATAAACTGACGTTTAAGAAATACACAGGTCTTAAGATGGAACATGAGCCTTTATCTGCAAATTATTACTGTAATTTAAAAGTACCGTGTAATATCAAAAGACTTATTGTTTTATTTATTTTATCATTGTTTTATTTATTTTATCATTCTAATTCAGAAAAACGATATATGCTCCATATCTGACGGAAGCAACATGAAATTTTCAGTGTGCAAAAAAGATCAGTTCATGAGCAAAGAGCAGACTGAAAGAATATAGCAGAAATAATTCTGTGGATTACACTTCATATACACGTCTGAGAGAACCACGATCTTCTTCCTGGAAATATAAAACAAAGATGAGATTCAACAAATAAATTTCCCAAAGTGAACTGCTCTCCTACATGTACCTGAAAGTTCAAAAAAGAATAAAGGATAATCATAACTGTCGTACTGAAATTTCCTCCAACGTTGCAGTAATCACAGCTGAAAGATGTGACCACTTTATTCTCCGTACTCTTATTAAAAGTCATTGTTCAGCCTATGCAAGTACACTACTCTTCAAAATTTGTGAGTGGGATTCATCTCACCTAGCTTTAGATGTTTGCAATGCGACAGCTACATCTGAGCCCATCGCCTTTGGCTCACTTTGTAGTCAAAGGAGAGCAATAGGCAATCCAGGGTGCAATTCAGCTGTCCTATTTAGGAGGCCTAATTTTAGGTTAAGATGAATCACATTCCAGAAGTGTCTACATCTCTCTATCAACTAGAAAGGGAGATGTGAGATTTCTGCATCTTATTTTTCCTCTGCTTTAGAAACCTTAAATCTTAAAGCTCACAGGCATGGTTCTAAAATGTGTAAACAGGGAGAAAAATTAAGTTAAAAAAAAAAAATCTTAAGGAGGCTGGAACATCTTCAGAAGACTGAAAGCAACTTTGAACCTGGTTCAATCAAAAGCTAAGCTGGCATTTAGCATCATACTGGCAGAAAAGGGAATTCCACCTGAAGAGCCCTGGAGGGGATTAGTTTATGCAAAGGCTTCTCACTTGGCAGGGAAGCTCTGCCCTTCCCCACACCATTGCTCTCTGAGCTCCCAGCTCTGCCAGCAGCAATTTCTGCTTCTTTCTGCGTCAGTGACAGGCGTTTGGGATGAGGAATCAGCTGAATGGGAGAACAAAGGGCATAAGCAATCAAAGCCCTTCAGGAGCTCACCTGGCAAGTTTCACGTAAATCATTTTCAGGTTCTTCAGTCTGATTGCATTGGCCCAATTCTCATCCCCAAGGTGCTCCTATCTTAAGTAGATGTAAATAACAGGAGAATTGTGCCTATTTTTTTTTTTTTGCATGCATGAGTTCTGCACTGTATATGGAAAAAAAAAACTGCCTCTTTCCTTTTTTCAGGTATACATTACAGGGGAAAACTGTAAATAGAAGAAAAGGGTCGAGCATGTTCCTGTGGATGCTGCATGATGTATCCACCTCTGTGCATGGAAGGTGGGGGTGATGGATGATGCTACATATCTGGGACTGATGGACAGTTAGGAGAAAAAAACTGAACGGCCAGGAATTGCATAATTAAGAGTATTCTTAGGCTACAAGTGAGAAGCACCAGTACCCTGCTGCTGGGTAATTTGGTTCTAAGTGGTAGCTCTGCTCCTGTCTTTACCAGGCTATGCCCTTTTTATGAGAAATAGGCAAATACGACTGAGTTTTACAAATCAAGGTGTGTATTTACATTGGTTGACAGCATTGCAGTTCCAGCCTGCCAGTGCTGAATGGGAGACCTGATGTGAAAAATAGATGTTGCAACCCCGTCGAAATCAGGGGAACTGAGGCTCTTGCAGCAATAAGCCCAGAACAGCAAAGAAACACTTGACAGCTTCTAGAAGAAAAAGTTTTTGCTCGTGCTTTTATTCTTCTGCAACCAAAATATACAAAAACTTAAATCATCAGATACAGAAAGTACAACTGTCAGTGATAAATGCGTCTCCACCTATCTTGTTTTCATCTTATCTTCTAAATAGCCTATTGTATTTTATGACCTTCCAATTACAAGTTCCTGTTATTCTTTGAATTGCTGTAAAACTGAACAGCCTCCATATGTTCAGAACAGCTTGCAATTAGTGTTCCCTGAACTTGGAAACTGAAGTCTATTAAAAAGATGGAAATATTAAAGCATAGCATCTGGGGAATGGCATATGTCTGTCTCGCACAATGGCCCTCAGATGCCGGGGTCAGAGACTCCCAGCTATCACAGAAAAGAGCTTATGTGATCACCACTCAGCTGCAGAACTTCAGAGAACTTTCATATGTTCTTGGGAACTATTTCACATTTAGCTTTTACACTTTTTTTTTACAGTAAAAAGATAAAGAAAATGAAAATAAAAACCCCTAAGGTTTGCTAATTTATAGCCACTTACCGGGAGTTCTCAGTTAGGTTTATAGGCACAGCCCCAATAAAACTATGAAGATGTGAATATGAAAGCTTTAATCCAAACTCAGATTTTATTTTATTTTTTACTATGCCAATTGTATCATTTTCTGAAGTTTCCATCAAACCAAGGGCCTGCAGGAGAGCCATTTCTGCTTGAATATATTTTTTGTTCCGACTCATAAAAGTGTAAGGAGTGTTCTTGAGGGAAGATGAAGTAGAATACAAATCTGGGGCTTATCTTTCTTCCAGAAATGAAATGAAATGGATGGTATAGTTTTCCTCTTCATATAGATGTCAAGGCAAGCACAGGTCTCTATTTTATCCAGATTCCCACTTGAACAAATATGTTGGACAAGCTGAGGGCTGTTTTCCATTTTAATAACAAATGTTTGTCAATAACAAACTTGTATATGAAACAGGAGCTTTTCAATATGTTATATGAATCAAAGTAACTGAAGCATAAAAATTGCTGTTAACAAGGAGACACAGGGCCGCAGATGCTAGCAGATCTGAAGTGCTGAAGTCATCTGAAGGTGACCCTACTAAAGTAAAGACATCTAAATGATTCGTATTGCTGCGTACAGCAAAACACATCACATTCAGCTTAGTGCCTTCCCTGGCTACCTGAGGGATGCATTTGGCCCAGAGGCTGGGATTCAGCTCCATGTGTAGACACCTCTACTCCAAGTATAGGTGTTCATAGATAGGGCAGGTGGCTAAACAGGCTAAACGCTGGAGTCAGAAGGGGTTTAAGATATCTGCATCAGACCATGGGCCTGGCAGATACAGAAAATGTGCTAAGGCAGATCTGCTCCCTTCTTCAAGAGCTGCTGAGGCCAGGAGGATACCTCAGGACATGTCAAACAGCACTCGAAACCTATGTTTAGGCAAATGAATGTAGTTTCTTAGTCAAAACAGTCAGTGATGCTCAACTGAGGAGATGCGCATGTCCTCTTTAGGATGGGATGAGTCACCCCCTATATCTCGCTGAAGGCTTGAGTAGAGTATCTCACTGCTCATTACAGTAGGATCTTAAACACCTGGTGTATGCGAAGATCCCTGGTTTTAAGAAACCTATGTTTATGTATCTGAATTAGTCAGCTAAATTAATCCAGAGATGCATATTTCTTTCCACTGAATATAGAGAAAGCTTACGTCATTAGCTTAAACTAGATGCCTGGTACATGGATAGCCAGTATGGCGATGTGAACTCTGTGCTTATCACGTACTTTCCAGTTTAACTTAGCTGTCACAGAAGGAAATCACAGAAATCAGAGAAGGAAATCACAGGATGTTTGAGGTTGGAAGGCTCCACTGGAGGTCCGCTGGAGGTCATCTGGTCCAAGCCCCCTCTATATCCTTTGTATCAAAAGCATTTCATGTAGGAATGAGAAGTAACAACCTAATTATGCAATTCTCTAGTGAAAATAGGGTGGAATTACTGTCTCCCACCAGAGAACAGCTCCAGCTCAGTTCTGCCATCTTGAATTACTCACCATGTACTGCATTCACTCCTCGTGGATCTGACCCACAGTGACTGTTTTTGTCTGGATGTTAAAAATGTGATGGAATGCCAAAGAAGGTTGGTTTTCTCAGGGGCTGGCAGATGAAATTGGTTGGACCTCCGTGACTCTGCAATCTGCTGTTTACAAACAAGCAGTCCGAGTGGCAACGTGCCTTCTCCAAACCCCACGTGTCCTTGCAAAATCATGCCAGTGTTTCTTTGCATGCAGTCTTCAGCAATATTTCTCTGATGCTTCAGCTGAGCTCTTTCCATGTCATAATTATTTTGACAATATCCTTTACAGTATCATTGTCTCACTTAGATTTGTCTGTCATTTCCAGGCATGTTTGGCTTATTCGTTTATAGCAAGTAGGTTGTGTCCTTTCAGTACCAGAAGTCATTAGAAAATACTAATATGACCAGAAAACAGAGGGAAGACAGAGAAGGAACATAAAAGACAGAAACAGAGTGACTTAGAGAGCTGTGGAGATCTCTTCATCCCTTCTCAGAAAAATGAAGTCAGGAGTAATGTGATGAAATTGAGAGCCAGAATATTTAAAACTGATTAGAGGTGGGGTTTTTGTTTGTTTGTTTGTTTTTGTTTGTTTGTTGTTGTTTTTGTTTGTTGTTGCTTTTGTTTGTTTGTTGTTGTTTTTGTTTGTTTTGTTTTGTTTTGTTTTTCCCTACAGTATGCAATTGCCAAAAAAAAATGCTCTTTGCATGTTTTTCCATGTTGTTTCTGTTACCTTTCTGGCCTTCAAGGCAGAGGTTGTTTTCTATCCTTTCGTAAAGTGGATTGCATCCTGCACGCACCTTTAGAAACAGATAATGGGAAAAAGAGGGCTAGTTTGGTTTAAATATCCATACTTTTTTTAAACATTGTGTGTGGTTCAGGAAAAGAATCATCAATAATAATTAAGAAGATGCTTTATCAGCAAACAGGAGAAAAAATGGTAATGACATCTTCACAAGTGTGTAGTGCTGACAGATGTAAGAGATGGTGTACACTGATGTATAAATAATCCCGACTTTTTAGATTCTTGTCCCTGTTCACTGGCAGAACAGCCAGGGGCATACCAAAGAAAGAGGAAAGAAAAACCCACTTAGAAATGATCCTCTGGAGTCAGCAACCATCCACTTCATTGAAGAATAACTCACCTGAGAGTACAAAGCATTCCTGCTCCTTGTGGCATTACTGCAGATACTAATGGAGTTACAAGTTATCTGTCCCTTTTCCAGCATGGGGTCGTTGCTTTTTTCTGGGCAGTGGCTTTGTGTTTTTTTAAAAAAAAAAATGAAACTCTTTCTTGACTGATTGCTGAAAACATTGCAGAAGACTAGATTTTTGTGCTCCCTTCTGTAGGGAATTATGTATTTTCCTCTGTATTTTCTGCACCAGCTATCGAACTCCTGGGCAGAAAAACACAAACACTTGCTAGGTTGCTTATTGCTGATCTATTCCCAGAATGGGAGAGAGGGCATGATACAGAACAGAGCACTGCATCCATGCTTTGACTCCTAGCCCGAGGATGTGCACCAGCAAAAGCTGTATTTTTTTTGCTGTGCACTATATTTATTCCCAATGCCTCTTGTAACAAGGAGGGATTAGGATTTCATGCATGGAAGTGAAGGAGAATAGCTCTGGGGCCAAAGAGCTGATGTTTTTTGCTCCTGCTCCATGCTGTGCCTGAAGCCTGAATCCAGATTACTGTGATGGGTTTACCATTGCTGGATACTGTGAACATGCAGGGTCTCAGCCCTGCCTGCTTTTAGCAGCCATGTTTAAGCAATTGCAATATTAAGAGGAAACTTTTTATCCCAATAAATTAAAGATTTTGTCAGTATCTTTTTGCTTCAGTTGGAAAATGATTGATTCCAATAACGCAGTCGTGGAATTAAATTAATATTCCCCCCCCCAAAAAAAAAACCTGATACATTCAGGAAATTGTAACCATGAGACTTTTGAAACTGGAATAAATAGAACTAAAGTAAATATAAAATTTTGGAGACAGGGACAAGCCTATGAGTTGACCTGAGCTAACTGAACTATAGATATATGTTTACATTTACATATGGATATCGATGCAGAGCAAATCACCTATCAGTATAAAACACTTTCCTGTCTATCTCCAGTATGATGATGGGATGGACAATGATAATGACAAAAAGGGACGATGAAATTGAGTGCCCAGAGTAAATATAAGTATAATTAATATATAAAGGTAAAATACAGAGTCATATTTTATATCACATTCTGAATGAAAATAATACTATAAAAAAAACACATAGGTTTATTTTGAAAAGGTAATTAAAAACTTAAAAATTATTATTAAAAACATGTATACCACGTCCTAAGAAATTAAGCAAAAAATTAAAAGTTGTTTAAATGCTCAAATGTCTTGAGCTGTTTTCATTTCTTTATTGTGTGATTAAGCAAGTCACAAATAATCATTACCTCACTGCTAACATAGGTCAGAGACAATAACTGTCATATATTGGATGCATCCTGAATACATGTTGCACCGACTGACAACCACCTGCACACTAACACAACCTAGAGAAAGAAAACTTTGTCTTTAGCAGTGATGCTAGGAAAGGCTTCTGCAAGCAAGCTATCGGTGATCTACCTCACAGCAATCAATATTTCTATATTTAGATCCCTGAAACAATTTAATTTGTGCATTTGTTTAGCAAATCAATACAATACAAATCCAATATAATTTAAATCATAAGAAAAGGTTCATCACTGGAGACAGTAGCCTAATCTTTAGGATGTATATAAGAATATCTCCGTTCATCTGAAATTCTGAATGGAATATGTGGAACTAGTGGTCTTATGAGCCTGAACTCGTCTGTTTTCAAACGGGTCAAACATCAGCAGTGTGGCTTCCCAGAGTTACCATACTATTATGAATTATTTTGGTAATACTGAAGATGTGTTTCAGCTGCGCAAGATACAACAAAGACATAGTTCTGCTCCAGAAAGCTTGAAAGGTCTTACTCAAAGACACAAGTGCATGGGGAAGATATGATTTCCTCAAGTCAATAAATGAGGAAGACAGCTTGATTTTTATTAAATCACTTCTTGTGGTGAAACAATAACTTGCTGATCAGACCCCTTCTGATCTCAGCCTGTGGGACCACCACAGTGTGGTCTCCATAGTCGTCTTATGTACTGTCAATGCCAATATCAGTCTGTTGCAGAGGGGGTTACCTATTTCATCAAGGCCAACAAATGTCATGTGTGGCAATGCTTTCCCTTGTTTCTGTACTGGGGCAGTAGAAATGCTGCAAACTATGGACTACTAAATCCTGCATCACAAAGATACTCTAGTTTCTGTAATGCATTACAAAGGAGGATATTGGATTTGTAACTGTGCTGGTCCTGGAGATGGTTGTGAGCTAGCACCGAGCACCTCTGCTGGTGTTTGGATGCTGACCTGTGTTTCATGCTTGCCATGCATGGCGATGAGGAGACCTACCCCAGGAGCAGGTTCACACTGCTGATCCTAGAAACCCCAGAGTGATGATATCTTCTCCTAAAGGTGCTTCCACTTCCTCTACAGAGAACTCAGCGTCTACCTGGGCTAGCCCCCAGTGCTTCAGAAGGGCAAAGGTGGGTTGGAGAAATCCCACCTCCAGCTTTACCAGCAAACCTGAACAACATTCAGAGTTCACACAAATGGCGAGACCAGGTAAATGCCACTCCTTGGAGCAACATAAACTTGTGACTTGGACCAACTTTTAGAAACAAAAACGTTGCTAAAACCTTTGCACCTGCCCCCTACGTGCAGAGAAGCGAGGTTCGTGTCGTTGCCACCAGGACTGGTTTTAGTGGGGAGGGGAGCACTGTGCACAACAGCAGTTATTCGGCTTTTCTCTTTTCAAAACAGGCAAAATATACGACATTCATTTCCCAAGCCTGTGCTGTGCCCTCATAAATACTATATTATTTGAAATTTTTAGCACTTGCATATGCGAAGGTTGGTTGAAGGAGATAGTCACATGTGAGGCTTGATTATAGTGTTTTATCACTCAGCCGAACATCTAATGTTTAGCACAGTAGTTGGAGTGCTTCTTTTCATGTCATAACAAAGGTTGCCCTCAGATAGTAATTACAGCTTTCCTAATAAAAGGAACGGCAGTTTGAAACTGCCTAAAAAGTTCAGAAGCTAGAGACAAACTTTGGAAAAGCAGTTTGACATCATTTTGCAACATGGCAGGTCGTTTGCAGCCTTAGCTGCTGTGCAGCAAAGTAGCAAATTTGCCTTGAAAACATTTCCCAAAGCTGGAGACATTAAAAAAAAATCTAACTGGGGAAAAAGAAAATCTCCAAGACTACAAAAAATCACAACAAAGTTAATGTCTCTGATAAAAAACATACAAAACCCATTTAAAGAACCATTGCTTTATATTTTAAAAGTGCATAAAGACATGAAAGATGTACAGATGAAAACATATTGAGAGCCAAGCTGTCCCTTTTTTCTGGACTGCATCTGTTTCTTTAAATTAGGGTGTCTGATTTTGGCCTATTTCTACAAAAATAAAGAGGACTTCTATTTCTTGTGGTGTTGAGGCAGTAACACTATGCCGTGGTAGACACTACTGGATCATAAAATTGGATCTTCCAACCTTTTTCCAAAAAAAATTATCTTTTTCTTGTACATCTTTGAGCCAGCAACAGCTCCTGTGCGCATCTGCACCATGCTGATAGGTCATTTTTCAGCCGTGGTGATGGGCGGGAGGGAGAGAAGAAGAGCTGACCTGACGCACTGTTTTTGTGGGGGATGAGCAGGGGAAGGAAAGCCTGGCTCCAACCGTCGCAACACCCTCTTTTTTTTATGGTTTGGGAAGTTCTGACCTTCAGATATGTGCACATGCATACATGTCTGCGTGTGCAGTCCTGGAGGCACTGGGCTCTGCTGGTGACTGCCGGGCAGTTTGAGGCGAGGGCACAAGTTCCACCACCACCGTGGTCTTGCTGTCTCCAGACATAGGATGGCAAGTGTATAGGGAACAAGCTCTGCAGCAGGTTGCTGACTGCAGCCTATATTGCTATAGATGTGTGGTTTAGCAGAGGCTTTGGTTTTGCTGCACTGCAGGGAGAGGTGAGCATGTTTACGCACAGCCACTTGCTTCAGTTGTCTGCGCAGATGATTTCTGGCTTTCAAGTCGCTCACTGCAGAGGTCCCTCTGTGCTTCGCTTGGCGTCTGATACCCAGGGCTGCCCCTGACAGCATCTCCCTGGCTGAACAGCAGCCCTCTGCTTGGTGGAGGTGGCTCAGTCCTGCCCAAGTGACACACAGGTGACACAGAACAGCCACAGCCCACTGCGAGCTCCTTACCTGACCACAGGCGCTATCCAAAGCGCTGCTCTGCACTCATGTCGTTTCTATGAAGAGTTTATTTTGTGTTATCCCGTGTGCTTTCCAGTAGCAATTACATTTCTCGACAATTTGGGGGTGCAGATATGTGTGCATACACAGAAATGTCTGCATGCACCAAGGATGCTGGTGGGGGATTTCTTCCCAAATCCTTCTCCACCACCTCTGGAGACCTTCAGCCCCACAGTGTGGTTACTAGAGAAGGTGCAACTTTTTGGTGCCTGTGCCTGTGCATCTCTTGCAGATGACGAGCAGAGTGTTGCTCAGGCAGGCCGTGGCACCCAGCAGTATCTTGCATATCCAAAATGACTAAGGTGAAGTGTGATAATTTTTTTACGTAGGTGGGCCAAGATGATGCAGTGTCTGCAGTAGCTGGTGCCCTGATTTGGTGACTCGAGGAATTCCCTCCACTTGGGCATTCCCACACTCGTGAAATACATTGTGGTTTTGGACAGAATAGATAGGTATGGGAAGAGAGGAGAGGACCCAGTTATTTTATTGCTGTCCTTGCACAAGACAAAATACCCCATGTGCAAGAGGTTATTCGCCAACACTCTATATTTAGTCCTACCTGGAATGATGACCACCCGAACGAGGCTGTAGATAAGCCCTCTGTTTTAATAACAAGGTCACATCAGCGGGGCTTTGCCAACCAATGCAGCAGCTGTTGCAAGGGCTCTGCTGGGAAGCCCTGCATGCCTGCCTCCAGGCTGGTACCAGTGATATTCCCAAATGCCTCGGGGATCCAGATTATGGCTGCAAGCCCCAGCTGTGTTTTAAGGTCTCCCAAGTCTTAAGGCCATACAGGGAAATTACTGCAAGTTTATTTTCCTTCCCATTGGAGGTACGACTTTCAGAGCAGCAGGAGGGATTCAATATTTGCTATGTTTTTGTCCCTCGTGTTTTGCTCAGTCTCACGAAGCACTTTTCAGATGTTAAGGCTCAAATTCGATCCCCCCAGGTGCAGATGTTCAGCTCAGGTACCCCAATGAGGAGCACGACTACCTGTGTGGTCAGAGGGAGGCTGGTGCCCAGGGGACAGGTCTCAGGGCTGTGAGCCACCACTGGTGCTGCTGGTCACCCCCTGCCCCTGCAGGGACAGCAAGCTGGGCAGGGCGAGAGGTGTGTAGCACAAGGAGCTCTCAGTGTGGGCAATCCTATTGCCTCTCCATGCCAGCGACCACCTCAGTGCCATGGTGAAGTGGCTTGGGAAAGAAATCTGAGTTCATCATGGCTAAGGGTGCTACAACAAGGAGCCCTTTCCTACAAGAACAAATATTTCATTTTTACACACTGCAGGCACTACATGGTCCAAGTCTGGAGTGGCATTTGTGCTTATCACAGGGTGTTACTAATGCAAATCCTAATCTGTGCACATATGGGTTGTGCCACACCGCTTGGCACCCCAGGGACATGGCACAAGTGTCCCCCATTAACAAAGACGAGCCGGGAGCTGCTGGGAGCATCTTCCCCCCGCACATCTGTTCAAAGGCAGTTTTCACAGTAGCTGTCTACTGTAGCTGTTATAATGGCACAGAAAGCCTCGCTTCTAATGCTCAGAAAATTATATGGGAATTTTTCATTTAACCCCCAGAGGCCTTGGGATGTTCTACTCCTATTAACAGCTCCTACCACCTCTCCCTGAAACTATTTCCTAAGCATGTGAGACAGTAGATGCTCAGTGCACATGTGGCAGAGGCACGCGTGAAATATTGGACAGAAGCAAGGTGAGTTGGGCTTCTTGTGCAGGCCACAAATCTCAGGAAATTTTGGTGTTCCTCGAAGAACATGAGATCAGAAAGGTAGATGAGACATCACAAAGAACAGATAAGAAAGGACAGTTCTCAGAGATTAGGGAAGTAGCTACAGTGTGCTGCAACTAGAACTGTGTTGGTTTTTTTTCACAAACAACTCGGAAAAATGTTTCCAGCCAGCAGGAGGATCATTCACTTCCATCAACCCAACATTTCTGCGTGATGGGGTGGAGTGCTGGGAAACCCACCCTGTTTGGCCACCACAAACCACCCACCTACAGCACTGACACAGCTCCCTGCTGAGAAGCAGCCCCAGAAAGGAGCTGCCCAGTGCCAGGGACAACCCTGTCCTATCTGCCTGTTTCATGTCTCTGCTTTGAACACTACACAGATGTGGGTGTCATTTCCGATTCAGGGCTGTACGATAAAAATAAACATGAAAGTGCATATTTTAGAAGGTGAATTAAAATTTTGGGTTTAAATGCTTTTTAAATATCATTGTTTGCTTGCATTTGGTCTAAATTCCAGCACATTTGCTGGTTTCCAAAATCAGCTAGCCCATGTTTCAGGATCAATATCTGTCATTCTTTAGAGCATTTATCAGACTGGCAGTATCGATCTGAAAGCCCCATTATAAGTCATAGAAACATTTGACTGACTTTATCCATCCGGATGCCTGTTGACATTATAAATCTGGGGGATAATACATTAAATTCTAAATATTTTCCACTACATTTTTGGGATGCTGTGAGAGCTTGGAAATATTTAATGCAAATTTACTGGAACAGAAAACCAGCAGTGGATTGGAAAGTATGCTTATACTGTTTGGGAAAGTTTCAAATAAAGCGGATTTCACTAAGTTTCATCTTTTCATGGAAGAGCTGTCCCCTGCTCCTGGCATCCCAGCTCCCATCATTAGGACCTTCCAGTCACCCCCAGCCTGGAGGCCACGTGCTGAGGACATGAAAACTTGGAGCTGCTCAGACTGCACCAGCTGCACCATCTTAGTACATTCCTATCAAACGGAGCTGGAAGAGCTCTTCAGAACATCAGTTCCAGGTGCTGCCCGCAGGAGAAACAGCTCTCCCCAAGCTCCTTCTGACAGAGGTGAGCCCAACTTGTTTGTTAAGCTCAGTGAGGGGATGCTGCAGCCTCCCTGCCCAAACTGTCACCTCCTTTGGCTCTTTCTATCCCTGGAAGATTTTCCCTGGCGGTTAGCTTACCTTTCCCTTGCTGCGGTTTAAGCCCATTAAGAAGAGTTTATTAGCAAGTGGAAAGCATCTCATGTTTTATCCTCTAAACACAGCAATAAATTACAGGGCTTCTCTCTTACATATCTAGGATCCCAAGCTCAGCTTACTATTTAGGAACCACTCCCGTTTCCCATAGCTGGCTCTTGAAATGCTGCAGTGCTGCTGTTTGCTGTGCAGCTCTGGGAATTGAGAGGAGCCCGCTGGAGCTGCAGGGGTGTGCAGGGTCCTGCAACCCCCGCCAGCCCACGGGCTATGTTTGCAGGATGGCCTCCAGGCTCAGATGGGGATATATTCAAGGCCAGGGTGCCCAGCACACACTGAGATCATATTAGGAAAAAAAAAAAAAAAAAAGAGAGAGAGAGAAATTCAGAGTGTGACTGGCAGCTGCATCTGCTCTCCCTGCACCCTCTCCATGCTGTGACTCTGGCTGGGGGATGGAAACACTGAAAAGGCAGAAATCTCACCCCATAACCAGAGCCTGCGCAGGCAAAGCAAGCCCTACCATGGTCGTGCATCACCCCTGAGTGTGTGGGCAGTCCCTGGGATGCCTGCAGTGCCACAGCCCAGGGACCCGCTCACATCGTCCCCAGGACACAGGTTGTCTGTTGCCCTTCCATCATGCCATGCTGAGGTTTGGGCTCCCTCCTCTGACACTGCCCTTTCCAGTCCCTTCTCCACCCTGTCTCTCTCCCTCAGTAGCACAGAGAAGCTGGAGGCCCCGGGGCCCCTCAGGAGGAGCATTTCTGCTGATCCCCATAAGCACTGCCTTCCTGTTGCTCCTCCCATGGCAAGGATGGACTCACTACGCTTGGGGTCCTGTGAACACCTCTTCTTGCCCCAAATCCATTGCCACAAGATATCAGTTCTCTTATTTTTAATAGGATCAGTTCATGGCTTTCATTACAAAATTTACCATGGTAAGGGACCCAGTAGATACTTAATCTGATTTTAAAAGATCTCCATAGGACTGAGGGAATTACACTTTCAGAAGCAATGAGGCAGGGACCCAAAAGGACAACACATAGGCAACGATTTGCTGAGAGTTTTGCTGCTGTTGTGAATTATGCTGGAAGTGCCAGAGCTTCAATTTAGCTCCTTTGGTTCCCCTTCCTCTTCCTGACACAAAATTAAAGCAAGATCTCCGTGTGCTCCTAGGCCGTGAGCAGCCCTTACTCCACTTTTTGGGGGCAATCCTACGGGATATAAGCACCATCTCTAATTTCTAGCAGAAGAAGTATCCAGGACTTCAGCCATAAGAGGTGGAAAAATGACTATCTTTTTTTGATGAAATGGTACAGATAAACCCTCTAGAGATCCTCTTCAATGCAGAGCTCAAGAGGCCAAGGGCTAAGGCTGCTGCTGAGCTAGAACAAACCTCGGCCCTGGCATTTAGGATGCCCATGGCAGGTCAGGCAAATGCTTGCAGGCAGCCTAACCCAGTATTCAACCGTGTCAGTCAAGTTCGGAGTATTTTCTCAGC
This sequence comes from Anser brachyrhynchus, assembly GCF_964034855.1. Classification (NCBI taxonomy): domain Eukaryota; kingdom Metazoa; phylum Chordata; class Aves; order Anseriformes; family Anatidae; genus Anser; species Anser brachyrhynchus. The sequence continues at coordinate 110,965,914 of NC_137696.1, read as the reverse complement.
AGTGACACACTGGTGTTAGGACACCTCAACTCTGCTCTCATAAGACCCCACCTGGAGCACTGTGTTCAGCTCTGGGGCCACCAGCATGAGAAGGACATGGACCTATTACAGCAAGTCCAAAGGAGGGCCACAAGGATGATCAAGGGGCCTGGAGCACCTCTCCTATGAGGACAGGCTGAGGGAGCTGGATTTGTTTAGCCTGGAGAAGAGAAGGCTCTGGGGAGGCCTTACAGTAGCCTTCTGGTACCTAAAGGGGCCTACAGGAAAGCTGGGGAGGGACTCTTTGTCAGGGGGTGTAGTGATAGAACAAGGAGCAATGGCTTTAAACTGAAAGAAGGTAGGTTTAAATTAGATATAAGGAAGAAATTATTTACTCAGAGAGTGGTGAGACACTGGCACAGGCTGCCCAGAGAAGCTGTGGATGCCCCATCCCTGGAGGTGTTCAAGGCCAGGCTGGATGGGGCTTTGGGCAACCTGGTCTGGTGGGAGGTGTCCCTGCCCATGGCAGGGTGGTTGGAACTAGATGGTCTTTAAGGTTCCTTCCAACTCAAATTGCACTGAACTAGATGTTCGGGTCACTGCATTTCTAGCAGAAACAACATCAGCCCAGCATGACTGTCCAACATCTGTCAGTCTTTGCCTCGGAATAACAGTGCTTCATCAGGTACAAACTCAGACACCCAATAAGTTGGGAACAGGAAGAAGAAAGGAGCTCTACTGTACTGTGTGATGTAGCAAACCCTCCTCACTCTCTCACCCTCTTATCCAGATTGTAAAAAATAGCATTAATTTTAGCTCTACCATTATGCTGCATTTATTGAGGATCTGGGACCTGTGGAATACTTTTTGTTCTGTTTATTCCCATTTTCTCATTAAAAATTGAAGCCAGGATGCACACTAGAATTAAGTATGTTGCTCTCAAAGGCCAAATCCTGATCTCTTTTCTGGCAAGGACGGAATTCCCATTAGTTTTATTGACACAGTACTGAGCCCTAAAACTAAAAGTAGCTCCATGAGTGATAGAGCCTTTGCATTCAAGATTAAATGCTCTTCCTGACGCATAGCTGGGTTTCTTTCTTTGCTGTCATTTGTGCAAAAAATATTGATGACCTCTGCAGATGTTATCCCAGAGGCCTGTGCTGTCCCCAAAAACCCTTCCGTGACTTTGATGGCTTGGCCTCCACCACTGAAACACCAATAAGCTGACAGGGGCCCATCCAAGCCACAGGCAGTTGGGGTACATGGGTAAGGAAGAGCTCAAGGTCAGCTGAAATTCTAGGTGTGCAGGGAGAAGATATATAAAGGGGTCCTCCTCTCATCAATCCTAGAACATGGAAGATCTTCCTTTCGACCTGCAAGATGGGAAGGTGTACAGTACATTTTCTGGTTATTTCATGCCATCTTTTCTTGTAAAATCAACTTAATCTACCCAGTTAAATCTTGAGGAAAAAAATATGTTATTTTCTTTTCAGCTGGACAATTTGATCTGTATGAAAGAACAAGTTATCACTCCGTGACAACTCATATTATGAGTCTCTCATGCACCTTGTAATTTAGTGTCTCTTAGAAGGATCCAGATGATGAAATATAGAGACTGTGCAAGAATGTCAATAGAGACTTTGCAGGAATGTAGGCTTGCACTTCTAAAGAAAAAAAAAATGGGAAAAAACTTTTAAAAATGAATACACTTTAACCTAAAAGGTAGAAACCTAGAAACTAAATAAAACAGACAACAGATAATCTAAAAACAACCTCCTGTTTTAAAAATAAAATCTCTTGATTTTGGAGCTACAGGTGCAATTTTTGGTGCTTACAAATCATCGTCATGTAAATGCAATATTCATGGCATCTGTTTGTCACTCACCTCAGCTCTTCATTGTTTAGTAAAACTCTCCCCACTAATCAACACTCCTATATTCATGTGCTTCTCCCCTAGCAAATATGCAGATAGGATAATGTGTACTAAAATAGCAGTACAAAGGGTTGTGTTACGTACTGCATTTAGCTATGGCAGGACAGTTAACTGTTCGGAAAGCCCTGGACATCAAAGCCTGATCCCGTATATGCAGTTACTGTCTTTGAAGCTGACAGTGTAGCACATCTATTTTAATCCATTTCATGCTAAGCATTTTGATGACTGTAGCTCTTGGACCACATGAGAGAGTGAGAAAGTCAGAGGCTGTCCATCATGCACCGCAATAGTGTATGTCCATATCATGTCCCCATATCCTGTTATGTGCCTCTGTATTTTATACTCAACGATATATCCCAGTGTCAGGACACGAGGGCAGATAGACCTTTGATCTAAGGAAGAGTGACTTTAACTCGCGGTCCATGGCACCTCCAGAAAACAGGTGGAGGCGCAGCTGCGGAGCTGAGCCCCTTCCTCCAGCCCACTGCCTCCACCAGCCATCATCCCCTCTGCCTGTGCTGCCTCCTCCAGAGAAATTCCCCAGTGGAAAGCTGCTCCCCTAGACGACCACCCTCTTCCTCCACCTTCCCCTCCCCAGAAGGGAATCACCTTTGTCCCCACTGCAAGGCAGTGGCTGGGGGTGCTGCTGCTGGCACTGGAAGCTGGTAAAAGTTGGAATGCCTTTCTGCTGACAAAAATCTCCCTCTCGTCCCTCATCCAGGGCGTTGGTGGGGCTGCAAATTAACTGGCCAAGACTGAGTAAAGAAAACCTACAGCCAGCACCTTGCCTGTGTTTGCAGGCTTGTTTATGCCACAGCGCTGTGCAAAGAACTGCTTGAAACCTACTGGTAAGGTCTAGCCCTGGAGTAGGCTTTCAAATATCTAATTATCTCTTTTCAACCTCCTTCTAAAATACTTCATTCCTAAATTATGAAGAGGTTTAATAACAGCTTTCAGCTTCATTAACTGTTTTATATACCTGGAATTAAGAAAGAAAGCAAAAATCTTGATTAATCTTCCAGCAGCATTGTCTAACACAGCATAGGGTTTATGTCCGTGTTAAAGCATTTTTAAGTCAGTTTTTTACAGTGCAACATAAGACTTACATGAAGTCGATGTCTAGTATGTGAAAATAGAGAAGAAAATATCCCATGTGTTCCTCATATTGCTCATTCTTAAAAAATTTCAGAGTAGCAATTTGGCTCAAGAGCGCAGTAATAATTTCAGTTAAAGGAGAACCTTTTAAAATTACCTGAAAACCGCAGTTTTGATGTAATGCATTTTAAACATTTCTATCCACAGTCAGAATTAAACCTAATAGCCATTTTGTGTAAGAAAACAATTCTTCTGATGTGGGAATGACTTTAGCTGAGTTTGTGTAGTGTTTTAAAGCACAGCAGCACAAGTGATTGTCACATACGTGACTTCTAAAGCTTCTTGTTGCCACCTGTCACCCCTCCATTTCAAGATGTTCAGCACAGCCTGGATTCCTTCTCAAATAGTGTGGTTTACATGAAGAAATATGAACCTTTTGTACTCAAAAGCCTCACTCAAGTCAACATGCATTTTGGGTGCTCAAGGAACGGAAAATGAGCAAATTATGCGCTGCCATTTGCCATTTAGCAAAGTGGCCGATCCCTTTAGGATCAGGGTTGACTTTCAAGGACATTCACCACACTATTAATGCTGTATGTGAACCAGATCAGATTTTAAGACGTTTTCTTTGACAAGAAAATGAAGATTAGAGTAGCAAGATGTCAAAATGCATGAATTGTGAATTACCGTTAAATATTCCAGTGAAGCGACGTGAATAAAGACAAGGGCGCCTTGCTACTAAAAATAACCTCTTGTTTTCAACATTGATCTGCAGCTCTAATGAGTGTTCAGCAGTTTTTTAGTCTATCAATTTTTAATTCTAGCAGGTTGTGCCAACCTCAGATAAGAAAGACACACTCTGACTTTTAGACATTTTTTTTTCCTAACTTAGCTATGTTTGATTTTGGAAACAAAGTATTTCCCCAAAACCAAAGGCAGACCAAAGGCAAGCTATCACCTTGGTGTTATGCAAAGCATGAAATCACATTGCAGAAAGAAGAGCCCCAGGGAGCTAAAAAAGTGCTTAGTGTCAGGACCACTTCAAACAGTGTGGGATCTTCATCTTGCTGTATTATACAAGTGGGCTTTCACATGTAAATCTCTGCTACAATTAAATTAATATTCTCGAGCTTAATTCTGATCCATTCTCCTTTGCTTAATAAAGGACTAATTCCAATGAAGCCAAAGGAATTACACGCACGTAATTGAACTCAGAATCAGGCTCCATGCATGGTTTAGGATGGTTTTTAGGTTTGGGGGGTTCTTCAGAGCCTGCCCTCCCAAACTCCTCCCTGCTTTCTCAGAAGCTCTAGCAACATTCAAAAAGGGCTTAAAGTGAACTTGCCAATGGGCAAACAAATATTTGTACTTGTACTCTATGGGGGAGAGAGGGAACCTGTTCACTTGGGAGCTAGGAATATGCTGAATGTCACAGCTCATAGTTATACAATTCTTGTCCTGCATTCTGTGGCATGTAGCAGCTGTTCAAAGCTCCCAAAAAGTTGTAAGAAATTCACTCTTACCAGTCTTGTTTTTTTGTTGTTTTTTGTTTGTTTGTTTGTTTGTTTTTTACAGTGTACCACTTTTCCAGCACCCGTGTTCTAGTTGAGTAAATAAACAAGACAAAATGGCTTTAGAGAAATTAACTTAATAGATGTGATTACATGTAATTATACATAATATTGACTAATAATATTACATGTAATATTACATGTAATATTACATGTAATTATACATAATATTGACATAATATTTAATTCCAGAGCATAGCAATCTTAGAAAAAGAAGTCCTCTTGTTGTCCGCATGACCAGTTCAAGAGGAGAACAATAGGGAGATAGCCCAGCTCATTCTGGAGAAGCGTGTATTCACCTAGTGGTCAAAGGACATCTTCTGCTTCCAAAAACCTATTCAGACCCGCCACAATCACAATGACAGCAGTGATGGAGATTTTAATGATGAATAGAACTTATTCCCAGAGTCCATTGGGAATTATAGATCTTCAGAGGTCAAATTGGTCAACAGACACCTGTATCTAGGCAAATGAGTGAAGCCTTTATCCTGTGTTGTATGTCTACAGCTACACCTGTGCAAGAATCTTAGCTGTCCTAGGGGGTCTCAGATTGCACTAGACCCATATATTTAGACATCTGAACCCACTCTAGATTTCCTTTGACTATAAAGACTGCTTAAGCACTTCAAGCTCTGGTAGATACCTATGTGCAAACACATAAATGTAGTTATGTCAGTCTTTATCTGAATCCATCCCATTTCTGTCAACTTCTACGCAGAATAATGTTAACTACTCTGTACCTGAGTGACTTATATTTCTAGTGCTGACATAAAAATGAAAGCTGCAGTTGAATGTTTTTAAAGAAAACACAAATTAACTTATTTTCAGCTCTTCTACCTCCATTTATGATCAAATGAGGACCTTCAAATACAAGAATTGTGGTGGTATTTCTTCCAGACACAAATTTAGAGTAGGCAGGTGTAGCTTGGGTAGTTGTTGAGGTGATCCTCTGGCACCGGTTACTAATTGTTCAGGTTGCAATTGGATAAGGCCCCCATATGCTGCACAGACCTCCTGTGAATCCCATTCTAGGTCCTGTTGCATTCCCTGGGCCAGGCAATTCGATGTTGAATGCTCTTGAACCTAATTTTTCAGGCATCTAGCTCCATCCCTCTCAAAGAAGGGCCTAACTTGGCAAAATCCTTTAGGACATCTGCATTATACCTTATGGTGCCACATCACACGATATTGACCCAACCATCTGCTAGGATGCAGCATGATGTGCCGCAGCTTAAAGAGGAACTAAGTCAGGAGAACAATGACCTGTCCTGTAGGTTGTGAGACCGTTACACGAGGTGAGACCTTTACTTCAGTCATTGGAAAGGTAGCAGTCGCTGAGTAGAAATGGAGGTAGTATTTCTGTGTACTTTTGGAGAAATGGGGTACGGAGCTCTCAGCTTTCTTTACAGGAGAGGGCAGAGGAGGTGCTCTCCCTTCACCCCATCTTCACTTCACCGCTTATCTCTCCCTCAGGAATTTCATCCACTTAAACATTTGAGAAAATAATATATAAGCTGTTGTCTTTAGTGTTTACTTCTTGCCACTGCCAAGTGTTTTTAATACCATCTTGCTGTTTGGAGCGTGCTAAGGATATCATTCAGCCCTAATCAAATAACCACAAGCTTCCCAGATGCAGAAAACTAAAATTCAGTGACTTCAGACCATCTACAGAAACAGCAACAAAATATGAATTTCTTATTATCGAAATGATTGATTTTATCTGATTGTCACTTCCCTGCATGTTAATTTTGATCCGGTTGGGAAAGTGAGTGGTTACTGAGGCTATTAAGCAAACATTCCCTGAATCAAAACAATAGGCTAATTACTTCTCGAAGTGTATGGGTTTTATTATGCATGAATTAGTTACTAATTCACCCATCCTGCATTTTAATATTCAGCTAGCAAGCACAGATTGGTTTTACAGAAACTTTTATGTTTTCCAAATGTGAGACCTTTGCTACTTACTGAAGGGTTCTAAACAGTAGATAAATATTTCATGAGACTGTGGGAAAAGCATCTTGTTTTACATTTTTTAAAGAAAATTGTTTATCGAGAAGTGGAATAAAACTGGGAACTGAACCATGTTCTCCTCAAACCCAGCCTGGAGCCTAGGGGTAAAAAAAAGGAGAACTTGCTTTAATACATAGTATAATTTGCTGTTGTCAGAATTTAAAGAGCTGCACAAGCCTCAAGCCAGCTCACTCCGACTGCTCCCCCCTGCAGAGAAGGGCAGGCAATCAGCAGTGACTCAGAGGGTGCCTGCGAAAGAAATGAGCCGTGTCTGTAACCAAGAGGAAGAGGAGGAGGAAGAGGTAGGAGGTTACAGGGAATCCTGTCTCTTTACATCTCGGAGAGGAAACTGGAGCTAAGGGGCTCCAAAAATCCAAGAAGCTGGGTCTGGTGAAGCAGGGGAAGGAATGACTTGGAGTGACAACCCCCACTTGCTTTTACATGAAATATTTCATTTGGTGCTGGAGAAAGTAACTGTAAATTTTCTTGCCGTTGTCACATAAAAGCATGACAGCAACGGTAAAGGGCAGGAGATTAATAAATGCTGACTTTTTGTAGGGACACAAGCTTCCCAAAACCTCCTGCTGCAGTTCTTCCCTGGAAAACAGGTAATTCCAGAAACAGCTCCGCACCAATAGAAAATGCAGCTGGTTTCTCCAGGTACCTCCAGTAACCCCCATGGGGGGTAAAAGGCAGGAGATGACCACCCCCGGGGCCAGAGGTGGGCTGGTGACACAGGTCCCTCCCAGCCACACGTGTGGAGGCAGCTCAGCCTGCTCGCGTAGGGCTTCTTGTTCTTCTGCATCGTGGGGCATGGAAGAATGAGACACAATGAACCCAAATACAGAATCAGGATACAGCCAGCTAACTTGGGAAACCTGACAGTAATATTTCGTCCCCATTATGGTGCCTTGAAGATCATTAATAAAATTTCATTATTTAGAATAACTGTGCTTTGTACCGTGTGTTCCTCAAGAGGTGTTTTAAATCTTAGCAGTGTATCCCTTTATCAAAGTGGTGTTGAAATCTCTTCAAGTCTCTTTGCTGAGTTTCTAGTTACAGATTTTCAGGGACTGTGAACAGTGTTATGTTTCTGTATCATCTCCTTAGAACAGGATGCTTAATAAATCACAACTGGAAGAACTGAGCACTTGTTAATAAGCTGTAAAAATTAGTAGGGAGCGGGACCTCTCAATCATCTGTGCCCTCATAACTTTACTGCACTCAGAATCACCTTTTGTATTTTTTTTGTCCTGAAGTTCAATGGAAGATTGTGGAAGTCCTTGGAAGACTGCAGGGACTGGCGAGAAGGATGTGCCCAGGGTGACTGGCACACACTGTTATCTGACCAAGGCTGGGTGAAATAACATCCACCCAGATATTTTTGGAGGGGGAGCAGAGAACGGAGCTGCCCGAGGAACAGACTGTGTCCCGTTCAGTCTCACGTTGGTGTAACTTCTCCTTCGGGTGTTGTCACGGGGATAACCTTGGCCAGCTCCAAGCACACAGATCTCAGCCTGAGATCTACAGAAGATGCTGCCTGCAGCAGAAACTGGCCTGCAGCCCCTTCCCTCAGCCTGTTGGGGAAAGAAAAAAATGGGTTGTGTAGTGCAGGATGTCTTACTGTGCTCTGCAGATCACACCACCTCTGGGTCCATCGCCTTTGGATGAAGGTACACAAGAAGTTCCGTGTCAGCAGGGGATGCCACCTTTCTAGCATTCACAAATTGTTCTGAACTGGAATAAAGGAGAGCATTTTTAAATTTCCCAATAATAAATTGTAAAATATTGTATTTGGGATCAGTGGAAAAAATATTCTAAATATATCCCTTCAAATTTTATATTGCAAGAAATACGCTACATACTTAATAGGAAATATGTGTACGTTACTTAAATGAATATTTAAATCTAGAAGTCCGGATTGCAGCCTAGTAGCTGAATGTATTGATAAAGTCATAATGAAGTATTTTGGTTTCTCTTTGGAAATATTAGAGAAATGGGTTTACTCCCATAGAATATTTTTGTCAGTTAAACAGTGTTTTTCATTGCAAGCTGGTTCTTCAAGAATTCTCAAGCAGCTTTATCTATGGCAAAAGGTACATATGGATTAGAGATACTGCTGATGGCCTGAATTTCTCTCCTATATAAACTCATTTCCTGTACCAGGCTGCATTTGAAAAGAAACTTTTATTTCACAATATAAAATAATAGAGAAAAACTTCAGATTAAGAGAGATTATTTTACTGCTAGAGCTGTTAGAAAATAGATTGATGTGTTGTCAGAGTGAAAAAGAGACCCAGAGAGTGAAAGCTAGGGCTGAAAATGTCAGACTTAAAATAAACCTAACCAGGCAAGTTGAATTTCAAATTGTTCCATAATGCTACAATGACACTCTGAGCAATAATTAAGTTCTCTATTGTTTGCATTCAGAGAAGAATCTTTTAATATCCTGCAATTTATCACTCTAAAACTGAATAGCAATATAATTCTCTTCATTTTAAATAGAGCTGTAATTGTTAAAGAAATGGTAAAATGCATTAGGAATTCACTCCAAACTGCCAGCATCATTATTCTTGGGACAGGATTTGGTAATTTGTTGATGGGATGTTGAGATTACAGCATTAGAAGGCAAATTCTGAAGGATTGCTAAACAAACTCTTCCCAGTGAGCAGAACAGGGACCCTCAGGCCTCTCGATCTGGGTCTTGGGGTCTCTTTGCTCCATCTCCTTCAGACACAGAGCGTTTCAGGGTGAGGGTCTGCTCTTGCTTCCAGTTGTGGAATATTGTGCTTATTTTAGTGGGGTTATCCCAAGCATGTGCTGGTGTAACTAGGAGCAGAACTGGGCCCTTGCAGCCCGCTTAAGATAAACCATAATCTTTTTTAGCACAGGATTCAGTGAGCTGGAGACGAGAAACTTTGCTTTCCTCATGGAGGAAGAAGAACATAGAAAAACTGAACTTCTCACAGTGAAGCAGCAAATAACTGCTTTGCCTTGTCACCCTGTCACCCTGCTCTGTCCCTCAGCCCACACGGGCCATCACTCATCCGAGTGCCAGTGTCACAGATCTGGTGGGGTAACCGCATTCATCTGCTGGGGCAAGCCTGAGATGGTGGTCCTCAAGGGACTTACCAGAAACTCTAATTAATGAGACCAGAGGTGCTGTTCCCTATTATTCCTCTTTCTCATTATTGTGCCTTAAAACATGAAAAGCATCCCTATTTGTTACAAATCTCCTCCTGCTCCTGGCTAATCATACAGTTTAAGGCTGCGAGCAGCACAGGTGGATAAGAAGAACTTCCACCCTGTACATCTGCAGTACCACAGGTTTCTGTATTCCAGTGCTCGCAGAAACTTGGCTATCCTACTGGCTTCAGAAGCTGATTTATTACTTTCTCAGAAAGAAAAGCGACATAGTTAAGAATGCACAGTAATTTGCTGCTCTTACAATCAATCAGCCGCAGCCAGCAGTGGCTGTTGTATTGACAGGGTGAAAACACGAGCCCACTGCCGCACCAGCCCTGGGATTTCTTGCTGCGATCTCATCAGCCTGGAGACAAGCGTGAACATTGCCAGCCAAAGTCCCTGTGGAGCTCCCGCAGATCCAGCAAAGAGTAGCTGGTAACTCAAAAGGCCAGCAAAGAAGTCTTTAACGCTTTCTTAGTAGCCTTCGGGGATGCTGTCCTTGCTCAGATGAGCTGGAGCTTGAAACCTCCAAAAACCTTGCAAAAAAAAAAAGGGCAGCTGGGAGCTGACGATAAGAAGGGATTGACTTTAGAGGGACCGAGGGAAGGGAACATTTTATTGTGAGTGACTTACAGAAAGCCTTGGGGAGAGGGAACAGGTTTTCTGCTGTTCTTTTTTATCCCAGAGGGTGTGAGTTGAGACAGTGCAATGCAGCATTGCCTGGCCACCATCACTGGGAGTCCTTGGTCCCCAGGACCACAGATGCCTTGGTCCTGAGGACCACAGACACAATACTTCCCAATGCTCCTCCATCCCAAGGGGACATCTGAAACAAATGCCTTGCTTGTTGCAGTGGGGACCACCCCATCACATCTTCCAGCTCACTGAGACTGAGTTGTGTTAGCATGAACAGTCACTTAGTATCTAACATAGGTCACAAATGTGTTAACCATCTAGCCCAAACCATAATATCAGATAACCTAAGTGGGCTGCCCTCAGATGATCGGCTTAAACCATAAAGATATTTTTAACCAGGACACTTTCTGCCAACTGCCCTATAGTACTCAACATTGTTTCATGGCTATCTTCTCTTAACCTTCCTTCCTAACACAGATCTTGTAAAGTCCCTTTCAAAATGGGGTATGACGTCTTTTCCTTCACTTATACTCGATCCTCTAAGCAATGCTAGAGGCCACTGCTTACCCCTAAGGTCAACAGACGCAGTTAGTTGGCATCCATGTAATTAAAAAAACACACTGTGACCGCATCCCAGTTGCCTACAGGGAGAAGCCCCTGGTTCATGATGCCTTTCAGATCACACCCAGAAATCCTTTGGAGGAATTCTAGCTGGCCTGTGATTATTCACACCGCATTTTTATTGTTTTGTTATTAATTTTGTAGTCTGGAAGTAGCCTTCTGTAATTCAGATAGACTGCACCTGGTGCACACCTGTGCAACCTTCACACTCAGTGGTAGTTTTGGTACAAAAGTACTAAGAACAACTCTGGTAAGGGATCATTTAGTATATTTGAAAGTTTTAAGCAATTAAAAATATGGACTATAAAACCCTTTGCACCTCATGTTTTCAGCATGAGTCTCATGAAATCTATAGCAGTTACCCTATACTGTCCTTATTCTTAAATGAGCTTACTGAGAAATAGCAGTCTTAGAGTCATCTTTCTGTGTGATGAGAAGCAGTTGAACACAGAGACCACTACTTTTGACAAGTCTGGATAATGAGTTGTCTCTATGCAGGCTAGAAACAGTAGTCTCCTATGCCAGCATGGCTTCTCTTTTTCTCACCTTTGGGTTTTCCCAAATATTATAGTGCATTCTCAAGGAATTTTATTTTTAAAAAATGGAAAATTCAGGGGAGATATCCTGTTGTGTTTTTTTGTTTGTTTGTTTGTTTGTTTGTTTGTTTTTTCTTGGTTTAGTTTCTTGCTGGATTTGTAATAGTTATCGGTTAATGCATAATATTCTCTGAATAGGTAGCAAGGCACCATGGTGACGTCTGTGACATGAGACCCTAGATAAGGAAAACGAATTTGAAGCTGTGACAGACTGAAAGGTCTGTTAATCTGCAGGAAAATTATATCCTTGCAAAAATATCGTAAGTGCAACATTCTTGCTACAGGGATAACATCATCCTTACATGATCCTGTAGGATAGTTAAAAACCTTCAGGGCAGACATACTTCTCAGTTCAGCCTCAGCTTTTAGAATATTTGCATATAATAACAAAATAGTTGCAAGCGAATTCTTAACAAAATTCCTGATCAGTGCCGCAACTGCCTTTGTATTATCTCAGAACAATCTCCCCCAAAGCAGACATCCTCATTTACAAGTACAGAAGACATTTCTCTAAACCGCAGCAACTTGAATGCATCATCTCATTCATCTCTGTATTCCTGATAAATGAAGTCTAGACTACCATTCAGGGGGTGGGGGAGAAGCTGCCTCATGTAATTAGTTGTATTTAAAAAGTGATTGTAGACATTGGGACTAGGCAGCAGGAAAAGGCTCTTACTCAGGCTGTGCAATAAAGGGCAATCACATTTCTGAAACATTTGAGCCTCTTGTCTCGAACTTCATGAATCAGCTTTTTCATTACAACCACCAGGGAGACCGATGGAAATTTGCTATTCTGAGCGGCTCACTTCTTTGCTTTGCACTGAATCGGACACCCCCCAAAGATATGTGCTTAATTTGATTAGATACCAAATGAGGCTTCAGGTTTTGCCCACACAGGTGGTGACAGAGCCAGCGGATTTTAACCACAGTTTAAAAGGGGGCTCGACTCTTAGCTCTGCTGGATTAGTACCCGCTAATGGGGGATGTGGTTTTGTCAGGAGCATTTAGATTCACCACATGATGTTTGCTTCAAATCCAGCCAGGCCTATTTTACAGATTCTTTCTGTCTTCATGAAAACTACGCTGGCTGTGTTGAGACCGAGAGGTCTGAATATTCAAAACCATTTCCCCGGGCTGTGAGTGAGGGGCTCCTTGGCAGGAATGAAAGTCACAGTCTAGCAGCCACACTCTTTAGAAGTTTTGAATCTAAATGATCCTCCAGTTTCTAAGAGTGCTTTCATGCAGAGCCACACAAGAAAATATTTTGTAAAGGAGGACAGGGATACAAAAAAAAACCAAAAAAAAACAAGCAACCTACCACAGTGTTCATGCTACTTTTAGTAAGTAGAAGTGTGACCCTGCAAGGGTTGGATTCTGCTCTCAGCCTTATTTCCCTCCCACCATGAAATGTTATGAATCCTGTGATGATCTTCCCAATTTCTGTCCTAACCTCGGTTCCTCTAACTTAAAAGGAATGCTTCCACTAACTTCAATGGAGCCATTAAAGAGAACAATATAATAAGTGAAAGTGAGGCTTCAAAGTCTGAATTTAATTTACTATCTTAATAACTTTGCTTTACTGTGGAAACCAAGGGCGAAGATCCCAGTCTATTACATAAAATCTGCCCTTAGCATTTCTATGCCAAATCAAAATCTATCAGGCCAGTTTAATCAATGAAAAACAGACTGATGGGATGGTTAAAACAAATAACTTGCAGGCATTCATCTTTACAACTCAGAGAAATGTAAATGTACAAAGGTAAGTGTCTGGTGAATGCTTTGACAAATATTCTGGAAGGAAAGGTAAAACAGGAAAAGAGACAGCAAAATGTGGTACAAATAATAATAATAATAATAATAGTAATACCATATGCAAAAGTTTGCTGCTGGACTTTAGACAAGGCCGACCCTTAAAAGACAGCTTCTTGATATAAGTGTTATTTGAAAGTCTTTAGCATATCCCTTAAGAGGTCTTTTTTTAAAAAAAAAAATAAGTATGTGTATTGCACAAATCCCTAGGAGAGATGAAAAACTGCAATGTCTGGAGTAAGTTATTAAAATAATTTTATTGTCTGTGCCTTGTGATGTCTTACTGCTGGCCTGAAGCCCCAGGTATCTCAGCAGCTTTAAACACCTTCTGTAAGCTGCTGCAGCCGCTTCAGGGGTCCAGCAGGAAGCTACCAGCTATGGTATTTGCTCCTGAGGCAATACAAGAGCTCACTTCACATTAGCTTAACTGAGGGTGCTAAAACTTTCCAGGATGTAAAACAAAACGCTGGCAGACTCCAAGTAAATTGCACTGTCTGTGCTGATAAGCAGGCAGATTTTGCTAAGTGCGTGGTCCCCACAGCCGGATTGCCAGCACTCCTAAAGTACAGCGGCCGTGCAAGGAGCTGTGCAGAGGGAAGTACTAGGGGGGACGAAGCAGGGCTGGTTTGCTCCTCCTCCCATGTTATTTGAAGCTGCAGAAGCTGTCCCCGGGGTCACCAAAGCCAGAAGATATTGTCTCACAAGATGAGAAAGTCAGTTTTTGTGTTCCTTGGGAAAGAGACATTTGATTCAAGTGACTAGCGGGGCATGTATTCCTGAACCACTTGGGATTCACAGATTCACAGATTTCTCTAGGTTGGAAGAGACCTCAAGATCATCGAGTCCAACCTCCGACCTAACACTAAGTACTCCACTAAACCATAGGATATAGGTGATGTTCTTACCCGTTTTGGTAACACCCTGTTCAGGGGACAATCAGATAAAACTCAGCAATATGCTGTAAAAGCCTTCACAGAAAGCTTCACTACAAACTCCCAGGTCTCAAAGGAGCACTTGTTATCAATCCTGCTCCAGCAAGGAGCTCGGTGTAACTGAAAGGGCCACCAGGGGAAGACCTGGCAGCCTATGGGAACAAACATAGGGGTTTTACCCAGCTCTCACACAGGGATGGAGTTATTCGAAGGACATGTAGATGTGGTACTTAGGGACATGGCTCAGTGGCAAACTTGGCAATGCTAGGTTAATGGCTGGGCTTGATGATCTTAGAGTTTTTTTCCAACCTAAACGATTCTACGATTATATGAACTATTTCCACCATTTCTCTGCTGGCACAGCTCTGTAGGGACTTGCATATTTGCCCTTGTGTCTTGGAGTCTTGGAGCCTGCCCTCATATCCGCATTGATTGGAAACCATTAGCTCAAATCCAAAGGGAAAAAAAAATCTTCTACATATCTATGAGATACAAGGAAACATATATACTGTACGGTTTGCTTGTTTCATATGTCATTCTGCCACATAGTCGGCTCAAAGACCTGGTAGGAAATAGAAGCAGAAAAAAACAGGTACAAGACATCTCTAAATAAGTCACTCTGAGGCAGAGAACAGCAACTAGACCATTGGTTAGAAAGATACTATTTTCAGCTGCCAGCTATAATTAAACTACTCACTTTCCTGAGGCAGAAGATCACAAGCTTCCTCTACAGAAAAAGGTTTTGGTTTTTAATTAAGTTGCCAAGGAGCTGCTCTCACAGAGAAGTCTGAGAAATATTGAGCTTGTGGGATTGGCGTGAGGCAGTTAGATACGTCCATGTTTCATGAGAAAAGCTATAAATTTTAACAAGGACTTAAATAAGCAGTCTTTCAAATATTTCACAGGACCCCAGAGCACTGAGGTGGGCAGGGACCTGAGGAGGCCCCGGCCCAGCCCCTGCTCCAGCAGGGCCACCCAGAGCAGGGTGCCCAGCACCACGTCCAGGCGGCTTCTGAAGGCCTCCAAGGAGGAGACCCCACCGCCTCTCTGGGCAGCCTGTAAATCTATTTTTAACCTCTTTTCCTCTGCTTGCTGTGGACAAATAAGCAGCACAGATATTCGAGTAGCGATGCTTTGAATTCCTGTAATCTGCTGTTAGTCATTCTCTCCCTTAGAGCATTTTCGCACCTTGTCCAGACGAAGCGAGGCCCGTCACCCGTAGGAGCCTGCCATGGCACACACATGGGGCAGGACCCCACGGCAGCCAAAGCGGTCTGGGAGGAAAATCGTGGTATTTCAGCCAGGAGAAGCATGAGCAAAAGTCTGCCCTTGGGCAGGGCCTGTCTCACTGGGACCAGCTCTTCCACTGCATCACCCACCACCTGCAGCAGCCACCCTACGTCTCCCCGCCACCTCTTCTCACCATTGCCTGCCGCCACCACGGGCAAGTTACTACAGTGCTGTCATGACTGTCATGACTGTGCTGCAACACCACGCATGATGATCAGGAGCCCCTGAATGCCCCTGGGCAGTAAGTAACATAAAGCAAGGCCACAGTCCGCATTGCTGTGTTTGGGCAGGGTGCCACGTGTAAACCGGGAGGGAGAAGGAAGACACGAAGACAAATACTACTGCACAGATCCACTGTCACGGGCTGCTGCCAACGTAATGCTATTTTCACTCTCTCCCCCCACTCCCACCCTTCATTATTTACTCTGATTTTATTGTTCATATCTATAATTGCACTGTTCTCCAAAGCATTTGTCTAACAGCCATTAAGCTAAACAAAGTCGTGTTATCGCATCGCAGTGTTGGTGCCTTGAGCAGAGCTCTGCAGCAAGTTCAAAGATGGGCTCCCTTATGCCCCAGCAATTCTTCCTTTTCCAGTAATGTTTAAAGTATATAATTATGTGCCAGATAACGAGTTACCTTATTCGACATTTGAGAAATGCCAGCATTATGCTTCCTTCCGTGCTCCTGCAAGGCAGGAGGCATTTCTGTGAAAGGCTGAAGGGGAGCTTGGTGCTGCTGCGGCCTGGGGGGCCGCTGGCATCGCCCCTGAAGGCTGCTCCAAGCCTCCTGCATGGCACGGGGGGCAAGGGGGACGCTGGAAGCGTGTTGCCGGGTTGTTAGTAGGCTCTGCTTGGGGAGGGGCAGAGCGCAGAGGCTTACCTCCCTAGAGGGTGGGTTGGCGCAAGGTATGGAGCACACACCAAAATGAAACTGGGGCATTTCTGTTAGGGATTATCAAATTTTTATTTATTTATTTATTTATTTTTCCCTAAGCAAAGACACCATATTGCATTTCCAGCAAGAACAAAAATGTTTCCCCTAAGTATTTCCAAGAACTCCCTTGTTTTTCCAAGGAAGCATACATTGCTAAAAAATATGCTGTCTTCCAAATCCCAAATAAAACTTTATCCTTTACCATAATTCAGTCAGTCTTTCTTCTTCATTTTTCCCTCTTAAATCCTTTCACGTCCCTTCCAGTCCCCACCATCTTGTACCTGTATTATTCCAACTAAAGTTGCCAAAAGTGATGAGAGCAGTCAGTACATCCAGTAGTCCTGTATGGGACAGGGGCAAGGAGAGCATTTTATGTTCTTACTGTAGGTACCTTGAGTTCTTGACCAGATCAGCCCACAGGCACCTTGTGGCTGGGAAAAGCCAAAATGTGGACCTTGCAGTTCACACATAATTATGAGGCTTGATGTGGTTTTGTTTTTATTAGAACTTAAACCTCCAGAGAGAGCAACATTTGTATCTCATTATTTCTCTCCTTTCCTATCTCATCCCCGTACGTACAGGTTTCCTTCTATGGCAGTGCTGTCAATCACCAGAAAAAGAGAAAAAAAAAAAAACTGCAGAAAGAAAAGACATTAATTTTTCTGTAAACCTTTACTCACAACTCGCTTCCCCTTGGCACTCTGGTGAGAAGTGAGACAGCTTGAATTATCTAATTGCCCATGCATTCCTTCCTGCTTGTGTATTTTTAATACTTTCTATCTCTAAATAAAACTCCAAAGAAATTCAGCATACAGAGCGCGTCCAGTAGCCATCTGATTTTTAGTGCTCTATTTCTGAAGACTCTTTTCTGCCTCATGGATTTTTAAATACACATTGGCGTTGAGTGTCTGGAAAAAAAGATGACAGCTAGAACCCCCTAGGTAACCATTTGCTGCCAGACACAGAAACCTTGTGCAGAGCTTGTACAGTGGTGCCCTGCACCCACCAACCCTAAACAGCCAGGGAATTAAGTGGCATTGCCTGGGCTAGGGCTCATTTACAAAGAAGGAAAACTAACCACATTTAAATCCTTAAAAATGAGAGGACTGCCTGGGTCAGTTGAAATGCCCCCATCACCCAGCATCTTATCTTCACCATTGACAGCCAGTGATGGGTGGATGGGATTGAGGAAGATGAGGTGTGTATACATCAGATATTCTTTCAGAATCTGTTTGTGGGCTTCCCGAGCCAGAGGCTGTGTCCAGATGATTCATGTTTAATAGTCCCTGGTGGAGCTTTCCTCCACAAATGTGCATAATTCATCTGGAACTGACTTCTTGCTGCTTCCACGACATCCACCAGCCATGGCTTCCACAGCTCCAGCTGTGTCGTAGGAAGATGCCTCTGTGAGAGCTACCCAAAAAAGTCACAGGAGGGACTACTAATTCTTGTAGCGTACATTTTGCCTCCCTGCACTTGCATCTTTCCATTTTCTACCTCCATTACATCCTTTCTGAGACCAAGGGAACACAGCCGGGTGCAGCCAGTGTTTGGGATTCAGGGACATCACCGACTCACAGCAGCTCACTGACCAGCTCAGGTGTGTTCTCACTTTTTTCCCAGTAATCCCTAATGCTCCCTTTGCCCCTGAACCTGGGTACGAGCCCTCTCCTGAGAGCTAGCAGCTAAGTGAGAGCCCCTCACTGCGTACTTGTAGCCAGGGCAATTTCCTCCCCTGCACGTGCCTTACCATTATTGACACCAGTTTTAACCTACCATTCCTTACCAGGCCAGCCACTTCCTGGAAGAAAGCCCTTTTCTATTTGAGATGGAGGCACCAGTTCTATGGATGCTTTCGCAACCCACACTGGAGGGTGCCTGGCTGCTGTAAGCTGTTTACATCCCTGCAAAGTGGTGAGTGGCTTACAGAGGGGACACCCAGCCAAGGGCATCCCTGCAAGAGCTCCAGGAGCAGAGTATAACCCTGTGCTTTCGAAGAAGTGAAATAAAGACAGAAGTAGCTGCACTTCTCTGCTGCACTAGAATGAATAATAGCCAGGTGAATTTTGTTTTGCACGTTAGTTAAATTATTTAAAAAAAAAAAAGTCACTGTAAGATATAATGCAATGCGTAGCAGAACTAGCAAGAGGAAAAGAAAACATTTCTGTGAGCAAATATAAATCCTGGGAACTGCAGACCCTGGCAGCTATAATGGCAGTAAATTTTTAAGATGGTTTTAGAAGGTAGATTCTCTACATGTAAAAGTCAGGTTCTGTTTAATTATTAAGGTCTCTGTGGAGTAATGAGAAAATGGAGGGAACAACCAGATATTTAACAGTGCATAGGCGCTGGGACATAAAACATATGCAGTAAAATAAACTTAACCCTATGCATGTGTGTATGAGCACTTGTGTGTGTGCTCACATGCATTAGCAAGTCTATCAAGACTGTACGTTCATATCCTACAAAGAAAGCATTTCACTTTATAACTTGTGCTGGCAATGTACTTTCCTATCATTATTGTTCAGCACTCAGGCACTCCTGGGCAAGGAAATTAATAGTGAGGCAGACAACAGACCATACCCAGGCACGCATGTAAATAAGCCTTATACTATTCACACATAAGGAAACGTGTGTTACAGCAAAATGTACTTAGTCTGAGCCACCAGAATTTAAATTTAACAACATTCGTGTCTTGATGACCACAGGTAAATACTTTTTTTTCTATATAGCATGTAAAAGTATAAGGAATATTAGCTCAGAATGACGTTTAATAACGGATCCATGTTACAGCTCCAGAAGGCAATTTTGTGCATGCAGTTGAATATAAAAAGACTAATGCCATAATTTACTTAACATACAGGACTCCATTTGCAGCACCATTTGTCTGTACTGTATGAGCTTGTGTTTTGTTTCTGAGGTTGACATCAAAGGAGTTGGAAGTAAAATGCTGTAGTGCATTTCTTTCTGCTTTTTCACAGTACTGCTCTGTTCCTATGAAGTTAAGTACTATAAAAATTTTAATCTGATTATAATTAATTATATTATTTTGATTCTAAATGCTGTTATACAAATATTTATATGGAAAAATTCAAAATGAGAATAAACAAAATGGCTGATTTTGTTCAGAATTGAATTTGGTCTCTTTCTGGCAAAATAAATTGATATTTTTCATTTTTTCTTGTTTTTTCCCTTTTGTTTGGGTATTCATTTCATTTTTTTCAATAGAAAAATAGTCTAGTTACAGCCTATTCTAGCTATTTTTGTTAAACATAGATACTCATTTGACTAGATCTAAATAACTTGCTGAACTAAGTAAAAGACCGGAGATTTAAGGAAATTGTCTCCCTGAATTTAATTAGACATGCAGGCTTCCTCTGGAGGTCTTCAGAGACATCCTCCTCTCCACTAAGTGCTTTCTGGGGTGGCTTCACTAGACATCTATGTTTTAGGTGCAATTTAAATGCCCAAATTATACAGGGCACTCAAAGTCCACAGTAACCAAGAGGCCCAGTATTAATAACACGGAAATGTAGTACACCAGTAGAGATGACTGTGTAGCAGCACTTGGCCTCACGCCATGGCATTTTTTGGACCTACTGGTAGAAACGCAGTCTGTATATAATCCTGCGCTGACATTCCTGAAGGGACACTGGTTCATGGGATATCTGCAGATCCAAAACCCATTTTTCTCTTGGTTTTGGAACTGTGTCTGCTGTTTGCAATAGTCATACCTCCCTGGATTTCCATGAATTTCTGCATGAACTCAAAGATTCAAAGTCTGGGTGCCTAGTTGGCACCCTGTGCTTGGCCACTGGAAAGAAAAAAAAAAGGGGAAAAATAAAAGAAAAAATGAAACAAAAAAAAAACAAACAACACACACACACACAAAACCTAAAAAACCCTCCACGCAGCAGGACCTCTAGTTATTGTGCTAATCAAAGCCAGCACTGTCAAAGGACCTGCTGAAAGGAGACTTACGTACACATCAAGCCTGCTCCAATTAAAAAATTGCTCATTGCCTAATTCATTAAACAGTAGGAAGTAGAAACGAAGCTTTAAATTTAGCAGAGATACTACTGCTAATTATTAACCACAGTCTCTCATTAAGCAGTTGTCTGTCATTCTGATGAACAATATGAACAAAAGAGGATAAAATATAATCTACTAATCAAATCGTAATCTAATCATATCCAATCGAACAAGCATGTGGTCATTTTCTCAGAAGATCAACTGGTGGCTTTATCTTACAATTGCTAATTAAGTGGGGCTTTATGGCTCGAAAATAACATGAATTATTTCCGTATCACATTCCTTACTGTCACAAATAAGGAAGGAAGAGTACTCGGCACTTGAACAGAAAGCACTGCAGCAGGATGTAACTCAGTTTGCTGTCTTTGTGCTCCTTTATATGATAAAGGACAATTATCTTCACAGGAGCAAATCTTGCCACGTGGCTCTGTCTGGACTGTTCTCACAGCCCTGGAAGTTACTCTGTGTAGATGTTACACAATTCACTGCTCCATGGGCTGGCTTCAAAAGCGAATTTGAGCCACTCTTATCTGCCATACTCATCAAACACAAAAAAACAGATCAATATCCAATTGCTCCATCTACGTAGGTAGCAGGATGTTTCAAAACCTCTCACGGTTGTATTGAGCTCTGTGATTTCTCCCTGTGAACATAGAGGTAAATGCTGTCTTTGTGAACCTCAGGGTAATAGTTGAAGGCAAAGTTTGCACTTATCACCAAAATCAACTCTTTCACAAGGAAATGTAGGGCTTTTTTTTTTCTTTTTTCTTTTTCTTTTTCTTTTTTTTTATTTTTTTTCTTTTTTTTCTTTTTTCTTTTTTCCTTTTTCTTTTTTCTTTTTTATTTTTTTTCCCCTCTGTAGGACTTGAATCAAACTGAATCCAATGGATCAGTCTTTTCTGTTGTTATTTCAGTTTTTCTACTTAGCTGTGCAAATCTTAGGTGGTTACTGGGGAAAAATTACACTTTTTGATCGCTGTGAAATCCTGCCTTGGCTCGGCTAAACTCAAAGGATTCCTAGCAAAGGGCATTCAAATTTGGGCTTCCATCTAAACATCTGTTGATGACTGCTGTCTTCCTCTTAAGCCCATTACCACTGTGGAAATGAAATACAGAAAGTCCTAGTACAACAAACCATGCAAGAGTAAAAATGGCAGGATTTAACTGATGCAGTTGTAGATGTTTGAAAGTTAGGTGCCTACATGTGAACTAGTCAGCCATGCTCACTTCCCAGTCAGTTGCAGAGGGTAATTCATTTGACCTTAATTGATATGCAGATATCATCATCATTTGATATGAAGATACCTTAAATTGAGAGAAACTGCTTTCTGGAGGAGCCTGTTTGTGTCCAATGAATATAAAGAGGGTCTCAGTTAGTTTTGACTTAGATAGCCATCTTTCAGGCAGATAACTAAGCAGAGATAAATGCCAACTTGTATCTGCCATTCATGGCATAAAGATAATATCATTTATTGATATCATCCGCAGAATGTAAGAAGTCACCGGTCTGGGTTTCAAGCGTGTACATTATTTTCTAGGATCCCTCCGATCAGGTCCTTGGCACTTGACAGAAGTGAGCTTCACTCGATTGTTTGTTACATTGCAGCACCAGTGAAATTCACCAACATTCGAATCTGGGTTTCACAATATTTTGGAATTTTAACAGGTAGCTTAAAAAAAAAAAAAAATCTATCCTGTACTGTTTTGTTTTACAATTCTGAGCTCACCACAATTCAACATTTCCTGGAGATAATTAAGGGTTATCCTTTTTCTTTGCTCCAGAGGTTCATTTTAAGACAGATCCAAACTGAAGATGTTCTTTTCCAAAGCAGATTGTTAATTAACCTTCCCCTTTTCAAAGCTTGTTAAAAATTGCACTGCTCTTTATGCTAATTATTCATCTCTTAACCTGCCATTTAATTCTGTGCCCTTGGCCTTGGGATTGAAACCTTCATCCTCCCTTGGCTTGCAGATGGGTCAAAGGGCTGGTCCTTCAGTCCTTTATATCTCCCTCCTAGACCTGGCTACCAGGAAGATTCTGAAAGCTTCTATGAGCTGTCAGCATTTTCCCTTGTTACTGCCCCTCTCCTTTATTATCAGTGAACTTCAAATGTTTATTAGTGTATCACCTTAATTTGTATTAGATTTTTTGATCCTAATTACCATAGCAACCTAGTACAAAGCTATCCAAGAGGTAACATATTCACCTTGTCAGGAAAGTTCCATGTAGTTAAAGAACTTAAAATGAAAGAATTTGTCTTCAATTACCTATTACAAAAAGATTAATCTTGGATGTTGCATTCCAAAATTAAGATATTCCTACTCCTTTGCTCTAACCCGTTAGGAGTATGAAAGGCCTTCCTGGTCTTCCTGGTCTGTTTCAATAAAAAGGCAACATCAGCTGTAGAAGACAAGTGAACATGACCCCGTTAAATCTTAAAGTGTGCACACGAAGTCCAGTTTCCTGGAACACACTGGAAACAGTACAACACGGCACCCACGGGAGACTTCCCTTCAAATTTAGTCCTCCACGTCCCTCTGTTAAATGCTTGAAAGGGGAACACCCCTTGCTGTATGCCCTCTTCATCTGGCACAGCTGAAGCTGGAAGGTCTCGTCACCACTGGATTTATACACGGCCCTGAAGAAACAGTGCAGCCTGACCACATTAGCTTGCGATTGACTTTACGATGCTGCCCATAGCCTTGGGAAGTAGCTTCTTTTTGTCTTTGATGGTCAATAGATAATGGGATATTTAACTATGTTTTCCATTTAGCCTGAAAGTGTTACCACAGTTCTTCAGCTTTCATAACTTTTCAATAAAATCGTATTTGACTTAAATAGGCAGTCTTTCAGACATTTCACAGGATGTCAGAGCACTGAGGTGGGCAGGGACCTGAGGAGGCCCCGGCCCAGCCCCTGCTCCAGCAGGGCCACCCAGAGCAGGGTGCCCAGCACCACGTCCAGGCGGCTTCTGAAGGCCTCCAAGGAGGAAGACTAAAAGACAGTCATCCTGACTTTCTGCTTGGCCTCGGTGGCCCTACTTATAATTTAACACAATAACCACTGGGTTTCTGCTCATAAAGGAAGGCAATTACCTGGACAAACGTGGCTGTCCCTCCATCTGAAATAGCTGCTCGTGCTGCTGTAGCCAAGGGAGAGGCACGCAGAAGTTCTGTGCTGTGATTCACCAGATATACTTTAGGCATCTGCATTAAGATGATATGAATCACATCTCAAAACTGCCTGTTTCTCACCACAGAGCTGAGAGTTGCTTAAATGTGATTTAAATGTATATCTGTAGGCATCTACGCTTGGCCAGACGAAAGCCTTGTAGAGGTAACATCTACACTAATGATGTAAGTAGTGTTGGGGCCCCTTTTCTGGGCCTGCAGCCAACCAGTGTGAGTGGACCAAGTAAATGCTCTCTGAGCCTCCAGGAAAGGCTGGTGATGTACAAAATGCCCACTGGAAAAAGTCCCCAGCCTGCGATTGCTCCTCAGTTGCTCTCCTGAGTGGTTTGGGGGATTGCTAGCTGTATGGGACCAAAATCATGTCAAGGGCTTTTCTAGCAAGTTAACAGTATGGACAATCAAGTTCCCAGTCCTTGGTCCACCTCTTGGCACTCTTTAATTTACTTAATGTACCCTGAGTGTCCCAGTCAGTCTTTTACACAATTAACCTGATATTGTGTTTCTCCTTCTGCTTTAAGTTCTAAGAGTTATGATCAGGAAATTTTAACATATGCATCTTTTTCCCCCCCCCCCCCCTCGGGACATCTAGAAACTTCCAGAATCCTGCCTTCTCACAGACTGTACTGCTTTGTTGAACTGCTCAGCTGTTAAAGGACATCTCTCTTTATCTAGAATTAAATGTTTATTTGTGCCTGGAGAGAATGAGGTGCACATACAGGCACAGGGCATTACTCTTTGATGGCCTTTCCACGCAACACCAAATCATCACCTGTGGCAGATATTGTGTTCTCCAAGACAGGAACCAGAGCTCCCTGCCCACACAAACCTGTCACTGCTCACCCTATCTGCAATGAGTCCTTCCAGCCTGTTGTACAAGGAACAGCTTCCACAGAAGGGGCTCAACAGCCTTCTTTTCATCCAGAAATGCACAGCTCAATGGCTGCAGCTTGTCTTCATGGGATGTAGGTTTCAAGCTCCTCAGGCAAAGAAAAAGATTGAATAAATAAGTTTCCCATATCCTGTTTTATTGCAGTGTGCGACCTAGCACTTTGGTTGGCCAGAGGTCTGTAGGGTATCTGTTAAATCTGCTGAATTACTGGATCTTGACAGGCCATGGGCATGAGATAAACACTACGCTGCCCTGTAAAACCAAGGCTATTCCAGCATGCACAGAAGAACTCCAGGCAGCTGGTTGCAGTACTGTAGATAACTGAGTTGCCTGTGGAGCTCAAGCACCAGCATCTCTGGTAGCACCCACATGGGTTTTTTGAGGATTTAGGCTGTTGATTCTTAAGATTCATTATTTTTACACAGAAAGGTCTAAGTCATCTGCAGAACACAGTTTGATGCAGCTGTGAACTGATATTGGAGTGAACTTTATAGCAACACAGTTAATTTTTTGAAGGAGGCTAAGGTAGACCAGAAGCATGAAGAAGAAATGGGAACATCACACAACCCACCCACCTATCCAGTATCATTTCCCCCTGCTCATGATGGTGTGCAGGGCCCACAAGGACATGCCAAACCTTAACAATGTATTTAGAACCATGGGATCTCTGCCTACAAGCAAGTTACTTGGCTATGCCTTGAGGGTGCAGGTGATTCTGGCCCACTGTTTAGAAAACATGGTGTTAGAATATCTATTACAGTGCTTGATATTTGTATAGCTTGATGTTTGCAAGCAAGATAATTTGCACATAACAGACATCTTGGTGCAAAGAAATATTTCATTTAAAATAGAAATAGAAATCAGTTCTCTTAATTCAAAAACATTCAATTCTCATACCTTCACAGCCACATTGATAACTTTAGTTCTTGCCTGAATTGTGGTGTATCAGTCACCGTTATGTGCCCTGAGCTCTGCAGGGATAAAATCATTTTTTTACTTGCTGGCTATTCTTGGATATGACTTTTTTCCGTTTTTTTGTGTATGCCTTTTACTTTACTCACTGGTAAGTGCAAGTAGCATGCTGTATCTTTATTCGTTCGACAAAAAGGCTTTACTTTAAACAAAGAAATTCCTATTTATCATACATGTTTGGCATGTGCAGACTTACCTTCCCCTCAAATGAAGCTAAATGCTGAGCTCAGAGATGGTCAGTAAAGTTCATTCACTGTCATAGATCCTGAGATCCAGGGGCTCAAGGAAAAGTCAGCATTGCACATGTGCTATAGAATAACACTGATGCAACCAAAACATTTGTTATAACCAGTCATGTAACCATGTGCTGAAATCTGTGTTGCAGCTGAAAAAAAAAATAAGAGCTATCTCCCATGCTTTTTTTTTTTTTTAAAAAAAAAAGACTTGACATGAATCCAGTTGTGCTCTTATCTTAATGGGAATGCTCAGTCTGTGCAGTGAAATATGGGAATGGTGCCAGAGACAGGACTCTACGTTGAATCCTTGCTGCCTTTGCACACAGTTTTTGCAGCTTTGCTGTGAGTTTAGGAATAGAACCAACTGACCGGGATGGTATATACTCCAGAACAGTCAGGATGTGAAGCAGGAATGGAAAAAGATGTACTTCTGTTTGGTTTTAGTGCCCCTGACCACAGAGGTAAGCCATGGTCAGAGCACAGTTCATGGTCCCACTCCACCTGCAGTTACCAAGCACTGGGCTGCCCAACAGGGACTCCTAGACAGCTCCTCTCACAAGGTCTGTGTGCCTTGTTATTCCTTTTCCCATTTCTCAACACCCCTTTTCACCACCCTTGTACCTCTCTTTCTCTACCTCAGCTTTCTCACAATAAACCCATCCCTAAATGCTTTTTTCGTTGTCCCCATTTTGCTGTATTTTTACCCAAATCTATGTTGATGCCATTACGTAGGTCACCTTGGACCTCCATAGCAGCATTACTGACATGCTTCCCTGGGCACTGCTGGACTTGCAAGATTTTGTTCTGCAAAAGGCCCCCAGCACTCCCTCGTGTGTCCCTCCACTTATCTGTGACGTTTGGCTATTTCTCACATAGCCACCTGTGAAATCCAGCTTTCCCTCACGGTGCAATCCTTAACTTTTGGCAGGCTTTCACGTTGTTAACTGTTACCATGCAGCATTTAGCACATCACACCCTGCAGTTCTCCGCATCCTGCTCAAGGAGCCTCATCTCAGGCCAAGGTCTGGTCGGTGACCTGCAGTCCTAAAAAACCACTTTACTCACAGAAAGGTAAGCTCATCTTGGGCCAGGAGCAGCTGATTATTTTTTACTGAATATTATTTGGTATTTATTTCTTTTACTATGAAATTCCAAGGCTCTCTCTTCTAGGAAATAGCAATATTCTATTCTATTCCTCTTCAAACGATGTGAAGTCCTTTGCTAATTAATAGGTGAACTTCGTCCCTGGGAGGATGACCAGTGTAGTGGCCAAGCATGAAGGAGCTGGTAACAATGTTGCAGCAGATATTTCACTGAAGTCTGTAATTAAAGCAGAAAAAAATCCCTTTAGTTCATACTTTTATGCTTAAACTTTGACTCCATGTCTCCTACAGAAACTCTTCTGGGGACTATTAAATTGTCTGTATCATATTTTTAGAAAAATATTCCCCCAGCTATTGCTAGGGAACAATTTTAATTTCTCCATCTTGGATTTTAGTCTCAGCTTTAAGGATTTCTCCTATCCACCTGCAGCCCAGGCTACATGCATCCTTAGACCACTTCTCCAAATCGAGATGAGCTTAAAGCACACACAAGAATGAGACCTTCTTACATTTACCTGCCAGGAATCCTAAACAAATTTTTCTATGCTAGGAAAAGCTCAGATTTGGGAAGCATTCTCTTTCTGGCAGGGCAGAGCAGCAAGCTAACAGTCTTCACTATTCTGAAACCTCTCCTTCCACACCAAGTTCTCCCACGCTGCCCTCCTGCTTGGCATCAGGGGCTTAATAAGAGAAGAGTCGGGATTTATCCTCCACCTCATTAGACACAACTCATTTGCCCGATTCACTGGCTTATTGTGGGTGCAGACCCTGTATCTGCACACAAGACTTGCACTGGTCTCTCTTAGGAGGAATGGAAAATAGGACTAAGGCAGGGGGATGGAGGCAGTGGCTGTCTCCAAGCCAGCCAAGCTGCTGGCTCCTGTGCCCACCTGTCCCCTCTGGAGAGCTCCCTTCCCCAGCTCCTCACAGCGTGTGCAGGATGAAGTGGGATTGAATGACAGCTCTTTATTTTCCCGTCTTTAGAGCCTGCATTAATGAGATATGCAGATTAGCACACTAAAGTTAATTATTTTTTGACACAAACTAGGGAAGATGAATCACTGATGATTAAAGCGAGTTTAAAGTCTCTCTTTGCATGGCTTATGTAAACCAAAGGGGAAGCGGCAGCGTCTCACAGCTCTGGCGGGGCCTGAAACACCCCTGAGGGAGCAAGGGTAGGTGTTTCCATGGGCAGGTTTCACAGCCACCAAAATTTCAGTTCTCCACAGCAGAAGGTTTCCAAAACTGAGCAGTTTGCCATATGTGGGCAAAGTATCTGGAGAAGCTAATATTAAACAGAATGGGCAGGAACCCACTTGCACAGGCTTCATCTACCTGAAGGTTAGATGTTGCGTTCACCCAGGTTCTTGGTGTGCTCAAGGAATAGAAATATGCACCTCACCTGACCTATCTAGATACCTGTCTTGGTATGAAAGCAGTAGTCATCTCTCTTTCTTAGCTACAAAGGCAGCCTGCATCTTGTACGTAACTTTGTCATGGAGGTCAGGCAAATGACTCCCGTAATAGATGGTTATTTTTCTGCATTTTTTCCTCTGGGCTTTTCTAATCAGAAAGAAAAGCACCTAAATAAATGGTTTTAAAAAATGGGTTTGGATTAAGTATTTCTGGAAAATAAAGTTATTGGTTTTCTGGAAGGGAAAGTTTCACCTTGAAATTTTGCTTTGCCTCCTGGCTCCAGAAGCCATGTAAGTGTACCTACAGGGAGAAAACAAGCTATGCTGAAACCTGTCAGACTGTTTATTTGAATAAGTTAAGCTAGAGGCACTTGATTTTCTGGAGTGGCTTCATTATTAGAAGAATCCATGATGCAATGTTGTCCCAACTAGTACTTTCATGGATAATCCTTGGGTATGCTTTTGGAGTAAATACAAGCCAGGCATCAATCCAGATGCAAACAACATTTTTCAGAAGCTAAAGAGCTCCATAGTGTGGTAGTGGCCACAGCAGGCCAATTGGCCTGAAGGCCAAAAAGGGATCCAGATTTTCCTCAACTTACTGGCAGAGGTATAACAGCAGTACATCAACAACCCAAAGCAATGGAAACCAAAGAGTTGCATGCTTCCCTCAGCAGTTCTGGCATAATTATATCGAACTTCATCAATTTAGTTGTAAAATGGGGAAAATTTGACTTATATGCTTAAGGATAAAAATACGATATGAAACTAACCATAAATTATTCCCCTCTTTATCTGTCTTGTGAAGTCTAAGCTCTGGATTTTGCATTCCCTGCTGGTGTTACTATTTCCACATGCAGCAGTGTAAGGAAAACAACCCGATTTCTTTCTGAGTGGTTTAACAGAAGTATCCCGGGCAGCTTACCATGAGAGCAAAGAGCCAGGTTGCAACCCCGGAGCTGCACAGAATCAGATGTTCAAATATAGGCTCTAGCAAGAGTGGCACTTGTACAAATTATACATTGCCTCCTAATCATACGTATGTGTAGACAGACCTTTCATTCATCTCACTGACTTGTGGGGCCAGCTGGTATGTTCTTATTGTTTATTTCTTATGAGGCACCTCCAGAGGCTAAGTCCGTCAATTTTAAACTTAGGGATAGCAGACAGACATTGAAATCCACCATCTGCCTCCTGTATTGCTGCACCATCAGTGTGATTTCAGCAGCTTTAGCTGTACAAGAGCTGTGAAAAACAGACCTCTCCTTTATGCCCTGAAGCCTTGGCACCGGAGCCCCCCTGACCTGGGCGCAGCAGGCCTGGCGGCTCACCTAAAACCATAGCAGTGGCAAACTCAGGGACCAAATCCCACTCACAGTGCAGCAGCCCGTTTGCAGCCGAGCAGTGTTCTGGCAGGCAGCTCTGCAGGAAAGAATCTCTGTGCTGACATCTGATGAGACTTCTGAAAACCAGCGTTTTCTTTCTCTGATGAGCATTAAAGATCACAAAGCTCTTCAAAACGAGGGCATGCTCAGCTGTAATTTGTCAGGTTTTCTCCTCTGCCCTGTTGAAGGGCGGCATACGGATGGCTGCTGACCTGAGAACTGTATGGCTGTGGAGTTCTGTTAAGCCCAAAGGTGAATACAGGCCAATAAACGCAAAATAACCATTTTGTGATCAGCCATGGTATTCAGGTCTCAAGCTGTGAAATGTCCTGCAAGTTTCCTTCAAGACTGTGCTCCAATCAGTATCAGGGAAAACCAGCTGAGTACATAAATATTCTCTCTACATCCCCCCCAAGTAACTCACAAAGGCAAAGAAGAGCACTGTGTTCCTCAAACTTCACATTTCACAGTGGCAATACGGATCAGTCCTGGTAATTACATGCACATGAACCTTCCTACATGGTTAGTGTCTCCTTTGAATAGAGCAGAGACGTTCTGAAGCAGTCACTGACGAGCACATTCATTTTCATGAGTCTTCCTTTTGAATCTCTTAGCATCCATACAGGGCCCTGCTCGTGAAACAAATGTTCTTCCACATTCAAGAAATCACTTGCTACAATTTTTAGCAACGTTGTAAGGACATGTTCTAACATTCCCCTTCATTATCACGTTGTCAACCTCCGAAATTAACATTCAAGATCTTATTTCTCTGTCCTAGACCGAGCTGACAGAACTCATGGGTTTTAATTTGAAACATCGCCCTCTTCTCTGCAATTAAGTTAATTTCCCTAAGTTGGGTGAAAAGGAGAATGTCACCACTCACTCTTACTCTACTATCTCCGTTTCCCTTACACCTGGCGACACAGCACTAACATTTGCCTGTTAGTGGAGTGTCCCCATCAAGTATCAATGACCTTACGTGACACTGATAGTATTAAGATTAGTAACAGGAACTTTAAGGTGGGTTCCAGTGGAGAAAGAAGGGAAATGTCTGGATATGAGTGCACCAGAATGCGTGGAAGAAGTGGAGGTGTAAGAATGGCAGGTGATGGTGGCACCTCAGTTAGAGCACCATCAAGATCATCGAGTATTTACTACCATCAGCTTGTGTACACTTCACCCTCGGGTTGGGTTGGTTCTTGGGGTAGAGCCTACTTCGAGTCTAATGCAAAGATTCAAGCCTTTTAAAAGGTGATGGTGAGAAGTTGAGGAACAGGAACTTCCATTTAAGCATAAGAAAAAAGTTTTTAACTGAAAGGGTGGTCAGACACGGTGGTTGTGGGGTCTCCACTCAAAACCCAACTAGACAAGGTCTTAAGCAACCTGTTTTGGTTAATCCTGCTTTGAGCAGGGGTAGGGAACTAGGCAGCCTCCAGAGGTCCTTTCCAGCCTCAAGCATTCTGTGATTCTAATGGGGCTGGATCCTTAAAATCCCCCCTCAAGGAGACAAAGGACCATGAGTAAATTCTGGTGACTGAGGTGAATCACGGTGGTGTGGCAAAAGATCAAAATCACCGTCAGCACCTGTGTGCAGAAAAGCTTATCCAAAATTATCAAATGTTTACCAGCCTAAGGAGAACACAGGAATCGTAATGAATACTCAGTAACCGGAGTCCTCTCTGCATTTTTTTTTTCACCACAAGGATTCTGGACCATGTCTTGGAATTCTTTCCACCACAAGGAATCGTGTCCACCTGATCCATGAGATCGCCTTCTCGGTGCCCGAATGCTGGACAGGGTACTAGGGCACCTGTGTCCTGGTGCTTGAGACCACACGGGTATGAGGATGGGAGCAATTGTTTTATTTTGTAAATATTTTTGTAAATATAGAAAACCTTTCCCTCCATATTTACAATAGTGTTCCTACAGTGTTGCAGTGTTGTTTCCTACAATGATATGATGCAATAAGAGGCAGTGTGATCTTTTTCTTCTACAGGAGCACTGCAGAATTCAGTGCATGAAATGTGTCATTTGCTCAGCTGGGATGAATTAATAGCATTTAACTCTTGACCTCTGTTCGTTTTTAAACTGCGGTTGTCTGCTCGTCTAAAAGATATGGACTGGCTCAGACGGGAATTTATTTGCAGAAGCTCTAGGAACTTTATTTTAACCCAGGTCAGTTTAGACTAGCAGAAGGAAACCTTCTTGCCCTCAAGTTACATCTACATTTACTTAAGACTACCCAGTAAAAAAAAAATATGACTCACTAGATCTGATCTTGCCTCTATGACTTTCCAGTTGAACGTCAGCAAACCCTGTGCAACTTATGTTAGCACGGTAGCTCAGTTCTGCTTTCGGTGTCTTTGATCAAGATGTTGAGGACTGTAGGATTCACTCCCCTTCACCCCCTTTCAGTCTTCTCCTCCTCCCTTGATCTCGGCTCCCCAGCACACCTCCCCTGCACGAACAAACAAGCCTGTCTGGGCAGAGCCCCAGCTCTACAGACACAAACTCAAAGCAAAGGCAAGCAGCACCATCTGCCAGCTGCTCCGGAGCACTGCAGGAGCAATCCTGCGGCAGCAGTGGGTGACGAAAGATCATTTACCCCCACACACACTCCCCACTCGCCTATAATGTCCTGCGTTAAAGATACCGGCTCTTGTGCCATTGATTCAGTGAATGACTCAAACGAATCGAGAATTTTTTAGGTGAAATACACAAAACTACAATGTATTTTTCCAGGAAAAATAAAATAAAATAAAATAAAATAAAAATAAAAAATAAAATAAAATAAAATAAAATAATTCAAAACAATATGCTAGTTTAATTTAAAAACTTTTGGGGAAAATGTCTCAACCCCCACTTGACCATAGATAATCAATATGCCCTTGTCCCAAATGGTCCCCTAATTTCTCTCCCAGAGAATAGCTCTAAAAAAGAGCATGGGGGAGTCACTAGTCCATCCTTTTCTTCCCTCCCTCCCTTTGCCCAGATACATCCCTTCTGCCGTGTGTATCTGGATGAAGCTGTTCCCCTAAACAGGTGGAGCTGGATAGAGATTTTCCTTTTTTTTTTTTTTCCTATTTATTTTTATTTATTTACTGGGAAGCAATGCATCTTCTAGTAGCACACAAACAGGTCAGTTAGGAAAACAGACACCAGGACTCTTCTGGACTTGACCTAAGTCACCATCACAACCACCACCACCCCCAGGAAAGCAGAAAAAGAGAGAGTTCTCCAGACCTTTGTCTGACAAAAAATATAAACACGCCACAGATCTTATCTGCCAGAAATGCCCTCCTCAGCCTGCTTCTCTGTACAGTAAAGATAATTAGCTTTCTCCGGAATGGCATCTTTTAATTAGTGACAATGGGAGGCCGAGTCAGAGGAAAAGATAAGTTGCTCTGCATGCAGCCTTGTAAACTCAGGCACAGCAAACGTGGCAGAGCAAGGGCTAGGAGCCAGCAGGATCCAACCACTAACACAAGGAAAACACATTCCTTGTCAAGATGCTTAATACAGATTTCACATAGTTCTTCTCCATACTCCTAAATGCCATCAGTTTAGTCCAGACAGAGTACCAGCTGGTGTCTGGAGATAAGATGCTTTGATTTCTTGCTTGTAGCTTGTTGTCACTCAAATGAGAAACTGCAGAACGTACAAGGCAAATGAACCAATAGTTGAAAAATAAAGGGCATCACTCCAGGGAAAGCCTGGATGCCACCTCTTAAACCAGGAGTTATAGGCAGGGAGCAGCACTATCAGTTAGGACCTTAGGGTTTCTAGTCATATAGGATTCACTACTGGAATATTAAATAAAACAGAGTAGCAGAAAATACCTGTGGGTATCTGGGATAAATAGCTTCTGGTTCATCAAACCAGCAGCCTGGGCAGCTGCAACACCCAAGACCCTGAAGCTTTCATCGTGGCTCTGAGTTCTCTTCCTCCCCTCTCATGAGTCTTTTTGCACTGGAAGAGTTCAGGTGAAACTGGTTGCTGTTTCATGTTAGTATCTTTCTTGATAAATTCTGTATCTGTAATGTGTTTGCCACAGTAGCAAACACACAGTTGTTTTACAGTGTGTTGCGCCTATTTGTTTGTACTACCCCACTCACTTAGCCAAAGATCTGCATTTATGTCTCTTTATAATGATGGGTGGTGTAATAAAGACAGGGATTGCAGTGTGACCTGTGCGTTCGAGTAAAATATAGTTCTAATGCTAGAAATGCTATTACTTTATCTATTTTGAGGTCCGAAGAAATTGTTATTTCCTTATGCTGATCAGTGTAGTTATTTATTGCCTGATTCTTGAATAGATTTCTAAACCTATTTCAGATGCAGACTGGCTGCTGGTAAGATATTGAAAAGATATTTGATAACACACAATCATCCAATTCAATGGAAGCTAAATACATCTTGCCTTTAAAAGCCTCCTGCTTTCCAAGGACCCAAGCAGTCTGCTATTCTTAGTGCTGGTCACTGCTGCTGGCTTGTTTTTCAGAGCATCTGAACGTGGAGCAAGGACACTTGACTTGAAATAAAGACAGCAAAGTAATAAATACACTGCCTTGCTGCTAAAGGGTGATCTGCCTCTCACCTTGCCTTTTAAATGCCGCTCCAGCCTGCTAACAGCACTTTGTTTCAGGTCACCAACTTTCATGCACGGTCCTGTGACATTCAGACACTAGCAAAGGCACCGAGCTGGCTGAATGCTGATATAAGGAGTAATAACAGCACATTGAAAAGAAAATCAATCTGCCAATGAATAGCATATACACACTGAGCTGGAGTGGTACACAAAGATGAGCTTCACACAGGTAGAGTGTGAGGACAGAAAATCAGGCAGGCTAGATTACTTATAGCAACTCTCTGAAAGGGAAACCCAAATCACAGCTAGGCAGTCCCCATCAGGGTGTACAAGTGACATCGTATTTCATCACCAATGCTCTCAGTGGCAGTAGACCACTGCCCTTTTTCACTGCCAGGAGAGGTACAAAACAAGCCATCTTTACAGCAACAGTCATGCCGTGAGACATACTTGCTTTTCTAAGTCACAATTCCCTAAATTTTCCCAGTTTTAAATACATACAAGAAGGCAATACTTGGTCTTGCAGTTTCTAAAAAAGAAAATAAAAATAAAAATAAAAATCAAG
This sequence comes from Anser brachyrhynchus, assembly GCF_964034855.1. Classification (NCBI taxonomy): domain Eukaryota; kingdom Metazoa; phylum Chordata; class Aves; order Anseriformes; family Anatidae; genus Anser; species Anser brachyrhynchus. The sequence goes on along the minus strand of NC_137696.1, from coordinate 110,930,943 downwards.
CATTCCTGAATTGAAGCTTCCGTTTAGAGCTGTCAGTGTTTCTATGTCCTATTTGGTTTGCCTCTTAGAAAGAGGCTGTCGGGCAGCGCTGGTCATGCCTCTACACCTGTTCCTCAAATATATATGCTTCATAAATGCATCGACATGCCTGCATCCTGCCTCGCTGTTTCTGGTCTGATAGGACAACTCAGCCAAAGTGTCATCTTTCTGGTGACTCCCAAGGCTCCAGTGCTCACTTCCACATTGATTTTACTGGAAAATTCTTTGGTTTGGGCATCTAACAAAGTACATTTTGGTCCTGATTCGACCATTCCCTCTATATGGGATGTAACCAAGAGCAGAACTTACCTAGCAATACCAGTGTGGATCCTCACTAGAACTTTTAAAACAGTAGTTAAATTTTTTTTTTTTTTGGTCATTCTCTTATAATCCTGCAATTGAGAGTGCAATGCAGGAGAAGCAATGTAACAAGGAGGTTCCATACAGCAGGTAACAAGTAACAAGCTAGTATATACCACAATTTATTACTGCATGTATGAAGATTATATGTGTGTGTGTACATTTTTATGGTTTTTAATTTATTTTTAAATGCTTTACATAGCACTCATGCAGACATAAGCCTGCCCTATAGCTCTCACTATAAGCTCACAAATCTTACGGCAAATGAGGCTACAAGCAAAATAGAGTGCATAGGAGAAAGTCACAAGATACTTTATGAGACAAATAACTTTTCTTCTATTTTCCAACATATAACATTTACATATTCTCATTTTATTACCTCGTTTATCTCAGTATTAGCTGCATAATGAGTGACCTATACTATTGTGGTCTGTTGGTTTGTTGTTTTTTTTCAAGTTTGTTAACTTTTGCAAATTCTCTGAAACTCAACAAGTATGCACATCCATTCAAGTCTACTCTAACGTTTTCTTGTCAGAGATTCACCAGCTAAAATGATTTAGAAGCACTGATTTCAACACAAATTTAGGTGTTCTTTGGCCAGTGGTCAACCTAATCTTGGGTGTTGAGAGAAAGAGTCAGCCCCATGCAGCTGACGCAGGGTAGAAGAGTTTATGTAGCTGACAATTTGTTACAACAAAGGAGTTGCCATCCATAATTATTTTCTTAATGCTTAGGTGCATTACAGAGCTCTTGTGCCTTTCTGCCTTCAGGGGGATCCCAGGGGTGTCCCCAGGCTCACAGGCTCACAGACACAGGCATGCAGCAACACAGGCTGAGCGCAAAGAGCTTGTAGGAAATCATTACAAAGGTCTTAGTAGCGAGCACTGCTGCTTTCTATTGTACAATGGTCTTGTTAGCACTGAAAGATGCCACCAAAAGGGACATATTCCACTCCAGTCTGTCAAGGACATACGGGCATATGCGGATTGAGAGATGGCACAGTGGCATCTAGTGGGTATTCGTTGTACTGGCTGGCACCCGGCCATAATCTGTTCATATTTAGTCTCTCCCCTAGCTCTCCTTCTGCATTCATATACACCAGCAAAAAAAGCCATCCATCACCTGCATATTTGTACTACAGATTTTTTTTTTTTGGCATTTGTTTTCGTCTACCTACTCAGTGTTTATTCATTATTTAGGAAATAGGTAATTCCACTTCATCTTTCTAAACCTCCACCACTTTGGTGCCATTCTCTACAACAGTTTAAATATATTGGCATTTCTTAGCAAAGTAATTCCAATTTTTCATCACGGTACAAATAAATGCAGGTTTATATATCATTCAGCTAGCAGAGGAGTTTTTGTTTCCCATTAGCACCTCAGGCTAAGAAATTACGAACACTTGGTGGTAAGTGCCTTGCATGAGCTTTTGCCACTTCCATTCCCCAAATAATCACCTTCTTAATGAAAGATGGATAAGCATTTCAGAATGCAAAAACAGCAATATGAAAACAGGTCAAAAAGCCATCAAGCTCTCTATCTAGGAAGAAGATCATAAAACCAAAAAATAGATCCATTTTCCCAGCACAGTCTCACCCCCCATCATTATGTGGTTAGGGGACTTTCCAAGACAGAGTTTATGGCCAACTAGTCGGGAAGGAATTTTCTTTCCATGACTTTGTCCAGTCACTTTTTTAATCCATTCAAATTTTTACCATTTTTAGAACCTCCCCAAAGAACCATTTTTGTTGTTGTTTTAAAGGGGTGGGTGTGTCATCAGACATCTGGGTAGCAGAGGCTTCATAGCTCCGGGGATGGACCTCTTGCGGGCACAACCCACCACACAAGGATCTGGAGAAGGCCAAAGGAAATCCTTCCGAAGGATACTGCAGTCATGCTGCTTCTCATGTGGCCTAGCTGAATAGTTGGTGACTTTCTACAGCGGTGTGTGTCATTTGCTATCCAGCTCTTTTGTTATCAGGATATATCCTAAGAAAGGAAACATCTGGCACTGGAAAATATGATTCATCTTGCTGTTATGCATAAAGAATAAACCTTATGTTTGTGCACCATGTGACGTGAGGATAGGAAGCTAGCATGACCAGGTCAGACTATGCGCATTAAATTTTCAATGCCATTTTCAGAGTCCAGGAGTGGTTATAAAATGGCTGTGTGACAGGCTAATCCCAAATAAGTTATGGTACAGAGAAAGAACATGGCAGGTCCTGTTGAGGGCCCAGATGACCATAACAGGATAGACGTGGGAGAAGGCCTGGATCTGAAAAGGTGAATGCTCCATTTAAATAATAGAAGAGGAAAGGTGGCTGATCCCAGCTGTGGCAGGGATATGGCTAAAAAATATCTGCTTTAGGATAATGTTGAGGCCTGGTAACTGATTTCCCATGAGAAAGGTGAACTAGCATATTAAACAGATTTTCCTCCTTGTGATGGCCTCAGCGTGATCAAGGCAAAAGGTCTCCAGACCTGAGGATCACAGAATCACAGAATCATCTAGGTTGGAAGAGACCTTCAAGATCACCTAGTCCAACCTCAGGATGTCAAAGGGAAGGCTCCCAAGGCACATCCACACCTCCCTGCTGGGTAGGGTCCCACAGAGAGCACTGGTGCCCTGTGCCAGCTGTTGGCATGACACTGCTGCAGGCTCTCAGCAAGCCACAGGGAACGTGGCCTGGACACACGCTGTGGAGAGATGCCCTGCAAGGGACCCCAAACCTACAAGTCCTGGCTGAAGCCCTCACAAGGCCATTTAAGGGTTTGCCCCATGTCTCATTAATTAAACCCAGGAAAGTTACCATGGCATGATGGTCCAACCCATACTGCTCACAGCTCTGTTTTTGATGTGGATTCAGGCGAGGCCAGCCAGAGTCTGAGGTAGGAACAAGACCTCTGGGTGGATTGTGTGTGGTCATTGCCCTCTGCATGCCTTCTCCCAGTTCACAAGGACAGGCAGGTGGGAGAGCTGGGAGCAGCAGGCTCGCTAAAGGATGTTCATATGAGGCTTTTATTGGGATACGTGCAGGGTTTAGTGCTTGTTCAAAAATCAGAAAGGGGGTTGGACTCCAGCAGATACACTGGCTTCACCTTGCTCCTGGGAGAGGAGGAAGGGTCTGTCCTGTAATGACACACATATTCAACTCACAAAGTGAGCTCATGTCCTGTGTACCTAATCCTGGGACCTGTTGAATCTCTGAACAGCAGATGCTGGAGCCTGGAATATTTGTAGGGCTACACCCACCAGTTAGTGAAGGCCCCTCAACACTTTTGCTGCCTCCATGTCTTCCCCTCCTTCTTTAAATGTGGTTAGTTCTGGTCATGTGTATTAAATTATCCCAGTAAAAGGCTTTCTTCCAACTTCCAAACCCTTGTCTCAGTCTCATCCTAAGCAGAAAATTAGCCTCATTAAGTAGACAAGAGCTTGTCTTAAGCTCCATCCGTTGTTCCTGCTGAGGCCTAGTGGCAGCTCTCTCACCTCTGCTGGAAGCAAAGCCAGCCGCTTCAGGGAGCAACCTTATCCCTACCTCTTTTTTCTAGCTCTAAGGCTTCCCCTGTTTTTTTTCTGTCTCCAATAAAAGCTTCTGTCTAGTAATTAAAGGCCACCAAGATTAAAAGCATGTTAATAGCACAAATGAAAAATGCTCCTTTGGGTGAGCTTTGCTTTACTGCGAACTGCATTCCAGGAGCCCTCAACTATGTCTCAGATTTGGAGTTAGGAGGCACCCAAAACTTGTAAAGCCAGAATCCCTGCACTTTATACTCCTGCATATCTGCCAGTGCAGTAACCAGGTGAGATCCCTGGGATACAAGAATATTTCTCACATTTTTTATCATTAATCCTCCTGCTATCCGGTCTGTACAAGTGCTACATGGACATCGCAAGGAGGGAGGACAAAACATCCATGCATCACAGCTGGGGCTTAGCTTGTAAAGCTCTGTAAAAAGGATCTGCACTAAACAGTCTGTCTGGTATTGGCTTGGCAACAACAGGGTTATGCAAAACTGGGAAATGACAAAGAGGATTCACTGATACGTAGCACCCAGGCTTGTATTACGTGGTTACTTGCTTCAGTGATCTCTAGATGAGATTTTGCATAAACCAAAACCAAGATAGAAAGGCAGAACTGTTAGTAAAATCTGCCTTTCCGTGTCAGTAAAGTTCAGGTTTTCTCCCATGACCAAGAGTGGTCAGACCACAGCACAGTAACCCTGGCAAAGACATCTAGGTCTGCAAGCATTTTTACTACCCTAGACTGGAAAAACCTCATGGTTTTACAGTGGACCTTTAAAAGCTCTTAACAGCTCAAAATCAGAGGGTTTTAACTTCATCCCACTTCTACCATACTGATCCCTGAAATCAGACTGAGATCATTTTACACTAAGCTCATAGCTCATCCACAATGGCTGAAGAGACTTTCACAAATTTCAAACACTTTTTAGGCAGGGAGGTGCATAAAATTGAGCTGGTAACCCAGCTTCTCAGCACTTCAGATACAAGCATTCTCTAGGTCATTTTTTTGGGGGAAGTGTGTTCATTTGGGTGATGTACACTCAGATCATGTACCTCAGCACACAGCTGCAGCCTGTGGACACACAGAGAACATAAGCCAGGTCTCCCAGTCAGGAGCCTTGTGAATTTCTTCAAACACTGTGTTTAATTTCTCAGGTAACTGATTTCAGGTTTTGTATCGGCTGGCTCCTGCACCCCTGGATGCATCCATGAGGCCTCACAGACTCAGGTGTGGAACAGTGGCTGATATATCACCGTGCTGACCTAGGAAACCAGCAAAGTCCCTTCTAACCCTGCCCCTGTAATTATGGATATATTTTTTAAATATAGGCCCAATAACTTGCCTCATGAACCTCTGCAGACAAAGTATCTTTCCATTATTCACCTTTTTATGTAGCCATGAATCACATCAGCTTTATTGCCAGCAGTATCACAGTAGAAATTCATGCTGCAGTGGAGAAACAGCACTGAAATCTCTTTCAGAGACACCGTTCAAGTACTGGAGAGTGTTCTGTCTTCACTGAGGTAGAAAAGCCTCATGCAAACTAAAACCCTAAATGTACTGTGTCTGAATGCAGCTGATTCATCAAAGAGCTTGCATCCTTGTCCTGTTTTCATCAATATTTACCACTTTACTAATATTTGTGTTAATGCAGGCATTTTCAGCGCTACCTTATGTGTAATTCCAGAATACAGATAAAAATGTTGAAAAGCTGATGGTGTATTGCTGGTGTATTGTTTCCTAAACTCACAAGGAATTTACCAAGTCTGTAAAGATATGTGTTAAAAGTTTTTTTTTTTTTTATTTGGCAATAGGTACTTCAACACGTGCTTCTTAGTGCTATAGAAATGTCAGCCATTCAACTTACTGTTGAACGAATGAAATACAGACATTCAACTTACTGTCACATGATGCTGATAAAAAATCAAATGTACTACCTCTATACAGTACCTTTTAGAGACAAAAGAGACCTTGGTTAGAGCCAAACCAAAAAAAAAAAATATATCAATTTTCTCTGACAATACCTATGTACCATAAAACTATCCTTTAATTATTTCCTTTTCTTTTTTTTTTTTGAAAATTTTGCCTGGAGCTAATGTCACACTAACAGCTTAGTAGTGCCCCAAAGCGTCATATTTATTTTTTTAATCACACTGGTGGAAATGTATGAAGAACTTAAAAGAAATACTTCTCCCTTGGTAGGATGGATGGTCTGCAGAGCAGCTCGTTTGATTTATGTACCGGTGAAGTGACTGCAGAAGGCTGCTACTTTCACTTATTAGCCAGCATCTCATGTAAAGAAAAGCCATTTTGCTGCCAATATAAAAAACTGCCCTAAAATGAATGGCTTTTTCACACAGATTCGGAGTAATAAAAATAAGAGGTGAGGTATGTGTTAACTTAAGAAACAGGAATCATCACTAACATGCATCTGCCTGCTCTGCAGGCTGCTCTTACACGGTTGAAAATGCCAAGATGCCAATATTATGCAGCTATTCTGATTAAAAGTGCTTTTACATCATGCATTCCTCTTCCTCCATATCTGAAACAACTTGATTTGGACAATGGCTGTCTGTTCTCACCACTGTGCTAAGTTTCATACTCTTAAAAAGCAGGACTTGATAGCATTGAGAAGTGCTACTTGTGTCACAGGCATGCGGATGTGGAAAAAATTTAGACCACTTCAGATACAACTTCTGATACTTACTATTTCAATGGCACATTAAGTTTAGCTACTACTACACTAGAAATCCACAGCTCACTTAATGGCTGAATCTTAGCTCTGCAGAAGCCTTTGTCTGGATCTATGCCCACCAACAACATTGCCTCAAGCTACATACCCTCCTGTGGTGTGCAATCATTAGGGAAAAAACATTCAGCTTTGTCAGTCAGTTGTTTCCAGAGCTTCTGAACTGGGATGCTGATTTTTCATACAAACTAGCTATATTAATATCATGCTGCTGGACTTAAATTTTTCATGTCTCTGTTGGATGCAGACAGGCTATGCAGGCTAAAACAGTGCTCTTGTCAGCAAGAACCAGCCTTCTCCTTCCCTGCTTTTCTTTCTGTTGGCCTACAGCAGATTGTGATGGATACGCTCAATGTCTGCACTTGACATAAATCTTGCTTAGGTTATGAACCACAGTAGGCCTCTGTGTGACTGTTCCTTAACCTGGATAGCTCATTAATAACAGAGCACCTGGTGAATGCTCATAGCCATGACCACAAACAAAGGGGGGCACAGCCCTAGAGCAAGTGACCATTGAAATCCCTGATGGGGAAATAATGAATTGCATGAGGTCAAGAGGAATATAAGTTTGACTACAAGCCAAACATTTTACCGTGTAAATATGCCAGTGAAAGAAAGCCTAATTTGAGGTCTCCCTGCTGAAGCAGTGGGCTGCAGTGATCTCCCCTTGGGCAGGGATGCCTCTCAAAATTACCCCTTGAGGTTGAGAGATCCTTACTAACCACGTATGTTGACGAATGAAACTTTAATTTTTAAAGCTGCCCGATTTATGCCAAGATTTAGCAACTTGAACATGCAGTAGACTAATCACTGTGATTCTTGTCATCATAACGAATTAATATCAACCTACTTACTATAATAAACAGAATCACTACTATATCATTAATCAGCTGTTTATTTTCATCAGCTTTAGAATCATTAAGGCTGGAAAAGACCTCCAAGATCATCTGCTCCAACCATCACCCTACCACCAATGTCACCCACTAAATCACGTCCCTAAGCACCACGTCCAACTTTTCCTTGAACACCCCAGGGACGGAGACGCCATCACCTCCCTGGGCAACCCCTTCCAACGCCTGACTGCTCTTTCTGAAAAGAAATGTCTCCTCATTTCCAACCTGAACCTCCCCTGGTACAACTTAAGTGTTGAATATTGCCTGCAGGTAGAGCTAGATGAATTTCTACTTTTACACACAAGCTTGCGGCTTGCAGAGAACATTTTGTTGAACCTGCTTTTTGCAGCAAAGCCACTTGGGCTCCCCATTCAGGGACTGGACTAGATGATCTTTCAAGGTCCCTTCCAATCCCTAATATTCTGTGATTCGTGAGATTTAGCCTCACCGCGAGGCTCTACAAAGGGGACAAAAGCTGCTGCCTTAGAGCCTCGCGTGGGCTCTAACCCATGCCAAGGCTCACGCCCACTCTCCCAGCTCTGTAAAGGGGAGGCTGCCCCACCACAGGGCGCTGAGCGGACATTTCCCCTCAGCCCAGCCTCGCCTCTCTCCCTCACCCCAGCTCCTCCCGACGCGGCCTCCCCCTATTGGCTGCGCCGAGTGCGCCCGCGCCCGCTCCGCCAATGAGCGGCGGCCACGGCGGGGACAGGCGCGGGGGGGCGGGGCTTGCCGTGAGGAGTGGCGGCGGCGGCGGAGGGAGCAGGGGGCAGCCATGGGGGCGCGCGCCGCGGGCCGCCTCTGGTGGGGTAGGAGCCGCGCGCCGGGGGCGGGCGGGAAGGCGCCGAGGGGAGTGGGGGGGGGGGGCCGCCATTTTGTGCGCCCCCCGCCGCCATTTCGGGGAGCCCCCGGCCGCCATTTCGGGGGCCCCGGGCGGTCTGAGGGGGGCTCCGGCCGCCATTACGGGGGCTCCAGGTGGTGGTGGGAGTCCGGGGAGGGGTTGGGGGCGTGATAGGAGCCCAGGCAGCAGCAAAAAAAAAAAGAGTGTTTTAATTATTTTATTCTACTTTTAAAAGCCACTCTCGTTTCCAGTAACTTTTTTTTTTTTTTTGTGCGTGTAAGCGTGTTATCTTATTTTTGGATTTTTTATTTCTAACTTGCCTGGTTGGCCTGAGTTGGGATACGGTGCCATAAGGACAGTAGAAAATTAATACATGGAAGCCACAGGGGGGAGTCGCAGGGGAGCTGCTCTTCCTCTCCCACTCCCCCTGTTGCTGGGCTGGATAAATCGCTAAATCCTCTCAGTGGTCCCCACTGCAGCCCTACATGCAAGAGCTGAAGGTAATGCTGAGCGGGTGAGGAGAGGCTCTTGCTCCACTAGAGTGAATTTGGGCCTCAGGAGGTGTGGGTGTCCTAAGGAGGGAGTTTGCAAAGACACCCCCCAGCAAAAGCTTTCCTGCCCAGCTCCTCTGGCTTGGAACTTGGCTTTTCAATGGGAACGAGTAATAGCACTGTGGAGCCGCCTTCATTGGTTTCACAATGCTCCTGGCTGTGTAGTTTGCTTATGTTAGAGAGCAACTTCTGAAATTAGATTTTCTGAGGCTAGTTGTCCCCGTAAGAACCAAGGAGTCAGAGGTTTGCATTTTCCTGGCTTAAAGGGTTGTAGGAAAATAATACTGTTACTTTCTAAAGATGAATTAAACCGTGCATGTTTCACAATAGAATGGGAAATTACATTGTTGGTTCATGAGTCATAGTTAAAATAAAAATCAAAACACAGTGGTATGCGACTAGGTAAATTTCACCATGCTCTATCTTCTGTAAGTTCTCTTTGGGGTATTTTTTGCATGAGGTAGAACTTCTCTATTTGAAGTGCCTGGGAACTGACAGAAATGGCTGGGTGAGCTCTGTTCGGTCTCTGAGTGTATTCTGCCATGGATCTCTTGGGTGATGACAAAATATGCTGGGTTAAATTTAATCATCTCTTTCCATTGTGGGAAGAGCTTCTGTTGAGAACGGCTGTGGCATACAAGTAGCGTTTTGCATCCTTGTTTTCTTATTCTGCCCCAGCGGCAGTTGTTACTGTAGGTCACCGTAACATGCTGTGACAGCCACATACTGCCCTAGAAGCCGCTTGATCTGTGCTGATGAAGTGCTGCTTGTGTGTGGGCAAACTGAAGGGACAGAGCCAATCTAACATGGAAATCCGGTGGTGGAAACCAGCTGGGATCACCCTAATAGAGGGCTAGAAGATACTGTTGGGGGGGGCGTGGATCACTCAATAAGGTGCTGGTTTGCAGTGGGGTGATTCAGTCCTGACCTCTGGCTGAGCAACCTGAAAGATGTTTTTTCTTTCTGCTTCCCTCATCTGCAGACATGTAATGAAACTGTCTTTTCTCGAGCAGGACTGTTAAAGCGTAGGTGATGCTGTGCAGTCTGCGTGCCATGTGCTGCAGAGCTTTGCATCGCTGAACCATATCTTCCTCACACGTTCAGTCTTGCAGAGAGACAAGGTGCAGCTCGCCATGGTGGCGAATTTTTTTTTCTCCCACCTTATTAACCACTTGCAAACTAGCCAACTATTTTTTCATTAGTTCCGACTTCAGTGTCTGAGCTTTTACTCCCCTGAGACTTTGGTGGATTAAGAAAATCTTCTGCTTTATGGACTTTGTTACAAAGATGCTTGTCTTTCAGAAAGTCAGGTCTTAATCCTCTGACAAGGTAGAAGGAAGGATTGTGAAGCTTTACATGGAAAGTCTCAAGTAATAATAAGATAGAGAAGTGACCAGAAGCAAGAAATGTTTTAACAGAAACCTATATCCTTGTGCCTTTTCAATAGCGTGTTTTTTAAGAGTGCTGAAAGTGTTTGAGCTGTTAACCAGAGAGATTTAGCTGTTGCTCTCCAGCCTATTGCTAGAGAGACAAATCAATGCTAGATTAGGATCCTTGTGAGCAAGAGTGAAGGTAGATGCACTACCAGTGTATCAGGGTCTGTCCTAAAATCAGTGTAACTGCACTAACTCCTGCATTAAGTGGTCCTATGAAAGATGTGTTTGGTAGCGCAGTCCACTGAGTGCCTGTTGTGCAAGAGATGTAGGCAGTTGGCTTAGGAGGTCCTGTGAGAAAACTGAGAAGGAATTCTAGCTGATCTTGGGTGTCCGCGTGGAAGTCCTGCCTGTCTGGAACCAGCAGAAGTTAGGGTTGCAGCTTTGACCGAATGTTCTCTAGACATCCTCAGCTTAGCAGGAGTCCACCTTGCTGTAGGCACAGAGAATGTATTACATGATCCTATTTAACTGGGGGCGGGGGGGGGGAGACTGCATATGTTGCCTTAATTTCTGTTTCGTCTGGTGAAGCTGGAGTTCCTCACCTTTTTTTTTTTTTTCTGCTGACGTGAAAGCTTGCTTAGGGGAGGGGAGATGATTTAGCCATGGAAACAGGAGTGCCATAAATGGTCTGTGGGAATGCTGATTGCTTTGCTTTTTGTTCTAGGCACAGTGAGCTGCACGTTATTCCTGGCAGTTAACGGCCTATATTCGGCCAGTGATGATGTGATAGAGCTAACACCAACCAACTTCAACAAGGAGGTCATTCAGAGTGACAGCTTGTGGCTCGTCGAGTTCTACGCCCCATGGTGAGAATTACAGCTGTGTACTTGCTCTTATCTTGGAGGAGCACTGTAGGAATCTGGTGCTGATCAGTCCAGGGTTTCTTTCATTCATTGGCAGTCCAGGTATCAACTTGGTGGCCTCATGACTAGAAAATAGCTGTAGTCGGGGTTCCTTTTTCAAATGTCTTCACTAGAAAAAAAGGGAGGAATTAGTCTCAAATTGGCAAACAGGGTGTAATGATGAAACTTCATGTGCCATTTTACCACCTCAAGGTAAAAGCCTCCTTACTTATTTCTGTCTTAACCTCAATCTAATGTGAAGCACAGAGCTGAATTCACACTTAAAATTTCTGTTGAAAAACAGTGCCTTTGTGCATCTTAATTTACTGTCCCTTTCTCCCATCCTGCTCGTGTCCAGAGCACAAAGTCTCTTCGTCCTGCGTATAAATTCTGATCATGCATATTCCATCTTTGCATGGCTCCTCTGCACTGTTGCTGTCCAAAGCTTCCAGGCCCTGAAGAAAGGGGGCTTTCATTGCACCCCCTGACAGCCTCCGTACAGAGAGGTTTAGGTGAAGGCCGACCTGCTGCCTCTTCCTAGTGCTGTTGCAGCTTGCCGGGCCAAACAGTAGGACTAAAGTGTACAGTAGGTATCAGCAAATGGCTACCTCCTTTTTCCTACAGACCTAGGATGCCACGATTATACACTGGCTGCCAGTCAGCTGTTGGGCTTCTCCTACAGACCCCTCCAGGAGGTGGTGCACCAAAAATCCTTGCTAGTTAAGGAGTTACCTCTGGAATAAATCTTTCAGTCCTCATCACTGATCTGTTTCAGCTTGCATCAGATGGGATTGTGTGTAAATCTGGATTTTGGTGCTCACATTTACATATGTGTTTGGAAAGCCAAGTAGCTTGTAAGGGGGGTTGTGTGTATTTGTATATATGTATGTATCTATATAATATATATATGGAGGTGTGTTGTTTTTTTTAAAGTTGTCTGAGCAATAATGTGATGTGGCATAACCTCTTCCCCTCTTCATGGGTAGAAATCCTTTGGTTTGCAAACCGAACAAGGCTGCTTTCTGCTTCATGAAATAGTTATGCAATCAGAATGAATATTACTGTTCTGGTTTTTTTTTTTTTCCTTCTGAAAGGTGTGGTCACTGTCAAAGACTAACCCCTGAGTGGAAGAAAGCTGCAACAGCATTAAAAGTAAGTTTTAACTTTTTACAAATGCGTTTGTCGCAGAGGACTAAGGAGAATTTGTCTGTCGTCTGGCTTGGACACATGGAGGCAGAATGGAAATGCCCCGAATCATAGCACTTTAATTATACTTGTCCAGCTGCAGAAGTGGCACATAAAAGGTGGCACACAGGCACTTAAAAGTTCACTTTTTCTAAAAAGCCATTCAGTTGTAGAGGAAGCAAGTCGATTTTGTCCCAGCAAGTTTCCATTACTGTTTTCCAGGTCTGCTTTTAACAGCATCACAAGACTTTAGAATCCAGCCATCTCCCAAAATAGCGCGTTTATCTTTTCTTCCTTGCTGTCCTGTCCCCTGCTATTGAAATACAGGAACAGCGTGAACTGAGTATTTGAACACAGCTTTGTAAGCTGTCGGTGATGAGTATTTCTTTCATTATGGAAAACTTAGTCATTCAGTGATTTGATGAGCTCTTTCCTACATAAAATATATATACCTTTTTTTAAGAGGAAGAAAAAAACTTAGGATAAAGAAGGAAATGAGCATACGAGGTGTTCCCTAGTTTAATGTTTTTGGGTTACAGCATCTTTCAGTGACTATTTTCTTAGCTTCCTAATAACTGTCTCCAGCATGTGCAGAGTATAAACTGTATTAAATGACTATAGAAGGCTTGTCTTAATTTTTGTTTTTACTTCATAGGGTGTAGTGAAAGTAGGTGCAGTAGATGCAGATAAACATCAGTCCTTGGGTGGACAGTACGGCGTCAGAGGGTTTCCAACTATCAAGATATTTGGAGCCAACAAAAACAAAGCGGAAGATTATCAGGGTAAATGTGATCCTCTTTCATCTGCTGCACACCTAAAAACATCCCTGAATACAGTAATTATGTTAGTGCTGTCTTGCGTTGTAGTTCCTCCCTGTCTAGTGCTTTTAGTAATGGGGAGAGACAGGTGTGTGGGATTTGTTGGCTGAGTTGTGCATGTTTTAGTTCAGGCTGCGTGTCCCATCAGCAGTTCTTAGTTGATGGAGGTTGATGGGCAGCTCCAGAAGATTGCTGCTTTCCCATGGTTTAGTGGAAGCTTGCAACAGTCACCGCCTCCATCAGATAAGGTGGATGTTTGAAAAGCAGAGTGAGAGTGAATCCTGCTGCTTGTGTTTCGAGTCAACAATGTCCCACCACTGGTTCTGTATCACTCACAGCCCAGTCTTGCTTATACTAAAGAATTCCTAGGGAGAGAATGTGTTCCTTAAATTTACAATTCAGTCAGTGGCTGGCCTTTAGACTGGCTTTTTGGTGTTCTAATCATTCATTTTGCTGTGTTGCAGGTGGCAGGACAAGTGAAGCCATTGTTGATGCTGCCCTAAGTGCTCTTCGGTCCCTGGTGAAAGACCGTCTCAGTGGCAGAAGTGGAGGATATAGTTCTGGGAGACAGGTATTTGAGGAAATGTGTGGTTTTGCTTTGAACTGGAGGCTGTCCAGTGCAGGAGGCTGGGGTTGTGCCCCCTGTTCTGTGTTCACGGCATAGTTGTGAAGGGACCTTTGGACGTTGTGTAGTCCAGCCTCCTGCTCAATGCAGCATCAGCTAGAGCAAGTTGCTCAGGGCAGTGTCAAGGCCTGTTTCGAGTATTTCCAAGGACAGGGACTCCGCAGAGACTGCGCCCCCTGGGCAACCTGTGCCAGTGTTTGACCACCCACACAATAGAAACATTTTTGCATACTCTTAAATGGACTTCTTGTATTTCAGCTTAGGCCCTTACTTTTTGCCTTTATACTGGGCATTGCAGAGAAGTCTGGCTTTGTCTTTGCTCCCTCCCACTCAGTTATTTATATACACAGGCAAGGCCTTCACTGAGCCTTCTCTCTTTCGGGCTTAACAATCCCAGCTCTCTCAGCCTCTTGTATGTCAGATGCACGAAGCCCTTAATCAGTTTTGACCCCGGCTGGACTCACTCCAGTGTGTGTGCATGCCCTTCTTATACTGGGGAGCCCAGCACTACAGATGTTCCTCACCAGTGCTGAGTAGAAGGGAAGATGACACCCCCACCCTGACCTTCTGGCAGCTCTGCCTAATGCAGCCCAGGAGGTTGTTGAGCTTCTTTGCTGCAGAATTGCTCAAGTTCAGCTTGTTCTCCGCTAGGACCCTGAGGAAAACCTGCTTTCCAGATAGCCTGTGCCCACATGTGATGGTGGTGGGGGGGTTGTTCTTCCACAGGTGTTTCTCCCTTTGTTGTACCTTGAGGTTGCCCACTTCTGCTGACTGAGGTAGCGCCAAGTGGCAGCGCACCCATCTGGTGCGTCAGCCCTTCCTCCCAGTTTGGTGTCATCAGCAAATTCGCTGAGGGTGCACTCCATTCCGCTGTCCAGGTCACTAATGAAGATGTGGGACAGTGTGGTCCTAGCGTTGGCCCTTGCTGTGTAGCAGTGGTGAATAACGATGCTTTGGGCTGGTGATTGCAGTCCTTTGAACGCAGCAGTTCAGCCTGTTTGCAGTGCAGCTCACTGTCTGCTTATTAAACCTACGCTTTTATCGGTTCCTGAAGGAGGATATTGGGGGAAACTGTGTCAGAAGAAGCCTTATGAAGTCAAGACAGGGGACATCCACTGCTCTGCCCTTATCAAGAAAGGATTAAGAGAGATTAAGGTGGTGTTGGAGCCTGCTTGGCATTGGGGCCACTGTTTGCCTGGTCCAAGTCTAAGCTAGGTGGATGAGTGATTTTTTTGCTTGTTCTTAAATTTGGTAATGTTCTGCTGTAGTCGTCTTGCTGGATTTCTCCCTGAAGGTAAATTGAAACACTCCTAACTCATCCTACAGTTTCTAAATAGTGGAGTAAGTCTTTTGACATCCTCAAGTTGGCCAGATAAAAGGCTTGGGTGGACTGCACCTTGTGGTGTGTATCCCACTGGCATCTTCTGTACAGAAAGCAGGGCACAGAGGTGGCCCAGGTGGGCTGTGGAGGGCCGCTTGTTCTTGGACTGATCTGGGCGTGAAGAACTGGGGAAGCGTTCCCACATGTTCCTGTTGTCAGTTTGACCCAAATGCTGTTTTTAAGAGAAGGTTTTCTTGCTGTTTCTTGAAAGTGCCATGGGAATAGGCTGCATATATTTGTTGTCAGTTCTAAAATGGGAAAGTTGTATGACCTAACACTGCCTGTTTTGTATCTAACTCAAATAAAGAGCGTCTGGTACAGCGTGAGGTGGGAGAGCTTGTGTGGGAACCCATTTTGGTTGCTTCTTATGTGAGGGTCTGTTTGTTTCTTACAGAGCCGAGAGAGTGGAGGTGGAGACAAGAAGGACGTGATTGAGCTGACTGACGACAGCTTTGATAAGAACGTCATAAACAGTGACGATGTGTGGATGGTGGAGTTTTATGCCCCGTGGTGTGGGCACTGCAAAAAGTAAATGAGATTTTTTTGTTTGTTTTGACAATTTGGTTCCTGTTAGTGCTTATTTTTGTGCAATACGCTTAATCCCCTGAAAGGGATCTTAGAAAAACACACTTCTGATATACCTATAAGGTGTTTTTCACCAAAAATGTGTGGGCTTCTCCAGCATAGGGCACCTTCGGTGCTGTTCTGGCTGCTCTCTCCCTTAGCAGTAAACTCCCAGTTACCAGTGGGAATAAGATTCAGAAGTTTATTAACCTCTTCACTCCCTCAGATGCAGGATTTGAGTCTAACTTTTAATAATCCAGCTGGCTCTTACTCTGCAGGTTTCTCTTTTCCCTCTGTGTGATGTATGCTCCATACTGTTGGTATGAGGTATACTTTTGCTAACTCTGAGAGGACTTAGAGCACTGATAATCTTTTGTTTCTCAGTCTGGAGCCAGAATGGGCAGCTGCTGCCACTGAGGTGAAAGAACAAACCAAGGGGAAAGTAAAGCTGGCTGCGGTAGATGCAACAGTCAATCAGATGCTGGCGAGCCGGTATGGGGTGAGTGTGCCTTGCCATGGTTATAATTTCTTTTCCGTCCCTAGTAAGTCAGATTTCCCTTCGATCTTACTGAACTGATTGTAGCCTGGCACCACTCAGATGTTTTGTTCTAAAAATGTTAAGTGACACATACAATTTTTACACAACTCATTCGTTCCTGAACGTCAGTAGCAATATAAAAGGGGTGAGAGGAAAAGAATAAACCCGTTGGTTGCTGATGAAAAAGGCTGTTCACTTTCATAGCATCCTGAATAGCCTTATCACTGTAGTGAGAGGTCTCTCCTTTCACACTTGTATGTTGTCTGGGTGTCTCCAGAACACACATGGGTGGCTTTGAGCCGTTTATCAGGGATCACTCCACCAATGCTACCCAGATCAGTTTGCTGTGTGCCCGAAGCAAACTGGTAGTCTTGATTTTTAATATAGTGCGAGGGAACTTAGTGTGCTGCTTAGTTTCCAAGTAAGTGCATGTGGCTGGCAATCAGCAAGAGCACTGAACAAATTGTATTGGAAGTGTAGCAGGAGGGAGCTTAAGGTTTTTTTCTTTTTTTAGTTCTGTGTTTTTGATTTTTCCACATAGGCACAGTGCTGTTTTGCCAGAGACTTAAGTGGGGGAAACTAATGTCTAACAGATATGAAATTATGTCTAATAGATACGAAGGGTTATGGTAGTCATCCTGTAATTAACCTGCAGTGCTTGGTACTTCTGAAGGGAGATGGAAAGCTTTGCTGCTTCATCAGTCCTAAAACTTGAAAGGGTGTTTCAGCTTGTAAATAAGTAGGAAGCTACAAAATTGTTAAAGTTCAGTTGTAACATGTTGTGAGACTTGACTCATCTACATATTAAATCTCTTCTTAATTTGGAATACATCAGTGTAACAGATGTCTTCCACCACAGATGACCAGATGTACTGAGTTGATGACTTAAACTTGTCTTGCAGATTCGTGGATTTCCCACAATTAAAATCTTCCAGAAAGGAGAAGACCCTGTTGATTATGATGGTGGGAGAACCAGATCTGATATCGTTGCTCGTGCTCTGGATCTGTTTTCTGATAACGCACCGCCGCCTGAGCTCTTGGAGGTACCTCTACATCATTTTTTTTCAAATTGCTTTTCCATTATATCCTTTGTAGCATTTTTATAGGACTATGTTGACTGTAAATAAAGCCAAAGTATGCTGCTTTTGTACCATTTTGAGGCAGAAATAGTCGAGGATAACAATTCTGACCACTTTGCTTTCTGTTTTTAATTCTCACTGTGAATCTGCTGTTCCCTAAAATATTTGGAATTGGTACAGTGAAGGCACTGACAGCACTCGTGCCAGTATGTCTGAGCCCTCCCTTGGGGAACGAAGGAAAAGTTGAGTATAGAACAAGATGGTAGGGTTTTAGCATCTGTATGCTCTCCATTAGGAGTTGCATGAAGATTGACCCAACTTGTGGTCCAAAAGATTCTACGCTCAGTATGGTGATTTCTGGTTTTGGCTTGATGGGGGTAGAATTGAAATGGTGATCGAGATCAGTTGTCTGCAGAGTGGGGCATGTGCACCTCTGTGGGTGTGCAAAGACGTTGAGGTATGGGAAGAAAAACTTTTTGTACGATTAATGAAATAAATAAAAATATATATGTTCTTAAATAGTGATTATTTCACCCTTATCCCATCCATTTTAAATCTCTACTGTGTTTATTTTATTATATGCATAAGGTATTAGTAGAATAACAGATATGTTACTTGTATACGTATATTGGGGCTGTGTGCTGAAAACATTTTTTACTGATAGGGTGCAGAGTCAAAGTTTGGTGACCACTGATCTACATAAATGGATTGATTCCTTTGTTTTTTAAGGTGGTAGATCAAACAGAAGTGGTATTGCTCCATCAGATGTCAGTTAAATTTCCTTGTATTTAGCAAATGGTGCTCCCTGCTGGCTCTCCTTATGCTAACAACAGTGTGAATGGGAACTGCAGGCACAGGCATATGTCTGGGTGTGCAGTCTGCGGTGATTTGCGAAGAGCCCAGCGGTTTGTTTTACACAAGCCCTGGTTCAAGGGCACTGATTCGGAGCTAGAAGTGGCATCTTACTGTGCTCCCTCCAAGCCTTGTTTGATACTGCTTAATTTGCTTCAAGTCCTAACAGAAAGCTTTGTGAACTCTTTGTAATTAGTCGTACCTTGGGGGACGAGTGAAGTAGGTGAGGCTTGCAAGCTTTTGTGTTGTTTCATGTGCTTATTACCTGGTAGGATGGAGTCAGTGGGTTGCTGGAGGGAAGTGCGGACACAGCTGGGTAATCAAAAGTCTTTCATTGACTTTGTCTTTCTTCTAGATAACTAGTGAGGATGTTCTGAAGACCACCTGTGATGCTCATCAGCTGTGCATCATTTCTGTCCTGCCTCATATTCTTGACACAGGTAAACATACAAGCGAGCAGTCTTCTATACGAACTTGTCCATTAAAGCATGTAGAAATGTTTTTTAATTTTTAATTCTGTCTGACAAACAGGAGCTTCAGGGAGGAATTCTTACCTGGACGTCATGTTAAAAATGGCTGAAAAATACAAAAAGAAGATGTGGGGGTGAGTGGCATTGTGGCTTCATCTTTTTGGAAAAGATGCGGGCATTTTTAGAGGTAATCTTGTATGGTAGTGATTTATCTGCAGAGAGTTGTTCCTTGTTCTGGATCCGCTATCCTGGTATTTCACTAACTGTGCTGGGGCTGGAGGTGGCTTGTGGCTCTAGAATAAACGGCTGTATTTTTCTTGTCTTCATGCATCTCTCAAGCCCTGCGTTTACAAGAGATATCCAAGCATTATGAGATCAGATTAAGCATGTTTTGCTCTTATCATGAATGCTACAGTATTTTAGGGCAATATTTTGGACTGATGGCTAAGTTTGTCAATGTGACTGGCATTCTCGAAAACTATTAGCAATTTTTTATGTTCCTGAAGGAGCAGGCCAAGCAGGTTCAACCTCTTTTTTCCTCCTCTCTAGAGTGCATGTTGACTTCTATGGGAAGTGAGAGTTGTTCTGACACTGACTGCTGTGAAAAAGGGGCAAAACGGCTTGAAAGCCTGGAGGAAAAATGCTGAGATGAGCTGGTTCCACAGGATCCTCAGCAGACTTGTTAAGCATTAGAGGAACTGAGACCTGACCAGTGAGAAAATAATACTGGGTGAAATGTTAGTCATCCAGTCTTCGGCCAGAAACCCTCTACAGTGGGACCTGGGCAGCACTTTGTCATGTTTGAGATCTGTGACTTGAGCCATTTTAAATGTCACTTATTATAAGCTAGAGTGCAGCCATTTGTTCAGGCTGGCAGCGTTGTTCTTGCCTTAGAATGGCTTATGTGGCTGTTCCGATTGACGGGAAAAGTAGCTGTGAACGTGGGGCTAGACTAGAAGTGCTGCTGTTCAGGAGGGGCTTGCTTCTGTTGCATGGCTCAAATCTGGGACCCCGCTATTCCCTGCTGACTGGAGTAACAAACGGGGATGGGTTGGCACTGTTGAGGGCAGTTCAGAGCCCAGTGCAAACTCTGCAGGGTATGTGTGACTCTAAAACAATTGCAATACTTATTTTTAATTATCCATTATCTTATTTTTTTTCCTCAAGGTGGCTGTGGACAGAAGCAGGCGCTCAGTCAGATCTTGAGAGCTCTTTGGGGATTGGAGGCTTTGGATATCCAGCAATGGCAGCTATTAATGCTCGGAAAATGAAATTCGCCCTTCTGAAAGGATCGTTCAGTGAGCAAGGGATCAATGAGTTTCTCAGGTATTAAATCTTTAAGTGAGTTAAATCTTTCAGTATCTGGTGCTGTGACTCTCTGGACCAAAATCAGGCTGTCATGGATGATACTTGCACAGTTAAATATAAAAGGCATTCACTGGAGGAAGGAAATGATTTCAATGGGATTGCAATTACTAAAGCAGTCTACATTTGTGTAACGGACAGGTACCATCAGGAAGTTGGCTGTTTGGAATTTCATGGTAGTTCTGCAAAGACTTTTGAAAATAGCTTGAAAACAGAAGTGAACTTTGATCTTGAAAAATTGTTTCTCTAGTAAGCTGGTAAATTGGGATGTGGTAATCAATGCTGTTTAATTCAAATGGTGTGATCTGATTAGTAACTGGGAAGTTCCTGATTTGGGAATTGCTAGCAGTGTCATTCTGCAATGATATAAACGGATCTAAATCGGTGCTGTTGAGGTTCTTGAGGTTTTATCTATTGCTAGTCATCTTTCTGGTCCTGTGCTGTGTCTGATTTGTTCCTGAAAATGCAGAAGGGTTAGCTCTTCAGCTTTTTAATGGTTAAGCCTTTTGAGCAAGCATAAACCAACAAGTGCAAGATGGGGTGCTTCACAGCAGGAGCTGGTTTTGTAGCCCTTGTAGTCAGTAGAGGCTTAAGAGTCCACTTAAAAGAAACTTGATCTTGAGCTGTTCTAAGGTGGAGTTGAACCAGACTGTTCAGGTGGATGGACACTGGAGAAAATTCTTAAAATTAATTTTTACTTGTTTCATCTCAGGGAACTATCTGTTGGTCGTGGCTCTACAGCACCAGTGGGTGGCGGAGCTTTCCCTAAAATTTACACAGTTGAACCTTGGGATGGCAAAGATGGTGAGGTAAGAAATGCTCTCTCTGTAAAAGTGCTGATGCTTTGCAAGGTTCAGAAGCGACTGGGCAGAATAAGAACTAGTAGTGTGAAAATTCTTTAACAACTATAGCAAATCATTTTGGTGGTCTGGCGGCAGGATTTAGGTAATGGGAAAACAGACACCAGGTTGATTGTCTGACACAAACACGGCACTCCTGTCTGGCTGTTAGGATGCAATCTGAAAGTTCAGTTACTTGAGAGTGAAACATGTTCTACTACCCATGACGAGTAAGGAAGGCATGTATGCATGCAAGATGCAAACATTGTGGAGATTTTGGTTCTGCGATGTGCTGACCTTAATACCAAAGTCTTAGTGTTGGAAACCTCATAAGGTAAAGCCCCACGCAGTGACTGTGTTCTTATTTAAGGTTCAGCACTGCTGTAAAAATCAGTTACTACCATGCTTTGGTCAACTTCAATGGAATTAAAATATGGAATTAAAATGTGGTAGTTCTGTTACATGGTCTATTTGTATTTGGCTTTATCTGGAGT
The DNA here is from genome assembly GCF_964034855.1 of Anser brachyrhynchus. Classification (NCBI taxonomy): domain Eukaryota; kingdom Metazoa; phylum Chordata; class Aves; order Anseriformes; family Anatidae; genus Anser; species Anser brachyrhynchus. The sequence continues at coordinate 110,909,498 of NC_137696.1, read as the reverse complement.
ATATATAATTAGTAGAAAATATCTTTTTTCTAGTCTAAACTCTGATCAGTTATCCGTTGCTTAATACCACTGAGTTCTTAGGAATGAAAGATAACAGGAGGGAGCTTTACGTTTAGGATGAAGGGAGGATCTAAGTTAGTAATGTTTTGGTGTTGTGTGCTGACGCACACTTGCTCAGAATTCTTGCTTTTTCACGTTTTCGCAGCTTCCAGTTGAAGATGATATAGATCTCAGTGACGTCGATCTGGATGACTGGGATAAAGATGAGCTGTGAGATCTTCAGGAGACTTCTTTTCTTGGGAAGAGTTTGCGCAGCAGTTTGCAACCTGGTTCACATTCAGATGGATATTCCAGTGGCCTTTTTATGGAGAAGTAGCACACGACACACTGTGCTACGTGATGCACTGCAGCAGTGAACTGTACGCAACTCAAGAAAACATTGCAGAAATTCTATGAATTGTCATAACCAGTAAACTTGATTGTATTCTGTGTAACAAATATTTTGAGGACAAAGTGGATTTTTTTTTCTTTGAAACATCTTGGGGTTTATTTTGTTGATGGTGTGCTGTTCGAGTGTTACTGAAGGCTGTTAGTGTAACCAATTTTAAATGTGATTTTTTTTTCTTTTCCATTGAGGTGGAACCTGGTCAGCTTCTGTTTCAATTAAAGAATAAAACAATATTTTTGACACACAGTGTTAATCTTGTACAGAGTAACAGAGGTGCACATGGTAAAAGCTATCCTGTTTTGGATGACTCTTGAAAAATGACTGGCAGAAGAGAGCCTGGGGAATGAGGGAGTCCTAAACTTTACCTCCTTGCTGCGAAAGGTCTTGGCAGTTTGGCCTCAAGCTTGGTTAGAGAGACAATCTTAGTTTAAATGCTATTTAGTCTTCCTTTTCCTATTCTTTCTCAGGGGGTTTCTCTTTCTTTGTGCCAGACTTCATATGGTTGATAGTACAATGGAACTTGTGTTGCTGCTGCAGTGGGAGACACCATCCAGTAGAAAATGCTGCTGAACTGGGAGCTGGTACTCCTTTTTTTTTTTTTTTTTTTCCCCAGGATCAGCAGTGAAATTAATCCCCATTTTAGGGCATGAGGTGCTAACAGTAAAAAACCAAGGTGCTGTCTCCAGCAGATTGGATCTGATACTTCTTCACTTCCCATCTGGCACTGTTTGGATTTGAAATAGCAATTTCCTTGCAAGAGGAAGCAGGATTGGGCATGGGTATAGTTATACTGCTGCTTTTTTTTAAATAAAGACACTATTACATTATATTGTTCTCCATGTCTTGTGTGTCAGTGTCTAGTAGGGTGACCCTCATGGGATCAGCTTGTTTATAAGTACGGAATGAAGGAACTGAAAGTTCCCATCCTTTCAACGAAATAATTTAAAATGTGGATATTCATGATCTAGTGGTGTCTGTAAAGGATTGCCCTTAGTTCGTTCCTCTGAAAGTCGATGTAGTAACTGCTGGCAGCCAGTAATAACTTGACCACTGATGTGGGACAGGAGCTGTGCTCCAACTCAGGTCGTCCCAGCAGATGAGCTCTCCTAATGACACGTTCTAACTAATGCGTCTTGGCAAAAACTAAAGCTGTGATTACTTGGGCCTGTAAGTCATACCACAATAAGGTTCAAAGCAATCCTGGTGAATCTTAAGTACTTCTGTTAAATTAGAGAAAAAAGAAAACAAAAAAACTTGGGATCCTGCTTTGATGCTTTTTTTCCTGTTTTTTTTTTTTAGTTTTTGTTACAATACCAGGACTGTACATGCCTAATAGACCCATCAGCCACCACACATTTAAAACTGTTTTATTTCCGGTCCAGTAGAGACTCCATCTTTGTAACTTACCAACAAAATAATAAATACTACCATAGTACCTCCTGCCTCGGAAATATATTTCTGTAACACTATGAACAAAAGGTGTTTATACTGAAGTCGCTTAAATGTTATTGGAAATGTTAGGAAAATCTTATGTGGTTATCCTACAGCTTCTTTTAATTTGACTTTCAACAGCTAACGATTCTTTCATCATAACATTAGGGTCTTGAATAGGTTAAGCTTGAGTGATTTATTTTTTTTAACTGCAGTCAAGAAGACTGAGGTCAATCTTGAAATAGACATAAGGATAGTATTCTTGATTACTCAGTTGTAAACCGGGGATGTCCATGCCAGGCTGCAAAAGGAAACAACACGACTTTAGTACCAGTAAAGAAAGCGTTGCACTGTTCCAAGCTAACGTGGATTGCTTTTTGCTTTGCTTTCTTAGGTGGAGTGGAGACATACTTGCTGTGCTTAACACAGGGAATTCACGCAGAATCTGGTGCTTGCTTGGTATTTTCAGGCTGTCTAATGCCGTTAAGCATTGAGAGGTCACACTCGGTTGCAACTTTATGAACGTGTACTGCAGCATTTCTGGGTGCTTCAGCTCTAAAACAACATACTTCTTTCTCCTTGGTTCATGCACTGGGAATCTTAGGCCTGCCTGGTCTTACACAGTTTTAAGCTCTTGGTTTTAAGCCATTGGGTTTCCAATGGTTTATCCTAAATCCTTTGTGCACTCAAGATGTGGGGGGGACAAAGCAAGTACTGCTGCCTGCGGAAGGCCCAGGTTGAGGTGTTTAGTCAGTGACAGCCGTTTACAGGGCAGGGAGCTATCATAGTCACAGATTCACAGATTCACAGATTTCTCTAGGTTGGAAGAGACCTCAAGATCATCGAGTCCAACCTCCGACCTAACACTAAGTACTCCACTAAACCATATCCCTAAGCTCTACATCTAAACGTCTTTTAAAGACCTCCAGGGATGGTGACTCCACCACCTCCCTGGGCAGCCCGTTCCAATGCTTAATAACCCTTTCGGTAAAGAAGTACTTCCTAACATCCAACCTAAAACTCCCCTGTCGCAACTTTAGCCCATTCCCCCTCGTCCTGTCACTAGGCACGTGGGAGAATAGACCAACCCCCACCTCTCTACAGCCTCCTTTCAGGTAACTGTAGAGAGCGATAAGGTCGCCCCTGAGCCTCCTCTTCTCCAGGCTGAACAAGCCCAGCTCCCTCAGCCGCTCCTCGTAAGACTTGTTCTCCAGACCCCTCACAAGCTTGGTCGCCCTTCTCTGGACTCGCTCGAGCACGTCCATGTCCTTCCTGTAGCGAGGGGCCCAAAACTGAACACAGTACTCGAGGTGCGGCCTCACCAGAGCTGAGTACAGGGGCACAATCACTTCCCTCGACCTGCTGGCCACACTGCTTCTTATACAGGCCAGGATGCCGTTGGCCTTCTTGGCCACCTGAGCACACTGCTGGCTCATATTCAGCCGACTATCCACCAATACTCCCAGGTCCTTCTCGGCCAGGCAGCTTTCCAGCCACTCATCTCCCAGCCTGTAGCTCTGCTTGGGGTTGTTGCAGCCCAGGTGCAGGACCCGGCACTTGGCCTTGTTGAACTTCATGCAGTTGACCTCAGCCCATCGCTCCAGCCTATCCAGATCCTCCTGCAGAGCCTTCCTGCCCTCGAGCAGATCGACACACGCACTTAGCTTGGTGTCGTCTGCAAACTTACTGAGGGTGCACTGGACGCCCTCATCCAGATCATCAATAAAGATATTAAAGAGGACCGGCCCCAGTACCGAGCCCTGGGGGACTCCACTAGTGACCGGCCTCCAACCAGATTTGACTCCATTCACCACAACTCTCTGGGCCCGGCCATCCAGCCAGTTTCTAACCCAGCGAAGCGTACGCCAGTCCAAGCCCCAAGCAGCCAGTTTCTCGAGGAGAATGTTGTGGGGAACGGTGTCAAAAGCCTTACTGAGGTCAAGGTAGACCACGTCCACAGCCTTTCCCTCATCCACCAAGCGCGTCACTTGGTCATAGAAGGAGATCAGGTTCGTCAAGCAGGACCTGCCTTTCATAAACCCATGCTGACTGGGCCTGATCGCCTGCTTGCCCTGCAAGTGCCGCGTGATGACCCTCAAGATAATCTGCTCCATGAGCTTCCCCGGCACTGAGGTCAAACTGACAGGCCTATAGTTCCCCGGGTCTGCCCTCCGGCCCTTCTTATAGATGGGCGTCACATTGGCTAGCCGCCAATGTCCTAGTGTCCTAGTCCTAGTGTTCGTTTTGAATTATTTTTGTTCCTTGTGTGAAAGCTTATAGAAGGCATGAAGCTTTTCACCTGAAGAAACTGCCATAACTGAGCAGACCTATTTCAGCCTGGTAGCTGTTAACGTTGGCTGCTTCAATGGAAACTGTACAATCTCTGTACATCTCCACGATAACCTGCCCCTGCCTGACGCCCCAATCCATTCTGTAGCCACCAGAGGCTACAGCTGTATCCAGGGATCCTGACTGAACTGCTACAGCACATGCAGTTGTAGCCTAAATACATACATCCATTATGCTTGCTGCTGCAACTTCGTCCAGGTGTTTGAAGACCACGTTTAGGACATCTCTCAGGCGCTTTACGGACTTCCTATTTGGCTGCAGCAACATTGCTTGGAAATTCACCGGGAGGCCGTACCTTGGGACACATCAACACACAGGGTCATTTCCCAGGAGGGGGCACAGCTTTCCACCCCCGCCTTCTGCCTCGGCAACTCATGGTGCACCAGTAGCTAGCATCTGCAGCACACAACCTCAGTGGTGCTGTGCTGCCTCCGTATCTGGAAGCATTTTTGTTTTGAAGCCATAAGGGAACTAAACGGTGTCCTGTTTTCCCTGTAAGTGACCCCAAAGAACCATATCAGCTTTGTATGTCACCCTTCTTGCAGTCATCTGTGTCATCTCCCGTGAGCTCCTGGAAATGTGTGCGAGGGATGTTCCCTCCCATGAAGGAAGAGCTGCAGGAAGCGAGCTGCACGTTCTGATTTCTCCAGGACTCTGCCGGCACTGCACGCGTACCCACTTACCTCAGGACAGATTCAACAAAAACTCTCAAGGCTTTCACGTGAATCCAAGCCACGAATGCTTCACTGAAGTTCACTTTCAGCCAGCGCAGTAAAGGGCCCTATGAGAACAGACGTAACGGTACCGTGATGCCTTTCACTACCTGAAGCTGCTCCATGGCTAACACCATCGAAACCCCCATGGGCTGCTGAGTTAATTCTCAGGCAACCCATTATTGGCTCCCAGCTTATCAGAAACTCGAGTAACCTTGGGCAAAAGGCAAATTCTGTTATGTATCCTATGCCTTGGTTTTCAGTGCTAGATAGAGCTCACAGGAATCTGCTGGAACCATAAAGCCATTCCTGAGTGAGATCCTTACACACACACCAATACCAAGGGCCATCAATACATGGGCCACAACTTGATGTGCTACTTACGTATTGCTGTTTCTTATCAGAAGCTAATTTCATCAGCTCTTCCTTTTCACATTTCAGTTCCTTCTCATCAAAATAAAATTCTCGAACCATGAACCTGTAATTGAATGACATTTGCTCTCACAAGCCGTAGTCCAAGCAATATGCACACTTATTTCTTTTGCATCTGGACAAGCAGGATTGGGATGTTTAAAGGTGCTAGCCGTTTAGCCATCTAAAGTATCTGGAGGGTAGGAGCTGAAGTCACTCCCAGAAAGCAAACTTCCTGCTGTCAGAGAGCAGGAAGAACAATTCCAGGATCTGCAGTTTGGTGTTCAAAGAAAAGAACTGCTCTACCTAGTCATAGCTCCTTCCCTCCCCACTGCCTTCTCAGTGGCTTCAGGGCCAGCAGAAGGCCAAACAGCAAAGTCCTAAAAAACAGCAATGATTTCAGCTGTACTGCATAGAGAACAAGTGCTTTTACCCTCATCATCTGTTAGCCTGATGTGCCTCGCAATCCGTGACTGCCTACCTGTTCTCCCTGGCTTTAGCCTTGAAGTCATCCATCACTTTTCTAAACAGGGTCACAGTGAAGAGTCCTCCCTCAGCATCCTCAGCGATCATTCTGTGGGAGGGAAAAAAAGCTGCTGTGATTCGACATTGCAAGCCTCTTGTGCTTTCTTCACCTTCCTTTTGCAGTTCTTTCTTTCACTTATGGTACTGAACAACACACTGCCTTTCAAGACCTGCTGTAACCGAAATAAAGAACAAAGATTTTACTAGCACCAACCACAGTACCTCCAATACACTGGAGATGACTTAAGTTGGGAAGTCATAGGAGAGGACAGCCCATGACTTAAGTTTCTGAACCCATTATAGAACACATACATTTTGACTGGCTTTTTTTTCCCCATGTTTCCTAATATATCCCTTCACTTACATGCACGTGTGTTTTTACAACAGGCAGTAGCACATAGCTTTCCTCTTTCTGTGTGCTTTCAGCTTCTTCCATTTCAGCTAATATCACTGTCACCTCTTACACCCTAGATTGGACCTCATGTCTGCCTTGAGCTGAGCAGTGGAATATTTAATTCCTTGTAAGGATTTTTTACTCTAGGTGAACGGATTATGCAAATGGCAGTACACTGGATCATTCTATTCTGCTGCAGAAAACAATTCCAGATGCAAAAATACTCTTTGATCTCTGTAAAAAGTAGTTTTTTTTAAAGTTGTGTGTGATTACATGTGTCTGAATTATGCCTGGATTATCGTAACTAGTTTTTTGTCTCTGTTATAGAACGAGCATTGCTCATGTGAGTACTGCAAGTGGAAAGAACTAGATTACTGGAAAAGGGAACCACATGCTAATTATAGAGAAAAAATAGTTGTTGTTTTATTTTTTCTTTTAGCTGTATTTTCCTTCAAGGGTGTATTTTTTTTTTCAAATGAGATTGGGCAAATCTGTATATTAACAGGGAGCCTATATGTTAGACAAGTCATTCTTTAGCAACTTGAGGGACTGAAATACAGCAGGGATCTCTGAAGCCAGCCAGGACCTTAATTCGGAATTTCACTTACTTGGTGGAGCGAGGCACTACCATATCAGAGAGGGATTCATACGTCTTCTGCCACTGTATGTAGCTTGACCTTTGAGCACAAAACAAAGCAGAGTAATTAAACACTGTACAGTAGAAAAAAAAAGTATTGATAATCATAATTAATTAAGGTAATGGCGTGGAGTATGAGCTCTTCATGCTGGGTTATGTGATAAAGACACATAAAGCTTCTTAGAATCATAGAATCATTCAGGTTGGAAAAGACCTCTGAGGTCATCTAGTCCAACCTCTAACCTAAAGTCCACCACTAAACCATGCTATTAAGTTCTAACTCTACATCTTTCTTGAAGACCTCCAGGGACAGTGACTCAACCACTTTCCTAGGCAGCCTGTTCCAATGCTGCACAACTCTTTCAGTGAAGAAATTTCTCCTAAAATTCAACCTAAACCTCCCCTGGTGCAAACTGAGGCCATTTCTCCTCATCTTATCGCCTGGTGCTTGGGAGAAGAGCCCAGTCCCCACCTTGCTACAACCTCCTTTAAGGTAATTGTAAAGTACAATAAGGTCTCCCCTAAACCTTCTCCGAGCTAAACAACCCCAGCAGCTCCTTGTAAGACTTGTTCTCTAGACCCTTCATCAGCTTTGTTGCCCTTCTTTGGACGTGCTCCAGCACCTCAATGTCTTCCTTGTAGTGAGGGGCCCAAAACTGAACACAGTGTTTCAGGCATGGCCTCACCAGAGCCGAGTACAGGGGGACAATCGCTTCCCTGGCCCTGCTGGCCACACTATTTCTGATACAAGCCAGGATGCTGTTGGCCTTCTTGGCCACCTGAGCACACTGCTGGCTCATATTCAGCTGGCTATTGACCATCCTTCTATCCTTTCCTGTCCTAGTCACCAGCTAGAGAGATGTTTCTTCACTGTTACACCGCCAGTCCTCATGTTGTGTCTTGGGATGAGGAAGGGTCTGAAGCAGGAAGCTGAAGGTGGGAAGAACAAGGCTTTTGGCACACACGTACAGGCTGTCACACGGTGTCCCATGCTCCAGGACCTCCATGCATGATGCCTCTGGTCCGTGGGCAGGTGTGGTACATCTGGTGCGCACAGACCCAGAGCTGATCTGGTGCTATGCTGGAAACACGGCAAGTGCCAGCGCTCAGAGAACAGGGTCAAGGGAAGGGTGAGTTTGCAAAGTGAGACATCTGTTTATAGGGGGAATCCAAAAGAACATGCCAATAATAAGCTCAGCAAACTTACTTCAAACAGGTTTTCATAACGTGTTTTCCACAGACAGAAAAATGATGGTACTGTGTGTGTGTTGGGATAGGGCTGTACTGAGAGGACAAGTTCTGTGTAGGCTTCTAAGAAGGACATCTTGTACCTTCACAACTGGTGGTGATAGCAACCATCCCACACGCAGGCACTATCAACTACATGACCAGCAGAGGCCCTGTGAGTATGACAGGTCTAATTCCTTTTATAAACTGGCTAAGCTCCAGTAAAAATCTGTTCTTCTGTTTAGTTGGTTGCTGTTTTTTTTTTTTTTTTTAACTCCTACTGTTCCTACCAGGAGGCCATTTGAGAACCTGCTCTGTTGTAACAGCTAAAAACCTACATCCTGCTTCTGTCCTGCTGTGAGTTTGGATCAGTTTGTCTCTTTCTTTCGTGCCAGCACCACCCTTGGCAGAAACTGTTCTCTTTGCTAAGCAATCCACCCATTCCCCAGACACAGTGAGGATCAGCTTCCCCAGCCTGATCCGGTACTGACTGGATCCAGTATTTAGGCCCGAAACTCAACGCCGCACCTGAGCGCACGTGCCCACGCTATTGCCTTACTTTGGCACTACGACCAGCAGCGTGATAAGGTACTCAGAATTCAGAACAAAGTCTTCTTTATGCACAATGTCTGCTAGGGTCCGAGTCAGCAGGTTTCCCCTAAAGTGAACAAGACAAAGAAAAAAAAACACATGACATTAGCAGGAACCCAGCAGCAGCACGCTGGAGGTATCATGCTGTAAGTATGGTTGCCAACAGTGCATCCTGGGGTAGAAAAGCATCAGGAATGCAGTGCCTAAAGGACACATCTATGCTTTTAAAATGGCCATTTATTTATCTTTATTGTACTTAATAAATAAAAAAAATAATACTAATTCCAGCATGTCATCAACTAGCACTAGTTTATCCTTTTCCTCTATGTGAAATTACACCATGCTGCTGCTACTGTTTTTATAGTGAGGGTGTAGGTGGCTGGAAAGTGCTCCTCTGAAGTCGCCACCCCTCTGCCAGGCAGCACCACATCTTGCAGGAGGCACCTGCTTTTCTCAAGGCTGCCTGTGGGGCCGTGCGTCAGACACAGCGAGCAGTGTCAGTACTGATCTAAGCCATCAACACAAGCCTGGCAAGCCTGGACTGCTGAGGACAAGCTGCCCCTCACATCAGCGCAGGGAGATTACCTCCAGCTGAAGAACAGTGGAAACAGCAATCTTGTGCACAAGGGCTGTGAGGACTGCAGGAGGTGCCTGCTCACAGCCCTTTTGATCACCTGAGAGCCCCCTGGGGCTGCGCACCCAGTAAGTGCAGACAGCTAGGCTGGACATGGCTGGCAAGAACCAGAGGGAAGAGAGCAGCTGCCCTCCCTCCTCCACTGGGCAGGAGTGAAGAACGACCTGAGCCAGTAGTTTTGGGGTTGAGGCCTGCTGTGCCAGTTGGAACATTAACTAACTGGCCAGTAACAACTTACTAGATGTTTGTTAAGCCCAAGCTAGCTGGCACTGGTGCACACCAGAGGCACCAGCATTCAAAAGGTGGACAGCACTGAAAGAGGAAGATGGGCCTGAACTGTGAGGTCTCAGCTCTTGTCCCTCACCCCCTTGCTCTAGGTCCAGCACTGCTCACGTTGCCCACACAGAGCAGCTGCCTCTCTCCTGGGGCTTAACCTGACCTGGGAGTTGTGGAGCTGGAGAGATGCTGCAGGAACAGGCTGAGAAGACAAGAAAAGGAAAATGAGAGCTTTTTGTCCCATTAGTGCCTCCTGTCCATGATTATGCATATTCATGCAGCCCAAGAGAAACACATTTAACATCATCCATACCAAGCTGGAAGCACAGGCCAGCGGGGTTGGCTGGCAGTGATGAGGCACGAGACACAAACTCAGCAGAGAGGCCTGCAACTGTGATATGGCTCTTCTGACCCTCGGGGGCACTGCAGTCCCCGTGTTGAGCAGGTTTCCACGAGGGAGAGCAGCATTTTTTGACAAACATTCTGAACCACTCCCTTGAAGTATTTTTTTTGTGGTTTCTGGTTGGGTTCAGCTGAGTTGGTGCCTGACTTGCTCAGTGTGAAGCAAGCAGAACAAAATTCCAGCCACTCTGCGGTGGGGGGGTGAGCCCCTTAAGGAGTGGCACATATGAGCAAGTGTTGGATGAGGGCTTGCAGAGCATCTTTTAAGTTGCTCTAAATGTACCACTTACTGAAATTTACTCTTCCCCCCGGTGATGCCCTAGAGAAAATCCAGATTAACAGAACTGGTATCAGCAAAATCCAGGTAGCAGCGCATAGGCAAAGATCATAAGCAACTGAAGGCGGGAGAGAGAAGCCCTGGCAGAGACTTGCAGAATTGTGCTAGCCCTTGCCTGGACCAGCAGAATGAAATAAAGAGAAGAAAAATGAAAGTGGGATGCTAGTGAGGTAGGTACAGCAGGGAAGGAAACTAAATGCTTTTGCCTGGAATATTGTAGTCAACTTTCTGAAAAGCATTTGCAGAGCTCCCCTAGGAAAGAGCTCTGTGTTGCAAAGGAATCTGCCAGTTGACTCAGATGATCTGATTTCTGACTCCCTGAAATCTCATTAGAGCAATACAGTGGCATTCAGTTTTGACCCTTTCCCAAGGCTGTTTGCTCCCCCTGCCAATAAAATCGTATTAGGAACTGCAGTCTCCCCCGAGCTGATTTTAAGACCAGCTACCCCTCAGCTTCCCCTGCAGCTGTGGATGTTCAGCATGTCCCAAAGCCAGGCACTAAATTTGCTCCCATCAGAACACACATGGTCCACGGGACAGAAGTGGATGTGGGCATGAACTGTCCTCAGCTGAGCCATGCAGCACTCCAGAGGTGAACAGACACATGCTATACTTACACAGTTTTTTTCTCCAGGTTCTGCAAATTTCCTTTAATGTTGTTGTATGCCGCTGATCGGGTCTTTAGGTCTGTTTCTATTTGAGTCATTTGCTAAAACAAATTTAAAAAATGTGAGTCAACTAGGTGCTTGAGGCATTGTCCTCCTGCTCCTCCTTCCACCTCCGCCCTGTAGCGAGGCAACAGAAATGTCAGCCCCCCGCAAACCAGCTGATCATGGCTGAGAGGGAACCCACATCACTTCTGGGTTCTGCAGGTGCCCTGTGGCAATGGGCCCTGCAGCCAGAAGGACTTGGTTAGCTGTTACTGTGTGTATCATGGGTGTGCCTAAGGAGCTAGTTCACCATTTCATTTGTTATCTACATTAAACAACAGACCACTCCTTCCTGAACAGACTGGCAGTGTAAGCAATTCTTCTGACCAGCAGTGTGTTTGATTTAAGGTAAGGTCAGCGATTTCACAAGAAAACTGACATGGAGAATAATATTATTGTAATATTTTATTGTTTCTATGTAACTGTAAAGGGACTAAAATGCAGAAAGCATATCAATATGTCCTAGTAAATCTGATAGTGACATATTTATGTCATCAATAGGTTTATATACTTATTTTATATATATATATGTGATCAGTGTTATTACAGTAGCAATTAAATTGACTGATTCAGTGCAGTGCGTTTCTGAGCCTGCTCCTGTTTTGCACCAAAGGCAAAACTCACTGACTGCCATGATAGGAGGGACCAAAAACTATCAAAAGACACGGCTCCCCATTCTAATATCTTCTTGCAATCTGGAGTACAATTTACCTTTGCTAATGCTTCCGATATATTCTTCAGCGGCTGCTTTATGGGGTATTTGGCCATGTCCCACTCAAACCGGGTCAGGTAGCTGATTAGGTCAACTGAAAATACAAACAAATGTATTAATGCGACAGCTTACCAAATAGGTAATAAGAACTGGGGTCTTCCCTCGCTACAGCCTACACATAACCTTGATTAGCATTAGAGATGGGTGTGAACCAGAAGCTCCACTCTGAATCCTCACAGAAATTTGATCAAATCTGCACAAATCATATGTCCAATCTAATCAACACCCCCAAAATAAGAAATATTTGAAACAGAAATCTTTTTTTGCACTATACCTTGCAGTACAGAGCAAGCATTACCATAACATTAGCTGTATCAGCAGGGCACAGCAACATGCAACCGTTCCTCACAGTAAGAGCTATCAGAAAAGTATTTTGCTCGCAGGATCTGCAGTAACACTCAGGGTTACTGAGAGTTTGAACAAAGATATTCAGAGCATAGCTGATGTTGCCTATCTGTGATCCGGTCAAATTCTCACTAGAAATCAAACCAATCCAGATGCGATGGGGAACTCCTCACTCACTGTGCACACAAAGCTCCCCATCTCACACAAAGCCATACAGTGTTTCTCTACGTGGATAAATCCAAATAAATGTCCAGCCACAGCACCCTACATCAGAAATTCACAGCAAGGCCCTGTGTGCATGCAGCCCTCCAAAATAAGACACACTCGGACCACTGGGAGCCTTGGTGTCTTCCAGAATTAAGGGGAAATGATGCATATGACATCCCCTAGAAGAGGGGATCTGCTTCACTTCTGAAATCCAAGGCTCCTTAACCTCAGAAGATTAAGCTTGGCGCATTACGGCACCAAGTTAAAATTCTCCTCCAGCAGCTCATGAATTCAGACAACTCCTCACCTACACTGAGTCCTGAGAACCCACACCCCCACATAGTGCTCTCGGGCAGCTTTATGGGATGGGATAAGCCCACACACCCTGCCACAAGAAGCAGAGGGGCTGGGATCTAACCTGCAGGTTAGGAAGGGTAGAGAAAGGCAGCAGGCACGGTCTCAGTGGCCAGACAAAGATGCCAGAGGCGCTGTCAGCTGCAGGATGGGCTTCCTTCCAGACCAGCAAGGATGGAGAATATCTGGGAAGCTGCTCTGGGGAGATGGGAAGCAGAATAGGATCAAGGTGCTAAGGAAATTAGGGGCACGCTGGGGCTGCTCAGTGCTCTTTGGTGCCTTGTCCAGAGAGTGAACTCATTCCCACAGCGAGGTCCGAGCACAATTTCTTGTGGGATGGACTTCCAGGGTGTGAGGAACGCTGTATGAATTGAAATGCATGAGGAGGAATGTGGAAAGGTGTTTAACTGCTGTACTGCCAGGCTGAGGGTGCTGCCCTGCCTCGTGTGACACCAAACACCCTGGCAGGAGAGCGCTATCCTTTCCATGGGCTTCTCTCACCCCACAACAGAGTCGGTTTACCCTATTAGATTTCCAAAGCATGGAAAGTCTTACATTAGGAGGAAACCAGCTTCTTATCAAAGGATAAACTGCCCAGGAGGCAGACAGCGTTGGCGTGACCACGTTCTCCCTCCCTTTCTTTGCAAACCACAGCTATGTAAATCTCCCACACATCCAAAGCACAGGAGTCATGAGGCAAAGATCCAACCCCTCCTGCCAACATCTGACCAGGAACTGGCAAATCCTCCAGCACAGGGAGTGTGCAGGAGCGGGGCAAAGCTGCAGCAGGGCTGCCGCACGCCTCATCCTCGGGCAGTGCTTGCTTAGACCTCTGGAGAAGAGGCAGGGGCATCAAAACACCTGAAGTTCACAGGAGCACTTAGAGCACAGGGTATGTGACACAGGGATTTCAAGCTGCTGCCTCTCTTCAAAGCACTCTTGTTTAGGCTTTGCTGAATTCGGTGGGAATGAGAGGTGCAAAGAGCACAGTATGGACCTGTTCTGCTGTGCAGAACAGTGCATTCACAGGCTCTTTAAAAACAATCACCGATGTATTTATAGCTGCAGAGATATAAAAGTTCCCTAAAGACATACACGTGTCCCTTCTATCCCTGCATTCCTCCGGTCTCAGCAGAAATCAGGTGTCAGGCAGTTAAGCACAGCGTGAGTCTTACCTCCCATCTCACAAGCCTACCCCTCAGCAGAGCTCTCAAGTCGCTTCCCTTCTCCAGGAACTCTCACTGGTGCCCACCCAGGAGATGCCTCCTCCCCAGCGTGCTCACAGCTGCCCAGGAACCCCACAGCCTGAGTCCTTCCTAGCTCTGCTTCACTCACCCAGCTCTAGGCAGCAACTTTAACAGCTTTCCCTACAAAATGCTGAATTCTTCAAAATGGTTACGCCTCCCGTTTTGCTTTTTTGTCCATTTCAGTTTTGAGCTGGTTATAAAGAATGGAGTTATTCCACTACTAACCACATTTTAAAATTATTTTTGGGTCAGCGTAACTACAAAGGGAACAGAATTTGCTCTAAATCTTTTAAGAAAAGCTTTACTTACATTTCACATTTTTGATTGTCATAAGCAAGAAAGCACTTCCTGCTGTTGTGATACACTAAAATTCCCTGTATACACAAATCCAAGTTTTCATTCTATAAGAGAGACATCTCTACGTGACTGCTTCCAGTTGTTGCCCACTGGAATGCAGTCTGTGTGCTCACTTAACCGAAAGTGCTGTATTTTCTGTTATTTTCATTTTCCTTCACACATACCTAATCAGACAACTGCTACGCACAGCCAACATTTTAATCAGCTGGTGGACCAATGTGCTGTCAGCAGTATACACATCTGAGCTAAAACCTGACCATTTGTACGATATAACTGAAAAACAAAACCTGAATTTGGACAGCCTCATTGTCTGAAATGGGACCAGGCAGCAAGAAATCATGTCTTACGATTTTGTTTCTGATTTCATGACCTTTTTTAGGGTCCTTTTGTTAACCAGAGAGGGGAAAGGAAGAATTCTTACAGCAGTATTGCTGCTGATTATGAGGAATGACACAGGATTGTATTAGCACAATCCTATATATATATATTTGTATATTAAAATTGATCCATTTTTTTTAAGAAGCAGTCAGTAATATTTGAAAAGTTATACGATATGACTCACTTGGATGACCAAAGGACAGAAACTAGTAACATACACAAATAATTTCCACATCCTTCTATTACAGCACATGCAGAGCTGACAGGAAAGGAAAAGGGTGTAAAAAGAGGAAACAAAGGAAATAAGCTGAACCTGTTGTTTCTCAAGTCATAGGGATATCGTGATCAAGCTACGAGGTTGTTACTTGAGAAATCCATCGTAACCTGATCACTGTATCTCTACAACCAGACCAAGACTTGTTTCTAGCACTACTACACACAGATGCATGCTTGTAACACCACCGCAATCAGCAATTCTCAACATACTTTTCAGACATTTCATTTTATCCTTTAGCCCTGTAACAGAATAAGTGGGATTATGGTACTTGTTAAGTAGTTGCGCACAGCAAATGTCAGTCTTATTTCATGCATGAAGGGCATTTCTGAAAGAACTTCCTCCTTATCCTTTACTCATACAGATTTGAAGTACAGCACTGCAGACAATCGAAGGGTGATGGAGTGTGTGCTGTTAGCTTGTCTGACAGTTAAAAGCGTTCCTCTACAAGCCTGTATGTAGCACATATACCACGTCCAGCTTCACTCTACAAGTCCAGGATGGCTCGGGAAGAATATGCTCTGCAGCAGCTCTGAAACCCACTGAAGGTCTCACAAAACGTGCAGAGATTTGTTCCTAAATGTTAACTTTGTCCTTGATACAGGCTCCCTTTAGGGCCCTGAGTACCACGCTAAGTGATAAAGCTGGGAAATAAGTTCTTGGAGGTTACAAAAACGCCACACTGAGTGCTTAGAGACAATGCAGGGGAGCACTGGCCTCCGAATTCATCATGTCAGAAGTGTCCCTGCTGTCACTGCCTGCTCTTCTTTGCTATGCAACAGCTGCCAGCCAAGGCAGGACATCACAGGGGAAACCAATGTGAAGTTGCTCTTAACAGGAGCAGCATGTGCACATCCCAGCGGCTGCTGGCATGACCTAGTGAGTGCAGCTCATTCTCCCCTGAGGCTGCAGCTTACGGACAGGGCAGCAAGAGGGACTCTTACTGCAGGGACTATGGAGAACTCATGTCCTGCTGCCTGTGCCGGCCTGGGAAGTCCTTACCCACCCGACTGCTGAACAGCATCACAGCTCCACTCACAGAGAACCTACATATGCCAAGTTATCAGTGTAGGAAACTGCTCAGGCTTTGGTTGTAACTGCAGCACTGAGGATAACGTGGTATTTTCGGTCTTGCTGCCCACAACCAACTCCTAACTCCCCAGGAGATGAAATGTGTCCTGTTTTGGAGCCAGTGCCTCAAATGTCTACCTTTGGTGTCAGAAATCCACGGTTAACAGAGCACGGGATCTATCCCAGCACTGAGGGAGGGAAAGCAAAATACTCATGGATGCCGTGCTGCTGTATACAGTTTAGCTGTCTGGAAGTGATCCAGTCCATGGAGACCAAAAAAGGTGCCAGATCATTTTAGGAATGAAGGAGGATGTCTCCTTCTTTGCTCTTCATTCCTTAGCTCTGGTGCTAGGAATATTTATTCCACAGAGGGATACCAGCCACTGGATGCTGTCCTGGAAGCAAAGCTGGAACTGGATAAAGCTTCTCTGAACTTTGGAGAAAAAAAAAAAAAAGAAAAAGGGATCTGGCCAGATATATTCTTAAGAAGTATCCCTGATTGTTGTCCGTACTAATGTGTGAGTGTTTCAATTCTAAGTGTTTGTACTCTGAAGCAAATACCAGTAGCATCAATGCATTAAGATATCCCCATTCACAGCACCTACCTCCATTGGCCAGAAGATTTTCCTGGACTTTGTCTTTGGAGTCCTCCATAACTTCTCCTATATACTGGGCTATTTTCTTTATTACGCTTAAGTGTAACAGAGAAACATTGTTAGTGAAGAAACAACGTCAATATAAAATAGTTACCACAATGATCTGATAAACATGGAGATCCCCAAACAAAACAATTCTGAAGCATGGCAGGTCAATTTGCAATTAAAATGATAATAAACACTATGGCATATAGCAGAATTAAAATACACTGAATTCTGTAAACACATAGGTAATATCATCTTCCCAGTGCTCTAGGCTTCCTAAAAATACACTGTAAGTCATGATACTTGTAGCAGAAACCAGAAGACAAGAAACCCATGTTCACAGCTCTGAAAGTGATGGAGTGACAAGACTACACACAGAACCATCCAGTCTAGCCCTGCTTGAAAATATGGTCCACAGGATGCTGAATAAACCTTTGTGGTTGCTGAGATAAGGTTCTGACTGGGTACTCAGGGGAAAACAACAATGTTCTCTTGTTTGACAGTGAGAATTTCCATCTTATTCCTCTTCTGTAGGGGACTCTCTTTCTCTCCTCTCTTTAGCATGGTGGACAAGATATTACTTTAAGATGTGTGAGAACAGGGTTCAAATCCTCCTTTGATTCTGAGCAGTGATTTGGACAAATCTTCTCCTCCTGAAGATTTTCTCTAGACAGTTTCTTCTTTTTTCTTTAAAAAAAAAAAGTTTCATCACATCCCTTCAGCAGTAGATTCATTTGATCCTAGACAAAGTACCTCCTTCATAAAGGCCAAAGTGCATTTCTGGTTGTTTCTCTATCTTTCTGTACTCAGAAGTATTCTCAGCATTTGGCCTTCAGCTCCCTAACAGTTCCAGGTTTACTACACCTTGTAAATAAAGCTACAGCTAAAAATTGACTGCCTGATCATGACATTTGCAGGGACATGAAGTGGATCATGGGATGGTGACAAAGTGGCAGTGTGCCTTGAGACATCCTGTGACTTTCAAGAGCTAAGGAAAGGGATTTCAGGTACAGATATTGTGAAAGTACCAGAGGTAAGGATTCTCTGATGTGCTGCAAAGCTGATTTACAGGGCATTTAAAAGAACTAATTCCTAGAGGTAAAGATTTCCCCCATCTCCATTCCTGGGAACAAACTTACAGTTTCTGGAAAGGTTTTCTAGTCCTGTGACAGGGAGGAAAGATCAGGGACTGCTGATGCTGCCAAAAATACAGTGGTCAGAATTGCTGCTGTTCTCATGACGCCAGACAGGAGCAGTTCAGAGTCTAGGCTTGGTGCACCAAACAGAGCTGCCCCATTCCCTGGGAGGAATTTACACCAGCTCACAGCCCTTTAAGGGCTGCTCTGGTCTTCACTGTCCAGCTGCAGACACTTAGGGACCCCACGCAGGCTGAGTGCTGCTGGTTTTGCTGAGTGCTACTGTGTTTTGCCCACACTCAGGCTGAGGGGAGAGTGCAGGGACCCAACAAGCCGTTCTGCGTCAGCTGCCACCTTGCCAAATACTTCTGCAATTTTCAGCTGGCAGATGCAGCTGGTTTTCAGCTCCTTCCTGATGCTCAGGGAGCCCAAAGGAACTTGGAGCAAAACAACACATAGCTGGAGGCTGAGGATGTAACAGAGAAAGCAGCCAACATGAAAGCATATAAAGCAGTGATTTTTCCAAGGGGACTGAACTGTTTTAATTACAGGTGAGTGCAGCTGGTGGCTAACCTGATAGCTGGGAGACGGTCAGCTTTGGTCTCTCACCTTAGAGACTGATGGGGCAGGTATGTGCTCTCATGCACCCTACAGATCTAGTTGCCCAGCCAAGGCTTGGCTCCCTGCCCTTCCAGCCCAAGTGCCGCAGGGTCCCCTCAGGCAGGGTATGGGCAGAACAAGTTGGGCCAGAGAGATGTTCTCCTGCCCCAGGTTGGTCTCTGCACCTTGCCTTCCACCCTGGGAAATGCAGCTGAGCCTCACTCACCTAATACATTGCCTGGGCAAAGAAAGCAAAGAAAGAGAGCACACCCTGCGTGCCACTGATGGCTGAGGCAAAGGAGAGGAATCAGATGCCTGGAGAAGCCCCATTGACTACAGCAGCATCCAACGGTGCACAGCTTTCACGACCAGCCCTTAAAGCTCTCCATTTGATCAGGTGAATCTCACCCTGAGCAAATATCACCTTCAAATGCTGCGTTATAAAAGGAGAGGGTTTCAAGCAGACTGCCTTTAAAAAGTAGTAATAAAAACCTGTAGAGAGAAAAGCTACAAAAATAACTCCATGTAGCTTATCATTATAGCTTGGAAGAACCACGCATTTTGCTTGTGGTTGCAATGTCATTACTTAATTAAAAAAAAAAAGTCTATTAGTCTTTAAATGATGCTGTGTATTAACTGGCACTAGCAGCTAGGTCTCCAAAGGCTGCAGGCAGCAGCCCTTCAACTTCAGGCTCTGCAGATGTTGGATCCTGGAGAGTCCCTGGGTAAGAGTAAGGGAGGGGAACGTCAGCTTTGGAGAGCACCATGCTACCTACCATACAGTGACATGGAAAAACACTCCGCCTCCTGTGTAAATAAATAATAAAAGTACATGGAAACAGTAGATCCTGCAAACTCTTGCCCCTTCTCCGCTGTCCTGGCAGGAGGCAGCGCTGACAGGTTTGTGCTGCCTGGCTTTACGGGCAGTTTTGTTTATCTAGCAACAGTGCAGCAGGTAGCTAGCTGCCACAGAGGAGCAGGAATGTAAATGCTCAGGTCATTTAACAGCCTTGTAACCCTCTGGATGCCATTTGCTTCCACTAAGTTCAAGTGCTTGGCATTTTAACCCTTGGCTTTCAATTCATACTCCAAACCTTTGGCATATATTTAACACTAAACACTTTTGGACTTCCTGTACATTTGTGTTGATTACTCTCTGCTATTGCTCTCCTCTAACTCATTTTTCTTTTTTTAAAGCATGTTTTTATTATTTTTAAGTCTTATTGTGTCTTCTTGATTAGTTAGCTCAAAGAAGACAAATAGGAAGAGTCCTTACCTCAGTAGCTTACACTGCAAAAGTTTCACTGCCTCCTTTGCTCAGTGCATATGCATGTCATATGGTGAGTGTCACTACTGGCACTAAAGGGACAGTTACTGGATTAAAGTGGCATTCAGCTTGAACAAGGAGCTATACGCTATGTTAAAGAGTTAAGACAAAAGTAACAGTGGGAGACGGTGAGCCTGGGAAGCTCATAATGATATATCGAATAAACTACCCTCAGTGATCTTTCACTGATCCTATAGCAGGCTTTACAGAAGTCCTAATTCAGCACAAAGTCTGGAATTAGTTAAGCCCTTCTGAAAATCATTTCTGCATGATTTTTACAATGCTTAAACCGAGATCACACAGTTGCTTGGCTATCTGCTGCCCTGAAATAGAGAAATCTTGCATTAGAACAGGTAGCTGCTATTGGGTCTCTCCAAATTTACTCCCATTCCCACTTTATTTCAGCATATGATTCTATGGACAATCTCTGCAGTATGAACCAGGGACCTGGACATGTTTACAAAGATTTCAGGGTAGTTTTCCCTGCCAGATGGACAGAGTCGCAACAGAGGAGGTTTTATTGATGAATTAACTATTAAGCTGGTCTCTCCTGCTAAAAATTCCTGAAAAAGCAATTCTGAAAAGATCAAAATTGCATGTAACCCAGGGTGATCAAATCATCCTAATTCAGTGCTGCTGTGAGTACCAGTAAAATCATTACACTGTCCTATGGAGAAATGTGTTCTGGCAGACTTATTTCTAACCAAACTGCCTAACATAAATGTAAACAGCTTATATCAGTGTCCCTGTAAGCATTTGCATCCACCAGACGAAATTCACGAAAAGTACCAAGCATATTTAGACAAGCAACTCCTCATCAGTCCTGGCTGGGGGATAAAAGGCAAAAAGCCTCAGAGCTAACATATGCCTCTGTGGCCAAGACCACAGCCATATGTGAGGTATGCCTCTAAAGCTAAAAAAGAAAAGAGAAGCAGCAGCTTGTACTTTCATTGCTTCCTCAACAGAGCCTACTTTGTGCCATGAAGTATCTCAAAACCTGACATTTCCTCAGCTTGCTATTCTCTATCCTTTGTACACCCAGGTCAGTTTGGCCCTAACGGCAAACTTGGTGATGATCAGCAAGGAGATCAGGCAAGTCTTTGCATAAATAGGTTTGATACAACATGAGTCAATATTCTGGGAGTTTAAGAGGCTAAGAGGGAGAGTCCCAGATTTCATTCGGAACTTACTGCTTAGAACTCCTACCTCTGGTTGGAAGAGAGAAATCTCAAGAAAAATATTCTGAAAAAAAGAAAATCAGGGAGGGCTTCATATTGTCTAAATGTTGCTTTATTAATTTGAGATTCCGGATAGGGTCAAGGTTGCTGTATAAAATAAAATAAAGAAACAACAATTTTTAGCAGTTTCCCTTTGAGAAACAGCTTCCCTAGTATTGCCACTCAGACATCACCGTACAGACAACAGTTCCACTCTCTTCATGCAGCCAGGTTTTAAGAAATAGCCCTTTCTCTGTGATGACTCTGTGGCAATTGACAGAAGGGTTAAACAAACCTATCCACTTCAGTCAGGTTGTAGTCTGGGTTAAACTGAGTCAGACTGAGGTGAACACAAGGACATACCATCCCATAAAAACAATGTCTGTTTCTCATTTGTAGGTAGTAAATAAGTTCTATTTTACCTTTCAGCAAAGCTATCAAGTTTTCCCAACTCATCTGACAGACCAACAAGAGCATCCAGTGTCCCCACCTGTGCAAGAGATGAGAATTAGGTGAAAGATACACAAGTCTAAGGCTTCTGTTGGCTTTCTTAGGGACTTTGACTTGTATTTAGCACGTGTGAATTCAACAGTTTTGCAGAATTTCATTCACTCAGTAGAAAACAGAAGCAATTCCTTTTCTCAAAGCCCAGGGTACAAAAAGCCTTTTTCAATGAAGGAAAAGCTGTATATGACAACAAGATTATACATCAACGTTTTCCTTCCTGTTTTCATTCCCGAATGATCTTGTAGAACATACTGGCCTTTTTCCTGATAAAACACTGAGTAGAAATGTGCCCAACATACATACAGAACAAATCTGATGTACTGAGAGAACCAAGCGAAGCAGTATGTATTCAAGAGGTTCTTCATTCTCATTCTTTCCTATTGCCAAAGACTAAGCCTCTCACAAAGACATTTCCTCCAACACCAACATCTGCTTTTGGTGTGACCCTGTCACTGTCACAATCCTATGTTTAGGATGTGATTGTATGGTGTTACAATATATTGCCGAACCTTTTCTTGCACTGTTGACAGCTCAACGTTACGAAGGGTCAAGCTGAAGGAAAAAAGGAACAAAGAAACAAGTTTTACATAGAACAATTAGCATCTTCAGATGCTGCAAACACTTTATTTCCTTTAACATTAATGGACTCTCACCAATGCTGGCTGGGTTGGTGACTGTAAGGCGCACAGAAGGTAAAATCATAGCAATCTCTGGGCACATGTAAAAAGCAGCACCTCCAGTCTGTAGCATTCATGTGCTAATTGAGTAGGTTATTTACTTGAGAAGAGGCCACAATCCCCTTTCGTTTGCATCCTTATGTAACATAAATAGCTCAAATTATAACCATTAACAATCTTTCTGGATTAAAGCCAGATCCTGGATGCACTAAATGTAGCTTTGTAAGTGATGGGTGATGGCAGCTCCCCAGGGAACCAAGTTCTACATCTGTTGTAGCTCCACTGACTTTAATGAAGCATATTTGGACTTTTCATAGCCGCAAATGAAACAAAAATAAGGTGAAAATTTTATGAAAGAAGGATTAAATAAGGCAAAGACATAATAAAATCAAAAATTAATACTCTCCCTATTTATACGATGCTATGAAGCTGTTAATGTAGCTGAATATATACACACGTCTATTTCCCATAGAGAAATGTGCATTATAGGACTGTCTTCTCTGTCAGTGGTCTTACTGGCATGGTTCTAGATACTTCACTACTCCCTGTGCATTAGTGATCCAAGACGTATAATGCTGTATGATTGTCACAGCTGGAAGCAAATAGTACACCAAATGCAATACATTAGTTATTTAACTGGTCACCCTCACTCCTTACACATACATCCTTCCAATGCAAAAGTCAGCTTCAAGCAAAACAACTCCTGTTCCTTTCTGATCGATTTTCAACTGACTGAACACAACTCATTCCCCAGTCGCAATCCTCTTCAGCTCTCTGCCCATCATCCCAAATGAAAAATCCCACAGAAATCTTTAGTCCTGTCTGGGGCTGTTTCATCACCCATAACCAAACCACTTCCCCGCTTACCTTTAAGTCTGGAATATGGAATTTGCTGTTGCTGGACAAGTTGGATTTCAGCGTCACTGTATTCATTCTCTCCCATGCCTGCAGATTTGTTTTATCTCCTGGGGCAGAAATTAGCCAGAACTCCGACATGCTGATATTTCCCCTTCACTCCTGGTCACTGTAGAAACACAAGGCAGGTAAGAGGCTAACAAAGTCCCGCATAAAACGTGCTCTTCCCTAAGAACTGACAGAGTTAGGGTGAATTACTGATTTATTTTTTGAAACACAAGTACAGTGAGTCACCCTATGTCTCAGACTGAACTGGAACACGACCTTCTGCACAATGTCACAGAGAGAGCGCAGCAGTTCCTCCTTTCTCAGGGCTGTTCCCTCCAGTTTCTGGACGAGGAGCTGAAGCTTCCTCCTCCCCTTGTCCCTCCCATGCCAGTCCACCCGCATCGCTGAGCGCAGTCTCCATCGTTGCAGGGTTTGTGGACTTTGCTGACACCCAAACATCATGCAGGACTTCTGCTTGATCAGTATTGCCTCTCACTTCTTCGGGCGCTCATAGGCAGATGTGGAAACAAGATGTAGAAAGACTGCTGAACTTGGAGGCTGCAAAAGGCGCCACTGGAATATTGCTCTCCCTGTGTTTTCCCTTCCAGCTGGACAGGAAGGAGCAGGAGGAAGATGCGCAGAGATGCTGTCAGCAGAATAAGACATAAAACAGTTACAAAAACCGCCGGCCGACAGCTACGCCGCAGTTACTCTGTGAACAGATCGGAGAAGCACAAACCACACGCGGAGATCCCCAGTTCTTCTCCCGGGCGGCTCTCCGGGGCTCCCCTCCCGCCGTGCCCACCTCCTCGCCCGTGTCCTCACCAGTGTCCGCCTCCTCCTTCTCCTCACCCGTGTCCCCCCTCACCGTGCCCACCTCCTCACCCCGGCCGGGCGCCGCGGGGCGGGCGCGGACATGCTCGGTGAGGCGGCCGGGGCAGGGCCGGGCCCGGCGGGAAGCTGAGGCGAGGCGGCGCAGGGGGGTCCCTGTTGACAGAGGCCTCGGCGCTTTTAAACTCGGAGACATAACACGGATGCCACTCGCTTTCAATAAAAACTGACTTGAGCGAGCCGGAAGGACTTGGAATAATTAAATTCTGAGGCAGCTTCTGTTTCTGGGGCTGCCCTGGGTGGTTTATGTAGCAAATGCTTATGCAGCCTGTAAGGTGATGCTTCGTTGGCAAAATACAGTCGTGGCTTTTAGTCCTCAGTCTTAAGTTTGTCATAAATTGCCTTAAATTTGCTTGAGACCTTGGGAGTGTTTTGTAGCTCATCTGGAGTAATGTTCTGGAGACCCTTTTGAACTAGATGTGCTCTAAAGGAAAGGAGCATCTAAATACCTGAGTACCTGCCTGCGAGGGGCACCTCTGCAGTTGGGAATTCAGCCTCCTCCTAGATACTACGTGGTGCATCCAGTTCTCATTTTCTGACTCAGTGCTCTAATCACCGTGCTGTCACTTGGGCAATCTTTCCTGTACAATCATAGAATCATTAAGGTTGGAAAAGACCTACCAGATCATCTGGTCCAACCATCAGACTACCACAAATGTCACCATGTCCCTAAGCACCAGGTCCAACCTTTCCTTGAACACCCCCAGGGATGCCACCACCTCCCCTGGGCAACTTGTTCCAACAACCTGTAGTTCGTGTTTTACTTTCTTTAGAAGACAGTGCATTTTCCTCTGGACCTATTCATGTTCCTATGTACCAAACATAAACGAAGCCCCACAAGAAATTGAATTCAAAAAGGATGGCCCTTGTTTTTCCACTTGATCTGTCTTAAACTGAGGGCATTTGAATGGCTTGGTCCAGGCAGTTCTGGTCATGCACAAACTCAGACCTCCTGATGTTTGCAATTACTCTAATTAAGACCTCTAATGGGTGTGAGTTTCTCCGGCATGAGGTAGAAGCAGCTGATAGGAGAAGTTCTAGACACGGACAAGTCTGTAGTCTTAGACATGGATAATTCCATCTAAATTATGCTTCAGGTAGCTCATGTAAGAGTTAAGGTTTATAGGTTCTTTACATTAGGCAAGACATACCATCAGGATTCAACCTCCTTTGCTTTTTTTTTAACATTTTAGTGGTATATAAAAAGAAATACTTCTGTGGAGGAGGAGAGTCTCTACTAAAAGCTCTCCAAAAAGAAACACAAAGACTTGGAGTTGAAATAACCGTTTCACTTTGTCTGCTTGCTTATTTGGTTTATTCTTTTTCCTTTCTAGGGTAATTAAAAAATCAGTGTTCATGATTGTGATTATTCTAGTTCTTTTCAAACATGGTGTTCCCTAGGGCACAGCAAAAGAACTTTAGTGAAGTTATATATATATAGATATAGATATAGATACATATAAAATAAATGTGTCTGTCATTCATAGAAACAGTGATTATTTTTTAATCTTCCTTTTTGTTGTTGTTTCACTGTACATTTCATTTTAATAATGAAAACTAATTAGTTCAGGTAAGTACATCATATATTTTAACCTACAGAATAGTGGCCTGAAGGGTGTAGAGGTGTAGTAAACCTTATCATCTAGTTAAGGCAGTTCTTCGGTTCCTTCCCATTTCAAACTAAGTACAGAGTTTGCATTAGATCTTAGCTGTAGTCTCAAGCCACAGAAATGCTTTGCATGATTAATTTTAGAAAAGTTATATTCTCATAAGCTTCTTAAGGTTAGAATTGTGTCAGCTGACACTAGTGCTAACAGATGAGAAATGCTATTTGCTGTAGTGGTGCTAGGTGTTGGGGATACTTCTGTATGCATGGATATTATAGGGAATAAGGTAACATCCAAGCTGAAGGGTTGTCAGATTTATGGATTCTACAATTCAAGCTATTTCCTTCCTAAATGTTTTTGTAAATGTTTTGTAGCAATGTCACTTTTTGGTTTCTTACAGTTTCATATGTAATCATTTGCCTTGGTTCCTTTTACTATAGTAAAAAACATTATGCTACTTATTGATTTGATAGGAAATTTTCAAGGAAACATGATGTTGATGCCTAAGCAAAATAGTACTGACTGTTTTCTATTACCACATTTTCCACTTTTATTCTGACTTTTTAATCTCCCCCCACCCCCCATTATAAATTTTTCAGTTCCGGATGAAGCAGCAGTGGAGGTAGTGGAAGGAAGGATCACGCAGCGACATAGCTCCTACCACGGGATACAGGAGTGTGCTGCACACTGCTGCTAACACAGCTATGGTAGCTCCTGTGTCCCCTGCCATTTCCCTAGCTCGGACTGTGTGCTGTGCCATGTGACCTCAAAGCCACTTCGTTCCCTTGTGATCATCATGTGTCTTTCTGTTCCCTTTGATCCATCAATGCAAGGAAGCTTTGTGTGACTTTGCCTTTCTCTATGTTTATGAGTACTTCTTCGTATGTCACACTAATGTGCAAAACACAGCCTCCAAATAGTCGTTAAAAGCATTAATACCTTATTTGAAATATCTCCCCAGGCAGATTTCTCTAAACAGGTAATCAAACTTAATTGCCTAGACAGTTATGACATTGATATTAATGGGAAAGCTTATGTTTTAAGTATTGTCTTGCAAAACAGCAACCACAGAGCTGTTGTTCTCTATAAAACAATTTATACAGCTACTACATATATTATCTGCGTAGTCTTCCAGTAATGTCTTTTTTTCCCCCTGCTTAAAAAGATTCTTTTAAAATCCCATTTCCTAGTCCTGCAAGTGTATTACTGTAGAAATGTATTGAAATTAGTATAAAATATCTCAGTGAAGGAACTCTTAAAATGACTTGATAGAGATAGTAAAACACTGTTATTTAAATGAAAACATTTCCACGTATTTTAGGATTAATATGCAAATTATTTCTCTATTATAATTCCTTAGCTGTATGCATTTATATACTGAAAGGACATTGTGTAGTTACCATTAAAATTATTAAAACCAGTAAAGATTACTTTCAGTTTGCTTATCACTAATTGTTCCAGAACACTGTATCTTGTATGTTACAAGGTAATGCACATAGTAGATTCTGACACTAGAAGAGAAAAAAAACACAAGAAAAATTATTTGCTCCTAGTTGAAAGCATTCTCTCACACCTATTTGCAGTCAGCACACCTCAGCTATATTCATTGAACTGAAAATCTGAAAGTAAATCATTACTACTTGCAAGAAAGATTCATTGTACATATGAAGCAAAAAGCTTCATCAAAGCTTCAACTGCATCATTCAGAGTTTGATTTTTTGAACTTATCTGTAGTAAGTGTAACAAGCAGATCTGCTGCTCCAAAGTTATCTGGACTGAAACTTTAATAGTCCATGTTCTAGTTGGTCTTTTTACCTTTAAACTTTCTAAAAAGTCTTAAATGTGTCAGATTTATCACCTTTGCCTGAGAACTGAATTTCTGAATTTGTCAAAAATAAAATCTAGAAACTTGAAATAAAATTTAGCTTCCTGCTATGCAGCCAGAATCTCTGGATTCTACCAATCTTCCATCTTTTTTCTTTTTTTTTTTCTTTTTTTTTCTTTTTTCTGCATTGCGGTCATTGAAATGCATCTGGAGGACTGAGGAAAGGATCGGGAATCTTTGGGCAGCCTCACCAAAACAATGTCTAATGGTTCCCCAATATATCAGAACCTCCAGGATTTGTACCTCTAAGTTCTTTGTCGGTTCAGTCCTCCTGACCCTACCCTTTGAGGTGTCACTGTGTCACATCAACCAGCCGGGTCAGGATGTCTGGAATTCCCTAGGGCATCCTGAACCGCACGAGACACTTCTCTGTGGATAAATGCATTCAGCTTTAAGTGCCTATTAATAGCTAGTAATGGTCTAAGTAATTAGACAGTAGAACCTAGGAAAAGATTGAGCTCACCCCGAAGTAGACACCTGGTGGCTAACGTGCTACATTGCTCCTCAGGCATCATTAACTGCATTCACTAGGGATGAGATTCAGGTGTGAGCTTCTAGTGCCATTTGAGATGTCCTTGCACGTCTTGCATGGCCTCCAGGTCATGCTGCAGAAGGGCATGGGTTTTCCGTAGGTCTTGTGTCAGCCCCATCTAGGTGTCTTGGATACTGTGCAGCATCTCAAATGCCTCTAGACAACCTACATTTAAGCAAGTGAAGGCTTAGCTCTCTGAAAGGGGAGCTTAGCACCCCCACAAACACCTATATGTTGGTGTGTTGATATTGCGTGAATCTCAGCTATAAGACCCTCTAATGATATGAACAGTTCCTTCTAGGCATGATATTGGTACTGTCGTTGAAATACATCATCCAGGGAACATCATACAAAAGATTTACTTGACACAGCTTCAGTTCATAACTTGTAGCAGAATTATGTGTTCTTGTGATACAAACTCAGTTGTGATTTTAATTGTTTCTAGAAAACATACACAAATTAGATACATATGATTTTTGTCTTAGTTGTTGTTCTTGTAAGCTAAAATAGGAATGGTATTACTTTCGCATGTCCAGTCTTGTTCAGACGGTGATGGTACAAAGCACTAACAACCTGTTTTTTTATGTTTGCTTGCAAGATGCTGCTCAACCAAATTCTGGATTGATTGATTTCCATCGATAGTGGGCAGGGTTCGCTGTAGGGCAAGAAAATCAATCTCCTCAGCCACAACTGCACAGGCAGCTCCTACCTTTGCGATTTGGCTGTGCGGAATGGCAACACTTCGGGCGGAGAGCAGCCGCTAAGCGCTAAGGCGATAAAATGGGATTTTGCCTAACAACTCCCTCATTCAGCGATAACTTATCTAGACTTCGGGGCGGGTTGAGCATGTCCCCAATCCCTCCGTACGAGCTGTGGCGCGGCACAGCCGCCACACAACCCCCATCCCCACAGCAGCGCCCGCCTCACGGCGCACTGCTGCCGGGTTAAAGCAGCAGCCCGGAAAGCCAGCCGCTTTCCGCTTCCTCTCCACCCGGGAGGAAGAGGCGTGCGAGGCCGTCGCCATGCAGGTTTCCAGCCTCAACGACGTGAAGATCTACAGCCTCAGCGCCGGCAGGAGCCTCCCGGAGGTGAGCGAGGGGCCGCCCCCCAAGGGCCGCCCCGCGGCGGGCAGGGCTGCGCTCGCCGCCCGCTGTGACGGGGCCGAGGCCCGCCGTAGCCCCTCGAGTTGTTGGCCCGCTTGCTGCGAAAATATTTGGGGTGGTGTTTTGGCCCAGAGCGGCTCACAAACCTGGCCTGACCCTCTTGTGTTGAAGGGAGAGGATTTTTAGCTGAAAAACGGTTGTAAATGTTTCTTATATTAAAGTACAGTTTGAACACGTGTGTCTCTTGCTTTAGGTGTGCTATTCTACAGATTCTTAAGCACTAATTTTTAAATGTCTTTAAGAACGATTGAACTTACCACTAGAATTTTTAGTATAATTAAGGAAAAAAGCCTAATGTTCCAGACAGATCCTAAACTTCCTACATTTTCCGATGTGATAGGCCTTAACAGTTCTCTGGGTCCATTACGTGTAATAAACTTAACAGTGATTTATGTGTTTCTGTACAGTGGCTCTCAGACAGGAAGAAAAGAGCGTTACAGAAGAAAGATGTGGGTGAGTTTCTCCATCACTTGGTCCTCAGTACTACTAGGTGGCACGTACATACATGACACACAAGTCCAGAAGCAGGCCGTTAACAAATACAGGACAGTTACGCATAACTCATTTTAGTAAGTGCAAATATAAAGCTATAGGTAACGTTAGAAGGCCATACTTCAGCTTCCTACGTAGTGCTGTGTGAATAGTACATTACCACTATTGTTTTAAATTTCTGGCATTAAATATTGAGAGATTGTAGATCAAACTGAAATGTGATGGATGCATTCATGTGTAGTTCATGATAATGTCTGACTATAGACTCCTTTTTGCATTTTAAACTCAACTTAGAGTGCAGGAACGTCATCGTTTTAGGCTAAACTTGTTATATGGAATATTGTTATATTATATTATTATCTGGAATATTGTGTCCAGTTCTGGGCCCTTCAGTTCAAGAAGGAGAGGGAACTGCTTAAGAGAGTCCAGCAGAGAGCCACAAGGATGATTAAGGGAGCGGAGCATCTCCCTTACGAGGAAAGGCTGAGGGAGCTGTGTCTCTAGCTTGGAGAAGAGGAGACTGAGACGTGACATTATTAATGTTTATAAATATGTAAAGAGTGAGCATCAGGAGGATGGAGCCAGGCTCTTCTCAGTGACATCTAATGATAAGGCGAGGGGTAATGGGTGCAAGCTGGAACATATGAGGTTCCGCTTAAATATGAGATGAAACTTTTTTATGGTGAGGGTGACAGAACACTGGAACAGGCTGCCCAGGGGGGTTGTGGAGTCTCCTTCTATGGAGACATTCAAAACTCACCTGGATGTGTTCCTGTGTGACCTGATCTAGGTGTTCCTGCTCCGGCAGGGGGATTGGACTAGATGACCTTTCAAGGTCCCTTCCAATCCCTAACGTTCTGTGATATGAAGTAAAATACGGCTATTAACATGCCATAAGAAGCATGGTATAAAACAACTAAAAAAAGGCATAAGTTTAACATGATGATGGAATATATTATACAACACTTTTGTTGTGTAAAATGTGTGATACATATTCACTAATAGTTTATATAATTTGTAACCTAATTACCACCTCAGAGTAGACATCTCAGGATGTCTATTAGACACCATATTAATAGACACCATGTTTTGCACGGTGATAGTCTGCTTCTCAGTGTTAGCAAACTTTATTATTATTCTTATAGCGTGTGGTAAAGGTAAATATTTAACTATCATTTAAAAGATCATGAAAGATATACCCTGTGTTCAATGAACTCCGCATGCTTCTGTAAGAAATCATTGTGGTTTTTTGGACTGGTACAATACTACTAGCTTTAAAAATAATTCTATTTTTTGCTGTTTCTTTTCTTTGTAGATATCCGTAGAAGAATTGAACTTATTCAAGACTTTGAAATGCCCACAGTTAGCACAAAGATTAAGGTATCAAGAGACGGACAGTATATTATGGCAGTTGGTGAGTTAACTAAGGGTCCCTCTGTAGCAGAGGCCAAAAGTACTAGAAATTTTTTATTGCAGAATGATTTTAATATTTCAGGTAAAATTGATAGAGTTCACTGTTTAAATAGAGTATTGAATGGAGTTTTGGAAGCCTACTCTTAAGATGTGGTAGAATGAATGTTTTGATAGTGATGTTGTGAAAGGCTTATTTTTAAAATGCAGATACTCTTCTATTTGTAATACAGTTGAACACTTAAGTTCTTAATTATTTTTATTGTGTGTTAATAAAGTTGCTTTAATAACTTCTGAATGTCGTTGTTTGAGTATTTTTTTTAAAGGATGGACGATTATGCCATATTTTATAACTGTCAAAGTAAGAGCCTAACATGAATACTTTAGTTGGATTTAATAGCACAGAGAGACTTGGTCTTTTAGACTTACTGGAAGATATTACTAAGTACTGTGTGATGCATTCAGCACAAGAAAGTACATAGAAGGTACTTTCAGACACCAAAGCCAAAAAAAAAAAACAACAAAGAACAAAACAGGCTTTTTGGTAATACAACCTTAGGGATTGTTTTTCCAGTTGCTGAGGCCTTGTTAAGATGAGAATATTTATAGTTGAGGTGCATTAAAGACTGTATGCATAAGTTTTTTGTTTTGGTTTGGTTTTTTGATATATGCTTTAGTGTTATATTTTCGTTCAAGTGTTTTACTAAAGATCAATTTGTTCTTTCAGGAACTTATAAGCCAAGGATCCGCTGTTATGATACCTATCAGTTATCCCAGAAATTTGAAAGATGTTTAGATGCTGAAGGTTAGTATAAGCTATGGCTGCTAGTGCATGATGTATTTCGTATATAATTCAAGTTGGACTTAAATAGAAATTTCTTTCCCTGTGCTGAGGGGACAGATTATATTTTGGAGAAACACAAGAGTTTAGAGTAAAATCTCACCTAGTCTTTATCTCTGTATTTTTCCTTCTTTTTCTATAAAGTTCTTTCCTCTGTTGGAGCTGTATGAAGAGAGTAAGATCTACCCTGAGCCAGTACGTGTGGGGCTCAGAGAGTGAATGTGGCTGAAGGCTGCTCTGTTTGGGGAGTGCTGTGTGCTTATGATGGTTAGTTAAGTGTCCAGTTTTTTTTTTTTTTTCTTGCCTCTGTGAAGCAGTAAGGTAGCAGAATGCACTGTGGTTGCACCACTGTTACTGAAATGAATTCTCATGTTTTTCTGCTGGAGCCCAAGCTAGGTCAGTTAGAATAAAGAGAATTCTCTTGGGTTATTTTTTGGTTGGTTGGTTGTTGGTTGGTTGTTTTCTTTCTTTTTTCTTTTTGGAAGCAAGGCCTAAATGGTAGCATGGGGAAGGCTCTAACTTCACCTTGTTTGGGAGTATTTTGGAGGGAGAACAACCGTGGTGGTGAAAGTGAGAAGTTATCTAGACGATGAGAAGGGAGAATCTGCTGAAACTTGGACTAGGGGAGGAGGTCAGAGCTGCCTCAGCTTTGCAGCTTGAATTTTTATGGTATATAGAATTGGCGATGGATTTTGTTTGTTATTGTTAGATCAATGGCGGAAGACTTGAATCACTACTGAGAAGTGGAATTGATTTGACTAATATGTGATGTAAAAAAATAAAAATGAAAACTACTGAATTAGGTCAGGGAAAGAGGAGTAGAGCATGGTAGCGTTTCCGTACGCGGTGCCTGAGTACTACAAGGAGTCTTGTACAGTAAAGAGAAGGTGCTACAGAGTAGTATGAGGGGAGACTGTAGGAGAAGCTGGGGAGAGGAAGGTGTGGCAAGAGAGACCCACTTGGAAAGAGAAGTCACTGTAATAGTAAATGCTTGCAGTTAATTAGAGCTTGAAGTTAATTTTTCCGAACTGGCTTCTACACTGTCAAGTATGTTTAGCTTGAATTGTAGCATGGAGTCACTTCAGGTAATCCTAAATGAGTTACCTCATTTAAATGGAAACAGTTTAGATGAAGCAGCTACTCCCTAATGTTCCTGACCCACCTTATTTAAAACTAGGCAAAGTTCAATATGTTGCAGTCTTCAGCGTAGATAATAGCTTTTAAATTTTGGACCCTTTAAGCTTTTTCTGTGGAAGCTGACTCCTTAGAAAGGTCGTGTCTGCAGATCTGCATGTAGTACATCTGACCCCATATTATTTTTTATCATTTTTGACAGTGTACCGAAGATCCATGGACCACATGCTCACTCAAAATCATTTCATTAAACGTTCCCTGAGCCAATAAATACATGGTTGAGCGTTGTGTTGAGGAACATGTCAAATGTACAAGAATGACAAAAAGATTACAAGATGCTTCATATGTTTCTAAAGTTTTCTAAAACTACTTACTATTTTGCAAATAAAGTTATATAATTAAAGATTTTATCACAATGTCTGTATTATGCATTGACACCTGTGGGGAATACTTATATGACTAAAGGTTAGAATAAGTGTAAATATTTTCAGGATATATGCCAATGTTTGCAAATAAATTTGCTTACTTAGTTAACTTGAAATTCTCTTGCTCTCTCCTCTAGTGGTTACATTTGAGATTTTATCAGATGATTACTCAAAGGTATGTTTAATGTTTTCAATGTATAAATGAGAAAATTGTGTAATATGTATATTAAAATATATTTTCATATATAGTAAAGGCAGTCAATCAAGAACTTTTGGAACAGATTTAAAAAAAAAACACAAATCAAACAGGATAAACATTTTTTGTACCTTTAAAATGTTTTTTTGTTTTCTTTACCTCTTTGTATTATAATTTGCTTTACCACTTTTAAAGTCTTTTGTCTGCAGTAGAGAAAAGCTTCAAATAATTATCTATCCTATAACCAAACTAATGTGAAAAACATAATTAGTTATTCTTGCCGGGGTAACATTTAGTTATAATTGCTTGTGACAGTAGCCCACATACATCTTTTTTTGAGAGGTGGGATAGGTACCACTGGGTTAGATTGATTTGCTGTAGAAATGATAATTATAAGCATACGAATGAGGCAAAAACTGGAGGGAAGTAATGTCTTGTTTTATGAACTCCTGTACCTGGAAGAAACAGATGAGTTCTTAGAACTGTTAGCCTTTTTCAGGTTCATAGTTATCAATTCAAATTTTGTTCAGGACCCAAAAAATGTAAAACATTGTACCAGATTGCCTTGTCCTATAAACTTTGCTCTGTTGATTCATCAAGGTGTTATGTGCCAAATGAAATACAAAATTTAAGCACATAATTCTGCTCTTTTCATTAGGACAAGGCATTTTTAATTTGTAATTGTATTTCTTTTTTCTTAGAAGAGACCTTAGCATTACTGGTACAGGCTTGTCATAATAAAAATTTTCATTTAATCAGAGGCATTATCATCTAACCTTTTAACTCTAGTCTTTTCAAAGTTTTCCCCTGTGAGTTTTCCAAGAATGTGTGTGAACTCAAATGGATGAAGAAGGTGACTGATACAATAGAGTAGCCTCCTGCCTGTCTGTGAGAGAAAGTTTCTGGTTGTAAAGACCAAACAGTTATTTGAGAGGCTGAGGAATGTATTCTCCTTGTGTTCAGCAGTCTTTTTGACTGATTGCTAACAGTAAGGCTTCTGTGTTTTTTGAAACTGAAATTGGTATTGTATTTCAGACTGAAGCCCTTTCTTGACAACCTTAGCTTCAATTTCATTTTCCCAAAACTTACTGAATAGCTAGAAAGAAAATTAATTTCAGGTAGCTGTCTTAATTTTTTAAGCATGGTAAAAAGAGGGGATGGTATTTCATTAAAAATATAAAAATATTCATTGGAAGGGGACATCTAGGGTTCATTTAATGCTCGAAGCAGTACTTTTGCCAGTAATCTCAAAAACTGCAAGCATTGAGGTTCCACAAATTCACTGAATAAATTGTTGTAATGAGCACTGTGTGGAGAAATGAAAACACATCCTCCCCAGTCTGCTCCCACTAACCTCCTGAGGTATCATTTTGAGGGTTGTTGGCATTTTCACAGTGAGAGCACGCTTGGTTCTCATTCATGTTGATATCCATAAGGCCAGTTACATTTCAGTGCTTTCCTAAAATTAAGACTTGGACTAAGTCTTAGGAGAGAGTGATATCTTTATTAATGGAGCTTTGGCTGTGGATGGTGAGAATGAAGAAGTGCTAGTCAATTCTGTTATTTTAATAGAAATTATTTTAAGTGGGTTATGGTTAACCTGTGTGAGCTTGGAAAAATCCCTGGAGGCTGTGTTATGAGACAAGTTGAGGAGCTGCAGTCATCTGCTTTTGTATGTTTCAGTTCTTTCTGTTTCATTTTCAGATTGTCTTCCTGCAGTGTGACAGATTTGTGGAGTTTCATTCACAACATGGCCATTACTACAGGACAAGAATACCAAAATTTGGTAGAGATTTCTCTTATCATTATCCATCATGTGACCTGTATTTTGTAGGAGCAAGGTATTGATTACATAGATTGTTTTGTTTCACTTCTGTTAGGAATGTTTTCCAAGAACAGGATGAATATTAAAATACCAGAAAAGTTAAAAATGTTATTGAAAAAAATAGCTGTTCTTTCCAAATAGAGCCTGTGTATGAAGAGTGTAAAAAAAAAAAAAAAGTGGAAGTCAGTTTTCAGTTTTTCTTTGTTTTAAGACTTTCATTCTTTGAATGATGTGTTTGCAAATTTTATTGACACAATTACAATCAGTGTACTGTTTTAAAAGTGTTTGACATCTAAGTAAGGAAAATGAGAGAGTAATAAAACAACCAAGATAGAAAAAGCTGTTAGAATAGGAGTAAAATCACATATAATTAACAGAATTTGTGAGAAGACAGTAAAAATAAAATGAGATCTTCAAAGTCTGAAGCAAATTGTGAGAAAAGCTTTTAGTAATCCAAGCTGTAGTGTAAACTGTAGGAAATTTAAGGATGTTAAAAAAGGGATTCATGTATATTTTCTGTGGCAAAAGAGTAACTGATAGGATACTGCACTGTAGTAATTATCATTGGTGAACATACACATTATCCTCTTTTCAGTATTTGTAAGAGAAAGGAGTAAATTTGATCTATTTTTTTTTTGTAGTTCTGAAGTATACAGGCTAAATCTGGAACAAGGAAGGTTTCTCAACCCCCTGCAAACTGATGCTTCGTAAGTGTCTGTAATGCACAATGTCCGTCTGTCTTCCTTCCACCAGGTGGAACCAAACTCCTAATATGCTCTCCATCTCTAGTATGTCTGAATATTCCCAAATACATTGCAGAGTTGAAAAGGAACATATGCTGAGCCTGAGCCTGATTTTATTTTGTGTTCTGTAATTCTTTGTTCAAGTTTTTACGTTTTCAAACATTCACAGAAGAAAACTCAATTAAAATTGCTTAATATAGACATGTAATAGGTATTATATAACTTGATCTTAAGAGCATTTCATTAAAACTTCGCCATTACTGCTCAATTTAGTTGTCATGTAGAGGTCTGCCCACAGGTTGTGTACTTTCCTAGACATGTCTTTGTCCTTCTGCTCTTGGAGTAGCCCAAAGAGATGCATTTTTTTTTTTTAATATCACCAACATGTGTCTGATTCTTTTGAAAACCATACCGTAGCAGGAGCTGGGCCACTTTTGTGTGGGGAGAGGCAGATGAGAAGAACTGACTTGAGCGGATAAAGTGGCTAGTTAGTGAGCAACAGCTGATATTCAGTGGGTAGGAGAGCTTATGGGAAGAAGCAATATTTGGGCAGGCTCTACTATATAAACTGAGTAGCAGCAAAAAGAAAAAGGAGGGTGGGGGAGAGTCCTGGACCGGGAGAGCTAAGTCATAATGCATGAAATCTGAATCAGGGAGAAGAAACTTGAAGATGTGAAAAGGGTGTGGGGCAGGGGAACTGGATGAGTTATAGTATTATACGTGGAGGTCTTGGAATAGAAGGAGTTGGAATTTTTTGGGATGAGTATAATCAGAAATATTTGTATTTTGAAAGAATTGTTGGAGAAATAGAGGGCTCCATGTTGAGCTGTTGAGGGAAAAGAGGACGGGCTGTTTATCAGAATAAGTTGGAGATGTATGCTTCTAACTTATGTCGTCAGGAAGACCTTTTGATGTAACTGAGTCATTTAAGACTACAGTGAGCAGAGCAATATATCAAGGCTTGGTGGTGGATGGTGGCCATGGGCAGAGGATTGTAGAATCATTCAGGTTGGAAAGAACCTGAGTCCTACTCAAGACATGGTCAACATTGAATTCAAATGAGTTTGCCCACAAGGTCTTGAAAGCTCTGAGTATAGAAATTCCAGAGCTGCTTTTGGCAGCTCATTCCAATAGTTAATTACCCTCAAGGCATAAAAAATATTATCTTTACATCCAGTTGGAACCTCACCCATCTCAAATTATCAGCACTGTCTCTGATTTTCTCTGATAGCTCAGAATTCTTGATAAACTCCTCTTAAGTATGAGAATCTGTTATTAGGTTGCCATCCGCACATGCACTCCCTCCTCCCCCCGCCACTTTTGCTTCTCGAGGCTAAACAATATGTGATTACAGAAATCTTTCTAGTTACATTATTCTGAGGTCATTAAACTTACTCATTTTTCTGTTTTAGAGAGAATAATGTCTGTGACATAAATCCTGTACACTTCTTGTTTGCTACAGGGACAGCTGAGGTAAATGTTTGCATTCCTTTTATTAAAAGGGCAGCAGTGTTTGTATCTCTTTAATATTGGTTTGCATGAGGATAAGAAGAAATCACAACAGGAACCTACGTAATTAATTTGATCTCATTTGCTGTGTTAAGTATAGATCTGTTAAACAAGATGACTTTTTAGAGTGTAGTGAAGATATAATTTCAGAACTGTCTTCGTTGCTGAGATGTGTCAGATTTTGCAGATGAGAGAAAATAGCTACATTCTTAAGACAAAGCTATCTGTAGAAATTAGCTAGCCTCTGTACCCAGTTAATATTGGAAAACTTAGCATTAATCATTTTCATTCAGATTACATTTGTTTAAATACATAATATGTATTTAAACATATATACATATATATGTATGATAAAATGTATGGAGCTTATATGCACTTATTAGTACAACTCATGTCAAACTAGGGAATTTTTTTTTTGATTAATTATTCATAGATGGAATAATTCATAATTGTATTTAAGCACAATATCAGGTATTTGTTTCATAAGCTTAAAATATGTTTTCTGAACTGTTCAGGGTAAAGTGGAATGCTGGGATCCTAGAACTAGAAATCGAGTTGGGCTGCTGGATTGTGCTTTAAGCAGTGTGACAGCAGATACAGAGTGAGTAAAGGCTGCCTTTTCAAAGTGCATTCTTCTGTTTTTGTTTTTTTGTTTTGTTTTGTTCTTTAAGTTTTGCTTTTAGAAACCATTCCCATTTTGCATCAAAATCTCTCATTGCTAGTGTGAATAGAGGGTTTTCTTAGTCACAAAGAAACTGAGCCATTACTGCTCAGATAAATAACTAATTTTCTATGGAAGTTGTGATTGGAAACAATTTCGCTTGTTGAAGTAGTATTTCTGAGTGGTATCTGTAAATTAATTTACAGTAACTACTTTAGCTATTTTTAACATTTAAAAAGTATTTGCATCAGTTATGGAAAGAATGCCTAACTGTAAGCATTGTGCTTTGCAGGATAGATTGTTTACCATCTATTTCAGCGCTGAAATTTAATGGAGCTTTGAATATGGCTGTTGGAACGTCTACTGGGCAGGTAGATTTAACTTCTTCTGCAACAGTTCTTATGAGATCCTTTTTATGCAGTTGTCAGTCCAGGTCTCTTGTACATTGAGTGCACTTAATGTAAGATAGATATACGATAAGTATTTTTAAGACCATAAACTACATGTATAGTGCAACGATAGACATTGACAAAATTAATTTGCAGTTTAACAAATGATCTTGTTCTTCAGAATTACTGTAGGGTTGGCTTAAAATCATTGCAACCTCCAACCTAGGTAACTTCAAATTCTGCAGTTTTCTTAAGACTTAACAGTCAATTATGTGAGGAAGTTACAGCTTTTTTAGATTCTGCCAGTGCCATCTCAATGCAAAATATATGCTGTATCTTGATGGTGGCTGAAGAAGCAGAATTAATTGTCTTTCAACTACTGTTTTTTATGTCTTATCTTTCTATAAAAGATCATTTTGATTCATTTCTGCGTCGTTGCCATCCCATTTGTCAAGTGGAGTATGAGGGTTTTTCTGCCATTAGTGGTCCTTTCATGGGTTTAGAAAACTGTAGCTTGTTGAAGACAGATGCATAAGCAAGAGTTGTAGGTGTCATAATGTTAGTATGTATGTCAGGCTAACTTTATTGGAAATTATCATTTTGTTTAGATTATATAAATATATATATTTTTTCCCCAAAATTATTAATATTCATACTTGGCATATGAAAGATTTGAGGTCTTTCTCAAGTTGCAAAGGAAATTTTTGAGATAAAAACACGGGTTTCTGGAAGATGGCCTGTACTCTCCACTTCTCTAAAAGAATAATTGCATTCTGTGGTGTTTTGCTGAGTGAAAGCGATACTCACAGAATCTAGAAGGGCATCTGAAAATTTAAATCTTGTGAGTGAGAATAATGCAATAATTGAAGAGTGAAAAATTAGTAATAATTAAGAAATACTAAGAGCCTTGAAAATAGTTCATTTTTTTCAATTTTAATTGCAATAGAAATTAGAAGGACTTTAGAAAGATGGCAATTTCTTGAATTCAAATTTAACTTTTCTAGACTGAAACATTTTGGAGTTAATATATTGTAAGAATAAGCAGGGCTCACTTAGTAAGTCATTTTCAGAACTTGAAACGATTTATTTTATGGAAATCCTGTCCATGTATTTAAACAAGCAAGCAAACCAATCTGAGTTAAAACATTAGTGAAGGCCTAGTGTGTGTGATTTCCTCTTGATCTTATAATATTGTAAGTTTAATCTGTCTCTTATTCTTCAAGGTTTTATTATATGACCTCCGGTCTAGTAACCCATTAATAGTCAAAGATCACCAATATGGCCTGCCTATAAAGTCAATTCAGTTTCAGCATCAGTTGGATTTAATTATCTCTGCAGATTCTCGAATCATAAAAATGTGGAACAAAGATACAGTAAGTATTTCTCTGCTGCTGCATTCAGATCTTTTCACTTTTTTTTTTTTCCTTCAACTTGAATAATGAAGCTGAAATTCAGGGTGGGAAGTTGGGTTTTTAATGTGTCCTAATTTACATGTTTTGCCTTGTCTGGCTAAACAGGCCGGTATCTGGGAAGGTGTTTTACAGCCTGTCAGGTATAAAGATAGAGACTTCAGGTTTTTTTAGCTGTTTGTATATGTCTGCTTAAGATGCTTCTTTCAGTACAGGGATTTAAACACAAAGTATCTCAGCCATTGCTCTAGTTTGTATGTTTCTCAGTGTGCTTAGAAACATCTGATTCTGATTTTTCATCAGAGAAAAATTGATCATTTCAGTTCTCTGCTCCAAAAAGGGCAGCTTCAATGGTAGATCAGTTTATGAAGTGTTAAAACCAGGTCCCGCTTGTTTTCACAGAAATTTATTTAAATTTTGGATTTATTAAATTTTGGATTTATTTAAATTTGGATTTTGGATATTTAAAATTTGGATCTATAATATCTGCTTCAAATAACAATGTGTATTATGCTATATTAATGGATCAATAGATCCAGTTTCAATAGACAATATTTTTATCCCTGTCTTTTGCACCTATAAGTGAAGTTGCGATCTAATTAAGACTTTCCTTTCTTACCTTATGCTATTCTTGTCTCCGATCAATGCAGCTTGCACAAGGTATCTTACCCTATAGATTCACAGTAATACTAGTGTCATTTGGTTTGGTCTAAGGGGCTATCATTAGTCATTCTAGTCTTAAAACTTGCTCCATTCTGTATCTATGCTGTGTAATGTAACAGTAACATATCAGGAGCAGTAACAATTTAGAGGCACTTATTCTCTAACTATTTCAGGCAGTCAT
Source organism: Anser brachyrhynchus (assembly GCF_964034855.1). Lineage (NCBI taxonomy): Eukaryota > Metazoa > Chordata > Aves > Anseriformes > Anatidae > Anser > Anser brachyrhynchus. Next base: position 110,868,444 of record NC_137696.1, on the reverse strand, counting down.
TTCTCTATTGTTGTATTTCTTCATGAACTTTCAACAGCCTCTTTTTCTGTGATTGCAAGCAGTTGTGTTTTTTTTTTTGTAAGCTCTTCTGCAGTTACTTTTTATTGTTTTAAAGGGCAAATAAATTATTGGTTATTATTTAAAACATCTGCAGTGGCCTCTCTTCATTTTTCCTAGGTATAGATATTTTCCTCACTGAGAATGAAACACTAAGGTTTGTCAGGTGGCCTCTGCAGTGGGAAAAGGGAGGGTTTCTTACCGCTGGAAGGCAAAGATAGCTTTGGACTCCTTCCTAGAGTATGTTCCAGCTGGCTCCACCTCTCCCAGATGTTGGTTCTTGACTATCTCTGGCTGGGAACCAACTGCAGAGGCAGACTGCGGGGTGGAGAGCATATGGCTTTGATACCAGAATAGCCCCATGCTGAGACGTGCCTTGGGGTGGGGAGTATGAGGCTTTTGTCTGCTAAGACTGGCGTGGGGGAGGACTCTTATTAATCATCGGGGAGAGACCAGAGGTGGGTGGGGTAACAGCATATAACTGGGAGGGAAAGGAAGGGCCCAGAAAGGTAGGTGGGATTGCTGCAGGGAAAGAGAAAAGAGGAATAGGATGTAAATTTGCTCTGTTCCTGTCCCTCGTTTAGAACCGTGTAGGCATGTACTCTCATGCTTCAGATTCTGTGGCCCAGTTGTTAGACACACTTCTTTAACTGGCTGTATTGCATCTTGGCTTACAAGAGCACCTGTATTTTGTCTGGGTTTTTCAGACTCTGTTCCAATTCTTATTTTTTTTAAACGTTTCTTGCTTATACCATTTTCTTAACCATTAAAATTTCATTTTTGACCTAAGCTACATACCAGTGGATACTTTTATTATTTTTATATAATTTTGTGTTTAGACCTCTTTAATACTGAGTTTGTAATTTACAAATAAAGTGCTGAGCCATATTTCATTTTAGGTAGACATGTGCAGGGTGGAAGAACCAAGCTCCAGAATAAAATTCCACTCCCCATCCATCATTTCAGCTAATGTACTTAAAAAAATGAAATTACTTAAAACTACCGTATTCAGACTTGAACAGAACAAGGGTTGCACTGGCAATGTACCAGGAACTTATGGACCTCATCCTCCTTTTACATAAAATAAAATGAAGCTGAACTGACATAAATTTTCAACACAGAAGTGTGAGCCAAGAAATCAGAGGTGCCACAATACATTGCTGTGTCCTCGATAAGCAGTAGACAACACTCCTGTGTAAGAGATCTGATGGTAGACAGAGTACAGTACGAGGTTCCTATGTTATGATCAGATACTTTAATAACATTTTATTGTTCTGCAAAATCTCTGCCATCTTGATAACATCATATTTCTTAGCTTCTATAATGGGTATTCATAGTGTTTATATTTACTAAATTTCATTATATTGTTTGGAATTCTTTATAATCTATTATCTTCCTTCAATTACAGGGGAAGATATTTACTTCAATGGAGCCAGAATATGACATCAATGATGTCTGTCTTTATCCAAATTCAGGTACATTAGATATATTAATGTCTTATTAAGTTCAAAAGGGAAAGCGTGTGTTAACCCAAACTGTGGTTTTCTTATTTAGGTGATGCAAATTAAGTCTACTTTTCTCCTTATGATAGAGCTAGGAAAAATAGTTACTTGCTATTTAGTGTCATTGTTTTCTCTTCATCTTTATTAAATCGAAGACCCTTTGCAGTTGGAAGCTGTTGTGCTGTCAATTGAGTGATTGACCTCTTTTGCCCTTTCAAATATCTTAAGTCTCTCATAAGAGAAGGAATTTTGGCCTTTTGTCTAGGCTAAGCTCCAGATCAGTTAGAGCTTGCTTTCTAGAGCTAGGAAAAAACCTCTTTACAACGAGTTTACAAATTTTTACAAGTGTTTATGGCCATTTGATCTTTCCTGTTTTTTAGTTACAGTACTTACTGTGCCCTAGTTAAGCTGGAATACTTTTCTTTGTAAGTGTAGAATTCTAAATGCACAGATCTGCGTTCTTCTCAAATTTGGTGTGTCTCACGGCACTATGTTTAGAAGGCAAAAAAGAGGTCCACTTTTAACTAGTTTCCAGATCCTACTTAGTGAGGAAAAAATATTTTACACAGTGGTGGTTGTATTGTGTAAAATATTTTTGTGTGTACTGCACTAAAACTTTTAATTTTTAGTTGCTTAGTTCTGAAGCAGTATGACACCCATTTCCTGTTTAGAAAGCAGCACTGAAAAAGATGAAAGAAAAATTAGGGCCTTTAAGATGTCAGAGGACAAAATTCTTGATCAGAGAATGCCTGTGTTGCACTCTGCTATTATCTTAATTTCAGAGAGGTAGCAGTGAAGACAGAGCGACTTAGACTTTGATTCATACCAGCAGCTCAATTTCAAGATTGTAGATAAGTGAGATTTCTAACGAGTTAAAACTTATCTTGCCTTTTCTGCCAACTTCGGTTAAGAATGTCTTTTTTTTTTTTTTGGTAAGACGAGAACTTAGTATTCAAGTTCTGCTGAGATGGTAAGCCTTTTTGACTTTATGCAGCAGCAGCAACGTAAGGGTCTGCAGGATCTTGGTGAAATTACTAGCTCCCTTCCATGCTGTTCAGGTTTACCCCCCTCTGAAAAAGAATGGTGTTAACAGTACTTAGCAATTGGACTGTTTTTTGTTTTTCTTTAATGAGTCTTCAAAAAATGTATCAATAGCATTCTAATTTGTGTTCCATATATTTGTTTTTCCCAGATTAATGTGCCAAAAATACTTTAGGCAAAAAATTCAAGCCTGCCAAAAAGGGAGCTTATGGCATGGCGCTGAGGGCGCATCTTGCGTGCTCTGGTTGTACACATGAGTTCTTCTGGGGGTGTTGGAGAGCAGCTGTGTAACAGTGTGGGCCGTGCAACGTGGAGGTAGCCAAACCTGGTCCTCCCTCTTCCATAGAGGCCACAGGAAGAGCAGTACAGAAAAAGGTCATTGAAGTGGCTTACATTTAGCATCTCATCCAGGTTTCACCTTTGAGCTTATCGGTTTGATCCAAATGAGAGTCCTGGAGTGAATTAACATCCATGCAGCATTGATAACGAAGGGGTCATGATATGGAGGGAAAGACAACTAAGTTATGTAGAATCTTAGCATAATTTAGAAGGGACCTCTGGGGGTTGTATGTTCTCTGCTCAAAGCAAGGCCAATTTTTAAGTTAGATCCTACTTCAAAGTCTGGACAGGTTGCTCAGATCATAACCAGTCAAGTTTAAATATCTATAAGGATGGATGTCACACAGCTACGGACGTTCTACAGTCTCTGTGGTATGTAGATGTAGCTCAAGTGCTGATTTGGGCTTAAATGATTTTTGTGAGACTCTGCAGGACGAATCTCGTAGCACAAAGAATTAAATGCACCTGTCTATTTAATGTTGCTTATGGGACGTTGGTTTTCTACATGTCTGATCGCAGTCATCTAGAGCGTGCATTGCAGTCCTCTGTTCCATGTCTCCTCACGAGTCAGTTTTGCTTTTTCTTCTTTGTCCATGTCTTTAGGGAGGGCAGGTTTGAGGTCTTTTGGTAAGAGCTGTTGTGGGCTGAAAATTAGGTTGTAATTTATAACCCTGCGAAGGCAGAGGGGAAAAACTTGAAGGTGTTTCAGTGAAAACGAAAAGATTTAAGGTGAGAGGTGGTGCATTCATGTTTGTAATAAATACTGTTTCTACAAAATTTAGGATGCCTGGCACTGCCTCATGCAAGTTCAGAATGTAAAGAATGTTTACATCTGAAAATAAGGAAATACTTCCAGTAATACAAATGTTGCAGCTGAGGAAAGCAGGAAAGGCAATAACATTTAATTGATAGTATGAGTGTAGCTCAGTGTTGTCACTGGGGTCTCAGCATTCTCCGGGCACCCCAGGATTTTTAGAAGCTGGCGTGGCACAGCAAATCCCAGGACCTTTGCCCAGTCTGTGCTTAGACTTCATGTGAAACTACTGCTCAGAAAGCCTGTAACCTAATCTTTCCCTTACGCTCTTTCATTCCCTTAAAACAGCTCTGCTGTTCATCACTGCATGGAACAATACACATTTACCTACTTAATTTCACTGATGTGGGTCAGAATTCAGAATTTGATTCATGAGAAACACACAGATTGTGTTTCAGACTTGAAGAGAATAATGTCAGAAATGTCACAAAGCAGAAGTCATTGAACCTCCATTTAGAATGCTTTTCTTTGGGGAAAATTGCTACCTAGTACACGTAGATATTTTACTTTTACATTTTCTATTTATAATTTTATTCTAATAGTTGTAATATTCAAGTTTTTGTTTTAAAAAACACAGAAAGCAGCTGCTACTTCGTATTAGTTGCAGCCCTTTTTTACGTAAAAACGTCTGCTGCATGTGCAGTAATGAAATAGTTTTAACGCTGTGTTGTCTCAGTTACGAAAGCAATAAAAAATGGAGAAGTGAAACCATTTTGTAACAACATTCTGAAATACGGTAAGATGTGGATCAGAATAATGTGAATTAATCTTTCTCAGTAGCTGTGTTTCTGTTTTTTTATTGCTTTATTTTTGTTTTTAATTAAATTATTTCAGCAGCCATTTTCAGTACTACTACCTTCTGTGGGAAGCAAACCCTTTTGCAACTTAACAGTGTTTTCAGTGTATAGAAATTTGTACATCATTTGTTTCTATTATTGTAAAATTATTTTTTTACAGGTAAAAAATTTGCATTTTCTAAAACATCCTCTCCCATTTACTACCGCTTCATACGCATTTTTTCATTTCTTTAAATGAATGATACTGTATTATTGATCACTTTCTATATGCAGTCATTAAAATGGCTTCTGTGATAGAAGAGTTCTCGTTTATTTCTCTTTTTAAGTGATTGCACTAGACTGCTGTGTAGTTTATTAGGGTGTGGTCTCCCTTCCCGTAAAAATTGGTTAGAAATAATGAGCTGAAACAATGAATAGTGCACAGTAGACTTCTCCCTTCACAGACTTGTTCCTTTTTTTTTGGTTTCTGTATTTCCCCTTAATATACACCCACCCCTGTACTGTTCTGAAGACAACTTTCCCGCCTTCAGTTATTGGTGGAAGACTCCCAGAGAGGAGGTTTTCCCGTTACTGTCACCTTTGAAGCACCTGCAGAATTAATTTCTATCGGTTTATCTCTAGTGATTCATATTCAGTCAATGGAGAAATGCTTTGTCTCCTGTAGTAGTACCAAACACGCTGATAAGTTAAGGGAGCACAAAATTTATCAAATTATACTATGAATTCTTGCTTTTTCCTTAAACTGCTTGTAACCATTTCCAGGTTTGGTTTTAAGCCTCAGTTTGCTGACTAAGCTTTCACAAATTTCTTGCTTTGCCAGGAAAGCAAGCCCCCTTTTTTCTAACATTAAAAGTCTAGCTGCATTGTGTATTTTTAATAAAAAGGATTAGGTAGGAAGGATTACTCCACCCATGTTAATTGCGTTCCTCTAGTTGGGTGTAAATTATATTTCTGCCCTCCGGGTATGTGGTAACTGCCCCAATTATTCATAGTCTCAATGGCATATGTTACTTCTGGATCAGAATGTTATCTAACTTGATTGCTCTTCTCTTCTTCTTGCTGCATCTTCTTGTATTACATGGTGATCACCTATGCTGGAAAGTTGAAGCTGAATTTAAAATACAGGCCAAATGTCCTTAAAAAGCTCTTATGGAGGATGAAACTGAGAGTTTCTGATTTTGAATGTATACCAAGTCCTGTGACAGTTCCAGATATTCCATCGATTTTAATATTTCTGCAATAGTTCTTTTATATCCAGAGTATTCACAGCATTCCCTAAGTATATTCATAGATATTTCAAATTTTATGTTTGTCCCACCTGGCTAATAATCACTTGGATTTGAAGCCACAATATCCTGCCTCACGCTTTGTGTTGACAATCTACTGTTGATTTCCAAGATGAAATATGAATAAAGCAGCAAACCATATTATGATTTATGGCATTGTTTAGACTGTAGATGTGTGTAAAAACAAAGCAAAACAAATCCCCAAAACCCCCTTGTGTTAATAACACCGGTTTATGCCCAAGGTAGGTTTTAAGTAGTACTGCCTGGATTTCTTCTAAACAGTTTTATGGGATGAACTATTAAAATTTGTTATGAAAATTGGCAGTCTGCAGGTGGTAGAACTTTGTTGTTTAAGTTGTGCTGAGAATTTTTTAAGATAGAGAACAAAAGGCACAAATATATAGGAAATTAAGCTTTATTAATTGCACTGCTATCAGGCTTTTCTTTCCTAGTCCTGTGTACAAACCTACTTCATGTGAATTAAATACTTTGTGTGTTTGTGTGTATACATATTTATATAAAGTAACATTATCCTCTTGTGACCAATGTTTTTTAATGTGGAAATCTCTTTTTAGGAATGCTAATGACTGCCAATGAAGCCCCTAAAATGAATATCTATTACATGCCAGTAAGTAATGCAAATTGTTGCTGATACTGCTCTTTTAAAACTGCCAGTGATTTGGTGCCAGTCAGGTTTTCATGTTGGAAAATGATTTCTGCAGATTCCTGTCTAGATTCTCTGACTTTTCATGATAAAGTTAAGATAGCCATAACTTATTTATATTATATACTGAATTATTATTTATAAAAACAAAAGCTTGCAATGTCTTTTCCTAACAGTTCCAGAACTGGCTAGTGGGAGTAGGAAGTTCAGGTAGAGCTTTGATGGGAAAAAATTGCTTTAGATAGCTAATGAGAAAAGAATTCCTAAAAGGAGGCTGTATAGTTTGCTTTTGAGGTAATAGTTTTGCTTTGTTGAAAAATATTTCATTAGTGTCTTTAATGCCATGACTGTATCACTGTATACCATGGACTAAATATTCTTCTGTGTCCTGACGAGGAAATACTGTGTGGTTTTGTGCGTGATTCTTATCAGTAGCTTCTGCTCAGTGCCATACTTGAATTGGAGCTTTTCACTTGAGAAGCTTTTCACTCAAAAAGCTTAGCAGTTAAGCGTGCATTTTCTTCCTGTGGGTTGATTTTAGGGAGACTTAACAGCAGGCCTTCTGGTGTTAGGGAACTCCACAGAAAACTACACCAGCATTTCACTCTAGTTATGTTTTTGATTCTACAGTACACTCTAGGATTTGTTATGGCCTGGAAGGAGATAAATACTAGGGGACATAAGCAAATGTTCCAGGCAGAAGAGCAGACTGAACTCCAATATTATGTACACCGCTCCATAAGTCACTTTCTTCACATACTGGACAAACTGCAAAATTTGTTAATTTTGAAAAATATTTTAAACTATATAAGTAGCTAACAGAGAGAAATTTTTGCATTCCAAGAAATGTACATTTTTATACACCAAGTTGTTGTGTGTCGTTTATATCAGGTGGTTTTTCAGATGGAAGTTGTCAATTTCTTGAACCCATTTCTAACCATTTTGTTTACTGGAGCTGTTCCATGCTTGAGATAACAATGGTAATAGGGACAACAAATATTTTTGTATTTAAGACCAAGCATTAGCTGTAGTTAGAAGCTGAACACACGGTGTTTCTATTTATCTTGTTCTTTGTAAAGTTTAAGAAGAGCTCTCCAAGCCTTTATCTATCTTCCTTTTAATTAGGGGATTGGAGAAGACAAACTCCCATAATTTCAAAGTCTGTTCAGTTTTTAAAACTTGAATAGACTAGTTACTGAATTTAAGTAATTCAGATGGAAGGAAAAAAAAAACACCTGCATTCCTCCTGTCACTAAGCCTATGGTTCAGCTTCTCTCTGGAAATTGAGCATTGACTTTTTTTTGTGCAAGTATGCATGATATATGAACCTGACTGGTATAGCACATTAGAGGTACATATCCAACATTGCCACTTAGCCAAAAAAATATTTCAGACTTGATTTGTCACCAGCAATGGGTGTTGTCGGAACTTGTTCCAGCAAGTATTATTTTGAATATTCTTGCACATACTATAAATTATTTTTTGCTCTCTTAAAGTTTCACTTTTGTAGAAGGCTCTGTGAATATTGTATGTATGTTTCTGAAGTCAGATATGGATTTTTTAGCTAATAAATATTATTTTTGATCTCAGATTACATTTAACAGACATTAACTACAAACTTAAATACTTCCTAACATTGTCTATTATTTTTGTGGAGTACAGGCTATTCCCATGAAAATCAACATTATGCTGTATTCCTTTGTCAGTGTTCTTTGATTATGGGTACCTGAGTCCACCTGAACTTCTCTGTCATACCTTTTTATGGGTTTTATGGTCACAGTGACACATGAGCATAAAAGTGGACCCATGATTGATTCCCAAATGATGAATGCTAAAGCATAAATACATATAAGAATTCTCCCTCCTCTTTTTTTTTTTAATGCTGTTGTGTATAAAGAGAACTTAAAGTTTGATTTAAAATGTACTACCCAGGCTAGATTTGCTTTTGAATAAGCTGAACTTCTGGAGTTCCTGTCCGTGGCTTCACATCTGAAGGCTGCTGAAGACATGTTAAGTATTGGCGTGATTTTTGCCAAAGGTAGAAGACTTTTTTTTTTTTTTTTGAACAGAAGTTTCACACTCTGCTAACTTGCTGTTTTACCCCATTTGCCTTTTTCATTTTGCCCAGCAAGAATGAAAGGTCTGGCACAAATAGTATTGTGTAATTGAAGGGTTACTTACTGCATTTCCTAAAAATCAAGTATGTAGCTCACTAAATCTGTTTTTGTTGGCTTTTTTTAATCTCCTCTTCAAATGAAGAAAAAATAAAATGGAGAAGTCGTGTCAGCCTTAAGCTGCTCCGGGGCATTTGTTATTAAGAAAAACTCAATGTTATTAATGTGTTCATTTTAACGCTTCTATTCCTTGATCTTTTGGGCTAGTTATTTGAGCTCAGATGCACACCTGTCCTTTGGTTTGTATGTCAGTAGATTATTAAGACACATTTTCTTCCTGTACTTGGAACTCTGAGTAATTTCCTTTGTACAGACAAAGATGAGTTTAGTTGTGTGCATTTTTGGAGCAAAACTAAAGAACTAATGATTTGCTGCTTTGCCTGATCTCTTTTCACAGAGAAGTTTTCTGGCTTTTCATAAGAACCATTCACCATTTTTCCAAAGAACAGCCTAATTTTCTATTTGTTTGTTTACTTTGAAATAGACATGAATAACGTTTAAGATGTGTCCTGTCTTTTTGAGATGTTGACAAGAACTAAATTACAATTCTTATATTCCACAACAGAATAAATGCCTGAGGGAAAAGCTCCAGCTATGGAGGACAGTTGTGTTTCAGAACTATTGGAAGTGCATTTTTGTGAACAGGATTCATCTGATTGCCCCAGCACTTACTGCCCTGTAGTGCTAGTAATGATTGCTCTTTAAGTCTTCACTGGAACAAGGACAAGGCAATATCATGGTGATGGTTGAGGTAGATGCTTAAATTCTTGAGTGTATGGTGCTGTACTGTAGCCCTTCTAGTTTGAAATGTTTTTTTCATATTTTGTAGAAGAGGTGCACAGAAGTCTTACAGCACAGGAGTGTGCATCCCCATGGCTGGGTGCAGACAGACCCAGAATCCTCTGTCCTCGATTCAAGTTGGCCAGACAGCGTAGGACTGTGCCCAGCCTAATATACCCGGCCTCTCAGCAGGTTTTATTAGTGTGGGCACAGTGCTGTGCTAACACAGCTCTATGACTTCTGAACTGGAGCTGGCTTGTGTCTGGCTAGCTTGGAGTACGCTCTGACTGAGCTCATGTCTGAATGAATTATCTGTCTACGTGTGCCCATTCTCTCCATTGTTCATGCCAAAGCTAAATTTCCATTGCAAACCTAAAAAATGACTGTCTCTTGAACTTCAAGATTATGAAGGAGTTGACAACAGCTATCATAATATTGTCTGTAAATGGCGTGCTTCAGCTTTCACTGCAGGATTTTCAACAAGATAGGTATGACATTTGAGACTAGGAATGTCTGAGAGAACTATGCTTTTTTTAAAAAAAAAAAAAATCACAGCAGTTGTTCCTTTAGTATGCAAACTATTAGAGGGAAAAGAAGGTGGTTTTTGGTTTGCTAGAAATGACAGGCAGATTTGGTTTTAAACAGCAAGAAGTTGCCTTGTGCAGCTACCCAATGCAGAGGATGAGTAAAAGGCAAATTTATTGTTAAAATGACTGCTAAAATGAAATGTTTGTTTTACGCAGGTAACATCTTGAGTGGCTTAGCTTAGAGACTTTGTTTTTGTTTTATTTTGTTGGGCTTTAATGAGGGCAAGTGCCTCTGCCTAGAATTGGGCTGTTTGCCAATAGTTTAATACTTAACTTGCAGTTTATGCAAACATTTGGAACCTGCCTCTTGCCAGCTGGCTTCCTGGTACCTCGCTTTGAAGTGTGTCTCGGGAAGGTTGAAATGAAAGTTGTATGTGCCCTGGGATACTTTTCAGACTACTGACTCAGAAACGTCAGTTGAGTCAATAGTGCACCCAGGTTCTGCCCAAAGAAATGGGAGGAAGAAGCTCCACTGACAGAAGGTGGTTTGATGGACTGGGACCTAAGATGAGCCAGATTCTCCTAAATTTAAGCTAAGCCGTCAGCTTCCATGACATGTAAGGTTCACTTTCCAGGTTGTACAGAGAAAAGCCTACATATTACCTTCTGGATCCTTTGGGAAGAAAGCAAGGGGTATATACATGATTTATTTTGAGTGTTTACTACTGGTTACGGGAACATGTCTGATCTTAGCACAGACATTTCAAACCAGTCTTGTCTCCTTTATTGGACTTGAAACTTTGGGCTACATATACATACTGAAACTGAAACTTGCTCTATTCATTAGGCTGTTAAAAGAAGAGAGCAATTAAGACTGTAATTAATTGAGTGTAATATTCTGTGTTCTGGATGTTTTTTTACTTTCCTGCAGTCTTGGCAGAAAGCTCCCTGTTGAGGCTAGAAGCAATGTACTTTTGGTGTAGGGAAGATATTAAGCTCTTTAAGAAAAAATAAATCCTGGAGCATCTCTGGCTTCTTTTCAGGTGGTTTTGGAAAATCATTTGATACCCTAGTGCTCTCCTAGTTCAGGGCTGTTGGAGTTACAAAGTGGAAATGTTTCAAGGGCAAGTATTTCTTGCCTGCTCAATGATCCAGTTTCTCCGAGAATATCTTTATAGTTAAGGTCTGGTTTCTAATACAATACCCTCTTTGGATGTGTAAATCTTTTTATTGCTAGAAATATTTATGACCTTTGGCCTCCTCAAATTGGGTGGCTTTTCAACTAAACCAGCCATTACTGGTGGTACTTTCCCTTCGTATGTGCTGTTTTAAATAATTTTATTTCTCCTTTTTTTAGATCCTCTACTTGCCTATACGAATAACAACTTATCACCATCTCTTTGTTGATTGCCCCTCAATAATGCACATTCTTTAAAAAAATCTTAATTTTAGGGGAAAAAAAAACAATTTTGAAACCTGTAGGCAAACCTACAGGTTTCCTTAGTAGTTACCTGAGATAATATAATCACAGATCCACAGATTAAGGCACCAAATTCTACTAGCTAATATGTTTTTATTTTCTAATTAAATGCTTTAAATTTAATGTGCTTTATATTAGATGAAACAAATCAGTAGACGGAATTTGTACTGAGGCAAATACAAGTGAAGGCAGTTTTATTTTATACCTTAATTCATTCTTTTTATTTCTCTCTTGATACTAGTTTGGGACAGTCCCGGGTTATAAGTTAAAGATGAACATGGCTTAGTTGGATTGTAGGTTTGCAGATTAGCTGCTACGTGTGATTGAATTTACTGAAGAGATTTTGTCAGCCTGGTGCAGAGTGCTATCAACTGGTGCTGTACAAGGGGTTGTAAGCATTGGATATTCTCCTTACATTCATTCCTTCCAACATTCTGTTTTTCACTTAAAAAAAAAAAAAAAAAAAAAAAGGTCTGAGAAGCTTCTCATGAGGCATGTACCACACTTAACCTCTATGGTCGTGACCTTTCACAACAGTTCCTTGCTCATTCTTTCATTATTTGGGGATCTGATAACTCTTGTCCTTTCTTTCTTGGGTCTTCGTACGGTGGGGATGCAATTAGAGGTGAACACCTCCCCACAGGTCGGACTTGAGACCAATGCTGTGTATTGTCAGCCCGCATTCGAGTGGTTCATGGCAGCAGCTTGGAGTTGCATCAAAATCATCTAACCTGAATTTTGGCCTCAGCATGAACAAATGCCATGAAGTAAATAATGCAATTGTTTTCGTATTTGTGACTGGCATTTTGACAGTACTGGAGCAGGTTAGTGTTAGCCTGTGAGATTCTGATTTCTTTTAGGATGTTTTCATGTCTTATTGGCAGTATTAGGTCACTGTGAATTAATGCTGCCTCAACTGTCTTCTTGAAGATTGTATGGCGAGGGTGAATTTTTTAGAGTTGTTCATCTGCTTCAATGTAACCATTACCTGAGAAATTTTATGTAAGGTGGAAAACAACCATGAAACTGAATTGCGCAAAGTTTTTTTTTGTGTCCAAAAACAGTGTTTCATTCCCTGGGGGTAAAAATTAATAAATAAATAAATAAAAATAATAAAAAAAGGTAAAATGCAGCAGTTATGGCATACAATGGGAAATGTTGGTCTTAACCATAGTCTTTTTTTTTTTTTTTTTCAAGAACTGCAAAATGTCTAGAAAGCAGAGATATTGTGGCATCACATATTACAGTTGTGCTTTGGGACCGTGAAGGACAGTGGTGTTGAAAGAAAACTTTCCATTAACAAAAAGACAGTTCAGTGCGGCTTTGGCCTTTAAGCTAATTCAGAGTCTCGGTGTGTCATCCTTCTAGAGCTTGGTTTTCCATTCAGAACATTCTAATCCTTTATACGTAAAATCATGCAAACAGTATAAAATAGAAGGCGGCTGTCTAATGAATGATACATTACTTATCTCGCAGTACTAACAAGCTTAGGAAAAAATTGTTTATCCTGACAAACAGAAATGTGAGCTTCCTCCTTTTAACCTAAACACTTTCAAACTGAAAAATAACACACTGGGCTTAGTCCCAACAAAGGATATCCTCCGTTTCCCATGCGCTGGCTGAGAGAAACGACCGCTTTTCACACATACACAGAAGAAAAACACCAACGTGTGATAATTGGAAAACAATTTCTGATCTTCCTGTAAAATTTGCTAGAGATGTTTTTGGTGCTGCTGGTGTAGTAGTTCAACATCGTGAATAGATTATGGAGTATGGGCTCTGCTTCCTGCTCTTATGGGTGATAATACGATAGACAGCACTTGTCCAGTATTCTTTAATGGGCAGCACCATATCACAAGTAATGTAAAAAAATATATATGTATATAATAATTTCTGAGAAGGAAGTTTTATACCCTACTAGGGTCTGCCAGCATGTTATAAGAATTAGTGGGTGGTCATGTTTTGTTTTGTTTTTTTTTCTTTTGGATCAGAAAAGACAATGTGAGAATTCTGTGATAATTTCAACTAAATATTTCATATTTTTTGAAAATAGAGTATCATGGCTTATTTGTGTCATCCTCTGGCTGAACTCATTAGTGAACCAAAGAGTGTGTTGAGTTAAAAAAAAAAATATATATATATACAAAAGTAGTTTAAAAGCTGTGAGGATTTAGGATTTCTATCGCACAAAGCAGATAGATAAATAAAGCCAATCAAATGTATGAAAGCTAGCATTAGGAAATAATTTCCTTTGAGTAGGACATATCTATCAAAGCATTTCCTAAGTTAAGTAAAACTTTGTGCTGAAATAGGACTCTGGAAGGAGTAGACTGGTTCACATTGAAGGTATCTCTCTGGAGGAGCTGCACGTTCCCAACAGGTAGCTGCTGTCCCGTTCCGGGATGTTGCCTGAGTAAGTGCCCAGACCAGCCTTGCTCCCAGCTCCGCAAAGAGCAGCTAAACTGCCCCGAGAGGCAGTTATCTCATGGATTTCCAGTAGCTCGTCTGTTACATAAGGTAGAAGTGCAGCTAGACTCACCATTACTTTTTTTTTCTGTAGCATCCCTCAAATTTCCTTAAAACACAGGGCATGCTCTTAACTCCAGTACAGTCAGTTTTGTTTTCATGAATTTTAAGATATTTACACTGTAAAAGTACTTGCTATGTTGCTCGTATTGCAAGAGCCCAGCTGTTTGTAGTGACCTAAGAAGAGGCAAGTCACCACGCAGGGTGACGATTGAGAAGTTTCCTGTGCTGTCAGAGAGACAGACAAGATGGCTTGCCAAGATTTTGCATTTCTAGCTTATTCTGAGTTCTTCTAACTTGTTAATTTAGGTTGCAATCAGTGGCTGTTGCATACATACTAAAATCAATGTACGTGTCCCTCATCCCTCTTAGTTTTGGAAGTGCTGTCCGTTGTAGGCCTGTGTCCTTACTGTTACAAGAGATGCTGTTGTATTTTGAGATGCAGGTTTCTGACCTCGTTGGAACAGGCAGGACCACCTTGGAAGCTCTTCCTTGTAGTATAATAATAAATAATAATAATAATAAAATGAATTTCAGGGCAGCTGTAAAGTCTCACACCTGCCTTATCTGTCTCACCCCATCACAACTGTAAATGGTGCGGGAGAGCTCTGTGAGGGATGTATTATTTGAAGAATATTGTGCTAGGTTTTTTATTGTTGTTAGACTTCATGTAAAATGTGGAGGGCACTCCTATTTGTCATTCTTCTGTGAATTTGGAAGTAGTACTAATTACTTCAGTCCTTAAGTATTTTGGTTAGTGAAGCTTGAACATTTCACAGACTGTGGAACATTTCTCAAAGTCCTGGAATCCAGGAGGAATTCTTGTGGGAGGAAAGGGTAAAAACGGGTTTAAAAAAGTGATGATTGTAACATGCTGTCAGATTAAAAAGCTTTAGGAATATTTAAGCTCACTTTCTCTCCTCTGTTAAGAAAACACTCTGCGGTGCCGTGCCAACGAGGTGTCGGGATTCAGTCTGCCAGGAGCGCTCGGCTGGTGGTCGCAGGCTTCCTTCTGCTCAGGGTGGTGGCTCGGTTCCTGCTGGTGGTCGTGGAGTTTGTTCGAGCTTTGCTTGCTGATCCAGCTCTCTAACCAGGCAGGGTTCAGGGGTGGTGGTGTGTTTGGGGAATTTTGGGGAACTTCTGATTCATTACCAGCTGATATTTATGGGATAGTGTTTGAAGCAGATCGTGCTTTGTAACACATGCTTTTAGAAGCCACTCCTCCTTAGCTTCATTTGATTAGGTGACTTAAAATGAAAGTAGTGGGTTCTTGCACTTCATTTTTAGTTATTGTTCTTCTGACACCAAATCTTCTCAGTGCTAATTGTCTCGAGACCATAAAAAAAGCATACGGAGTTTGAGAAATAAAGAGATCCATAGCAAGAGTGACTAGTGTTTATCTTTTACTTGTGTCAGCATGTCAGAACATGACAGGGATATTGATGAAAGCATTAGGCTGCTTAACTCTTAATGCCACTGCCGGTAACTGACTTAAGAAGCATCCCTTTTTCTTCCTGTCTAGTGAGAAAGAGAAATATTGTTGATTTCATTTACAGTTTTAAGGAGTAATTTTCTGTCTTTGCTGAAAATTTATTTGCTATTCCTATCCTGGAGGGTGCTTTTTTTTCCTCAACATTACAAGCAACAGGATTATTGCCTTCTTCAAAAGGTGGTGGCTTCACTGGGAAGACAGTCGTAGTGAGAACAGGCCTCTGGCTGGTTAAGCGACTAATAACTGTCAGATCAGACAACATGAGATTAAACAAGAACACAAAAAAACACCTATGAAGCTAGACTGTTTAGGATTAGAAAAAGAATACTTACTATCTGATAACTACCAGGGCAGAAAGATTTAGTATCTCATTCCTAGAAGATGTGTGCAAGTTCCTGCAGCAGTTTTTGTTTAACACTGGAAAGATCTTAAAAGCAGCATTTCCTTTAACATGCTCTCTAAGGAGTAAAACCTCCAAGTGGTTGATTTGGCAGCTCCCATAGCACAGTGAAAGGTAGGAAAACCAACCTCTCTCAGATTAGTGAATCTGCCAAAAATGTCTGGATGTGCCGGAGTTGGGATGAGAGAAGCCAATTCGTTGTATAGTTCAGTGAAATTTATGAGTGCGTGGGCTTAAAACCAAACGCAATGCTGTTGTTAGTAACAAACTGGAAAAGAAAAAAAGTGCTATTCTGTCTCTTGGTCATAGCTGTACTCCAGTGAGCTACTTGATGGCCATAGAAGTTCAGTTATTGTAAAAGCATCAATCCACACTGTATAACGTAGGGTAAATGAAAGCATGAAATTAAGAAAAATGTAAGTATATGGGAGATTTGTTTGGAGTATATTCCCCAAACCCATTTAATTTAGAAAATGAAAGAATTTTACTCAGTAAATTAAGTGGGATTACTCATGAGATGAACAGGGCACAATTGGAGCTGATCGTGGAGTGTTCATAGGGGGAAAAGCAGAATAGAAATGAATGCCAGAATAATATTGAAAATCACGAATTGTTTGGAGCACGCTGGTTGCTGGGGGAAATGTACTGTATATGGAAACATAGGAGACAGAAACATAACGAGGTAGCGTCATCCCAAGGCTCTTTTCTAGCACAAGCTAATCTCATGGCTTCCCTGAAGTTGTTGGCCTGGACATACCTGAAGCCCATAAAGCACAGAAACAAGAATGGAGAGATGCAGTTTTTCATATTTGCAAGCTAGAAATAATACATCGGGGTTTTGAGAGCTACAGGTTACAGTTGATGTAACCTTGACTTGTACAAAGGCATAAGGAGGTATTCTTTCTTCTCTTCCCTTTTCGATGCATGTGATGGAAACTTTTCAAAATTATTACATATTGAGATCTGTCTAATTCTTAAAATTAGAGAACAAAACATTAAAAACAGTACTCTTAAAATGAATAGTAATTAATTACTCATGTAATTGCATTAATTAAACCTGGCTATGCAATTAGGGAGCTAATTATGTTGAAAACGCAATTGCACATTTCAATCACTGCCCACACCCTGGGGATCACCCAGTTTCTTCTCCTCCCTCATTAGACCTTCTGTAATCTTCCTCTCCTGTTACATGGCATAATTGAAGCTGAGAATATGTACACACAGATGTGCATTTGCTTTCTGCAGCAAATGTGTGGCTAAAAATGTAAAGTGATTGTGTGCCATTTTATTTAAAATATATTTCCTTTTGTCTGTCTCCTACAGGTAGATTATACATGACTCAATGCTTTCACATACATAAAATACATCTAATTTCTAGAAATTATAATCTAGAAAAGATTTTTTTCTTTGTTAAACTGCTTTAAGGCATTTTTTTTAATGTTAACAGAGGAATGGAGGAGCTTTCTTGGGTCATGGAGTCCCAGCCTATCTTATCACAGGCAATCAGATTGTATAATCTTTTCCATGAATGTCAGATTTCACCTTAAAATTAGTTGGTTTTTCCTCGTTATTTCATTAAAAGACTGTTTGACATTCACATCCACCTGATGTTCAGCTAACCCTGTGCTGTAACTGTGTTAACTTGAATGTACACAATCTTATGTGAGCACTACTGCTTCACGTATCATCCCAGTAGCTTTTCACTGTGCTTATTAAACTTTGCATTCATGGATCCTGAACATGATTGCCTGACGTTGTACAAGATACCTTCCCTGAGTCATTATCCTTATCCTACACTAATACAATGGCTTTAAGACTACTTTATTGTCTTGTGCTCAGATAGTATCACTTTTTTCCTCTTCTGTTGTTTACATCAGGTAGTAATTGGCTATAAGTTTCATCTGATTTGCAGCTTTTTTAGTTTTCAAGGTAGCTGCTTTTTCCACTGAGAGATTTTGACCCTTCTTTTCAGGCAGTCTGTAATCAGTACATTTCACAGGCATCTTCCCACTATATGTGGCAATCATTAGTGAAAATGTTTAATAGGATAGTCCTTGAGCTTCACTTGTAACCTCCTTTCTGTGCAGTAATTCCCCTTTCAGCATAAACTATTTCTCATTAGCTAGTTCCTATCATGCCTTATGGTGTATTAAAATTATCATCCGACTAGTAATTTTACACAGTACGCTGAGACCAGAGCTCTGTTGAGGACCTTAAATACATGCTATTTTTGTTGTAATCAACATTATTCAAAAAGAATGGCAGTGAATGATTTAACTGTAGTAGTACATTTTTGCTATCTGGTAAAGATCTTACAGCCTAACTTAAAATCCGTAGAAGATACAACAATGAACAATTCCAAGATTTTTCAAAGAAGGTTTTATTTTTAAGTTTTGTTATGAAAGAGCAGTGATACAATGTATTTTCATATTTATTCGTTGGTAACCCTATTCCCATAGGTATGGAGCGATACAGCTTTACAGTGCTAATTTCTGTGAAACTGCATGTTGCTGTCTAAGGAAACCAGTGTTTCTGCTTTACAAAAGCTCTCTGGAAGCTCTTAAGTGTTCTGCTGAATGATGTCCACATACATGAAGTTAGTCTTCCAGAGGAAATTTAGGCAATCTAAACTTGGCAAATTTAGTTTAGTTATTTCAAATCTGTTCTGGGCCGCATATATAGCATTTTTGCATGTTTTTAATTGCTAAAATACTTCAATAAAAAATGAGTCAAACAGCAGAAACTCCTCCCAACACATTTTTGACATTTTATTTGCAACTTAGGAGCTAATCACTGCCTTGAATGAAGTATTTCAGGGGCTTAGTCATTAAAGTCTTGAAAAACTTGGATTTTGGAACCTGTTCTGACTCCCTGAGAAAAGACCAACTCTTTGGTTCAATTTTGTCGAATTTGTCCCTTTAGTCTTCAAAGAGATGCTTAACAATACCCATTTCTGTGTGAATTCAGAATTGTTTCACTTAAATCTCATGGCATCTGGCTGTAGAATCTCCTAAGCATCCCGGGCTGCTTTTAAGTTGAGTGGGTTACATGCTTAATGGTAGTCAGGATTAGACCCGGTCTTTTGGTGGCTCTGCAGAGCTGGCTGACAAATTGTTGAGTGGCACTTAGAAGTGGATGAGTGCTGTCTGGTCTTCCAGATTGAAGATAAGGAACATCTGTTGTGGGTTGGTAATAACACCCAGTTAGTCCTAACATTTATTAATTTCAGGGGAAATACAAAATGATGACAGAATATTTTCTACAGAAGTGCTCAGGAATTAGGCACGATCAGAAGTACGGTGTTTTACAGAGCAAGATAAGGGGTGCTATAAAACTTTTACTTTAAATGTCTTTTAAAATAGAACACAGAAAGGGTGTTTTTTGAAATTACTTTGCAATATTTTCAAAATATTTGTCGGTTTTTTTTTTCCTCCTCCTTTTCTTGAACAGTTTGGCCTTGCCATATTAGCAACTTGTCAACTCAGATGAGTCGCATGCTTAGTTACTCATCGTACATCTTCTGTGTCTAGGGTAAATAAATAAAGACGTTCTAATATGTGCTAACAAAAGTTCGGTATTTGATGGCACGATACTGATAATTAAGAAATATGCATCCATACTTCCCATGGTTTGGTGTAACACATCCAAGGCAACATCAGGCTATCTGCATTACTTGTGCTGAGGGGCGCTACAGCAGGCCGGCCCTTGTGCTCCGTGTCTCCTGCTCTGGCCTTTCCCTCGTGTGACCCAGGCACCACCCTTGCCTCCCAACACGGTGCCGGGACGCCTGGCCCTGGGGTGGAGGATCCCTGCCTCAGTCCTGGCACAGGTGGTAGCTCCGGGCCCTTCAGGAGGAAGGAGGAGGAGGAGGGAGGGCAGGAAGGATCCCACCCGGCCTGCTGGCTCCAGCCTCCCGGCCAGGCCCTTCTGTTGATAGACAAAAATATTTTCAAAGACGGTCGTCTTGACTTTCACTGGAAATTGTCGGAGATTGTTTCAAGAAGTGGTAATTCGGCTGAAAATGGAATCATAAGGAAGATTGTAAAAATACTGTTTCGATTGCTGTTGATGATGATGTCTGGCTTCTTAGCCGAAGAAATATTTGAGTGTGAGCCAAGTTTAGATGTGCACTCATTTAATAATGATTTTCCCACTAGCTATACGTAACTTCTCTAAAACTTGCAGAGAAATCTATTTGTTATAAGTATGGTAAACGTGAGACCTGTCAGTTTAGTTGCATGTGATTACCTACATTTAATCATAGAATCATCAAGGTTGGAAGAGACCTCCAAGATCATCTGGCCCAACCATCACCCTACTATCACTATCACCCACTAAACCATGTCCCTAAGCACCACGTCCAACCTTTCCTTAAACACCCCCAGGGACGGTGACTCCACCACCTCCCTGGGCAACCCATCCCAATGCCTGACTGCGTTTTCTGAGAAGAAATGTCTCCTCATTTCCAACCTAAACATCCCCTGGCACAACTTGAGGCCATTCCCTAAAACTTACACCCCTACAAAATACTGTACTGTGTGCTGTGACCATACCAGCATCAGCTGGCAGGGTTCCCAGTGTCTGCCTCATATGTGTTTGCCTGGTGCAGACAAATCCCCTGAGCTGTGGAGTTTGTACCTGGCTACAGGGACAGCAGAGGCTCACATTTCACAGGGGATGAGTATGTTGGTAGTGGATCACTCTGCAATTGAAGCGCAGTGGCATTTTAAGCCCGTGAAGAATTTACAGTTGCAGGGGAAAGAAATTTCTTGTTGATACTTTTGGCACTGTGTCTGGTATCGTTTGCCTTTTTTATTTTTAATTTTTGTCCTAAGCTTTAAAAAATGTTCCCTTTTAACATACCAAGCAAAACTCCTAGAGGTTTCCTAGAGGTGTTCTGGAATAGGTAGGCAAGCGGTTTCAGTAGGGTGGGAGAGAGGGAAACGAGGCAATAAAACTTACACAAACATCTCTGTAGGGTTTTCCTTTTTCTCAGTTTACATGCAAAATTTGAATAATGGCTCAACTCTATATTTTTTCCTGGTATTCTGCCACAGCTTTTTTCCGTTAATTATCTCGCTTTCCCCCGTGTTTTCTATGATGTGGTCCTGCAACTTGCTTTATAGATCATGGAGAAAATTCAGGTTGTGTAATTTTTAGGTGTTTCATCACTGACATTTTGCCATAGAAGTTTTAATCTTAGTATTGGGTTTTGAGTACAGGAATACATGAACAGTGAGTGGAGTTACAGCTGAAGAGCGGATAAACTGTTTTCCTTTATTTCTGAGACTTCTGCTTTAATTATTTTTTTAAAGATTTACACCAGTCAAGATCACATCTGGGGATTACCCTAATTGGTTACAGTTGTTTGAATTCTAATGAGTAATGTGCACTGTGCAAGGCTTGAACAGATAGTGCCACAGAAATGGAAGTGATGAAAAAAGTTTATTGAAGCGATAGAGATCTTTACATAATGCGTCAGCAAGATGGAATGAAGGGGAACTTTTTATTTAATTGGAATGGAAGTGAGTCAAGGATTCTCTAATCTCATTTCTAATAATCTTCAGCAGACAAATTTATACTTACATTCGATTACAGGAAAAGTTTTGTTAGTTAATAAGCAACTTGTTTTTTTTGTTTTTTTTTTTTGTTTGTTTGTTTTTGTTTTTGTTTTTTTTATTACAAGAAAGACAAACAGTTTCATCCAAAACACAAAAACAGGTAAACTTCAAAGATGATTCCCCCAGTCCAGTCATGTTTTGATGGTCTGCTAATGAAGCACCAGTTACTGGTTTCTTCAGTGGCATGAAAAGCAATAGCACATTTAATATTTCTAGAGTGCTTTGTTATTAATATGAAAGCGTGACATTTAGATTTGAATTGCAACCATTACTATTGTTGTTTTGTGATTTGAGTTTTTCATGTGAATTTTTAGCGAACAAAATGGAAGCCTCGTTAGAAGTCCCACTCCAGAAGTTAACAGGCCACTTTACATCCTAAAATGTCATCCGATTTGCTCTGGAGAGAAAAATGTAATGTTGGATTTTTCCATTCTGCTAGTTCACCTACTAAAATAATAATGCTGGAACAGTTGAGTATGTCAGCGTGCATCAGGATAGGGAGGAATTTCAATCAGAACAGCAGGAGGGAAAAGTTAAGGGAGATAATTATTGACTTGGGAAGTTGGAGGAAGCATACATGGAAAAGTAAATTGATAGTGCAACGTAATATTGTTCAAATAAATCCTTTGCCTCATGGTGGAAATATGCAGTCCTTTTTTAATATTTTCCATTATTTGTCCATATAGTCTGGATTTTTTCCTTGAAGAAAAGTACGTGAAATATACCTGTGATGTTCTGTTTAAAATCCTGTTCTGCCCTACTTATTTTAATCAACGTGATTGTGTAGTGAACTAATGAGGTCATGGTCCAGCTGTGCTGTACAGATTAGTTGATATCTATTGCCATTAGTTAAGTTGTTAATTGTATCTATAATGTTTAGCTCTGAGCTTTTAATAAATTAATTGGTCAGATTAGGATCTCTTGAAACAGTTGAATATGAAACCTCTCAATTGTTGGTCTCAAATAAATTACCTGCATTAACAGAACACTTGCATAATCGATAGTACTCCTTATTGGTAATGTAAGCAGTAGATTTAACTGTGTTCTCTAACGGCTGTTGTTCTTAAGGTGTATTTGCTTTCAGGGAGATTCATTTATTCTTCCAGCACAGCAGCTGAGAGCCTAACATTAGGTGTTGTTTTTTTTCTGTATCTATTTACAATTTTATACCTTTCTGTAATATCCCCAGGTTTTAGGACCTGCCCCCAGATGGTGTTCCTTCTTGGACAACTTGACTGAAGAACTGGAAGAGAATCCAGAAAGCACAGTTTACGATGACTACAAATTCGTGACCAGAAAAGACCTTGAAAATTTAGGTAAAATCTCTTTAGCTGACTTGTTTATTCTTTTTTTTTTTTTTTTTTAATCACACTTGCAAGTTTATTAGTTCAGATGTGACTTATCAGTGAGAAATGCGGAGAACTGTTTGAAATTTATTGGCAGTAGTTTCTTCCAGTTATCTTGGTTATTAGTATACCAGACTGATGACTTTCTGTTCTTTGGTTCCCAACCAGTGCAACACTAGATGTTTGTGTTGAGAAATGATTCACCTGCCAAAGGATACCCTAATTGAGTGTAGTATTTTCCAGAAAATAAAACTCCATTCTAGGGTTAACGGAAAAATGGTTTTGTGGAACTAGAATACTAAAAATGACATAGCAGAGAGAGTTAGCATGTTTGACTCAAGGCAGTTGATTCTTTTTCGTTCCATTACATATTTTGATTGTAGTGTTTTACTCCAGCTTAATTCATTTACCTCTGAATATGGCAGGACAAGGAGGAGGTCTTCCAAAACACCTGCCTTTTAACTTCTGAAGGAGGTGGTCTGAATGTAGCCCGTAGATCCCTATTCAAAACTTAAGGGAATTAGGCAGTGTAGTGTTATCAACACAGAGACTTGACTGGAAATAGTTCTTCTGCTTTAAATTCACAATAACTTAGTAAAATTCACTTCCCCATAAATGCAAGCTTTCAAGTGAAGAACCAACTTAAGTTATATTTTGCATTTCATACATCAGTGTTCTTTGTATAGTACTCGTTATTTGAAGTACTCTTATTTTGGAGTATGCAGGACGATTGTTTCCTGGAAACAGTTAAAAATAACATAAATAAGAACTTTGCTTTCTGAGATACACGGAACTTTCTCTCTCTCTTTTTTTTTTCTTTTTTTTTTTGCCTTTTAGTTCTAGAATAAGATTAATTTTTAATTTCTAAAGATTTGGGGGTCTGCAGAGGATATTTTTCTATAAAAGGGTTCCCTTTTTCTCAGTTTTGGAATTTTGTGAAGATACGAGGAAGGACAATCTGACAACTGTTCAGTATTTTCATTCTTACTCTAGGTTAGGGCATAGGGTGACAGTTTTATAACCTGATGTGGTACTCTTATTTCTTTCAGCACATAGATTCTTCAAAGATAGGGACCCAAGATGAAATTCTTTCATTTATAACTTCAGTATACCACACAAAAAAAAGCGCTTGTCAAACATGTACAGACTTTCCAAAAAAAATTTTTTCTTTGTAGACTTCCTATGGTGCGCAGTACATGCAGGCATCTATAAAAAGTGCATAGTAACATGTATTATGACAACAAAAATGGATTTTGTTGCTCCAAAATAGCTAGGATTTCTTGCTGGCCTAACTTGATTTTTTGTGGTTTTACTTAGTCTTTATGTACTGGATGTGACTATCAGAGAGATTGATGTGTTGCATTGGCAGTGCTTGTTTGTCTTCAACTGAGTAAGTGAAGTGGCTAGCTTGGAATAGGAGTTCTTTATCTGTGAAAGCTCTTTGAAATCCTCTGTAATTTTTTTTCCCAGGCCTTGCTCATCTCATTGGATCGACACTGCTCAGAGCATATATGCATGGCTTTTTCATGGACATAAGACTTTATCATAAGGTAAAAAATGATGCTTGTAAACTGTTGCTCTTAACGATAAAATGTGTTGTTATTTTTCCCACATAGAGGACTGTATCCTGTATTAATGATATATATTTTTTCCTTCTGTTTGTTCAAAGGCAAAAATGATGGCCAACCCCTTTGCCTATGAAGAATACAGAAGAGAGAAAATAAGACAGAAGATAGAAGAAACACGTGCACAGAGGGTACAGCTGAAGGTAAATCCCATGAACAATGAATATGCTTTGGAAGAACTATTCATAAAAAATAGTATATTCTTAAGTGTATCTCAGAAATGTAATTACTTAGGATTTGATTCTGTTTATCATTAGAGACAAAAAGTAAAGTTAGCTTTAATTTATAGAACTTTTTGAATGGAAACATTAAATTCTCATGCATATGAATCCCACAGATGAGAAAGTCTGATACCAAACTGTAAAAGAGCAGCTCTCATCACATTTGCTGCTTGAGCAGATAACCCAGAGGTAAAACTTCCAGTTTCTGCTTGCCATTGAACTAAATGACTCAGGCCATTGAAATGCAATACTCTGGAAAGAAACATATGTAAATAATATTGTGTTTATACATGTATTCTCTTTATATCTATATTCTTTAGAAACTTCCAAAAGTCAATAAAGAGCTTGCACTCAAACTGATTGAAGAAGAAGGAGAAGAACAACAGGTTGCCAGAAAAAGGAAACAAAAGGTAAGCTTTTGTTTTAAAGCCTTCCCTAACTAGGAACAGAGAAATAATAATGCTTATAGTTACTGATTTATTGTTACCTGGCCAAATAGATTCAGAACTCTGTTTCTTGTCTCATAAATAGCTTACTATACTAGGTG
The DNA here is from genome assembly GCF_964034855.1 of Anser brachyrhynchus. Taxonomy (NCBI): domain Eukaryota; kingdom Metazoa; phylum Chordata; class Aves; order Anseriformes; family Anatidae; genus Anser; species Anser brachyrhynchus. The sequence continues at coordinate 110,843,205 of NC_137696.1, read as the reverse complement.
ACTGTAAAGTGGACTTGGGTGGCTGGAGCACCAAAAAGACCATGTAATAACCTTGTCATCTATATTAAAAGTTTAAAATGCTGAAATACTCCCTGTTGAAGATGATGATGGGCCTTGTAGGAGTCCAGAAGCTAGTTAAGTGCAGAATTGATATCAAAGCTGTTCAGGGAAAAAAACAAAACTTTTTTTCATTTGTTAGTATTTTAGTGCAAGGTCTGCATCTGGGCAGGTCTGCACCAGGGCAATTCCAGACAGGAATACAGACTGGGAGAAGAACTCATTGAGCGCAGCCCTGCAGAGAAGGACTCGGTGGTTCTGGTGGACGAAATGCTCGATGTGAGCCAGGAGTGTGCACTTGCAGCCCAGAAGGCCAACTGCATCCTGGGCTGCATCAACAGAGGAGTGGCCAGCAGGTGAAGGGAGGTGATTGTCCCCCTCTACTCTGCCCTTGTGAGGCCCCGCCTGGAGTGCTGCATCCAGATCTGGGGCCCCCGGCACAAGAGGGATGTGGGGCTGATAGAGTGGATCCAGAGGGGGGCTACAAAGATGATCAGAGGGCTGGAGCATCTCTCCTGTGACGGAAGGTTGAGAGAGCTGGGGCCCGTTCAACCTGGAGAAGAGAAGGCTCTGGGGAGACCTTATTTGTGGCCTTTCAGTACATAAAGAGGGCTTGTAAAAAAGATGGAGAACAACTTTTTACATGGGCAGACAGTGATAGGACAAGAGGTTTTTAACTCAAAATTCAAGATTTAGATTAGATGTTAGGAGGAAATTCTTCACTCAGAGGGTGGTGAGACACTGGCACAGGTTGCCCAGAGAAGTTGTGGATTCCCTATCCTCGGAGATGTTCAGCGCCAGGTTGGATGGGGCTTTGGGCAACCTGGTTTGGTGGGAGGTGTCCCTATCCATGGCAGGAGGGTTGGAACTAGATAGTCTTTAAGGTCCTTTCCAACCCAAACCATTCTATGATTCATGAAAGGCATGTATTAGCTTCATGTGGCATCCAATGAAAACTAGTGTGATTCGGTTGAGATGGTTAGGAACCATGAACTACTGAAAAAGGAGGTGGTGGTAAAACCTTAGATGCAGAATTTCTAAGCCAGCGTTGGAGTGGAAATGAGTGTAATAAATGGGGAGTGATTTGTCTAGGAATGCAGATAGATGGCATCTCAAAATACATTAAAAAGAGTACATTAAAATGTGTGGCCTGATTATTTTCCTGAAATGGCTCTAGGAGTCTTGTGAAGATCCATTTATTTTTGGCTTTGAGATTGAACTTCTAGCTTCCAAATGAAATTGCAAGTCGCATGTTTGCAACAGCTTCTGCACTTGAAATTTACACTTGTTTCCTCTATCTTTTTCCCCTACTTTGTAGGTAACAATGAAAATATAATGCTGGGGTGTGTTCAATCTGCTGGTAGAAGTTTGGAAACGTTAAATTATAAGATCAGCTTTTATTACAAAGAGCTATGTATTCAATTATCTGAAACAATGACAAGTACTCATACGAACTGTAGTTGTAGTTTGAACTGTTCTTAATTCAACAGTAGCATAATTTACATTGGGTTCTTCTTATTTCCAACATGAATGAAACTGCCTTTTCCATCCTTTATGTGAGGGCAGTGAAGAAATTGTAGTAAGATGTACAGAAATACTTACTCTTATATATTTACAGTAACACAATAGTAGTATTGTATGAAGACATGTTTACTCTGATAATTTGTTTTACATGTTGTAGAGTCATCCTGATCAGGCAAGGTATTTGCCTCAGAGGTACTTGTAGTTAGTCAATGGATATCAACGTGTCTCCAGACTAGCTGGCTGTGAATGTATGACATACATTAGCTCAAAAATAGTAGTAATTGTGTATTTATGGTGTCTGTAGTGTGCATAAAAGCCTGTCTTGCTTACAGGTAGCTTAGAATGATATTTATTTGATCTTTGTGAACGTAATAAAGTATAATAACCATAAATCTTGATTTATGTGACCTGGAAGGATAAAGCAACTGATACTTTGCATTCCGTTTTTGAGTTTTGTTTAATTAAAGCGGTGTTAGGTATTTTTACCAGTGTCTGTTTTGATATTTTATAACTAACTCATGCTTCGATTCTTTTCCAGAATCTGCCTAGCCTTCTCAAAGATGATCGTTTTAAAGTCATGTTTGAGAATCCAGATTTCCAGGTAGATGAACAGAGTGAAGAATTCAGGCTACTTAACCCACTTGTTTCTAAAATAAGCGAGAAAAGAAAGAAGAAACTAAAGCTCCTACAGGAACAGGAGGCAAAAGAACAGGTAAAATATTTTCCTTTTGGTGTATGAAAAAGATGTATTTTTACCTTTGTGTTATTCTTTCAGATTTTTTTACCCTAGAAAGAAGGAAAGAGGAAGGGAATGCAAGAATGTCTTACCAGATAAATTAGTTAGATGTAATTTATAATATTATCATCCAAGTTTTCAGGTGTATGTCTACATGAATTTAGGTTTGAAAAACATATAATATGTAGGTGGAGGTAATTTTTTAATATTTCTGCTTCATTTGCTGTTAGTGCTTTTGTTCAGGTTTTAGATCTCTTCAAGTGAATCTAAGTAAAAGCTGACATACTCTCGTTGCAGAAATGGTTTGAAAAGAAAATTAGTTGATGATTTTTCATTTTATTCTATTTTTGTCTGCAGGAAGAGGAGGAAGAACCAGAAGGAAAACCAAGTGATGCAGAAAGCTCTGAGAGTTCAGATGATGAAAAAGGTTGGGTTGAAGAGGTCAGGAAACAGCGCAAGCTTCTACGCCAAGAGGAAAAAGTAAAGCGGCAGGAAAGGTTCAAGGAGGATCAGCAAACATTACTAAAACCTCAGTTTTTTGAGATTAAAGAAGGAGAGGAATTCAGAAGCTTCAAAGACTCTGCCAAAAAACAAAAATTAATGAAGTAAGACTAAAGTTCCTATTTTAACATCTGGGGGTGGAATATTCTCAAGTATGTCTCTAGAGTGCAGGCCAACGGCATTTTGGTTAGTTAGCATGATAGTCTTGGAAGCACTTACTAATAAGGCCACATCTGGTGATTCAGGGATATGACTTAGAGGGACATAATTGTTGAAAGTCTTTTGTTATTGCTAAACAAATATAACATTTTAAGTATGCCAGAGAGACAATGCAAATGAGATGAGTAAGAGATTCATATTCTGAGCCTGATTTGGGCATCGATTTTTTTTCACTGTCAGTGAACTGCTGCTTACACAAATAACAGCACTGATGTCTCTGAGACTGGTTATATATTATTCCACCAATGTCAACATGAGGTTGACATTTTGGATGTTTTTGAGCTGACCCTCTAAAAGGCTGTCTAGTACTGCATGATCAGCCACTATTGGGGGGCAGGTTCCAGGTAGTAAAAGAAAAAAATCATTTGGTCTGGGTATTTTTATGGCGTCCAGAAATTTTCAAAAAATGTGCCGTCCTTTTGTTGTCAGGTCTAACTTTTCGTTTTTATTTTTGCAATGAAAAAAATGGAGTCAGTTTTCTTATTTGGATTTCTTTAAATTGTTGATCAACTGAAATAATTGGGTACTGCATAAAGGGCATGCTTATCCTAGAGCTTGCAAACTAAAGGACTTGGCTTTGAGGTGCTTAATGCCTGTAAATCTCATTGACTTTTTTTTTTTTCCAGAGGTGGGTTTAGGCCTTCAGAAGATGAGATTTAATAGCGTTTTATTAGTTGGAGAGCAGACGCTAATATTAAAACCTTGAGGGACAATAGGTTCAAAGTTCTTGCAGCACATTGGAGGCAGAGCAGAACTTTGACTAATGTTGGAAACAACTTGCTGTGTTAGATGGATCTCGTAATAGCCTTTTTTTTAAAATTTAGAATAAAATGGTACGTTCAAGGTGAATAACATATATAATGGGGCTGCTTTTTATGTCAGTAGGAACTGATAATGCAGCCTAGATGTTTCATGCTGGACTTTTGCTAGAGATACATAGAGAAACATGACAAAATTCAGCCTTTCTCTTAAATGCTCAAGTTTTTAACTAGAGTTACCATATAAAATGGTCTCTGAGCATTACTGGTACATTGTTCCTGCAGTAGTCTATGATTTCTAGGTTGATAGTAGTTCTGCAGAAGTGATATTTGTGTTTACTGTTGATCAGCAAATGTTTACACACACAGGGTTTTCCTATGTTCTCTAGAGTAAATATACCCATTCATTCTGGTCTCTAGCTTGCTGAGATTTCTCCAGCATTCTTCTGATTATTTTTCTTTCTATGTTATAGACGATGATGCAGCTTTTTCCTTTTGTCAGTTCTTCTGCTTTGTCAGAAGGAAAATAGCCATTCTGGACACTCTGACAGAGAACACTGTCCTAGGAAATGTCCTAGGATAAAGATATTTCTCACAGTAAATTCATCGTCATGTTAGAAAGTGACTTGAAAGGAGCCTGAAAGAGCGGTCAAATGGCACTGTGTTCTCACTGACATTGAAATACTTCCCTTTAAAGCAGTATGGCTGCAGCCTGTTGCGCTTTGTTCTTTTAGAGAAATTGAGCTACTGACATCTAAACAAAATTCTCAAGGACTCTCATTTGAAATATTAAGATTTCATTTTGTTCAAAACATGTGCAAGGATACAGAAAGTTAGGTAAATAAGCCAACACAGCTATAAAGAGGAGAAACATTTAGAAAAAAATAATAGTGACACAGAATGAAGTTAAATCTTTCATCTGGTGTTCAGTGGGAGAAAGATCATTCCTTCAGCTAGGAAAAAATGAAATCAAATACCACAGTCTTGTCCAGTGGATGGAAGAATATCAGTGATGACGTAAACCATGGAAAGATCTTTTAAAAGATTCCTTTTAGGGAAGAGAGCATCTGTCTTAAGATTCACAGTTCTGTGCAGAATATTTTGCAAGATATGATGTGTAATTAGGGCTGCTTAGGTTAGATATCCTCTGTGCAATAGTAGCACAGGTGGGATGTAATGTAAAATGTTTAAAAAGGGGGGGGAGATTTAAGATAGAACAGCATGACAAAAATGTGACAGCACTACTGCCTTTGTTTTTCTTTGAGTTGCTGTCTCTGAATTGTCTTTCCCCCCTTTTTTTTTTGGTCTGGGCAGTAATTTCTGTACTCAGTGACCCTGTTTGGGCTCATCCAGGCATTGTTCTGACTATGTATACTCCTCAAATTCTGGGAGGAAACTCAAAATTAACAGCAGGTGTCCATTTGTTGTACCAGATAGCTGATACGATTACAGAATCATAATGACTTAGTCTCTGTTGAGACCTAACCTGTTCTGTTAAGCATTTTTACACAGTAGAATTTTTTTGATAAAAAATACCTAAATATTGTTTTCTGCTGGCCTTATTCAGTGATAAGTAGTCAGCATAAAAAATAATTAATTCAGCTAATGTACTGAAAATTGGAAAGACTGTAGTGGCATGTACAATCTGGTGAGGCTGGCATGTTTGTCTTTGATTTGATTTATTCAAGCAATGGAATGATGGTCTGTGACCAATGTAATTAAGTACCTTAATACCTTCACTATGCACTTAATGGCTAGGTGTTCTTTTTTTTCTCTAATCGTATAATGTTCTACCTGAGGAAACAGTTTATGACTTACATAAAACTGGGTGTTGCTTTTGACATGTTCCTGACTCAGCACGGCTCCAAGCCCAACTTCTAAAGCAGGGGTGCATACTATAAATTTCTTAGCAGACCAACAGTCTACGCATTTCTTTGCGCAGGAAAGCTGCAAAACTTAGCCATGATCGTAACAAACACCTTGTCTCAAAGCTGTCCACATTTCTCTTCCCCCTTTTGTGTTCTTATGCTTACATGTGAAAACCTGCTGAACGTACTAGTAAAGATGCAAAAGTTTTATTTGTTTACTTTCTGTATAATTTCCTTGCATAACAGCTTAAAAGGAATACATAAAAGGCGAGGGTTTTTATCAGTGTGCTAAGAGCTCTTTAGATTTTCTTGATTTCCCTTTAAAATCTTTGTAATTGAAATTAAAGCACGTCAAAACTAAAAACTGCAGTAATCCTACTTTGCAAAGTATAAATTAGTGCTTACGTCTTCTGAGATGGGCAAGAAAGTCAACAAAAGCCAACAAAAACATAGCAATATCTAGGAAAGTCAGCTAAAGTGTCATGGCAGGAAAGGAAAAGTCCTGGAAAACTCTTCTCTTTTGCTTTATAAGGAGGAAAAAATGAGTGCCTGGTCAATTTTTTAATTTTTTGGTTTTGTACTGAAGGGGTGTCGGGGAAGTTGATTTTAATAACACTCTTAAAGGAATCCATTGGATAAATTTGTTGAGGGTGATGTAGGAAAAAAAAAGACCCTAGCTATTGTAAGTTTGTGTGCAATTCACTGTGATTTGGGTGTGCACATCTTCAGATAAGCACAGCCATACCTGCATTCACTCAGTAAAATTGCAAACCGAAAGCATTTTCCTGATATCTCCCTATTTTAGTTTTTCTCCTGACTGAAGCAGTATCTAGGCAGTCATGCTAAATAATTGCTGGGTAGTAGCCATATTTCTCTGGTGCACTTTCAAAGGGGAGAAAAAATGGAACTCCACTTGTATGTAGAAATCCCACCACGATGTCGGTGACTGATCTTCTGCCATAGTTAGCTCTAAGGCTTAGCTTGTCTTCCCGATTCACACAGATGGAACAAGTTTTTACATGTACTGAATGAAAAATATACTACAGAAGAAATACAATCACAGTACCTAGTCATGAGAAATAAAGTAATTCTTGACAGTAATTTTTCATTGTTAATCTGAAGAGTCTTTGTTACATAAATGGCTCATTAACCAAAATTCTGCAGGCTTCAGAGGCTTCATACATGGGGCACAATCTGTGAGCCTTTCATCCTTAGAAACTCCATTGACTTTGGGTGGCTGCTAATCATGTGTATTTTTATGACAATTTATTTTCCACCTTTCCCTTAAAGTAAAAATTTAAAATTTTTAAATTTTAAAAAATTTTAAAAATTGCAGAAATGTATATGCTAGCATTCAGCTAATGCACGCACTTTAAAACTTGTCCAAAAAAATGTTTCTTACCCCTCTTCAGAAAGATCTACCTAATAGCAGCATCTCAGTTTGCAATACCTAAATTCATTTACAGTTAGGTGAATGCCTTCTGAGTGTGTCACAGAGTAAGTTTGGTCCTCCCAGTGATGTCGTGTTCTCAGATAGCCTTGCCTACTTGTAGGCACTAAATTACAGATAAAGGATTTGCTACGGAAGGAATCACAGGTAGCGTTTAGCAAGACTGGATCGAGCAAGTCCCATCTCTGTCTGCCTCACCCCAGTGCTGGAGGTCCTTCAGGTCCTTCGAGGTCTTCAGTCCTCGGCTGCTCCAATTTACAACCCCCTTACTGAAGTCAAATTTGGTGCCTGAGACCAAATAACTCACAGAAACTGACGGATGAGCACCATGCAGGGGAAGGTGTACGCTCATGTGGCACTGTTCGGTGGGGTCAGGTTCTCTTTTTTTAATCAGACTCACTTGTTTACGTTCTTTTATTTAGAAAACGTTGTATTATACAGTTATGGGACGCAGTGTCTGAATAGTCGTTTTTAATTGGGCTATGTAGTTTCTGTCGGTGAAGTCATGATTCATTCTGTGATGAATTAATTTTAATGTATAGCCACGATTATCTCCTTCCCTCAAATGTGTTTCTCAAATCAGAAATTATAAGTTATTAAGCAAACTGGGTATATTATGCTTTAAAGCTTTTTTTTTGTTTATATCTGTTACTGCAGCTGAATACCTGATTTTTTTCTGAAATGTCATAGAAAACTATAGCAATAGTAGGGTGTGGTCTCTTTCTCAGCTAGAGGCCTGATGCTTTTTTAGAAGACAATGAACTTTTCAGTAGAAACATTTTTTAAATTTATGTAAACAGTATCTGGAGGGAATGATTTGAGCTTGTGTTTCTTCTCTGTTTACTGAGTGCTTATTTTTTAGACATGGCATTTTGGGGTTTCAGAGAAACTGAGATTAGTTTTGACTGCATTATCAGCATTTATTGTAGTAAAAAGATGGCAAGAACAGGGACTAATGTTAATTATTCTCTGCAGGAAAACTCTTGAAGATCGTTTAAAGCTTGAAGAAAAACTTGGCACGTTAAATGTGTCTGATACCACAGTAGGCAGCAAGCAGGCAACATTCAGATTAAAGAAGGTGAGCTATATATATATATATATATATAAAACTTTTTATTATTTTATTATTTTTCTTTTAAGATAATACACGAGTAACTTTAGTTTTTGCATGAAGGAACAGGAACTTTAAAACCGTCAAACAAATGTCCCTCTTCGTTTCTTCATATGCTGCCAACTCTGCTGCTTCTTGCCAAGAGAATGAAAGCCTCCGGTAGTGCTCTGTGTGTTTATACCCTTATAACTCAGGCAGCACTCATAAAATCTTATGTTCCGGTGGAAAATACTGGCTTCCATCTTTTAATAGTTCATTCGCAGACATATCATCAGAAGCTTGTGACCTTGCCTGACATCAGTGCCAGGACTGATCAGATCTTGGTTTGCAGTTCCAAACACAATCAGGATGCTGTAGGTGACAGTTTTTCTCTTGGTTGGTGAGGTTGTTAGGTCTCAGCATGATAAAAACAGAGCTCCTAACCACTTTTGTCACTGAACTTTGTAACGCAGATCACAAGAATGAGCTCTGGTCCTGTTGTACTTGCCAAATTCCACTGGAAATGTGTAGTTGACTGCTCTCTAACTACCTTTCCCAAAGGGTTTTTATTTCCTGTCCTAAGGTATTTTGTAGATCATAGACAGCTGATCACCCTATAGTGTAGGAATATTGAAACCCGTGTGTGTATCTGCTATTGTTGTAGAACACTTAGGGAATTTTTGCTTTAAAAAATAAAAGTTTTAGAATTGAACCAAGGACACGTTATAAAAGCTGAAGGTCCGTATTAATTAATACTTCAGTTGACAAAATGTACTTCAGTTTTTCCTCGAGCAAGCTTTTTTTGCACTGTAATAAATTTCTCCTTACCAGTGGTCAAATATTCTTCTCATCGGTACAACTGATAATACAAGAAAATAGTTAAGTGATCACTTTAGGTATACCTGAATAAAATTTTTAAACATCCAAATTTATTGGAATAGTTCTACAACACTTGCTTGACTTGATTATTGACTGTTTCATCCTGGCTTGATTCCTGTATTTCTGGAATTTAAAGTGTGTTGGCTGTTAAACAAGTTATAGGTTCCTCTGCAGTGCTCTGTAGGATAGCTGTTCTGGGGATTTTACCAACTGCTGTAACTGATATGTTAGTGTCTTGCAGCTAAGTAAATAGGCTTGTGGGGACTTTTAAAGCACAGTCTCTTTCATAGCAGCTTTAAATGGGGAAGTGCTGAGCCACAAGATTTCTTGCAGTTGATGGTGAACAATGAACTATCATCTTTCGCTAACAGTTTTGTGAAGATTTGGGTGGGAGCAAGGAGGAAGAAAGTGGATATAGCAGTTGTTCAGAGTGCCAATTTTACATGAGTCCATCAGATACGCTACAGCTTTGAGTTTTTTAATTCATTGCTGATAATGTATATGGACAGATCTTGCAATGAATTTTTGTCATTGATATTTTGCAGTTTAGTTTTCAGGGGGTTTTAAATATAAAAAAAAAAAGTTTTACAGACTGCCCAAGTACTTACAGTACAGAGGAACAGTGCTCCAAGTGCAAATGGAGATCATTCAATTTCAGCATACTAGCTGTATCAGGAAACATTAAGTAAGATTTGTCATGACTGTTTCGGATGACACCTAGAGACAGAGAGAAACCACTTACATTTTCACGTAGTGGGTTTCTTTATCCCTACTTGCAGTGGAAACAGGAGTCAATAAAAGTCTAAAGACCACTATCTTTTGTTACCATAATATGGGCATGGGTTTATTGCTACCTACAGTGGAAATCGCTCTAATTGATGGAGTATTTTATAGCATGGACACTTATCTGAGAGTGGGTAGTTCAAGTCTGCTAGTTCCAGTTTATGCTTAGTTTGAAAACAAGCCTTGGTCTTCCCAAGAAAAGAGACTTTTATGTCTGTAGGAGCCTTTTTATCTGTGTAGTATGTAAATTAAACCCTTTCAGTGCATTTTTGATGAAGAGAAAAAACATTAATAGAGCATGTGCCACTGGAGTGGAGATTTTCAATTATTTTCATGTAAAAAATGTTTCTAGAATTCTATACAGTATATCAAATACTTCCAAGAAATGCTAAGAACACATTTTAGAAAACCTGTATGTTTCAGCAAAATTAGTTATTGTCCCGTCTGTCACTTTAAAATACACTTGTGCAAATATTCAAGGAGGTAATGCCAGTTAACCAGAGTAGGTACTAAATAGCCTGAAATTCTGGTCTACCTTCTTAAGGGCATTAAAACCTAAATTATGGATTGTAATTTTAGTCTATTGTTAGACATTGGTTTTCATCTGAAATACATGATTTTATTCAGTGCTTTTCAGTATCTTTGTCTTAAACATTTACTCTGACTTACTTTGAATGGTAATGTCGGGGGATAGCCAGAACCAGTAGGTACAGTATAAGGCAAGGTAACGGGACCATTTATAGTAGCATTTCCAGATTTCTCGCAAGGATTTCTGACTTGATACAGAAGTACTTCATCAATGAGGTGATATGTAAGTTTGCGAGAACCTGAGCCTTTTTTTCTTTCAATATTTCAGTCAGAGCAGCAAAAGAAGCAGCAGGAAGCTGAGAAACAACATCGTCAAGAGAGGAAAGCTCTTAGGCGTTCTGCTGGTCACCTCAAGAGTAGACGTGGAAGAGGACAACGGTTTCATTGATCTATGTTATTTTTTAAGGAACTTTTTTTTCTCACTTTTCATTTGGAAAAGGGACTTTGCAATAGCAATGTATTTGTATTTTGTTACACTGATGAACAGAAGACAGAACTTGCTAAATGACGTCTTAATTATTGAGAAGCTTATGAAAGTATAAGTATTGTCTAAGGGACACCATGACTATGGTATGTTGTAGACTCTAAAGTGAACTGTATTTGTGCAGAAATAAACAGCAACTGGTTATTGTGTAACCCTAGATGTTTTTGATACAAGAATTTATGTCGACAGTGAAGCTGCCTGTCTTTTAACTTAAGAGAAGTGGGTTTTTGCTTTCTGAAATTTTTATTTGTAACTTCTTAGAAACAAGATCAAGGGTGGGTTATTTTGTCTAAAAACTTACCTTTACAAGGGCACAAGAAATTTTTCTTCTGTGCATCTTGAAGTATGACATACAACCTTGTTTTTCAAAAAATGACTTTGTCTTTTGTGTTCTTGGGTTGCCTAGAACATATGTTAAGAAAATAATTTTGTATGTTGTCTTCTTGATTACCAACAGATTGCTTGTTGCTGAGAAGGGTAGAACACTTTTTTTTAATCTCACAAACCCTTCATCTACATGAGTTGTTTGCTACTTGAGCAAATAAATTAATTTTTACATTTGACCTTTTTTAAGCTTTGTGTATTGTTTTTTCGAAGGTTTTATAAATTGTCTCTTTGCTAAATCCAAGAAACTGAACTCTGGATCCAGAAAAAATCAATGAATCTACCCATCACAGTAAATCACTGTGAGGCTTGGAGGTTCTTAAGTGTTTTGCTTTATAAACCAGAGAGACTATTAATTTTGGTCAGGTCTCTTGAACAGTATTTACCATAGAATGTAGGTAAAAATGTAACAATTATGTGGTTACAATTGAACCTAACTGGTTAGGGGGAAACCTTGCTTTTTCATAGCCTGATGTTTTTTTCTGAATCAAGGTTGATTGTCTATTAGATGTAGAATAATTGGTCACAGTTGAATTTATTTCCTTCCCTCTGATTTAATTCTTTCCTTAATTCTTTCTTTAATACTTTCCTTCTGGTTGTAATTACATTGTTCAATTTTAGAATGTCTTTTGCACATGGTATTTGCTTCTTTAAAATATGCATTGCAGTTGTCACCTCTGTCTCTTCACTCAACTAAAGGAACAGACTCTCAATACCTATTTTTTTCTCCAGATCTCAAATTTCCGCATTGTCCGTATGCTTCTTGTGCTTTCTGTTTAACACAGAACTATCTATCTATCTATTATTCCAGTGTCTGTCTCAGCTATGCTGTATATCAAGAAATACCCTTATTACTTCTATTTCCATTTAGCCACTGAGAAAACACAATGCAGTTATGGGTACATCCCTCTTCTTGGGGTCTTGTCTTTTGGTGACATTCAAACCTTTGAAATCCAAGTGAAGTGATGAAGTTTTTACTAGTGCAACATCTAGTTCCATTTTTCTGAAGGCGTGAGGTTGTCAATCATCCTTCAGTTCACACAAAGGATGTTTGGGATACACATGAAATGGTGTTTAAATATACTAGGCATAACCAGTGAAATGCCTGGAAAGATATAAGATGATTAGAATATTTTAGGAAGCAAATATGGAAACTGGAAGACAGGCTTAATGCACTGAGAAGCTTATTTGGTATAAAACATACTAGAAAATAGTCCGTACTGTTTGAATTTTGCAAAGCACTGCAGGCTTTGTCTGTAATTGTGCAATGTACATAAATTGTGTGTGTGTGTGTATACACCATGTATAAACAGTACTGCTATAACAAATTTAACTCGAGATCGAAGTGTGAGGAATGGATACCAGTCATTCCTGGGAGTAATACTAGAAGACTGGAGATCGCAGATGGTATTTGTGAATGAGAACGTTAGAGTTGGCTCAAGAATCTGAATATTCAGGAATGGCATACGTAAACTCACCGCTTGTGATGTACCCTATTGAGAAGGGAGATTGTACTGGGTTGCAAATTCTGCTGGTCTTCGCCCAGGATGGTTCTTCATGCAACAGTTTCTTCATTTGTGCACTTGATTGCCCAGGGCTTGCATGAGATCATGGTGGAGTAGGGCAACTGTGTGAGATGCAGGAGGTGCAAAGCTCTATGCAATCTCCATCTCAGCTCTAACTGAATTCGTGTTCTGCTAGATGACTAGTGGCTGATGTAGATTTTGAAAGACCAGAGAGAATTAACCAGAAACAGGTTTGTAGTACAAAAGGTCCATAGGTAAAAGGTCTCTGTGCCAAAAGTGGTCTCCTGCTGCAGCTATACTCCTGAAGGAAGGACACATTGTTCTGATTGAGGTAGTTGGATAACCAGCATGTCTCTAAAGCAGAAAATTAAAATAAATAAATAAATAAATAATTGAATGAGTATTTAATCTGAGGCTACTTTTTCCCATGAACCAGCAGCTTGTTAGTCAGTGATACCCACAGAAATGGGTTTCCTAGCTTTAATTTATGAAATGTTTGAAAGATGGCAGTGTTCTTTATATACACTTCAGGAGAAGTGTCAGATGTTTGCATTTTGCTAAGAGTTGGGCCTGGTACTTCAGGGTGTCCAGCACTTGAACTCTGGAACATGGATGAGCTATTGGTGGCCTGTGCCCCGCTGCCTGATGTGCGTTCAAGTCCAAGAGCTTTTCAGTAAAATAGGGATGATCAATCCTGGCAGTGACCAAGAGCAGCAGGGCACGTGAGCTGGCAGTAATGAGATTCAGCCAGCAGACTAGTCTGACCTGCCTGTAGGATGAGAGAGGTCCAACATCAAGTCAGCAGGTCAGGAGCAGTGGGGTACGTGGGTAGGTGTGGGCACACCTGCGACATAGCCTAGGTAAGGACCAAGGATGCTGCAGCTCCCAGACAGACAAAGCCTCTGGCAAGGCTTTTCAGAGCTCTTTCTTTCATGGCTCTTCTCATAGCAGTCTGATCCCCTTATTTGATCAATCTGTGTCAGAGGTGGCTTTGAGTGCAGGCAGCCAAACCCAGCAAGAAGGGAAGAGCAGAGCCTGTTAGTACTCTTAGGGACCTGGAATGAAGCATGTTCAGATTCTTGAGACTGATCAAAAGCAAGTTATTGTCCTTGAACAGCTATCTGGGGGAAGAACTGAGAGCCTCAATACAAGTTGACGTGTTAATGCAACATCATTGCAATCACTTGACTTCATAATGCAACCAAAAAAGGCATTTCTTAGTCATTGTTCTGATTACATAAACTTTTTTTTTCAGTCAACCGTACCATTTTCCATAGTACAGGAATCAGTAGTGATCCAGTATTGCCATGCCTAGAAGCTCAGCAGCTGCTGAGATACTTTTTGACATTTAAGGTTCCTGCTCTAAGGTAAGATCTGTAGCATTGTGGGAACACTGATTGTTTCATATGTACTGGAATTTTTGGTGATGACCAGGTTTAGAAAAGTTCACTGTAAGTAAATTTCCAGTCAGTGGTTAAACTTGAGTGAAGTACTAGCAAGAGATCTGAATCTGAAGTGTCACCTATACTTTAGTACTTCCTTATTCCACAAGTAACATAATTTACTTCAGATAGGCTATTAGTCATTGAACAGACATTGAACCAAAATTACTTGTGTAATTTTCTGTCCCAAGTGCTATTAACAAACCAAGAAGCATGCTGTGTTCCTGTGGTTGGTATAATTTTCTGAAATGGAGAGCATCCACCGATTTACACACGCAAGTGAAAGAATTTACTATACCACACGGTTCTTTAAGTATCTGAACAAAATAGTGTAATATGATTTTAAATATTCCCCTGCATAATTGCACGTGTGTGTAAAATGTATTTACACATTTTTATACTCAATTTATTTGCTTATGTATGGACATCGAAGTACGTATGACTTGAAATTGCCTACTTCAAGAGTTGTGAGGGAGTGTGTAGCAGGTTTCAAAGTACTCCATCTTCCTTTGCAGCAGCCTTTTATATTTTTGTTCTTTATGTTTGCCCTAGATGGGAAAAAGAGTAATAGACTTGAATTCAAGGAAGAAAGACTCAAAGGGCAGGCTTTCAAACGTGTCTGCAAGGAGAAGAACAGCTTGCCTGGGGAGGTTGTGTGATGTCCCCTGAAAGTTCTGTGATGTCAGATTAAACAGCTGCAGGATCCACAGAGGTACAGCGGAGTCTGCTTGAGGAGGAGGAAGGGATGAGTGAACTTGAGAGGACCTCCCGAGCCTGGTGATCCTGCTGCTGGCTGTGGGGTACGAGGAACAGGCATGCCGTGTTAACTGACTGGCGTCATTTTTCCTCTTTGTCCCATCCTTCAACTGCATCACTCACTGGCTGTTTTATCTTTTTATCTCTTTCATAAAGATTAAATACTTTTTTTGGCTTGTGTCCATAGCTAATATATTTTGTCTGATCTTGGGAAGTATGGGCTTTATAAGCTGAATGAAAGCACATAAATCTATTAATAAACTTTGGCTCTTGATCATTATCTCCGTGTTTCAAAGCCCATATTGCTCAACAACTGACTCTCTGTGATGAGCTGAAGAAGCAGTCCTATCGTATCACCAAACAGAACAATTTATAGCACAGCCTGCAGAAAATAGCTTTAGCAAAGCTTGTAGTTTACACAACTGGAGCAGAAGGAATGCCCACATTTAAGAGACTTTGCAGATGGATAAATGTAAACCTTGCTACACTGTTCTGAAGTCATTCTGTCCATAAAACTGGGTATTGCTGATTTCCACACCCATTCCCCAACCTATAATTTAGGCTCTCACTCTCTGCCCCTTTCCTCTCTTTGATGACTGTGCTCCTGTTAATGGCATTTTAGTATAGCTTCCTTCCTCCTTTGTTGTTGAATCTGGCCCAGATCCACGATTTACGTGGAGCCTGTTGGCAAATTTCTATTGATAAAGCGGCACACGTTATCCTGTGTTTGTACCGTAAGTGGCATTTCTCTACGAAATACTTGTGAGCATCCTATGGTACAGACTCGTTTGCCATTCCCACATAGCAGAAGTAAGCAAATTCAGTCATTGTGATTTTCATTCACTTGTATAAGAATCACCCATACTGCTTCTGGTGTAAATTCAGAATTGTGCCTATCTGTTGCTGACCTTGTTTTTCAGGATCTCAACTTCTATTCTCTGTTTGCTTAGTGTTTCCAGTGCATTTGCAGGGAGTGAAGATTGACCCCAAACACAGCTGCTCTTCAGAAAAGAGTCGTTTTTCTCTCACCATTTGGAAGAAGCAGTTGCAGAGAGAAGTGCTGCGTTTTCTTTGACAGTTACATTCAGTTAAAGTCTAAACACTTTACAGCAAGATCAGGAATAAGTTTAAAACACTGCTGTTCCCAGCGTGGGCATGCTTTACGAGTGACATTTGGGTCAGCTTACCAATGAAGGCAAGTCCTTGTTCCCGCTTAATCACTCATTGAGTGGGGCAAAAGTGAAAATCCCATTTCCTCATTAAAGAAAAAACTAGGCAGTTGAAGTGGGAAATACCAGCCCAGCCCTAATCAAAATTTATACTCCCAATTCCTGGAACCACCCTTCCCTTCCCTACAGCGGTTTCTGCCAAAGCTGTTCTGTCTCTCCTACTTATTATCTCTTGTTTTAACATCTGGCTATTTCTTGGGGGGTGCCTGTATCTACGCTATGGTTTTTCTATTATTATCAGGATCTTTAGTAAAAATTTGTACAGATATAGCACAGCTTCGAGAATGCGCACTAAAATGGCAGTAGTGGATGGGTTGTGTACAGTCACTTGTTGGACAGAATGGATTTATATGAACTCAGATCTGGAGTGCTGGGACATCAAAGTGTATGGCGAGGGTTCAGAGAGCTGGCGTATGCTCTTGTACAAGTCTTTTGGGATAGGCAGGGGGAACGCCATTTGAACCCCCCCAAAAAATCCCACTTTCGCTGCTCAGTGTGCTTCTGTACCACTGCTTTAGCCTACTTTAGTAAGGGTCTGGCTGTTCTGGGTGGGGTTGTTTGCGTGTTATAATTTTTCAAGAACTTTGCATTAGTAGAAGTGGGCCAAGCTCTTGGAGCATTATGTACAATTACATACATGTACAATTACATTACATTATGTACAATTACACGGAAAGTTCAACATTCAGAAGAGCAATTATACATCATCTTATTTCAGTAATGAATGTTAGATCCATACCCTTTACTTACGTTTCTCCTGTAAATGTATTTTCTTCTATATTTTAACCTTTGAAATGTTGCAGCTTTATACCTCACGTGAAGCGCATGCAGTGGGAGTCATAACAGACTGCTTGCTTACACGTAACTATTTTGTCTTCTTATGCAAATGACCACGTAGTGAAAAGTAATTATCTTGTCTGTAGTACATGGACTGGGGGGAAGTTTGTGACGCTCCTGCCATAGCTACTCTGTTTTCCTCCTTTCCCAGATACACATGGGAGGTTTCCCAACAGGACTATGACACGGTTGCCCTGAAAATATGAGGCAATATTTTTAAACAGATCTCCACAGCAAATACGTATCCTCTATCTGAGATATTTTAGACATGTTACAACAAATCTCTTTCGCACGATGCCATGGTAACTGCGTTGCTGCAGTTGAAATACTGGTAGAAGCAGAGAGGAGAGGGTTGTGCTCCAGCGCCTAGGCCCGGGCCTGGCGCGGCGCGGTGCGCAAGTACAGGCGCGGGCGAGGAACGTCGCCTTCAACGGGTGCGGGTCGCTGGGGACTGGTATCATCAGATTAACTGTCCTTTAGCCAGGTAAGGGAGGAAATCAGAAGTACCGATAAGTTTAGGGAAGGGTATTTTAGGAGGAGTCAAAGGAGACAATTCTTTATTTTCCTGTGTGGTCTCACAAACCATGGGAGGCCCCAGTTGAAACTGGATGAAGGCAGAAACTGCTCCAGTTTCTGAGACAGGAGGCTATTTTAGGCATCCAGCAAGCACTTGACCTCCCTGGAGTGGTGGGAATGAAAGCTGACTTCAACGGTGGCATTTTGGATGTGGGGGTGAGTCGTGGGGGATATTTAATGTGGCCAAACAAGGGAGATTTTAAGTTCAAGCAGAGCGCTGCACCTGGGTGTAACCAAGGGTGAAATAACCAAGCAGGCAGCTTGCTCTCTCCAGTGTATTTCCAGAAAAGATTTCTTAGCCTCCCTTGTTGTGTGAAGTGTTTATGATGTCTGCTGAAGGGATTTCTAGAAAGGCACGTCCAGCAGTGGATAGATGTCTGGGCCTCTACTGAGATTTACGTTTCATCCTGGCCATGAAGAAGCAATAGACCCATCATGTCAGTTAAGATTTAGTATTGCTCCTTGCCTCTGAAGATCTTGGTAAGCAGAGCAAAGAAGTCACCACTCCCCGTGAAATTAAAGGAATTTCTCATAGAAAGAGATAATTTGGAAAAAAAAAAAATCAGACTAGCGTAAATAAAGCAGCTGGGAATGAAGTGAGAGAGACCTAGAAAATCATTTGGGATCTGGCCAAATCTTTCCCTTAAAACACTTTCCAACAGAAAAGAGCTTATCAATGCAACTGTCAAAGCTTCAAGAGCTGAAACTAATCTGTTCTGTTTTTTGGTTTTCAGTGAAGACTTTCTAGCTTTTAATTTTACCACCATTTTCTCCTACAGGGTAGAATCTTGTCCTGACCTGCTCTGTTCTTGTTTTTGTTTTCTGGTGTGTTTTTCTTTTTTTCTTTCCTTTTTTTTTTTGTGTGTGTGTTTTGTTTTGTTTTCTGTTTCCTTTTTTGTTGTTGTCTTTGGGGGAGTTGTTTTGCTGTTTTGTTGTTTTCTGGCATTTTTTCTGCTCTCTTTTTTTTGTTTTCTTGGTTGTTTTTCGTTTTTCATTGTTTTCTGCTTTTCTTGTTTTTTGTTTGTTTTCTGGGATTTTGTGTGGTGTTTTTGTGTGTGTGTGTGTGCGTGTGTGTTGGATTTTTTTTGTTGTTTTGCTTTTTGCTTTGGTGTCTTTTAAAAAACAAAAAACAGCAAAACCCAGTGAACTCCTCCAACCAAAACGACAAGGTTGTTGGAGTTGGCCAGATCCAAATGGTAATGTAACTTCTTTCAAACCCTTTTGTTTGTTTGTTTGTTTGTTTGTTCCCCTCTCACCTCCCCTTGACCTGTGGAGTTGCTGGGGATTAGATAATTGGGCACTATCTAATCACCAGGCCTGAGTCAGTGAGTGCTGTGCGGAGCAGCAGTCTGAAGTGCCTCCAGCCTGTGACCACTGAAGTGCTGAGCTGTTCGAGCCCTTTCTATCTTCCCTTTCTTCTGGGTGGGCATAGTTTGACACTGACAGCATCAAGAAAGCGACCAACAGCAGCTGTCAGCAATAGGTTTCCCAGACTTCTTTCAGCTGGCCAAAAATGGCTTTAGTGAATACTATTTGGAGGGCAAAATAGGAAGTTTGATAGACAACCACTTCATTTCTTCAAGATGCTGCTAGCTACTAAGTCCCAACAGCAAACCAGTTTCTCATCAGTACTGATGGTTTTGTTTGTTTGTTTGTTTGTTTTCTCCCCTAGTGCAGGTAGGATTTGTTGAGAACTGATAGGAGCTGAGTTGAAATAATGTCTTAACTACAGGAAGTTTTGCAGCTTCTGACTTTGAGTCAACCCTAACTCCTGCTTTCCATGCATTCCTTCAGGTTCACGCTGACTAACGCATTCAGGACATCCAAACAAATAACAGCAAGATATAAACCAGGCTGGAGAAGCAGATGGGCTTAAGAGTCTGTCACTGGGTAAGGTACACCTACGGCCACAGACTTCTACTGTATTAGGTTGCAGTCCCTTAGGTCACAACTTCTGTCTCTTGGCTAAGGCATTTCTCCAGATCTTGGACTGCCCTCTGGACTTGCTCAGAATTCAAAGATGTTTGAACCTAAAAGCATGCACTTATTCCTGCTTTGACCACAGCTCCAAAGTTGTCAGAGCAAGGCTGTCTGAAGAGCTTGGCAAGGCCAGTGCTTTTGGCCTTCCTGCAGTGCATTCTCTGAGCAGTCTTCCTCCTCCTTCTTGAAAGCTTTCAATACCTAAAAGCATGTTTTGAGACCAATGTGTCTAGAAATATCTTCAGTGTTTCAGAAAGGTACCACCCACTCCCTGAAGCAATATTTCTGACCACTGCTCTGAGGAGCATTAAACTGAACCTGTCCATAGCTGATGTTATTTTCCTCACATAAATATTGTGGGCTCTGAAAGTAGGGAAAAACTGACCACCAGGCTCAGGGAAAGGAGGGCTAAGCCCGAAGTTAGAAGGACAGAAATAAACAAGGGATAACAACGATGCTGAGATATTTCAGTGTCAGTCTCTCAATGCAGTGATGCATGCCTCAAAATGAAGGAAGAAATTTGAGAGCTCCTCAATTGCAAAGCTGTCTTTAGACACACCTTTTCAATGTGGACTTCAGAGCACTGAAAGAGGGAAAATCTGTTATTTTGAAGGGATTGCGTGTGTTTTTACCAGGGAGGCAAGATACCGTGAGAGCTAGCTACAGTGACCATGCTCACGAAGAAAGACTCGCTTTTCTCTGTTAAAACTTTTAACTTGGACACATAACTAAAGCTGCCCAAAGGCAGAGAATTAATTTGAACGACCAGTACTTAATTTGTATTGGCTCTCGTGGATGCTGCTTACATTAATTACAGGGATCCCATTGCACAGGATGAACTACTACTGAATCATTTCTTAGATTCATTAAACTTAAGTCGGCTTTCATCGCACATGCAGGGCTTTGAACTGTTCCTGAATAATTTCTCAATTCATTTTCTTCAGGCTTCGATTCCGACTGCAGGTCTTGTCTTTTCCACCTACACAGCCACCAAACAACGGGGTCGATCCTTCTGCTTTGACACAGGCCATGCTGTCACCAAAGGCATTGTCACTAAAGGCATTGAGATGGTGTTGGCTGCACGTTTACTGTGACAACTGCAAGTTACTGTCTGGCTTATGGATTGTGCACAGGTCTGGGTGATTTTGGTGCATGGAGATAGGGGGAGGAGAAGTATATCACAGTGGGACAAGGGAAAATGTCTCTCTAGGTGTGGTGAGCTCCAATGGCAGCTGCCTGTCCCCGAACGATGCTGTGTAGAGCAGCCTGTGATTCCCACTCTGGGGCAGAGGCCCCAGCTGGAGTCATGCTCAAGTCTGATGCGTGCTTTGCACAGACCCAGTTCCTGGTTGCAAACAATCTCCCAAAGAGGAAGGAGGATGCAGGACCACACTGGAGGCTCTGTATGACTTTTGCTGTTCCTTCTCTTCACGCCCATTCCCAATGTAGGTGCTACAGTGGGTCTCAAAACAGGAGATGAGATGAGGACTGCATCCCAGAAGAGGAAGGTAACATTTTCTGAATCCACGGGGCAGTTCTGTTCAGAGCCCTGTCTGGGCATGAGGAAGAGATTAAATTTCCATCCATCCCGATGGACAAGAAGACTTTTTGCATCTTTGTTCTGATTTCCTGACAGGCCGGCGTATCATACATCTAACCTTCTGGGTCAGGAGAGGAAGGAAGAGGGTGAAGTAAGACACTGAAAAGACACTGAAATCATTATTAACAAATAATAGGGGCTAAGAGGAAACGCACCCTCATGCATAAATCCCCCTTACTATAATAGCACAGGTATATGCTGATATTGCTGTCCAGACTGTGGTTGCCCCCAGCCATGATCAGGCGAGGCATAAGGTGATTGTTTCCTCCATGGCCGCCATGGCAGCCTTCTTAACGTGTTGTGGGGATTATTGCTAATGCAGCAAAGACATTTTTTGGCCCTGAGTCATTGCTCATGCTATTCAGCCGAAATTTTCATGAGAGTTATTTACTAGCAGTTAAATGCAAATGGGTTCTGCCTTACACGGAAGGCAGAAAAAGGTACATTCCCTGCTCTCTGAAATTTGTGATCTAATTAGAGATGGTAGTTGTCAAAACATCTCTGTGCCCCAGTTGCTGTTACTAGGGATTTTAACCAAAGGCATCTCTTTCTCTGAGAAGGTACAATACTGAGGAAATACCGAGGAAGGTACATAGTGTGGAAAAAATAAAGAATCTTTAAAAATATTTTTAAATAAATAAAACAATTTACTTTTTTTCCCTTTTGTTTGAACTTCTCACGAGCTGAGGGAGATCAGCAGAGTCAATTTTTTGTGGCTTGTGCCCTTGAAATTGTATGGAACCCACTCACCAAGATGCCACATTCAGTAACAGATTGGGTCTGAAATGCCATTGTTGTTTGGGTTTTATATGCAGAACGCTTTGAATTTTCCCCTGGGGAATAGGCTCAGTATCTGTAGGTGATTGCATAGGATCACCTACGTTGTTACAGGATTAGACAAGGGCAATGGGACTGCAAACAGAGTGTTTAGGGAGAGGGGAAAACCCTATGAATGCTTGCAGATTCGGACGGGTTGGGACTTCAGGCTTACAGTGACCTTTTAAAGAACTATTGCAACACTTTCCTTTGAGCCGTGTACAGTTACGGTATGGTCCATGTCTGATTAAGGTTGTGACACTTGTTTCTTTCTACAGCAGTAGTTTCTGACTAATAGTCACCTAGCTGTCAGTGGCATTTGTCTTGGGGACAAATTTAGCTGGGTATGGGTTTTGTGCCCTTGTGCCTTAGCTCCTGTGCACTCGTCCGGACTGGAGGAAACAGTGAGAGAGCTATTTCATTGACATCCACTTTGTGACAACACTCTTGATTATTTTTTTCATATTTTTTATTTTTTTAGGCTTCTTTCATAACTGTTTAAGTCATCTCTTTTCCAGACTGAAGTTGGAAACCATTCTGTGACTCCTGGTACAGAAGTTGCCCAATATCTGGCATTTCTGTAAACATGCAAATCGTGCAGCGCAGTTGGTTTTCTGAAAAGCTATTAATGAAGTATTTTCCCTTTTGCTTGGAAACTAGGCTTGGTTTCTCTCAGTTGTTATGGGAGTAAGAGGAAAGGTCCTCCTAGGAATTGGTAAGTTATTATAGATAAGAGGAAAGAAAGGGTAACAGTAAATGGGCAATGTCCCTGCCAGAAGGAGGGGAGTAGTGGGGCTTCCCAGGGGTCTGTGTGGAGCCCTGTGCTCTTCCTTGTATTTGTAAGTGCTTTGGGGAGATAAATTATCACCCAGGAAAGTCAAAAGTAAAGAAGACCACAAAGAGCTGTAAGAGAATTCAGCAAACGTGGGGAGGAACCAAGGTGACAGCTGTCACTGTGGCACGCTGTGACATGAGGGTGGCATGTCAGCTATGAGGAGTTATATGGACGGGCAGGAAAACGCTTTGCTGCAGAGACACAGAAGTGAGATCCACACTGGTTATTGGTACCCAGCAAAGATACTGTGACTGGAGAAGGTTCTCTGAAATCATTGATTTCAGCAATAGACAAATGTTATTGGAAACAGAAGGAAAGGAAGAGAAAAAAAAAATATTGTGCCATATACAAACACCCAGTGCTACTGTACCTTGGGTGTTATGTTCAGTTCTGGTCACCTAACTTTAAGAAGGGGCATGGTACAACTGAAGAAGAACAAGAATTTCATAAGAGGCATTAAGAGCTTCCTTGCAAGTACAGATTACACAGTGTGGGACTAATTAGCTTGGAAATAAAGACAACTGAGCAGACGTGCGATAGAAGTCTATAAAATGGTTTGAATGTTTTGTAGAAGACGAATGCAAAACTATTGTTAAATATTCTTTATATGGTAATATCTGCGTGCCGTCAATGAAATTACCAGGTAGCAAGTTTAAGACAAACACGTGGAGACTTTGTGTGTCCGATGTATAGGCACATTGTGGAGCTGGTTGTTTTAGGCTATTATGAGGCCAAATGTATTTAGCAGTCCTAGAAGGGGTGAGATATGCTCACCAGTGATAAATGCTTTGAGGCTTGCTCTACCTGAGACCCCGGCTGCCACCTCCAGCTCACAAAATCAGTGATTGCCTGAAGCTGGGAGCATGGACTGAGAAAAATATCACTCTGGCCTTGTCCTGTTTCTTATATTCTTCCTTAAATGATCTGCTGTGGGGCAGGTGACAGTGGTCTGTGGGTGTTTGTATGCTGCTGGGAGAACACCGAAGCACTGCATCTGTGCCGGGGAAGGCTATACAACTTTACGTAATCTTTCCAGTGTTACTCTCCCTGTGGGGGCCGAGCTGAAGTACACCAGAGCGGACTTGCCAGGATGTGACTCAAAAGCCAGGCTAAGCCATAAGCCGGGGTTGTAGGCGTTGGAGTCAAAGTTGTGCTGGTCTGCTGTGCTACCAGCACCCTGCCCACGGGTGCACGTGGCACAGGGAGGTTGCTTTGAGCCCTGGGAGGTGGGAATTGCAGTCACTGAGCCCGCAGGCCTGAGCTGTTGTTATAAGGTCACAGCACGGGTGACGAAGGCCCAGATGAAGCACCTAAGGAGCAATTTCACAACGCATCTGACCCCTGATCTTTCCATGGGAGAAAGGACAGCAGAGGAATGGGCGTACATGACAGATGGCAGTCTCATCCCTACTGAGGCAATGCCATGGGGAAGCTACTGCAGGCTGAGTCTCCCTCCCGCTCCCTCTCTGCAAAAGAAACCAATCGTCGTAGATAGCATTGAATATGGGCGGGTATCAGACTATGCTGGGAGAAAAAGACAAAAAACAAAAACAAAACAAAAACACTGAGTCATGTATTTGCAGTTATGGAGAGTAACTGAGCTCCCAAGTTACTCAAAGAACATAGCAAGAACTGGCATTTGAAAATCACTACCTGCAAGAAAGGGTACAAGCAAACAGAGCATTTCTGTATATGCCACCATCTCCTCTCTAAAACTGTCTGAAGATTTATGAGCTTTTTTTTTGCCCTTTTTTTTTTTTTCCTCCTAGGGTCTTGCTCTGTGTTCCTCTGGTATTCACAGACGAGTAGGACTGACAGGAGGATAGCTGAATCTCTGACTTTCAGTCCAGCTCATCGGCCCTGCATCCAGGAGGCCGGAGCTGCATCTAACCACAGATGTCCAAGCCTGGAAATCCCTCCTCAGAGGCAAAACAGATTCCAGGCCCTGGCTGGCTATTGTGCAGAAGGATGAAGCTTCTTCCATGGCTGCCTCACGGATGTTATGAGGCTGAGCAGTCAGAAGCGTTCGATGGCTCCTGCCCAAGTCAACCTCAGAGTGTCTACCACATGTAAAGCATGAGTAACACCCAGCCTTTGAACCACAGGTAAACCACTTCAGTGTAGTTCCATTAAGGTATGTTCTACAAATAATAATTGCAAACAGCTCCCTGCAGTCCATAAATATGTTCCAGTGCCACAATCTCTCTTCTTTTCATATGGGGCAAGATCCACTTGAAACCAGATCTGGCACTTGAAACCAGAGCAACAATTGAAAATATTTCCATCTTGTTTTCAACTGTTGCTGACAACTTCTGAACTGATTAGAGAGCATAGTGTGGTTTTGTTTGCTTGTTGATTTGTTTGTTATTGCCTTCATGAAATCCAGGTGTAGCACACACACACACACCAAAAAAAAAAAAAAAAGAGCATAAAGGATGTGGTTGTGGAATAAAATGTGTTTGGAAGAACGTGTCTGACTGCTGGTAGTCTTGAAGGTGGTGTTTCTGTAATCCTGCTGAAAAATAGAGCATGAGGGATCATAACACACCTCTGCTGTTCCAAAGGTTCTTCTGCATTTAGCACCAACAGACAGAAGGAATAATGTCCAACTTAGTTAGATGCATCCTGGAGCGATGGCACGACAGATGCAGGAGGGAGTCAGTGTGGTATTAGCCCATTATTGTTTGCTTGTCCTCGTTAGCTCCCAGCATAAGCAAAATCAAAGATTATGTTGCAACATCCTAACTGGGATGAGTGTTTATAGGGAGCAAATTATTTGTTAAGAAGCACAGTTTTGGCCCATCTAAGCTCTGATCTGTATTCCCTAGATTTTTTAGGTTGGACTCCTGAAGGATTTAAGGCACTGCTCACAAGTGGTAAGGAGACCAGGGTCTCATACAAGCTGGCTGGAGCTGTCGCCTTCTCTTCACCTCTGAGGACCAAAGCGTTTTGAGGTAGGGCTCCCCTTGCTCAGCAAGCAGGACAGGTGTACTTCACACAAAAATTTAGCTGGGACTGCAGAAGGAAACAAGTATTCTATAGCCTATTGGTTAAAACCTTCCTCTACGAAGTGTTACTTACCTGTTCCCTAATTAATACTGACGTATTTTGCAAACCCCAGCACACTTTGATCAGAAGTTGGGATAACTCCGCTCAGTGGTATATGGGAGTGGATTATCAGATGCAGCTCGGAGGGAGGTCTCAGTTCACACATCTACTCTGATGTAGTGGAGGAGGCCTCCAAAACCAGCTCTCCTCTGCACCTCTTCACCCTCTTAGGACTAGCTCTGGCAAACCCTTTGGACAGGTATCCCCCACCTGCAGCTCTGAACTTGGCCATTCACTTGCACTGCAGGTAGGCCACGCCAAAATAGAGTTTTCCATTTTCAAGAAATTAAATAAAATGAAGCATTTTGGGTTTCTGGCCCACCTAAAATAATTTTTATTTATTTTCTGTTTAATACTGCAAGCCCATCTCCTCTTCCCCCTTCCCCAGTAAAATGTGCGTGTCCCTAATCCTAGGATTTACTTAAGCAAGTACAGAGGATCCTGAAATGGCTTCTTTTCCAACTGCTTTGTCTCCAGCTGGAGCCAATTACTGATTTGTCCAATTCTCACCACATATATTATTAAGATCAAAGGCAGACCTCAAAACATTAACAACTAATTTCAGTGTTATAGTTCTAATAAAATAAAAGCGGGCCACTATTAGGCAACATCTCTTTTGTATGTGGTAACTTCTTCATTGAATTCTGAGTTTTTTTTCCTTCCCAGATAGAATTAATCATAGCTGCAAGGATATATGGATTATTGCCGCTTTTAAATTTGCAGCAGGGTGGCAGATGGGAGTAATTTGGGTACATCCCTGGCAGGAGCATGGAGAGAGGCAGAATAGTGTTAATATATTTTTTTCCTTATTCTAATAAAATTCTGTATTCAGTGTTAGAGACTCTTTTTGCAAGGGTCTCCTTTTATCACATGGCTTGGTAAGAAATGTTAATTTGTTCTGTATTGGTACAAGTAAGAGGAAAAGAAAGTGCTACGGTTTGGTCTTCTGAATAGAAGATTTTGATAAGTACAGGGAGGAGTTGCCAGGTGTCATAATTAAGTGTTTCAGAACTAAGGAGTGGTGAATGTAGAAGGTGGAAATGAAGAGGGGGACGGGGAGTAAAATGTCTCATTAATATAGGGGAAAAGGCAATTGCAAATCATTTGATCTCCCTGAACTAGAAGATAAAAATTCCTTTCTTTTAAAGTATTTCTATGTTCAAGCCCTGCTCCCCAGAGAAAGCATCTGCCTTTTCAGATCCTAGCTCTGGTAAAGAAACTTCATGGCCTTCAAATCTCGGCTGAACAACCATATATGAGGCAAAATGCTGCCCTGGACCCACTGCTGGCTCAGAGGCTCTGATGATGATGAAGGTCTGAAGCAGAGCTTGCCGGCTACAGCACATAATGGAGCACACCTAGGGCAGGGGGGCAAGGGGACATGGAGCATCCAGCACGTGGCCGATGGAGCTCTGGTCCTGCCAGCCTGTCCTGGGACATCCCGCATCCTGCTTATGCCCCTTGTAATTAGCAGCAAGCACGAAAGGAGGCAGAAGCCAGATTAACTGTGGGGCTTTGCTGTGGGGACCCAGAAGTGCAAAGCTTGGGCTTCAGAAAAGATCTGGCCAGGTAGGGATGGTATCATCTGGTGCACGCCACCTAACCTTTAGCTTTGCCTCCAGGTAGCAAAGCAGGACAGCAAATCAACAGTGATCAGAAGAGTGTGTCTGAAACTCCTTCTTGCCTGGAGTCAGTAAAGCTGGAAGTTGTGCCTGAAGCTGCTTCCCTCTGGGGGAAGAGGGAGAGTGCCCAGGTTTGGGAAGTTGCGCGGGGTGGTTATGACTCTTGCCTAGGACGCCGGTGAGCCCAAGGGTGTTTTAACTCCCACCTTAAGGCAGAATCCCACTGCTCAGGTCAAGGCTGGAGTAGGACCCCTCGGCCCTGCTGTGGCTTCACCCGGCAGGCAGCTCAGCACCACGCAGCCCTTTGCTCCCCATTGTGGGATGAGGAAGAGAATTGGAAAAAAAAAAAAAGAGATAAAAAGCTCATGAGCTGAGATACAGACAGTTTAATAGAACAGAAAAGACAGGGAAAAAATAATAATATTAATGATAAAGGAATACAAAGCAAGTGATGCACAATGGAGTTGCTCACCACTCACTGAGTGATGCCCAGGCTGTCCCCGAGCAGTGACCCACCAACCACCCCGGCTCTATGGCTCAGCACGACGCCACATGGTGTGGGACATCCCTTTGGTCTTCCTGGTGAAAGGCTGGAGTAACTAACTGGCTAAATAGAGCGTTACTGAATCGTCGGCTTGTGCATTTCTATTTCCTCATAGAGTGAGCTTAATTTCCAAACGGCAGCTGCTGGTTTCCGTAGTTCCCCTCTCGGCACCACACTGCAGCCCACCAGCCACCCCCTCAGTCACGCAGCCACCGCCAACAGCAGCACCGGTTATGGGTTATGGGTGTCACCTTCACCTTGACAGGGTTATTTTCTGCCCTGAGCAGTTCACCTGAATCACTTCAGCACAGCTCTTCTTCATCACCCCTGAGTGGGTGTGCTGGCCCCAGCAACGTGGTGGTGGAGCGGTGGGGATCCCCTAGGCTGTTTTTTTTGCCCCTGTGGTGGACCCCTACCGTGCCAGGTCACAGCCTCCCTCAGCAAGAGCCCACCTGGTCACAGGCTGGCTCCAGCTACCTGGATAGCCAAGGAGCAGCGGGCAGCCCCATCTGGGTGGGTGCACTGAAAGATAAAGGAAACACCTTAAAACACAGTGGCAACATTTGCTGGGGCTGCTCTGTCAGAGTCCAGAGTTGAAAGAGGCATTTTCCGCATCACTTCAGTGTGACATCTAACCTTAAAATCCTTTTTTTTTTTTTTTTTTAAGGTTGAAATGATACACGGGCTATAGCGATATAAAATTGTGGTCTGGATTATAGTGGAACAGTAGCATAAAAATTAGGTGTCTGGATTTTTCCTCCTGCTTCCCCACTGCAACATCACAGATCCAATGTGACCTGCTGCCACAGCCTGGCGTGCCGTGCACTAGATGCGATCACAGCCCCAGAGGGCCTCACAAGGGCCAGTCTGAACGCTGATTTATTATTATTAACCTACCTCAACCCGTAATAGCCATTAGCTCACTTCTACCACTTTGCAAATTTTCCTGCAGAAAGGGAAAGATGGGATTTCTGTAGCATAGAGGCCAGCTCCTCAGCTGATCACTGGAGCTTTGCCCCTTCCTGCCAGATGGGGATTGGACTTTGTCAGATGAAATACTACCTAGCCAAGCCTTAGTGGCATCTGGCTAGATGTTCTGTGCTTTCTGAGAGATTTGTTGTTACTCATCTCAAATACTTTGCTCTTGTATCTGGCGTTATCTGACTACTGCATTTCCTCCAGCTACTTGCAGTGAGGTTCTTGCGTGCACTCAATCACAGGAGATAAATCTCTTCTAAAGAGATCATCGCAATCTCTTTAATCAGCACGCTGGAGTAATCCCCCGTAAACAGACCGGCTGCAGCAAACCTTTTTGTAGGTCAGTGCCATCACTGATGTCTCTCTTCTCTTCTCTCCTGCCCTGTGTCAGCCGTGTGGCAGGAGGCGTTTCAGAGCGAGCAGGAAATGAAACGATCGTGGGTGCCTACAAGAGCTGATAATACACATCTTGCGTGCATGTGCTGTTTGGTGATGACAAATCTGAGACCAGTATGCAAAGATGAGTAAGAAGAATTTAAACACAACTTCCTTGAGATTTAGCACATGGCAAATCCCAGTGACTCCCATCTTGGGGCATTCCCTACTAAACCAGTATTTACAGTGTTCTTTTGTTCGCTCTTTGTTCCCTGGATGTTAACGATACTGCTGACACTGCAGAGGTTACGGTTTGTTCCTGGTTGCATGTGGTGCACATACGTTATGGTAAACTTACCTGTATTGTGGAATGGGTTATTGAAAGTGCAGGCAATCTGGATTGCACACCTGCCTCCAGCAAACTCTCCTCGTCTGTATTTTTTTTAAGATGCTGTAGAATCAGTAAAAACATTTCTAAAGAAAGAGGATTCATCCAGTGAACCATAGCGAGAGGTCAGCTCTGTTCAGACCCACTCCAGCAAAAGGGAGAAGGGAATATCCGACAAGAGGAAGGCAGCTGTGTTGTCTGCCTGCACAGGCTTTGTAAAGAAGACTGTTTTTATGTGCTCAGTGGTTCAGTGTGTTGTCTACCACACCAGAGGGGCTCCAGGTAAAGCAAGGAGAGGAAAGGAGGTTTGAGAAATTGGAAAAACTTGTCTAAATTGTCAGGAAATATTCCCGTTTCAGACAGGGCACTGTAACTCCAAGTTTGGGGCTGCCCGGAGAGACCAAGGAAGTACGCTCAGAAAAAGATGGCGTTTGCTTTGGAAGAGAGGAGACTGTAACCTTTAACGTTCATTTTCGTGCCTAATTTGCAGGTCAGCTTCAGGAGGCCTGCACGCACTTGAAAAAATGACAAGCTGCGTCCAGTCCTGTGGGTCTTACTCATGGGACTTGTCCTTACTCATCGGATCAGCCCCCGCAAGGTCGGCGAGCCTGCTTGCGTGATCGAGCCTTTCGGCAGAAAGGCCTGCTTGTTGCGATGGGTATCTGTTTGTTCTGCACGCTGCAAAAATGCAGCCGACTGTGGAAGGCGGCAGGAATTTTACCCGTGCAAGCTCAGATGCACAAAGGGTCACAGGACCCTGTCTCAGTTGCCATAGGACTTAGGTCCTATGGACTTAGGTCTCAGGTCTACTGAGGAAGGTAGGAGTGGAAGTGTAGTGTTTCTATTTACGTGATGCATTGTGAAGGACATTCCTCTGTGTGCCTTTATTTCCCCAGATGAGCAAAAAATGTTGTCACCCTAAACTACAGAGCAGCCGGGGACCAGGAAGTGGGGCAAGCTCCGATGCAGGCTCCGAAGACCATAAAACCGTGCGTTGGAACTGGTCCAGGTGCAGATGCAGAGACCCCCACAACCCTGAGGATCACAAACATCCTGGACATCCGTTTTGACATGGCATCTCCATCAGCGGTGTCCTTGGCTGTGGCGGCTGCCAGTGGCTGTGTTTTCACTGCGGAGATTGATGTGTGTGGATCTCCCAGCTCAAAATAACAATGGTGCTTCCTGCGCCGCCGCGGGCAGGCGGTGCTGGGGCATGGAAGCGCTGCTGGTAGCCTCCTTTTTATCTCCGCTTCCTGTCAGATCTGAGCGTCTGGAAGGAAGGATGGTCTTACAGCTAGGATGCTGGACTGGTAGGAATAAACTTCAGATCTGTTTTCTACCTGCTCTTTCCCATGGGATTTTGAGGAAGTCACTCAAACTCTGCCTCATCTTGTTGCATGTTAGGAACAGCAGTGATTCTCTGTCTCAGAGGAGAAAACGTCTTGAAAGTTTGTGGATTAAACGGAGAACATGCTCATGAGATTATGTAACAAGTGTGCGAGAGGAGCCAAAGCTTGTAGGCTGGGACACTTGGGCGTGAAGGTATCACAGTGGCAGAAATCCTCAGAGTTTGTTGTGTTTTCTTGTCCTTAGCTGTCTCCCACAGACACCTGAAGTTCAGCTTTTTGTAGGCATTACAGCCTAAAACCAAGGGGGGACATTACCCAGTTTTGTCTGACTTTCAAAGATCTATCTACCTGCAGGCAGATCTGCCCATGAAGGGAAGTCCTTTGAGGTTAGCACACGGCTGCCATGATGGTGTGCTCCCACAACCATGCCATCACTGGCAGGCAGATCAGGCATTTGCCAATCTGTTCAAAAACCTCTATTTCAGGTGAACCCGTTCTGAGGAGCAGGCATCCACACCTGCTGTATGATAAGGATGGAGACTGATTAGCTGCCCCTGCCCCACCGGCGAGGATGCTGAGACGGCACTGTGGAGGACTGTTCGGCAGCCTTGGATGGTGCTTGAATTTCACCGTGATTAGTGGTTTTGATAGAGCTTTTCCCATCGCTGTGTTTTGCTCAATGGAAGGCATTTTTAACTGGGGCTTTTGTCCCATTCAATAAAACAGTGTTGGTAAGATCAGAGTAGGGAATGGTTTTGCTGCAGAGCACAGAACAAGGAGCCAGAAGGGAAGGCACATAAATGACCTCGGGTATGACAAGCCCTTTGGGAGCAGCAGCGGGCTGTGACAAAGCCATACTCTCAGCCAAAGTTGGTGCTCTTTCCAAGTCAGCTGTCCTGTCTTGGACAGGCCCTCTCCCTCCATGGAGAGTGAGCCAACAGTTTGAAAACTGTTGATTTTCTTCTAGAGCTCATTAGGAATTGATAATATTACAAACTCAATTCTCTCTATTTTTTTCTTTAGAGGAGACACCTTAAATATAAACAGTAAGGTCAGAAGGGGACTTGAGGATGCTTTGGTGTGGTTTATGAAGGAGGCCCTCTCACGTGAACCAACTGACAGCTGTATTCCAGTGAACCTTGACCGAGCATTTTAAGGTGCCTGCGTTTCCCAGGCATCAGCCCCATCTCTCTGCCAGTGCTCCAGGCTGCACCCCAAGCTGCTCCAGCAGGAGGGTTGACGTCTGAGATGGGCCTCCCTCTGCAAGCAGCCTCAGCCACCACAGCTTCCTTCGTGTTTTGAGGAACATGAACATGTTGAATTTGCCGATACCAACACATTGAATGGGCCCTTGCTTCTGCTTGATCTTACTGGTCTCCTTGTAGAGAGGTGGCCAGCTGTGAGGGGCACCAGCTTCTCAAACTGCTCCTCCTGTTTCCAAACAGAACGTGTTTCTGCAGTTAATGGTTAAAATGATTAAGTTGCTCTGCTTTAGCTGTTAACAGTTCTGCTCTGGGTTTGCTTAAGCCCATGTTTTCAAAGGCTCTTCTACATGCAGGGATAGAAACATGCTTCTAAACCAGGTGTGCTGTGCTTCATGGCATGCTTTGGTAGCGGAGGGCTGCGGGGGTGGCATCTGTGAGCAGAGCCCAGCAGCTGCCCCATGTCAGATCAGAGCCAGCTCCAGAAGGCTACAAAGGGACCTGCTGCTGGCCAGAGCTGAGCCAGGGAGTGACACTGGTTGGGCCTCTGGGAGAGCAAATTGAAGGAAGGGGAAAAAAACTGCTGCACAACTGCAGCTGGGAGAGAGAAGTGAGAACCAGCCCTGCAGCCCCCAAGGTCAGTGCAGCAGGAGGGCAGGAGGTGCTCCAGGCACACAGCAGAAGTTCCCCTGCAGCTCATGGAGAGGCCCCTGGTGGAGCAGGCTGTCCCCCTGCAGCCCACGGGTCCCACACGGAGCAGATCTCCACGCTGCAGCCCGTGGAGGAGCCCCCGGTGGAGCAGGTGGATGTGGCCTGGAAGAGGCTGCGGCCCATGGAGAGCCCCCGCAGGAGCAGGCCCCGGGCCGGAGCTGCAGCCCGTGGAGAGGAGCCCACGCAGGAGCAGGGGGTCTGGGGGGAGCTGCCGCCCGTGGGGGACCCGTGCCGGAGCAGTTTGCTCCTGGGGGATGGACCCCGTGGTACGGAGCCGTGTGGGAGCAGTTCTTGAAGAGCTGCTGCCTGTGGGCAGTCCCCACAGGCTCAGTTCGGGAAGGACGGCATCCCGTGGGAGGGACCCCACGTGGAGCAGGGGCAGAGAGTGACCGTGGAGGAGCGGCAGGGATGAAGCATCAGGGACTGACTGCAGCCCCCACTCCCCCACACTGCGGGCTCATGCAGTGTTCCCCAGCCTGGTCCTGCTCTATGCCCAGCCTTACAGCAACCAAGTTCATTGTAGAGACTCTCAAGCATCATCTACAGGTAGTTTAGCGCTGATTTAACAAATGCAATTTAAAGCCCATTATCTAATATTGTCAAATTGGTCAGGCTTGAACATGGTTTTGCTTAAGTCATTTTCTAAATCAGTCTTTCAAGCATGTCACTGCTGCAGAAATCTGTACAGATACGTTCTCGTGTTTCTTTGCACTGCATTAGACCAGCTTTTACTTGTACAACAGGGCAGTTCAGTTCAGAAGACAAAATACTTCTTTGACATTTGGAAAATTAATTTGGTAAAATCTCAGATCTTGTTCTTTTTATTTAAGAATGTGCTGAAAAAAATCTTGGGAAGACAAGCTTTAAAAAAGGAAGGAAGCACAACCAAAAAATATCCACTCTTCTTCATATGCTATAAAGCAACACAAAGAGCTTATGAGTATTAAAAATACTTTTGCAACACCATTAAATCTATTTATCTTTTCAAGGTCCAATGTTTCCTTTTTGCCAGTGGACTTTGGCTATGCTCCTTTATGATCTCTTTCCCACTTCCAGTCCACAAGCCTAAAAAGCATCCTTTATCTTTTTCATGGTGCATTTCCCCCTTCCTGTTCTTGCCTCCTCTCACTCACCCCCAGAGATTTAGGATGGTCTGCAGACAGGACAGAGCTTCTACTGTGTCTAAAGATAGCTTCTGGGCTGGATGGTAATGGGATATGGGGCCTTTCACCCTCTGAGTTGCTAATTTGGCTGTGAATCAGATCAGTCATGACTGAAACACGCTTTTCTTCAGTAGCTTTCTAGTGGTCTCTTTGATATGATTTACTCTTGTTCATTTAAACTGAATCCCATTTGTCAGAAATCACCACCACAACTGAATTAACCTGCTCTCAACCTGACCCCTACTGCTATGGTGAGAGCCTCTGGAGGTATGTGTCCTGTCTGGACTTTATCCTTGCCCAGGTCCTGGCTTGGGGATCAGCTTGGACCCAGTCTCTCTGAGTGGTCTGGATGCGGCCACCCTGCTTAAAGCTAAGCTGGGCAGATACAGTCCGGTTGTCCACTGACCTCCGGATCAAATAACGGGTCTGAGCCCAGATCCACACCCCAGTTTCTGAATCCTGAAGACATATTTGTCATCCAAAGGCAATATGCAGAGACCTGAAATCAGACTGGTTGTTTAGTACCCAGGGAGGCAGCATCTCTTGGGTGGTTTCTGCACCCCGGAGGTCACCCTATGCAACGTGCTTTCAAGGGACCAAAGGAGATGGACTGGATTAGACAAGCAGGGCTGGAGCAGTGTGGTCTCCAGTCATATTTACAAGTAGCTTTACGAGAGTCCCAGCTAACGAGACCAAAGGAGCTGAAACATGAATAGGAGCTTAAAGTTTGGAGCTTTTTTTCTGGCGTGGCAGATTTGCTGCATGGCTTTAGCCAAATTTCTCCCAGCTTCAGTCTCTTGGCATTTAAAATAGAGGAAATACTTTACTCCCATGATGACTGCAAAACTCATTGAGGAGCCATCAGCAGAGAGTTCCTTAGATCAGCAGATGGAAGGGTTTGTGTGGTATTCATTATTTGCATCGCAGACCTCCCTTTTTGTCCGATGAAGGGTTTTTTTGCCTGGGTGTCTTCTTGGAACTGCCACCGGCATCCTAGTTCTGGGCATGCACCGCACATTTTACCTGCTCTCTGAACATTGATCAAAGCTGCTGGGAGGAGAAGCCAGCAACATACTAAATACATGTCAGTTCAGTTGTTTTCACACGCAGAGCTTTGCTTAGCCTGCTAAAGCTCATTGTCTCCAAGCCAAGTAATTGAAGGAGTCGAGGCCCTATTTAACCTTTCGGGAAGAGCAGATGATCTGACATCCACAAAGAACTCCTTTGTTTGAGGAGTTAAAGGATCTTTGCAATGTTAGGCTCAGACACTACAGCCCAGCACATGGTCACTAGCTGTAGTAGGTAAGTTGGTAGTTGGGGCTGGGATGTGGGAGACCTTGGGGATGACAGAGTCCTCTGCCGAGGGAATTTGAAACTGCACCTCCCACCCACAAGGACATTGCCCAAGCCACCAGCTCTGAATTAGTGTGCACCCTCATCCCTCATGTTGGAACTTCTGCTTTCTCTATGGTAACTTAAATCATGATCAATCAGCAGGAAAAAAACAATTCTAGCCCTTGAATGACTAGGAGATAGCGAAATTTAGGCTCTGGTTCCTGCTCCTGTGAATAGGAGAGAGACTGCAGGTTATCTACACTATGGTACCTTAGAGTTTGTTTTGTGATGGCAGTCCCCCAGTTATAAGCTCTGTGATGAATGAGGCAGAGTGGATTTGATCTGGGAATGTCTTATTTCCTGGACAAGAGTCAAAGCAATATGAATTTCACCCCACAACCATCCAGCACTCAGTGCAGCTATTGATTTATATGCCATTTTGCATTCTGCTCTGAAAATGTCTACAATGAATTGACCTGTGGTGCCTTTTTTTTTTTTCTCTCACTTTTCACTCATACTGTTTTCTGTGTTTCTGCCTTTATTGGAAGAGAATTTGGACCAACATGCTGAAGAACTGTCATTCCTTATCTAGTAGCAATCATATTCAGCAACTCTTTTCAAAGCAATGTAGGTAATTGGAGGAAAATTTAATTGCACCATCGTTATTCCATTTTCTTTATTTCCTTTGGGATTGATACCTTGGAATGTGCAGTTGCAGATGCCCTCTTTTAACCCGTGTCACCCTCTGATCGATCACCACCATTCTGCACCCTGGAAAAGCACGGGTCTGCCTTGCTGCAAGCTGGAGCAGGCACCACGTGAGGCATTTCTCCAGTGTCATGCCTGGTATTAGCTAGCTATGTGCAAGCTACTTTGGCATCTTCACCCCTATAAATCTGTCCAGTGTAATGAGGCTCATGGGTCATTTAAGGTGGAGGGCCGTTGGCTGGAGTGCTAAAGACCTGTCTTTCATCCACATCCTCATGTAAGCAATTCCACAAGTTTGCTGTCCATGAGGATGCTGCAAGAAGAGAGGAATCTTGAGAGAGCAATTAATTACCTTACATTACCTCAGAACCCCATTCGATTTGCCAAATTCTGCAACAGTTTAAATTTAAAATGAGCAACGGACTCATCCAGGTCCCACATAGCATAATGAATATCTTGATTGCAGTTAATTAATAACATGCTCCTTTTTATTCCAGAACATGCCCAGAAAGCCAAGTGTATCATTAGTACATACTGAGGGAGTAACAATTAATCGGGTTTGCTATTTAAGTCCAAAAAAAAAAACAACACTAACTGTTTTGCATGTTTGGGATGTCGAAGGGCCCTAATGTATCCTCACACTCTTATAGCTCTTTATTTATTTATTTATTTTTGCTCAGAGGGGTGATTCTTGCTCTTCAAGACCTGGAATAAGCCATGCAAGTCTAAAAACAGCTGGGCCAGTGCTTTTCAATTAGACTTAACTCATCCCCTGTTGGTGCCTTGGCAATGAGCCTAGTGTAATGTGAGGCACTACCTCGTGACCCTGCAATCCGTAGACTGAGAATACTTAAAAGACTCTGGTCAACAACTGTAGAAATTTCTTCAGGAGCAGACTTCCCTAAAATCCAATTACTAGAAGTAACTGCACTTTTCCTGCAGGGCCTTTAGACTTGCACTTATTCCTACTTGTCCCAGAAGAGCACTCGGTGGAAGATCCCTTCACAAGTATTTTAGAAAGCGGGCTCTTATTTTTTGGACCCACAAAGAGGCACTTTCATCTTTCTCCGAGGCCTACACATCCACAAACCAAAGTGCTTGGCACATCAGAAAACCCTCCACTAGACACATGAGCCTGGCTCTTTGAGGATAGAGTTTGTTTGTTTGTTTGTTTGTTTTTCCTGAAGATCTTAGTCTGAGGGAATATCAGTCTTTTTCAGATTGACACGACATGGAGAAGTTCTCCTGCCACCATCCAAACCAACCCCTAAGTGGAAGTCAGGCCGTGGCAGTTGGAGCACAGTGTGCTGGAGCTTTCTGCAGCCGTATAGCTCTGGCTGCACCTGGTCTATAATGGATCCACGTGGAACAGGAACAGAAATCACTCATGCCTGATGTGAAAGGCTGTGTGGAAATGCCCCACGTACTGTCTGACGTGAAACAGGAGGGCCTGGAAACACATTCCCTTCCCCAAAGGGCCAGATGAAATAGCCTTTGAAGAATGGGACTATTAAACAAGCCATCACAAGTCCTGGGTCATCTGCTAAGAGTAAGCTTTTAGTTCTTGTGCTACATTATTTCCTGGCCTTTTTCTGGTTGCACTCCGTTCTGTGGTGCAGTTTGGTTGCAGGATAGTTGTGGCTATGGCAGAGCTAAAGGTGCAAGCTATCAGGGAGCTCGGCTCTGAGCTTCCACCTTCCCCCTGCCTGGCATCTTGCCTCTCTGGGGTGGATGATGCAGCCCCGAAAATCATTCCGTGCCACATCACGCAGACGTAGGCAAGCGGTGCAAACTGTGGCAATGAGATGATAATCCCCTATGAAGGAGCACAAATTAGAGAGGAAATGCTCATTTTCAGTAAATGGTTTTCAAATAAAACAACCATGACAGGACAGCTTAAAAAGCTTTTTAATTAGTCAATTTTCCTACCACTGCTTAGTACCTTATGACGGGTAAGCTTTTTATTGCTTTACATTTCTGTGCCAGCTTGTATGGTAACTCAGTAACCTACATCAGGCTCCAGTAGCAGCAAAAGTTGCACCAAAAGCAGCTGACAGCTTCTTGAAAGCAGCCTTAGGCTTTATAACACAAAGGTGCAGTCACTTCTGACAAAAGGATAATCAGGTAGAGCATCATCTCTTTTCCTGTGCTCTCTTTTACCAAACGCAGCAAGACGAATGGCGAGGTAGGCTTCATTTCAGGAAGACAATGCTGGAGGAGCACTGTGCTAAGTCCAGTCCTACACAGCTGTGCTGCTCATGGGAACGACCTCATTTTGTTCTGTGTTACACAAGTCAAGGAGAGATGACTTCCCTGGGTCCGTGCTTTGTGGCTCCTGCTGCCCGTGGCTGTGTTATGGTGAGGGATGCAGCTCTTGGCGTTGCACATTTCCCTGAGGTGAGCTAGGCCGCTCACAGGGCTGTTATTTATGTGCAGGGGCTGATGGTGTCCAACTCATTGTTCAGCTCTAATTGGCCTTCCCCAGGGACTCTCACACTGGAGCTGTAGGCACTCCGCTGTCCTGCTGAGCTTTGTTTGGTTGGGGAGCGATGCAGCAAGCAGGAGGGCTGAGGTGGAGGCCACCCGGAGCCAGCCACAGTGAAACCCTGGGCGCAGGAGCATTTGAGCCTCTCTCTGAGGGCAGGCACCAACACTGGGTGCCAGCATTTCGTCTCCTGGGGTTTCTCAAAAAGCTCTTTTAGGCAGAAGGTCTTCAGGCCCATGTGTTTGGATGCACTGTGATGGACCTTTTTTCTCTTCCATTTCCCTTCTTCTGAGAAGGCTGCGACACAATCCTTTTCTTCACCCACTTAACCCCCCTTTTAAACAGCAGATTTCTTACTCACCTTTTCCTAGAAGTGGGACTAGCTCCTTTGGGCCTATAACAGCCCCAGTCCTGGGGTTAGATTTCACATGCTCAGGGACATGAAAAAGCCATAATGGATGTTGTAAACACCATAACAAGACAATCAGTGTTTAATGAGCTAGCATGGAAAATTCAGTTAGATAGAACACGTGTATGTGTATGCCCATGTGTGGCTCCATGTTCAGTTTCTTCTTGGGTATTCACTGAGTGAAGAGAAGCGTCCCCTGCCTCACAAAATCCTTCTTCTGGGACGGACTGCATCAATGTGGCTGGTCTTCTGCTGTGATATTATGACCTGCCCATGCTGGGACTCCCTGCTCCTTCTGAGGTCTCCTGCACCCTCTTGAGAACTGCAGATTTTAAAAAGCAGAACTAATCCAATTGCTTTGTCATTCTCTGTTGGGATTGCTTGCCAACCCTCATTCTTCTGTACCAACATCAGGAAGAAAACATTTGATCTAGCATTTTATTTTTATTTAGAGATGTTTTATTCCAAAAATAATATTTCATTTTGGCTTTAATTTTTAAAGATTCTCTTCAGTCTAGGTGACACAGCCTTGGCATGAATGCTAAGACACTCTGATATTGCGATTTCATGTTACCAGCCTGAATTCATGATCTGTACATGGAGAGATCCCCTGTGTAATCCCAGCGAGCCCACCAGGTCACGGTTTATAATTTTGGACCCATTTATAGGTACCACTCTCAGATATATATGCTTCTGTTTTGTCCAAAGCATGGTTTCAGTTCAGTGTCCTCTCATAAAAATCGTGCAGTAGACAAAATATTCTGGACAGAAATCTGCTGAGCAGGAGAAATCTTTAGTTGGAAAGTACCCTTTCTGCAAATCTCACCCAACCCAAAACACTGGCTTACAAGTTAGAAGTTGTATCACTTTTTAATTAAGTATGGACTGAAGTTACCTTTAGAATCAGGGGCTGGAGACACAGGCTTCTAATGATTAAATATCTTGATCCCTATCCCGTAATCCTAATGTTCTGCCAGTTAGCTATCAAAGTATGTCCGGAGCAGAGCAAGCATTTGGCAATTTAGCATCCTTCAGTGATTTAAGAAAAACCCCAAATGACTCTGTAGTATATACTCCTATTTTAATCTATAAGTAATATCTACAGCTGCTGAAGAAATACTTTTCAGCATTTTCTGGGTCTTCATAAGCTTTGGGGAATACTCATAATGAACTCCCTTCCCCAGCTATAAAGTCCTTGGTAGTTTAATAACCATGCTTTGGACAGGAAGGCCAATTCTTCTCCAGGGAGTGACTTTAAGATTCAACACAATAAAAGGGCCTTCGTCACAGTCTTGTGTACATGACTGCAAATGCACACTCATAATAGCATTGTCTTTGAGGGATGTTGTTAAGTGGGCACAGCTGGAAAATCCTTTGCCACGGTCCATCTCCTTCGATGATAGATTGCTTAAGAATTTGTCCTGAATGGTGTCCTGTAGCTTCCTGAGCTTGTTTGCTTGTATGGTATTTGAATCCATTCAGAAGTCTGCGAAGTATTTGGATAAAAAACTGAGCTGTGTTTTTCAGAGGAAGTTACCTGGTATTGCCACAGTGCCAAATCTGGCCAGAGGGCAGTCACACAGCCAGCAGGTGACAGCAAGGCAGTCCCTTCTCTGACAGACAAGTTTTTATGGCATCATAACTAACAAAACAAAACTGGGCAGGGTAGGTGATACAACAGAGCAGGAGCTCACCCACCTCTGGCCAGACGTGCTCTGAGCTTGAGCAAACTGAAGATGGGAGTCCACCTGTAGGGGTGGGTTCAGCTTTTGTGCTGAATCCCTCTTTTGTAGGTTTTCCAGAGGTGGATAACCTCTCCACTTACTTCAGCGGCTGGTGTTTATACCCCTCCCTTTCCTTTGGTTTGGTTTAAGAAGGTTTAACACCCCTGATGTAGCTATTCTCATTATTTGATTTTGGCTTTATCGTAGATACTTGACGTGTTGCTTTCACCAACTACAGACTGTTTGGCATGAAGTACTTTGTTTTCTGAATAGCCTACAGTAGGCTGGCCAAAGTTTCCAAAAAAGATTCATTAATTGCCTGAATTTAGCTCACTTTTCAAGCAAATGTATCACAGAATCACTGGATCACAGAGTGGCTGAAGTTGGCAGGGAGCTCTGGAAGCATTTGGTCCATCCCCAGCTCAATCAGGGCCACCCAGAGCAGGGTGCCCAGGACCACATCCAGGTGGCTTTTGGATATCTCCAAGGAGGAGACCCCACCGTCTCTCTGTGCAACCTCTTCTGTTGCTCCAGAACTTTCTGAAATGGGAGTCTCTTTAAGATGCCACAAATGGTATACAAGAAGAGGCTACTCCAGCAGCTAGTCTCTTTTTGAGAACTTGGTCATAACCCTGTTACAGGTGTACTGGACCTTATATTTATTTCACTCCCTCCTACCCACTTAATGTATTTCGCTTGTGCTATTTCCTCCTGAAGTTTTTTGAGTTGGGGGTGAAGTCAGAGCATGAGATCTCTCTCCTGTGACACTTTCCCTTTGGTGGCTAAAGGGACTCTCCCACTGCGATGCTGAATCCTCCCATCATTTTCTTGCCTGGGTTTTTCAAGTCCCTTTGGGTTGTCCCCATGTCTCTTGGAAGGGAGGCGAAAGTTAATCAACTCCAAGGAGTGCAACTCAGTGATGTTCACAGTGCTGAAAAGTGAAAACTGGTTCATGCTGAAAACTGTGTGAAAAACAAGTTTTTCCACATGATTTCATTTGACTCATTTGCCAAAATATATATATTAAAAAAAAAAATCAGTGAGAAAATGTCCACTTCAGTTTGGAGGTCAACGAGTCTTATTGCTGTTAGCACACTGAGGCTGGTGCTGGCAATCACACCCCAGATGTTAATGAGGTACTTAACACGCATTTCATTATGGAACCAACATTTCTGCTGTTGCTCCTCTGGTGTTTCCCAGACACCATTATCTGATCTTCTAATTATCACAACTTAATTCTTGTGTGGGTAATTAGCAGATGTATCAGGGTTCTCTGTGAGATGCTGTGCTCAGTTTTTAACCTCAGAGCTTATTTAAGACTGCGTATAGAAGGTCCTGTGGCAGTGACCACAACTGCCTGATTTGGTGGGGCTGAGCTGGTGACTGGCATGAATCGCGGGGTGCTTCGGGAGGCTGCTGCCCTCCGTTGGCCACAGGTCACCATCCCCAGCCATGTTTTATGGAGCAGGGATTGACACCAGTTTAAATCTAAGGTACCTGGCTGCAAACTTTGTTGGCTGAAGACTCAGTGTGCTTTGGCCAGAGTGGCAAGGAACAGTAATGTCTGCTGGGAAATAGCAGATGGCATGAATTTCCTGTATTAGCCCATCAGAGCTCAAGAAGCATTTGGATAATGCTCGCAGACACACGGTATGATTTTTGGGTGGTCCTTTGGGGACCCAGGAGTTGGACTGGATGATCCTTGTGGGTACCTTCCAACTTGGGGTATTTTGTGATTTGTCGGAGCACCCACTCTAATTTCTTCCATGTTTTCTATAAGCCATCTCCATTCCAGAATCCAGTGAGCTTGCATTACTACTAGCCAGAATTAGGCCCGCAGGAGAAGGGGTGACCTCCTCCATCAGCAAAGGCAGCACGAGGCAGAGGAGGTGCCCACACAGCCCAGCAGCGGGCAGAGCTCGGGGACAGAGCAGTCAGCTGGAACAGCAATCCTGGATTCCTCAACAATTCAGAAGCTGTTTTGTCTGGATTTTTAGGGCCAAACCTTCAAAAATTTGCCACGTGATGGCATTGCACTGCCTTGAAGAGAACGTGTCTCTGCAGAAGCAGAAAATGGAGCCAAAATTTAATATCGGGGAAGGGAGTGTATGTGTAAAGTGCAAGATTGACTATGGAGGGGACAGCAAAGTGCTCTGGTAGCATCATACCTAACTGGGGAGAGTGCAGGAGAGACTAAATGAGATCATATAAATGAGGAAAGCTGTAAACCAAAGCCTGTGCACGGCCCTGCCTGTGTTACACCATACAGGCTGTGGTCCTCGGAAGGAAGCACGCCTTGCAGGGAACTATTGTGCTGTCCTGTGAGGGCACGGGGATTATCCTGCTCTCCTTTGGCTGGCTCACTGATCCTCAAAGGAGTCACTGGGGAGGGATGGTGGTTCCAGCGGTGCTTCTGCTCCCTGGAATACAGCCACGAGGGCCTAGGGACACCCACATTTTCCCCCAGAAACAGTCTCTGAAAACCCTCAAAGGTCCTTATGGTCCTGTCCCCGTGTCCATATCCTCTGCACCCTCGATGCTGCCCCTGGGCACTGAAACGATGTGCATTTTACAAGCCCCTGCAAGCATTCATTTCCCCTTTAGTTACATTAATTCCTACGGGAAAAAAAATGCATCTCTGTCCATTGAGCCTCTACCCATCACCTTTTCCAGCATCCTAGGTTGTGACACTTATTTTCCCCCTCCGTGCTGTCGACAAGCACCCCTGCTTTTTCCATTTGTAGGCCCTGGCTTTGCCATTGCTGGTCCCAGAGCAGCTCCTCTCCTTGCAAGGAGCTGCAGAGCCCTGGACGGGTCGTGGAGCTCATCCTGCCTGGCCCCAAGGTACGGGGCTCACCATCAGGGCTGTCTCAGTCTGCGTCACTCCTCCGCTGAGCGCTTCCCCACCCAGGCAGTGCCTCCCCGGCCGTGACACTAGAAAGCAGATGTTTGTGACTTCTCTCCCGAAAAAAGCTGCAGTTGAATCCTGGAACGTGTTTACATTCCCAGTAGATATGCAATGTGGAAATGTCGTGAAATAGGAAATAGTGTCCCAGCTGAATGAGTAAAAGGCATGAGATGTAAAAAAAGAAAACACCG
Source organism: Anser brachyrhynchus (assembly GCF_964034855.1). Classification (NCBI taxonomy): domain Eukaryota; kingdom Metazoa; phylum Chordata; class Aves; order Anseriformes; family Anatidae; genus Anser; species Anser brachyrhynchus. The sequence continues at coordinate 110,799,087 of NC_137696.1, read as the reverse complement.
CTATCATCATTTCCGAGAGACTTGCCAAATTCCTCGTTTCTGTGCTGATTTGCACATCCTGCAGATGTGTCTGCTCAAATTTCCCTTCTGGTATTTCCCGCTGACACGGTACGTCAAGTGCAGGCACACATTTACCTGGATGAAGAGCGAGTGCAGTTAATGGTAAGTGAAATAACTACTGGCCATGAAACAGCGTGAGGAAGGGGATGTGACTCCGTGCACCCATGTACGCCCGCAGACCGCATGCCATGTGTTGTTCCTAGCTTTCTAAGTAACTGCAAATCGTTCCCTGCTGCGAGCCCAGAGCTTTTGCAAGTGAGAAATGGTATTCACACAGCCCTGAGAGCTGCTGCATGTCTCCTGACATCTCCTCACATGTGTGCCTGTTGTAAGAACGGAGCCTGTTGAGGTATGGGGACCATCCTGCAGAAGATTTCCAAGTTGATTTCCAAATCTTGTTTAAATGGAAATCATTCTTTTTGTTGGTCTTTCCAAGGGTATCAGCTGCACGTTGAGTTGCAGGTACTGTTGGGAAACGTTGCACGGGAAGTGTGGCTAGGAGGGCACGGGGGCTGCGTAAATATTGACTGGTTTAGAGGTTCTGATGATTACTTTTTTGTAATAACCTAGGCCCTGAAGATGTGGTCATGAGCCTCTATTATGGCAGTTTCTACAAAACACAACTTCTACCTCCACCAGGCCAGAGTCTGACCCAAGTCAGATGTGACTCCCATTTGTCTCCTCTGCTTTACCCAGGTTGAGGTCAGAGCAGGGGAGAGCTCAGTGGTCACCTCGAGCAACACCCCCAACCTCATTTCGATACATCCAGAGCCACCTGCCTAATCAAAAGATTAAAAGGATAGAGCTGTGAGAGGCATCAGGTGAAGGCTGGCTCGGTGTGTGAGCTCCCGGTATGCAGGGGATGAAGAGGATCTGGCCAGAGTGAACATCTGTAGGGGCACTAACACAGTCCTTGCACGGCATGGCTGGGACCTTCTCATTTGTGCACAATATGATGTGCACAAACAGTTGAGGTGGGATGACCATGAAGGACAGAGCTGCCCAAGGCAGCAGGACCATCTTGGGGCCACCTTCACACCAGCAGGCCGTGCTGGGCAGGCAGCACAGCATCGGTGACCGCAACAGGCCCGATGGTGGGTGGGATTCCCCACATTTCTCTGAAAATTGTACTTGCAGGGCCCCTCAAAGAGAGGAGATGCAATCTGACAGAGCAGCGGTGTGATGTGGTGTACTGAGTCCCGGGATGCTGGAGAAGGGGGATCTTCGTCAAAACCACTGTAGGTATAACAACAAACAAATCACTGAGAAGCACGGGGAAGATAATATCCAGGGAAGAAGATAAATTAAGGAGATGCGTTTTGAATGTTAAATTTGAGTCTTGCAGGCTGGAAATGTTGAAACTGAGGTAGCCTCAGGGGACTAGAGTGCCAGTCCTGTGCCAGGCACAAGTGGAAATGAATTTGCGGGGTAGTTTTCTGCTCGTCCCTAGGAATCCTTGTACCTGACTGTGATTAGTGCTCAAGGCTGCCAGGAGGCCCAGGCCAGGAGTAACAATAGCGAGAAGAGATGAAACGCAGAGATTATGGTCTTGTCTATACAAGAAGAGTTGTATCGGTTTATCTAGGTGGATTTGGAGTGATGTAGTTAAACTGGAGAGAAACCTCAAGCGCAGGGGCACTCCTGCTCCCGCTGCAGTGGGTTTAACCCAAGCTGCAGCACGGCACCGCCTCGGCACCTTTGAAGGGCTGGGGCCAGATGCCTATCTCGACGTCTAAGTGCTCCCGAAAATACCTGCGCCTCTGTGCTGTGGAACGGGACAGCAGCGGGCAGAGGTTGTGTGAGGACAGGCTGCGGGGCAACCAGGCCTGGAGGCTGCCAGGCCTACCCCGGTGTGGGGACGTGTGGGGACAGGGGGATCTTTGGGGTGTTTGCAGGACATCCACGTCCAGATGGAGAACAGTGGGGCACGTGGAGAAGCAGGGCCAGCATGGGCGGCAGTGCTGGGGCACGAGGAAATACCATAGCAAGTGTTCCCATGCCACCCGGCCTGGCTGCCAGCCGTCTCCTCCTCCTGTGGCCATGGAGGAAAGTGCCACCAGAGGAGGCACTGCGCCTTTCTTCCTCGAGCTGAGATTGCCCCATCTAGCAAAGCTTCCTCACATCTGTCCAGGCCTTGCTTCTTGCCCCGTGTGGCTAATCCACCAAAGATGATTAGGATTTTATTTTGTTTTCCAGGCTACCTAATGAATGGGTTATCCTCTTAAATTCTGTCAAACTGAGAAGTAATTTTTCCTTTTAGAAGTCGTGCACCAGCCATAAATTCCCAGCATCTGAGCCCAGATGTGCAGTTATAATTATGTTATCTACATGCAATGTGAAATCTGCAGCAGAAAAAGGGGGTAGCGTCAGCCACTGCTGCCTCACCAATACCTCTGCAAAAGCAAATTGCTATTTTTCTCAGTATGTTAAATATATATGTATATATTTGACTATTTTGATGGGCTTGATCCTGTCAGATGCTGAGCACACATTTGTCAGCACCTCTGCTGACATTAACGTGAATGTGATATTGATGAGAAAGCTGGTTTTGTTGGTAAATCACCAAGCGGCGGTTGGCTCTGTGCAGAACCCAGCACCCTCTCCCCTTACATGCACATACAGAGCTTGCATAACTCCTTCACAGTGAAAGCAAATGCTATTATTAGTTTATAAAGCAAGTTTTTGTTGAATTTGGCAGACAGCGTGCATGTGTAAATTCCCCCAAATTAATTAAAACGTTTAGAGCGATGGTGGAGATAGCAGTGCTGCTCATCTAATAGATAGTTTTAACAGGTTCACAAATGCTTTTATGTAATTAATTAATGCTTGGCTACCTCAGGTGAAATAATCTGGGCATGCATGTTTCCTTAAATCAGAGCAAAGGTAGAGGGGCAAATTCATGCTCTGTTTAAGCAGCTTCCATCTAGGTTGGTCTGAAGCCCATTGCGGGTTCTAATTTATCTCTGGAAGACAAAATGTGATCTGAACTGACTGTATGAGCAGAAGAAAGAAAATGCATGAAATAATAAATAAGGCCCTGGTGCTTGCCAGGAACCGGTGCCAGAATATTCTTCCTGCCTGAATTAGCTTCTCTCCTTTTGTAGTCATGGAGCAAAACCAGACTTGGACCCGGCAAACGGTGGCTTGTGCCGACGCTGTCACTCTGGCAGTGGCAATGCCACCTGGGCGGTGTGGCAGGATGCCAGCCACCTCATCTGGTTTGCCTCCTGCAAGCAAAAGCGGGGACGGCTTGGTGAGTTAACAGCACTAATTTGCCTGAATTTAATGGGATGTATCAAGAGTGCCTCAGCCAAGCAGGGACAACTAATGGTATTCCTGTGTGTTTGGGAACACTTCAAAAACAACGTGGCTGGCTGCAGACGCTGCAGCTCAAATGTAGCTCCCCTGCCTCCTACCAAATTCCCAGGCTCAGGACTTTAAATCTGGGCTCAATCCTTCCCCTGCCTGGTGCACGGGGCCACAGGTACACACAAAGCTTGAAATGCTGCACAGCTACAAATGAAAGCCTTGTGGAGAAGAAAGCCCATGTCTGGAGCTGAAGCAGATCTTCTGAAGTGACTGGGCAATCCTAGTGTGACTACAAAAGTGGCTGAGGAAAATAATTATTTCTTAAAATCATATCCCGTGTGTGTTGAGGCTGCTATCCGCTGATCACCGCAGCATATAAATACACACTTACTCACTCTCTGTTAATGTTCGCCATGGAGGATTGCCCCTGTTTTCATGGGTAGAAAGCTGTATTTTAGCTCTTTACTGCATCATCTGAATAATTCTTTGATAAATGGCTGTCTGTTTTCCCTGGGCAAAATCAGGCAGAATTAATGACTACAGTGTAAAACAACCAACCTGGCTCCCAGATTAAGGTGAGGGAGAACCTCCTCATCATCTTCCTTTGCAGGCTGGGCATATCTGATCTGAGTCACAGAGGGAATCAGCTCAAAGACCTACCATCCCACTTTAACCTCCTTGCTTTTCAGAACAGCATCACACTTTAAAAATCTGCCTAACATACAGCCCATCCAGGTACCTGAAATGCAAAGCTGTGCTACCTGCAGACTAGAAGGAGGTACCCAGCTGGTTCAGACTCACCTCCGTCCTGTAAGCCTGAATGGAGACCAGCTGGACACAGCTCAGAAGCACATCCAGCTTTCTATCAAATGTGTTTCCAAGTCAGTGTGATCAGTCTCTGGACATAGCCTGGTCTATCTCAGTCCCCTGATGACAAGGCTGCTTCTTACCTGGTCACCTTCTGACATGATAAATCTTGCAGTCCAGGCTGCACATAGCCTTCCTCTGGGTAGGCTTTGCTTGAGCACACCTGCCAACTCAGACCCATAATACATTTTAGGGGCTTCTAGTGTCTAAATCTGAGACCGTATCCAGTCTTTTCCACTTCTCTGTCCAGACCAGGACATTTTGAGCATCCTCTTAGGAATTTCCAAGTTATCACTTATATTCCTAGCGAAAGGTCTGCAAGACTGCGTGCCGTTGCAGAGCAACTTCAGAAGGCTTGCATTTTACACTGATTAATTTGTTATGAACATTAAAGAGACCCCTGCAGGGAGGTTGATAGCATTTTCACTGGATGGTTGTAGCTGGAGCTCATCTAGTTTCCATGCAGGTAGTCACCTAGGGACATCTGCTGCACTGAACTTTGGTGTGGAATGGACGCTAAATTAGAAAGCCAGCATTGTTGCTTCCTGCATCACGTTCAGTAGTTTCTTTCCATGACTCTGATGCCTAACAGACAAGCTCCCACCCTGGAAAAAAAAGCTTGTAAACTAGATATCCTGCACAGCTGTATGTGAGAGTATTTCCTATTTATTGTTTAAAGAAAATCTCTGGAGTAAATTGTGGAAGAAAAACACTGGAATAAATGTGGGTTAGGTTACTCCCTTGTAAAAGACACAGCACTTCAAAGAGTGTGAAGCAGAGTGCTCGCATTCCTCCTTTGTTTCTTCCTTGCTTCCTTTGACAGATTCCTTTTCTTGGAATACATAAATCCTAATCCATCGCTCAGAAGATTTTATCTCTGCCACAGGTACAATTCTGGAGTAACTCCACTGACTCCAACAAAGTTGTTCCAGATCTAGGGCTGAGCAAGAGAGAGCAACAGCAGTAAAGTCTCTGCTCTCCAGGACCATGTCTGGGTGATGCTGTAACACCTTGCAGATTTACATCTACATCAGGGCCCTGCAGTGTTCAGCGCTGCTCCCTCCTCCGACGAGGGAGCATCCTGGTCACACAGGATGTATGATCCAAGACAGGTTTACAACTTCAGCTACTCTATGGCTTTCCTGTCTGTCTCATACTGTTCTTTGTTTTGCCTCTTTCTTGATTTTCCCTATGTTATTTTCCTTCTTTTACTTTGTTTATTTATACAGATAAGCAAATGTATGTGCGCACATAGAGGTACACTCTTCGTGGCCTCTCGTCTTATGAACAAATCTCGTTCTAGACAAACGTATGCATGTATATACTTTTATAAATATATGTCTATTCATATAAATGTATGCATAAATATTTTCACAACACCATTCTTGCTATGGAAACTGGATCTCTGAAATGTTTTGGCATTGCTTGACTTGCATTTCAAGACTTCAGTCAAGAAACAAGTAAACACCGTCTCATTGTGAATGAACTGAATGCAGCCTTGTATTTCTCTAAACATGATCGTGAGGATCCACCTGTTCTCACCCTGAAGGCACATTCATCTGTAGACACAAGCTCTGCTGCCGGCCTTCTGTTCAGCAGAGTTCAACGCCACGTTCAGAGGGGCTCAGCACTTCCTTCCCCAGGGAGAAGGGCAGGTTTGGGACATTCAGTGTGATGGAGCATCGTGCAGGAGGAAAGGTCTGACCATGAGCTCAGTGGCTACACACTGTCAGTAAGCCATAATGACCACATCTACCAACTGGGTTTATTGAGTTTTGGTGGCTGGGTATCACTTGTGCCACAGTTAGGAATTATAGGCTGGTGGCCAAGCCTGGTATGTTTGCTACTTAAAACCCACCAGTCTGGCTGTAAGTAGAGGGATGCAAATTGCACCATCTTTTTTTATAGAGACATTGGAATTAAAGAGATATTTTTAAATGTCTTTTTTAAATTCCTCATCCTCATCTGCGGTTTTGGTCTTTGTCATTGAAAAAGTCACTCTCAGAACAGCCCGTGTTTCCTTAATGGGCTAAGGAAAGAGTCTGTGCTACTTTTGGATTCTCTTCTCTGCAGCAACAATTGAATTTGGCCTGGAAGTATGGTAGTCTGCAATTAATGGAGGAAGCAGATCTTCAGGTTTCTTTTTCTTGGCTTTATGAATGGGCTTGAACAGTGTCGTTCAGACAGCGATACCATCCAGGCAAGGTGGACTCTATACAAAAGGCTTGTTTTTAACCTCACAGGGAAAAACAAAGTTCTCCCCAGTCTGGGGAAGCAGACATTTTACTCTGTTCACCAAAAGCCTTTCAGAAGAGAGACAAACTGTGGCCGTGTCCCGGAGGGAGACCTTACTTCTGTTCTTTCTTGTTGTGTTCCTTCGTATAAACATATCCAAGACTGAAAGTATTTGGCTGTTCTTCCCGTCTGGAAACATAACAAGAGTCATGATGATTAGGTAAGTTAGCTGTGGGGGTGATGCATCTCGCTTTGTCTTAGCCACCTGGCAATTAGGCGTCTTGGCTCCACGAGGCACCTTGGCTCCGGGAGCTGGTGGAGGGGAAAGTTTGTTGGGCAGTTCATCCCCTGCCTTAAGCACCTGTCTTGGGATGGGATGGCTGGCTCTCCAGAGGTGTTTGTCCCTGCCATACCTATTGAGGAAACGTATGCAATTAGATCAGATTGCATTTTTGACGTTGAGAGGGGTGAAGCCATCAAACAAGGGAGATCACTTTGAGCTGTGTCCTCGTGCCTCTGTGTCAAAACATGCCCGTATGTAGTTTTATCAGCTGTTTCAGAGCTGTTATTTTATATCTTACATTGTTATGCTTTGGGACAAAGATACAGTGGTGCCTCCTGGATGAGTATTTTTCTGCTACTAAAAACAGAACCCCTTTCTCCTTCCCTAAAAAGCAGCTCCATTGGAAGTCTCTTTAAAAAACAGATAAATTGCTGTCTACTTCTGGTTAATGCTTGATTTACGCTGTTGTTACTGGGCCTTATAGAAAAGGGCTGCTCCTATCACAACATTTCTAGATACATAAACAGTCAAGACCAGCCATTTGAAAGTTCCCTCTTCTGTAACCCAATATTATTTAGCTTTTGCTTTGATCTCACGCCTGGAAAAAATCTTTTCCTTGAAACACTGCAAGTTTTCACAATTCTAATAATGCATCAAAGCCGATACCGTATGCAGTTCAGCTAGTCTCCAGCATTAGCTCACTTTGTGAACCCAAATACGTCTCTTTCCCCCTTCCTTCAGTTTTAATTTCGTGCTTTCTTTGCAGAGGTCCTGGGGAGTAGCCCGTTGCCAGCGCGTGGGGAAGCGAGAGGGTGAGGGTGCTGGCTAAGGCCAGGCACAGCGCAGTCAGATGCTTCCTCCCAAAGGACTGCCAATGCCCTGAGCACCTCTAGACGTCTCGTGAGCACAGACTGCTGCTCCTGCCAAATTGCATGGCGGTTTTGGGGATGGAGACGAATATCCATTGAGTATTTACTTGATGCTATCAAACTCATTTGTCTCGTAACCAAACTCCGAGTCCCTAGAGGTGAAATTCAGTGCATCAATCCGCTGCTCCATCTACCCAACTTTAAAAGGAACATCATTAACATGCCTTGCACATGAACAAATGTGGCTTTGTTCCATGTTACTTCATTACTGCATTATTTAGGGCTGATAGATTTGAAAGCCAGGAGGCACCTTTATGATCACCTAGTCTGATCTCATGAGTACCACAAGCTAGTAATCTAGGCAGTAACCTGTGGTTGATCTGTATCACGTATTTTAGAAAAATAGCCAGTTTCCCATGGCAGTTTGGACCGATCTCCGTAGATGTGCTGATTTCCAGCAAGTTGTATGCCAAAGGGGTAGCAGAGAATACAATAGCAGAGCTGGTATTTGCTGTGCAGATCTGGAAGAGGAGTTTCACCCTAGGAAGCCAGACAGGCCCAAATACAAACAAAGATGGAAAGAGCACCACTCTGTAGATCTGAATTTAGATCTAAACTCTGGCTGAGGGCCTATTTCCCATTTTAAGTCAAAGTGGGAAGCAGTCTACTAAAGGAAGAGAATTTGCTACTGGGTTACCATGGATGAGCTCTGAAAAAATACAGCTTTCTGGACTTGGTTTGGGGCAAAAAGACATGTTCTGGAGGGACAGAAACACCCTGAGAAATGTTCACAATTTTATGTTTTCCTTTTCAATTGGGAAGTCTGTTCTTGGTGTTGACTGCACGGTCAGAAAAGACTGACCTGTGGAAATGTATTAGCTTTGGTGAAGGACTTGATGAGACAGACTCTATCCCAGGAACCTCCCCAAGTTTTTTTGCCTGCTCGCTTTGTGGGCTGCTGAGACTTCAGGCTTTCAAGATCCAGCCAAGGTGACTAGCCAGGTTCTCTTCTACAGAACCAGCACAGGACTTGTGCTTTAATGTGGTATCAGCTCTTTAGGTCCTGGGAGCCCTTCACTCTCAGGACCTCCCTGAAATGAGATTAACCTTGCCCTACTGATTTATTCATGAGTGTGTCACCTTGGGCCAAGAGGAACAGCTGCTAAACCCAGGGGATCTGGCCGCCCAGGGAAACCAAGCACCCCGTGGATGTGGACCCCCTTACAAGTTTGCTGCATTAGAGAAGCTGCAGCTGTCAACACGTTCTCCATAAATTAGGGGAAAATGGGAAAGAGGAAGGCTGATCTGAGAGGAAAAAATTCTCTTGGGCATGCTTTGAAACCTATGCTCTTCACCCGCATTTTGAAGAAGGTTAAGGAAGACCGCAGGAGCCAGCATCCGTCCTTGGAAGCAGCCTCCAGGAGGTGGCTCGCTCCCACGAGGCTCTGCAGCCTGTCCCCACGTGGTGTAAAGCAAGCTGTGATTTCACCCTTGGAGCTGGACATCAGAGCACATCATCCACCTGGTCACAGCTCTGGCCTTGCAAACCCACCTGGGGGAAAGAGACGAGCTGACTGTGATGCAAGTGGGCTTTAAATGTGAAATGCTGGGTTAGGGACTGAGCAGCAGCACCCTACAAAGGGGTGCTCTGTTTAATCTGTTTCCAAGAGCAACGCAGCCACTACACATCCCATCAACGCTCCAGGCAAGTGCTGGAACAAAAGGCAGAGGCAGTAAGGGGGGCTGTGATGGTTAAGTTCTGGGAAGATTATTGATTTATTGAACGAAGGTCAAAACTACTCAGCAAAAAGGCAGGAAATCTTAGCACAAAGAGGCTCAATGTGGAAACAAGGAGCCTTAGCGTCAAGCAGGAAAAAACAGCGCACGCAAGTGTAAATGAAGCATTTAGGAAAGCTAAATAAGGAAGGTCAAGGCCTTTCCATGACACAGATCGGTTGGTGCAGCACAGCAATAAGCAAACAGATCTCAACAGGCTTGACCGGCAGCGTTGGCCCGTGTGTGATGGATGGATGGCCAGCAGAAGAGGAGTGACGGGTGATGAATTAGCTCCAGGGCCAAGGGAGGCTGGAGCTCCTAAGCCAAATCTCCTCAAAAAAACTCTAAAAAGGCCGAGGTCTGGCCTCTACCACTGGAGCTGGCTGGCATGGCCCTACCACAGCCTCCCTGCTAGGTTCCCTTTAGCTTCCAAACCACAGTGGCCACATCCTAACCACCTGTCAGGAAGGATCTCTTCCCAATGCAAACTCCTAGACTGTGCCCAAGAAGAGCTTGGGAAAGCGCTGTCTGGCCTGGGTCAAAACACACCAGGGATTTCGTGGATGGTTCTGACTGGTTCTTAGTCTAGACACAGAGGACACAGAAATCTGGTGTAACTCTTCTGTCTGAATCATGCTCATTGGAGGCATCATCAAAACTGCTGCTCTCCTACATAACTCATGAAGTTTTCCGTATTGCCCAGTGTGATTGTGTGGTTTGCAAACCAGGAGGGCGAATCCACTGAGGAGCCAGCCAGGAGAAGTGGATTCCCCCAGCCCTCGTGCTCACAACCAGAAGTTGCAGGTGCCCGAACCCTCACGCAGCCTCCATCCTCCCCCCATCAGACCTCAGTTTCCCCAGCTGTGGCTTTTCCAAGGCGAAGGTGTGGGATTGCTGTGGGAAAGAGGCTGGTGAGGGTGGCGATGGAGGGCAGCAGCAAGGGCTGGGTTAGGTGAGAGCAGAAAGCCTGCCGCAGCGTTTTGGCACGCGTCTCCCCGCTCACGTCTCCTCTCTTCTCCGGGAGCAAAGACAGACGGTGTTAAAACCTCCACGGCTGCTCCCCCAAGCAGTTCTTGAGACGGGAGCTCACGGCTCCTGCCGTCTCCCTGCGGCGTGTAAGCTTCTGCTCCACCCCACCCTGCCTTCCCCTGGGCTGTCTGATTTTGAGTGTGGCTTACCTGGCCACAAGCGTGTCTGTGTATATGCAATCACTCATTTGTTTGTGTACGCTCGCGAAAAGACAACAAAGAAGCCAGTGCTGGCAAACACAGCTCCTGCTGGCTTTGGAGAAAAGCTGTGTGCATTTATTTGTCTGCGAACAAAGTCGTACCAGTGGGGCTGAGCTGAGTACGGAGCAGTTCACCTGAAGATCCCTGGTGCAAGACAAGAAGGAGCAAAGCTCTAGAGGAAATCTTCTTTGCAGTGCTTTTTGCTGGAGCTAGCATTCATTAAAATGCTGCTTTGTGGAGAGCAAAGAGCCTCATAGGAAAGTACGAACTGCCTTTGGCTGTCAGACCTGAGAGCTGCCCAGGCACACGTGGCTGCTCAGGTAAGGAGTTTAGGGTCAGGAGCACACATATATGGGGCATCTCAGTTACTAGTCAGTGGCTTAGGGACTCTGCTCTGGAGACTGGGACGATTGACATAGTAGAATAGGTGGATCCATCCCCTGTGAATTTGTCTCAGCCACTTAGGAACTACAAATTTTAAAGCCCCGCTTTGAACCTGGCGTTGGGCTCCACAGTGGCGCGTGGCAATGAATTCCACAACTCCTCGTACAAGTTATCTGGGGTTGGATGATTTTTCACCAAATCTCTCGGCGTGCCTGGCACAGCTGCCTGACAGGGCACAGATGAAGCTGATGACGTGCACCTAACAGGCGAGGACACAGGGCAAAGGAGGCCACGGCACCGCTCTTCGGAAGAGCGAAATATGAGCCTGGGTGAGCAGGGGAGCAGGAGCCTGTTGTGTGGTTGCTCTCAGCCCGAAGTGTGACAGGTCTGTTTGTTCCCCTGGCTCTAGGCGCTGTCTCCTGCTGGCTGGTGTGCTGAGGTAGCCCACAGCCAGGCTTTCTTTCTCATCTGCGAGGCTTTTCCAAAGTCTGTGTGCAGGTAGCGGTACTGGAAAAGCACAGAAAGAGCCGCTGGGCTGAACCAAAGTAAGGAAAGGCTCCTGGCCAGGGGACGGCTGAATGGACTGGGAAGAGAAAGGAGTGAGAGAGGACATGGTACAAGTCCACACAATCCTGAATGGCAGGGAGAAAGCACGCAGGATATCACTGTGATTTCCAGTAAGAGAACTGGGCACCACCAAAGGAAACTCCCAGGCGGCAAGGTCAGCGCAGAGGAAAGGAGACGGTTGTGCTCCCAGGAAGGAGGTGAAGGTGGTAGGTGCCGAATATTTACATGAGCTCAAATTCACAGAAGAAATATCTATTGATAGTTATTAAATACAAAACCGCAACCTCTCCTCCAGGATATCCACGGAGTCAGGAAGAACGTCCCAGAGCAGCAGTATTACAAGTCTGTCCTCTTATACTCTTCCCTGGCACCTCTTTTTTGCCAGGAAGGGAAAAGATCCTGAGATAGATGGATCCTTGATCTGGCACACATGGGCTTTCTTAGGAATGCAGGTGTGTTCTTCATGTGAAGGCAAAAGACATCTCTTTTGGCACTTTGGACAATTTGATCCCACTGATCTTACCTAGCCAGTGAAATAAGATTAAGATGAGTGCTTAGGATACCAGCGCACAAAAGGCATCTCCCCTCTACAGATCTTGGCCCAAAATGGCTTCTGACTTGCCCGTGTGTCACCCAGGTCCAGCAAAGAGGAGTAACTCTTCTGTTTGAAGGGAAGAGTGCCCTGCAGCCAGAAAAACTGGTAGACTTTGCCTAAGGCAGCCAGATGTGTTGGATGGTCCTGGTTGCTCGTGTCCTCTGCTCAGCATTCAGGCTGATCTGGCTGTGTGAGATCATTCAGCCTAACAAATCACCACGTGTCACGTAGCGTCAGCAGTCAAATCACAGCCTTCTACTTCAAAATTTCTTTCCAAATATGCGTATCTGGGAGGTACAGCAACAGAGCGTGCGTTCAGTGCTGCGGGACGCAACAGCAATTTTTCCATAGCGGGCTTTTCTTCGGAAAGAGGCGCTGCGTGAAATGACATCGTCTTTATGGGTGCTGAGATACCTGGTGTGTGTGAAACCGACTGGGTGCAGCTCGCACAAAGAGCAAGGTCACCCAGAGATGCAGGCCACCCAGCCTGAGAGCTTGGCTCAGCCACGCAGGAGTCATTTCCTCAGCCTGCCAAAGCATGAAGCAGGGGTTAGCGTATGCTCGTGTATGTCATGCTGTTCATCTGATAACACTGCCTGATGATTAATCACTATAATTAATTGCACATTAATATAGTTCGCTGCAGCATATTGAAACAGCAATGGAGATTCCCTCCTCAGCAAAACAAAGGAGTCCTATGGCTTGTAATAGGACAGGTAGAAAAAAGAACTTTGTTTTAAACTTGTGTGATGCAACGTGGTGAATCCATGTGGCATCTGTGTTGTCCTATCTGTCCATCCCACTCTCCCCTCCCTTTTACCTCCTCATGTGCAGGACTTGCTCATTGCCCTTCTGGCAACCTTGGACGTGGAGAGATTGTGGTTATCTTGGACAACCTCTTGCTCAAAGTACAGGACCGAAGAGCTGTGCCAAGCCTCTTCTGCCACCCTGGGCAGAAGCACCGCGTTTTTGTGGGGAGAGACGTATCGTGGAGCTGCCGTGGGGTGGGATGCTGCCCTGGTGGTGTGCAGATAAGGGAGGGTGCTGAGCTGCGTGAAGGAGCCATGAGGCTGCTCCGAGGGTGTGTGTCCCACCCCTCCCATGGCTCTGTACAAGCTTCCCCAGGAGACTAAACCACAATTCAGTCATTTCTACCCCTTGAGCTCGCGGGGTGGCAGGCGGTTCTCCACTCTGGGGTGTGATAGGACTGCCTCTGGCCTGGAAAAAAGCTAAAACCTTCCTAGGCTATACTTATTTCATCTACAAATGGGGCAGCGAATGTCAGGCTGGGAGAAAGGAGAATTCCTTCCTGCAGGTGACTCGCCTGTGCCTTGGAGGCAGAGTCACAACACTCTTGGACAAGAGTGTTCTTGATGGAAACAGATGGACCCAGCAAGGACCAGGTCTGTGATGAAACCAGCCATGGTACAATGGCTGGATAATAACAATTCCATGAAAATGTCGTGGGAATGCAACATTTGTGAGGAGAGTCAGATGGAAGAGCAGGTCCTGCTCTGCTTCTTAGCCTGAATTTGGCCTGAAATGTAAATTCTGCAGAATTCTTGGCTGTGGGTTATTTCTGGAAAGAAAGAACCAAGATTTAAAAAATAGGAAATCTAAAACACGTCTCTAGAAACAGAGAAAAGTTAACCCATGCTTGGTTGTGTGTAGTCAAGCTGTAGGTGCCAGAAGAAGGAAAGCAGTCAAGAAGCAACCACATTTCTGGCAACAACTGCTTCTGCAGCACTGGATTGTGGTTTTCCTTGTAACAGACGGGAGCGCGCTATCGCTGATTCTCATCTGACAGAGGACTGCTGTGAGAGGTGCGGGATGACACATGGAAATGGAGCTCATGAGCAACAGGGCATTAAACAGAGCAAGAGGACGGCACCTGAGAACTTGCAGTTGACCTGAGCTCATGGCTGCTTAAGTGGTTGGCAGAGATATTGCCACTGTTTGGCAGAGATATTGCCACACTGACCCTGTCCCCAGGGAGGTGCCCGACGCCCAGGGATGGGACAGGCCCAGGTGCCAGGCCCTGCTCCTGTCTGGGGCTCTGGGACAGGCCCTGGGGACAGGCCCTGCCCTCACAGCCCCTTGGGGACCCCCACTGCCCCCAGCCCATCTGGTGCCCTGGCACTCGGCTGGGTCAGAGGAACTGAATCCCCCTAAAAATAACGTGACAGGAATGAGATGGACAAAGTCTCCTCCTGGCCCTTGCCACACGAACCTCTAATGAAGCAACTGGAGTTTGCTAAGCAGTGGGCACCATCGCACCCAGATGAAAGAGCATGGAGTACAGACAGTGTGCTGACACGTGGGACCCCAGGTGCTACAAAGAAAGATGACTTTTGCTCGTAATTCTGTGCCTCTGCTCTGAATTTAAAGTGGAGGTTCTCAAAACTGGTTGACATTTTATTGAAAGGCACCCAAGATGGAGGTTTCTTGCATCATTGTGAAAGACTTTTATTTTAAATAATAATAATAATAATAATAAAATATGAAAGTCACGTAAAGGTAGAAAAGGCCTCAGATGCTTTATCCTAATCCTGAAAGAAGAGCAAATGGAGGTGCTGGGGAAAGTTCCCATTGTCAAACATACAGCCCAGTGGAATGACAAAGTCAACGTTAGAGATGCAAGATGAGAGACTCCCCAGAATGAGGTAGGTACAGAGACTTCTGTCCTTTGATTAAAGAGGCACTTAACCAGGTAATCCTGCAAATCTATTTTTATAAACTAGTATCTGCTGTTTAAGCACATTGCTGTGAAATACAGGCTTTGACATGAAACCGGTAAGCACAATTATCCCCAACCCAACGAGCTGGTGGAAAACCTATCAAACGCACAGGAAGCAGCTGGAGCAAGATGAAGAGGAGTGATCGGAAGGCAGTCAAATGGAGGATAGATGTGAAAAAGCTCAAAAAGTAGGAAATGGAAGTTGTAATTTTAGAAGAAAACATGAGTATGTTATATAATAGCTAAACTTTGTCTGAAACAGACTTGATCATGTGGTGAAAGGGTTGGAGAACTACTGGGATTATAGAAATTCATTTGTGAGGGAACAGACGATGTTTGTTAGAGAGGGATACATTGAGAAGTCCAGTCTGGGTCTGGGAATTCAGATCAGGGGTAGTTTCATCCCAGAGAGACAAGTGTAAGAAGCTGCTCTCCGAACACTTATTTCTCACTCGTGAGCAATTGCTATGAGTAGAAATGAGCGTTTTACCCTCATGGTAAAAATAACTGTTGCTCCAAACAGAGGACCTTCTTTCAGTAGTCATCTACTGATGTTTTGCACAACTGACACTGTGAACAAGAGTGCCTGGCTTGCCAGAAGCCCGGAGCAGGGCCACTGCACAGAGAGCCAAGACAAAAGAAGCTTCAGGAGAGCTGGGGTCCGTGCGACTGCTGCTCCTCTGTGGGAAAGATGCTGCATTTTCGGGTGGCACAAAACAATTGCCACAAGCAGCTGTGGGGGTCCTTGGATGGGTGAGGTTATCCCAAAGGACGCATGGGAAATAGGCAGCATCTCCTCCAAACCCAGAACAGAGAGCCCTAAGCTGGCTGCTTTGCCCAAGAAAACCTCAGACGAGCACCAGCCACAGCAGGCTGGGACAGCTGAGCCCCAGGGCATGGCACAGCCAGAACCAGTGGCCTTCTGGTGCTTTGTGACACTGGTGCTGATGTCTCACTGGAGACACCCTAAACAAGAGCTCGGTGTATGTTCAAGCTACACATGCACACACGCTTTGCTCTCTCCTGTCTGGATGAGCCTTCTGCGTGGCACATTGGCCACTAACAGAGGTCATCCCTTATGTAAGCTGCTGTTCGAGCAAAATGTTTCAAAAGATGAGATTTTTCAAAGAAGAACTTGGAGTGGGTGGTGGTTTCTTTCAGAAATCGGTCACCAGAAGAAAGGAAGAGGCTGCGAGCTCTTCTGGTTTAGATATTGAGTCTCTAAGATACAGTATAATTCATTTAACTGCCCTTCCCCTGCTCCCCACCCCCCGCCCCGTGGAAAATAGAGACAGTGAATTCTTGATGCCAGGCAGCTTTATTTAGAGTGTAGATAATTTATACAGACCATAAATGCAATGTCAGTGCTGACTATGATTGTGGAATGGTCTTTCTCCCAGTGTGGACACTAGCTCCGAGTAACTAATGTTTTGGAGACTTCTCTAAACCCCTCAATTCACATGGGACTGGGGGACAGGAATGCTAATTGTTGAGCCACCAACGGATCAGCTGGACAAAGCACTGAACTACTTTTCTTCAGTTTCTCCATCTGTGGAACTGGGATGTCTGTCTGTTTTACAGTCACGTAGTGAGGATTGATTTATTGTTTAATGTGTGTAAAGAATTAAAGAAGTACTAAGTATTATTATTATCAAGCCAGAAGGGTGAGTCAATGACCCATTTCCTATCTGAGCTTGCCTTCAAGGTGTTGATGTTTCTGGCAGATTACAGGAATTGAATATCTGCCATAGGTTGTATTCATATAGAGATGCAAATAAAGCACTTTTTGTGGGCATTATGTTGCTTCAGGGCCTGTGATTACAGAAGAAAGATGCATAGATTAAAACTGCTTTTAGATCCACAGCATCTCCACGGGCTATGCCGTTTAACCTCTCTGGGAATCACAGCAGTAGGTACATCCACATGGAGAGATGGGTCCATGGGGCAGGCAGGGAGAGTGGATAAGATGTGCGGTTCAACTGCGGCTCCACTGCAGTTTTCCTGTAAATGTTTTGCAGATCAGTCTGGAAAATCCTCAGAGACGTGCTGTAGAAAAGCTGAGATGCAATCCATCGGCTACAGCTCTTAAGGTACGACTGGTAACTGGTGTTTACCCATGTGTCATTCAGGCAGTACAGAGCTGATTTCTTATTCCTTGACCACGACACCAAACAGGGAGCTCATTCATCCTTTCTCTTTGCCTTTGAGCCACTGGATGCAGTGTACTGCCAAGACCAATTATATACATTAGTCATTATTTATTGAGAAGCATTAGTGTTCTGAAGTCTATCATTAAATTTGCTGAAACTGTTGGGATGTTTTCTTCAAGTATATGAACACACATGCCCTCCTGAAGCCACCTCAAAGAGCTCATGTAGTCAAAGTTTGCATTAATTGCTCGGCTATTCACTGGCCTTTCCCATTCCCCCTTGTCCCGTTCTCCCTCGTCCCATGGGGGCATGTCTATTCTGGTGGAAGTGATGGCTGTTGGCACAATCTTGTCCTCATTAAAAACAATAAGGTCTTTGCCACTTGGAAGTGAATGTGGGTCTGTCCTAAAGGCCATATTACAGAGGGGAGTTCATCTGGATCGAGGTAGATTGTGACATTTAAAGGAAAACAGCCTCTTTCCACAAGAAAAGTGCACAGTCTGGGTACTTTTCTCCAGAAGCAGCTAAGCAAAAATGTTTAATTTAGTTTTATTGTTTGGGAATGGGACCTCTCAGAAGCTTCTCAACAGATATTGTTGGGATATTATTTCAAATCCAGACAACTTCTCAGTTGTAAACTAAAGAAAACTGGAAGATTTATTTATTTATTTATTTATTTATTCCCGATTGTCGGGGCCTAAAATGAAACCCCAAAGCCATTTCCTAGTAGTTAGGTAGCTAAAAAAAAAACAGGTTGTTTAGTACTGTCCTTTTCTAACAGCATACTGAAGACAAGTTGCTGCTTTTAAAATTCCCATTAATTGCCGACTTACACCTTTCAGCACTAAAATACACATGCAAAGCCGGCCCAAAATTCCCAAGGACCACAGGTAAGTAGAAGCAGACAGACCACCAAAACCAAGGTCCTGCAGCTTTTGTAAGATCTCTTCACGCATCCTTGGTGCTGGGAGCAATTGACATCATGGACATATCCAGGGTCCACTGAGAAAAATATGAAACCAGGTGTTTCAGAACTAACTTTTTGTTCTGTTTTATTTCAAGGCTGAATTTAAGCTGTCAGTCAAATACCAAATTCTGAGGCAACTGTCAATCCTTGTCAATGGGATCGGCACTGGCACACGATCTTGCCTGATCCTGTTTCCTCACACTCACCTGTTCCCTGTGCTTCCTTTAACCACTCCCTTGGCTTTGTCTCACTGCTGACTTGGCACCATCATCCACACTCACCTTTTTTCCTAGAACAGCCTCCCACTTATGCCTGTCAAGTGCCCACCCTCTCCCCATCAAAAATGCCTTTATCACAGATGAAACACCTTTGCTCCAATCTTCCCTCAGTGTCTTGAGGTGTGCCTGTTGCCTTAGCAAGGTGGTGTCTGTCTCAGTAATAAGCTGATATATTATGTGTTCTGAAGTCAGGAGGAGGTCAGCAGGACTGATGCTTATACTACCAAATTTTGTCTTAGGTGGATCTGTAATAGCCTCGCACTCTTAAAGATGTGATGCTGTATCTGTATAGCCAACAGTCTGTAAGGAAAGACAATAAATTTTAAATTTACCAAAATTTACCATAATTTTCAGAGGTTCCCATTCATGTCCTTGTTCTCTTATTCCTGTTGGACATTTGGGAGGAACTGATGGCCACCATGGGGAGTCTTAGAAGTGACCCTAGAATGAGAGAAAACAATGAAAATTGTGAGGTACAGAACATGCTGTTGGCATATTATGCTTAAGCAGGCAAAAAACTGTTTAGCCACTAATGCTGCCTGATAAAGATAATGGAAGAGAAGGCCTAAGGATATTTTAGATCTTGGAGACAAGGACAGAATTGGGACAACAATCTGAAGATGTGATTTTCATCTTCATTGTCTCGTCTCCTTGTTCCTTTTCTAAATTTACTTCAACATTTGTCACTCATACTCAGCCAAATCTCAAGATGTTTTTTTCCATGTGGTGGTGATGCATCTATCCTCGTCCAGGTCCATCTGTTTGGCATGTACCTGTAAAGGCAAAGAAGGGAAAGACACGACGCAGTAAAAGAGAGAGGGCTGAGGAAAATGAGGTAACAACACAACAGAGAGAAAGAAATTGTGGAGATCGTGAGTGGCCTGCTGGCAGGAGGAAGAACAAGAAGACGAGAAGATATCCAAAAAATATGAATTAGGCAAAACCGAGGTCTATCCAACTGGGCACCGCTAACCAAGAAGAGATGCTATTCTGTTTGTCCTCGTGTTTTCGGAGAACAACAAAGCACGCTGGCTGGCCACATACACTGTTCTGGGCCTTGTTTTTGACAGCCAGTTTTAACAGGTGGCCAGAGTAAATCACACACCTGTCAAGTGTAATGCCAGACTAGATGAGATACATGGCATTAGAAATTAGCAGTTAGCCTACAAAGCATGGGAGACTGCATGGATCAGCAAGGAAACTGGTGTCTGGAGAACTACCAAAATCAAACTGATTTCAACGTTGTAAATAGGATTGAAACCAGCGGCAGACAACTTCACTCTATAAATAAAAATAGAACAAGGAAGAGGAAGTGGTTCTGCTTAGCAGTGAAAAGCAATAGAGATAAAAGATAATATAATTTTGGCTCCAAAACTAAATAAGAACCTTGCTTGAGTTTCTCATTAGGACACTGTCATAAAACCCGTGGGCAAACACAACTTGTTTAATGAGAGGGTCTCTGTCTCAGTGGAGTCATGGTATAAGCAAAATCCAAAGGGTTCGCTGTCTACAAACCAAAGAGAACTGGCAATATTAAAGAGCTGCTACATGAAATTGCAGTTCCAACAAGAAGGAGGCATGCTACCAAATCCAGCTTGGTATGCTCTGGCTGGAGAGTTGCAATCATCGTGCATATTTTGAAGGGTGGCCCAAAAGCCATCTGGGAAGCTTGAGTCAGTCTGACCACAGAAGTACATAGGCTGTAGAAAAAAAGTGTGACAGTAAGACTAATTAAAGACATGTGGGTAAATGGAAATGAAAAAGTGCTATGGGGATTTATCTAAAGATGGACAGCATAGAAATAACATGCTGAGTTTTTAGAAAAATGATACCTTAGGGAAATGCAACGGATCTAGCCTACTTAGATTTCACTAAGGTCTTTGTTATTGAACCAAATAAGATAGTATGAACTATAACAGGGTGAAAAGACTTTGTGAAAAAGAGGGTGGCAGCCAGGTACGTCACACGTGGAACTGATGGGCTGGAGGGAGAAATCCCTCTATGGAGGGTGAGAATCCATATGGGAAATGCTCGATAACATTATGAATGACTGTGGCAGGAATGACAAAAAAAAACAGAGTGCATTAGTGAAATACGATGATGTCCATCATCAGTGTAGACAAGGACACTCTAATACCAAGTAAATTTTTCCTGTTTGCAAGTACAATAAAACAGTTTTTTTCCTTTAGCCATTTCTGCAGACTTGTTAGAGCCCTGGGAAGTTGGATCACCCTCCCATTTTTAATGTTTCTGTCTTCATCTCCACTGACAAAGAAATAAGTTGTTCTGCAGGAGGTATATGTCAGAAGGTAATTCAGCTTACTGTGGCTTGGCTAGGTTGGCTTTGCCACATTACCCTGAGGAAGAGCAAAGTAAACATTTATTTTGGCCTGCGCATGGCACTTGCAGGGCAGATCTGATGAACACAATGATGTCACGCTCGGTTTTCTGATCTCAGCCTGGGCATAAAGGTAAGAGTTACATAAACAGCTCTTGGGTAGGTCTGTCACTCTCTGCGTGAGATGGTGGAAATGAAGGAAAGTGAGAAGAAACAAAGGAGCAAGCTGCAGTCTGGAGTCCATGGAGATTGTCTCTGTCATGGGAATGGTTGCAGCGTGGGGAAGATGGAAGTGGGACATGTTTAAGGTCAGGCTGCTGTGGGTCTGGCAGAACTGGGCTGCAGGGAAATTGCATCTGAACAGTTGTGGTCCCCCTTGGCTTACGTGGGTGTCCTCAGGAGCCAGCCAGCCAGGAGGGATGCCTGAGCTCTGTGTCTCTCTTTGGCCTGGATCATCACGGTGGCAGGAGCAGCCAAGTCCTGAGACTTCATCTATGGGCACGCAGAGTTCGGCTTTGCCTCTACTCACAAAGAGCCTTGAATTAGCTCCAGTCTGGAGAAATCAGAGGTGAACTTGCTGCTATGCCAAGTAATGTGACTGCCACGAGTCTCAGGCCTGCTTAGTGCTGCTGCCAACGCTGAGCAGACGATGAAGGATGGATCAAAGGAACCAGCGGCAGCACATGGCAGAGCAGGCTGAATCAACACAAGGCACTCTTGGACCACGATGCTCTGGGGATGCAGTGCTAACTGTTTGGCATCCCTTCTGCTGTGCTCAAGGGGAGGATGCTTTATGCGCATCTTCAGAATTGCACCAAGCACTTCTCAAGTCCATGCCGCTGTGTTATTTACCTGCGTTACTGCTGGAGCCGTTTGCTCCATGTCTGGGAGCCTTCCCGTGGCAATCAGGTGCAGTGCTCCTTAAGCTCTGCTGGCACTACAAGCCGAGCAGCAGCGGGCGGCTGGCAGGCAGCACTACCAGGGCATGTCAAAGGATGACTCACTGTCAAGCCGCGAGAGACAAAAAGATTGATTATGGAAGAGCTGAGAAATAGGTTGCGATAGTGACTCACCACATCCCACCCTTTCTGCATTCACACACCTGCCAGCTGATTCATAATTTTCATTCTGCCTTGTTTTCTCCTCCCTGCCAAGGCGATCAATCAAATAAGGGTCCATCAATTAAAATTTCCTCCTGAAAGAGTGGGGTTGTGTGTAAGGCACACGTCCCTTCTTCCATCCCCACCCGCTCAGCCCCTTTCTCTGCCTGCTGTAGGGCCCATCATTCTGCGGAAAGGAGGTGATGGAGAGCCAGCACGTAGGGCACTTGGTGAAAACCAAGGGATGGAGAGATGGACGTGTCCTACTGAGTGCCTGTTTCTCATCAGGTGAGATTTGCCGTGTTCCCTATCGTCACCATTCTCCTGGCATCTGAAGGAGATTTTCAGAAGGGTTTATCTTTGGGCTAACAGTTGTCACCGAAGCTGCTGCTGTCCCTGCCGATGCCCTCACAGCCACATCTGGCAGCCCCGGCACTCCCATTCTGTCTGCTCACAGCACAGCCCTCTGCCAGGGGCGTCCTGCTGTCCCTGCTGGCACTGTCCCCAGAAGTCCCCCAGTGTCTGCTGGTGGCGCAGAGGGCTGGCATTTGGGGAAACTCTTCAGAGAGGTCCTGATCTACTGTGGTTGGCCAAAATCTGCTTGCCAAATGGTAGACAAAATGCCAAATCGCTGCCAGAGGGATGTAGTGGGGAAGCCAGGAGATGCCAGGGTGGGGAGGGTTGGAGGCTGGAAGACAGGGAAGCCAGGGGAGCCTCTACCACTGACGGCTGTTTTGCCCAAAGCCTGGCACAGGCTCAAGGGAAGGGCTGCACTGCAATTCCTCTGGTAGAAATGCTGTGGAAGGGAAAGAACAAGCATGATTTTGAGAAGGAGCTGGATGAGTATCTGCTTCTGAAACAGAGGAGACATGAGGAATCACAAGCAGGAAACAAGAAGTTTGTACCTACAAGTGGATGTCATCATTTGCAACTTAACAGGCGATATGGAGTGCTTCTGAAAATCCCACCCTGCATTTCTAATATTTTCCAGGGCACCTAGAACCTGGGACAGACATCTTCTAAGATCAAAAGAAAAAAAAAAAAGAATCAAATTTATTTTATTTTGCAAGGCGTAGCCTTTTTGATCTTTTGCCTACTTGCCTGAAGACTGTCAGGAAAAAAAAAAATGAATTAGAATTGTCTTAGGGAAGGGTAAATACATGTCTATAATGATAGCCAGTAACACACAGCTCTTATCTAGGATACAGCTCTAAAAATAGCGCTGTAGGGTTTCAGGAGTGTTCAGGCTCAAAAGGTCTCAGTGACTTCACCGGTCTGTTTGCCTGGGTTTACATTTACAAGTGGTGTCATCTGCTAGCACCTTTCCAGCACACTTGGCTTAGCTCCCCAAAACTCGATGGGGTTCTCCCTGCCAAATGCATCATCACCAGCAACACAAGATCCATGGGGCATATTCTGCCGTCCGGGATCTGACTCAGTGCTGGCATGCTGGGGGGCTCCTGCAGGTGCCGGGGAGGAAAGGAGCTGTTCCTGTAGCTGGGATGAAGTTAGCAATTAAACTTTCAGCGACTGAGATTTAATGATGGAATCCTGAGTGTTTGCAGCTTCTTCTCACTGATTGAGCAGGACAAGGAAGGAAAAGCCAAAGCAGGACTTAAGTTGGACGACAAAAAAAAAAAAAAAAGAAAAGTGGCCACGTTTGCTTTTCTGCAACACCAGGCTTCATGGAAGGTGGGAAAATCCAGCAAAAGCATTAGATAAACACAGCTGATAATGCTGCTTATGTGAAATAGCAGTGCTCACATGGGGTTGGGGTGTGTGTCTAGGAGATGGCTGCCCGTCTGGGTCACCAAAAGTGTACGGCCACCTCTCCTGCACCATGAGCCTCTGAAGAGCCTTTCAGCTGTGTGACTCCTAAACCATGCAGAGCCCAGAGCCTCTCCATTTCCCAGAGCTGTAAGCTACATCCACTTACGAATACAAAGGTCTGTGGGTGTTTTAGCAGGTTTATTTACATGTACTATGCACTCATTCATATATACTTACATGATAACACGCTGCTAACGCCCTCAGATTTCTGCATTCATAAGTTGTGCTCTCCATTGTTGCTGTGGGTCTCCTGCCTTCCTATCTTCTCAAGCTGTGATTTCCTCAAGATATTTCTGTGCTGGGAGCAGCTGCCCTCAAACTCTTCCCTCTTTCCCTGGCCAGAAAAAAAAAAAGGAAAAGAGAAGAAAAGAGAGGGTCCTTCACCTGGTTATTTTCTAAACCATGAAGCATTTGTAGTGGTGCAGTTGAAGGGATGGGCCAGGAGAAGGCCCTGCAAGCTGGTGCTGGTGGGAAGGGATGTAGGCGAAGTTGCAGTCGGAGCAGTGTGATCCCACCTGTAGGCACCGAGCAGCTCAGCCGACCTGGCTGCCAGCAGCATGTCTCACTATAGGCATCCCTGCCTTGTGCTCTCCTTCCCTCCCCATGACCATTTTGTGCTCTTCCAGCACTGGGTGTGACTCCTTCTCTTGTGTTCCTATCATAGAATCATTAAGGTTGGAAAAGACCTCCAAGATCATCTGGCCCAACCATCCCCCTACCACCAACGTCACCCACTAAACCACGTCCCCAAGCACCACGTCCAACCTCTCCTTGAACACCCCAGGGACGGTGACTCCACCACCTCCCCGGGCAACCCGTCCCAATACCTAACTAGCGTGGCACTGAGCGTGGGGGATCCCTTACCCTTGGAAACAGGGCAGATAAGGGGTTTTAGGTGCCACACTGCTCAGGGGAGGTGTCACCTGTTCCAGACCCCTCAACTGACAGAAAGCTTGGGGAGCAAACGGGTTCAGGAGCTTCTCAGTTAGAGGAGCACAGGGACCATGGGCTGGACCCTGGCACTGTCTGTGCTGCTCTGCCCGAGCACCCCCACCACCTAACCCGCTTGGTTACAAGAGGGTGGTCACCGCTGTCCCAAGGGACAGGCAGGGGGTAAAGCCTTCACAGATCAGGGCAAAACATCCTCCTGTGGCATGGGGTGAGTGGGCACTCGTTGGTCCCATGCACGGCGCCCCGAATTTCCAACCTTATTACTTAATACTTCATTTGCACTTAATGATGTGTTGTATTTTATGTGCCGTTTTCCTTTATGACTGTTCTCCTGGGTGGATTAATCTGTCATTAGTGCATCATGTTTTAAAGGCTTTTCTTTTCCCCTGTTAAAGAGTTTAATGGGCTCAGCAGGCACCCGTGGGTGTGTGCTCTGCCGTCTGCGTGCGCGCGGCCGGGGTGCGGCCGGGCACCCTGCACGCACCCAGCGGGTGCCTCCGGGGCCCCCGGGACACCTTCTTGTCCCACTGGGGTCACGGTGGGACCTGGGGGTGCACAGAGTCAGCGAAGACCCAGCGGGAGCTTCAGAAGCTGTGTGACAAACCCTGGCTCCAGAAATGGCCCCAGCCTGTATGGGCTAATGAATAAATAAGTATAGATTAAAACAGATTTATTTAGAGCCTATGGTAAGGAAAACAAGTGAACTGTCCTCGGTCGAGTTATATACAGTAGCAGAATCAGGAATAAGCAGTAGGACTTCAACCTGATGATTTTGTTTGCCTTTACCTACAGCCATCCGTGTACGATGATAGACCAGATGTATGCTTCCTTTATAAGGAATATGAAAAAAATATATCCATAGTTGTCAGATTTACACAATAAGGGGTTTACATAATAGACATGCTATGATTATTTAATGTCTTATGAGATCAGCTTTGCCCCTGGTCTTTTCAGAGAATTATAGGGCTGGAGGAACCTCAGAAGATCACCCAGTCCATTCCCCTTTCATTGCTTCTGCCCAGCAGAATGATTTGTTGGGGCTGACAACATGCACATACAAAAAAAAAAAAACCTATTTTCTTATCCGCCTAAATTAAAAAGAACATGAGTGAAAAGCTTACGACAATAAATACGCTTTTACACTCGCCTTAAATCCATGCGTACATAGAGGAGGGTGAAACCTACGCCTGCCAAGGGATAATTCATACATCTGCAAACGTGAGCGTCCACAAAAGTGCTGACACGTGCAGAACACGAGCGCTGCCGCATGAGCTCATTCCAAGGCAATCATTTCCTCCTGGTGAGTGCATCGCTCTCAACCGTGCGATGGGAGCAGGGCGCAGGCCTCCAAGCGATACCACACAGAACCTGATCCTAATCTCCCCTGCACTGGAAGGGCCCCGATTCTGCCGGTGCGCGAGTCGGGAACAGAATTCCCCACCGACGAGGTCCCTGCACCACAGGGGTTGCCAGCTACAGCCCCAACATCTGTACGTGCAGTCGTGCTCCAGCAGCTCCCCAGACGTGCGATGGGGTGTGCAGAGTCCTCCCCTGCACTTCTGCTGCAAGACCAAGAGGAATTCTACATCTGATGTAAAGCAAAGGTCTCAGGTGGCAACTGGGAAGAGGCGGAAAGAAGGTGGTGTTGGTGTTCATCCAGACACCCACTTTGGGAACCCCGCCAGCATGTTTGCTGTGGCTCCCTTGTATGATCAGCTCTGAGGAATTTGGTCCTTTCTTGCAGGTGACTGGCTGGGAGGGAAGGCTTCAAATCTCGCAGCGATGGTCATGAAGGTGGCAGTTTCCAGTGCTCAGATCCAAAGGCCCCAGTTCAGACCAGCATGTGGAAGTCTGCAGAAGCAATGTAGCTTACAGGACTTGCACTCAAGGTCAAAGTCAACATGTGCCGAGTGTTTTTCTGCACCAAGACTATGGCTTCATAGGTGGTTGTCCAAATTAAGGACAGGAGGGATGCCACTGAAAGCCTGAAGAGGCAGAAGGATGTGACAGAGCTGCTAGAGCTGGCCTTGCTTGCGAAGGGGATGAGTGAGAATGGGATGGTTGTGGCGGGAAGCACAGTTAGGGACATTGGGCATGGCACAACAGGGACAGCACTGTCAGCTTGGCACAAGACTGGAGAAAATCTCCTCTTTGAATAAAGTCTACATCTGGATATCCATAGTGAAACTCCTAATGATTGTGCCTGAATGGCTGGTAAATGGGGCAATAGATCGGCCTCAGGGAACACAGTTATCCCACCAATTCCATGCAGGAAGGTCTGCAGTCACTTAGGTACTGGCACTGGTGGGTTTCTGACCACATTCATTGCCTATGGTAGACATTTTCTATCTTTTCTTGTTTCAAAGCAACTTTCTTTGAAGCAAATGTAGACAACAGAAGGATTTATTTATTTATTTATTTATTTATTTATTTATTTATTTATTTATTTATTTATGAGGTGCTGTGCAGTTAATTTTATTCCTTTCTTGAAAGCAAGATCTTCACTTCTGCTTATGACCCTGGACATCTCTGAACCCATCCGAATTAGGCCAGTAAGTTAATGGAGAAGGCCAATCAGTAGCCCATCGTCACACGTGGGCTGATGAGCAGCATCTCTAGCTGAGACCATTGCTTTGTTCCTCCTGTCTGCAGGAAGTGGTGGTGTTGGAGCTCCTCTGCCACCAGGAGAGGCAGGAAGATGGAGAGCACCATAAACAGTGCTCCACAGCCCTCCAGCACTGAGCAAGGGACACTGAAACTCTTGAAGGGAAACCTCCAGATATAGCAAAGACCTGAGATCTGGGACCTGGGGTCATTAAAGAGTCCCTCTGCCTCCTGGTGTATAAACCACACGATGTAGACAAATCCTGGTTCAGATAAATCCCCTTGCTGCTACCTGATTTCCCTGCTGCTCAGGCTGGATGCGAAGTTCTTCGTTTCTTCCCTGTTGCTGTTATTCTTGTTAGCTCTGGACACTCACTACTGTAATTACTCCGATTCTAGGGTCCAGGAGATGTAGTCATCAACCATGAGCTCATCTGACTATAGAAACAGAAACAGAGGAGAAAGGTTTCTCCAAAACATTGTAAAGCAAGAGATAAGAGAAGGAGAAATAGTTAGACAAAATGAAGCAGGACCAGTCAGAATGGCAGACCGTAGGTGATTTCAACACAAGAGCGTAACTATGGTATATATATTTTGCAGGCACATTGGCAGAGGATAATTGAGTTTGAAGGAAAATGAGAGAATGAGTGCAGTTCAGTATTATTCTGCAAGGTTTTGTGATTTTAAAGCTTACTCAGGAAATACCTAGCCTGAGTCATCTCTGGATCATGTTTTTTTCATAGCCACCCCCAGCTCACAATCCTCCTAGCATGGCACTTCCCTCAGTAAATTCGTAGATGACACGAAACCGGGAGGAATGGTTGACTCACCACAGGGCCGTGCCGCCATCCAGGGGGACCTCGATGGGCTGGAGAAGGGGACCAACAAAGATCTCGTGAAGTTCAGCAAGGAGAATTGCAAAGTCCTGCACCTGGGGAGGAACAATGCCAGGCACCAGGACATGCTGGGGCACCCAGCTGGACAGCAGCTCTGCAGAAATGGACATGGGGGTCGTGGTAGACACCAAGTTGAACATGGCTGGCAACATGAGTCCTCCCCTCTACTCAGCATTGGTGAGGCTGTACCTGGGGTGCTGTGTCCAGCTCTGGGCCCCCTAGTACAAGAGAGACCTGGGCATACTGGAGAGAGTCCAACAGAGGGCCACCAAGGTGATCAAGGGACTGGAGCACCTCTGGGACTGCTCTGCCTGGAGAAGAGGAGGCCCAGGGGGATCCCATCAGGGCCTGTCAGTGCCTGAAGGGAGGTGCTGGGGGGACAGGGCCAGGCTCTGCCCAGTGGTGCCCAGTGCCAGGACAAGAGGCCGTGGGCACAAACTGGAGCACAGGAGGCTCCCTCTGACCATCAGGAAGCCCTTCTGTGCTGTGTGGGTGATGGAGCACTGGCCCAGGCTGCCCAGAGAGGCGGTGGGGTCTCCTCCTTGGAGGCCTTCAGAAGCCGCCTGGACGTGGTGCTGGGCACCCTGCTCTGGGTGGCCCTGCTGGAGCAGGGGCTGGGCCGGGGCCTCCTCAGGTCCCTGCCCACCTCAGTGCTCTGGGATCCTGTGACTGGGATCTAACAGGGCAGACCATGGCTCAGGCACTCTCCTGGGGCACAGGGCAGGATGCAGAGCAGGACAGATGCCCCCAAGGGACAATGGTAACAAGGACACCCAGCTTTGGGGAGGGCAAGTGGGAGACAAGTGAAAAGACTCAATCACAAGTAGTCCCAGGAGTAACCTTTGAGGACTGTCACTAGCAACCTCTCCAGGCTCATACTTCCTCTCCATCCAGTACCACCTGCCATGCTCTGAGCTCCCTGCCCAACGTGCCCACCACGTCCTGACCTGCAGTAGATGTTCAGCTCCAAGTGTAAGTGTAACTCAGGGGGTTAGGAGGCTAATGGCCTTGGTGGCCGCTGACTTCAATAGCGCTCCCATGGACTGCACGAAAACGAGTTACCAGCCACTGATGTCATACCAAAAGTACTCTGCGGGGACATGATAAAACTGAAAGGCCAAGTGAATTATTAGCTCATTTCTAGGAATGGAGGTCTAATTTGTTTACAGCAGATCTCGCTCTGTGATCTTGTAACAGGCATAAAAAAATGAAGGGTTGCTTCATCCAGTTACCTCTTTCTGCTCAAAGGAAGTTGGTTTATTTTAGTCTCTACGGTTCACCCTATGAACCATTTCAAACGCTGTGAATCATTTTTGGTGGCCCAGCTGGAAAGGCAGAAGGCGTCTGTGCTGGGGTGCAGCTGAGCCACCAGGTCCTGGAGCAGGACAGAGTTTCCCAGAGCAGCCAGAGGTGCTGTGCCACGGACCCAAAGCTCCGTCCAGCAGCTGCTGGCGTGCGGTGAGCCGCGCTCACGCCCCACATTCCTGCAGCTTTGGGGCTGAGTGACTGCAAGTGCATTTTTATCAGCTGAGCTCTCAGCCCAGCGGGAAGATGACTTTAGGAAGGAACAGAAGTGCCTTTATCTTTCTGTTTCCCCCTGGTCCACAAATGCTCCCACAAGAGAGGTGAGCTGGTGTGGGTCAAGCGTTTTTCTGAGTCACAGCCGTGAACTGCAGCTGCCCTCTGCTTCTGCCCTGTTGTACCTCGCCCACGCAGTGCAATCCATTCCTGTGGCAGGAGAGAAGCGCTTCCAAAAGGTGGGGAGGATGATGCCACGTTTATACAGGGAACACGAATGGGAGCAGGGGCTGGGCCTGGGCTTTGGTATCTGGCCGGTATCTGCCCAGGGCCAGCTCAGGGAGAGGTGTGGGCCAGGGCCAGTTAACAGCACATCGCCTAATGCAGACTCCTTGTTTCAGAGCCTTGAGTGGTTTTGCCCTCGGTTGGCCTCAGGACCAAAGAATAATAGCCCACGGCCCCATTTATTTTCCAGCACAGAAGCTGCTGATGCACCTGCAGAGGAAAAGTTCATTCCTCTGTGCACCTCCCGCCCACATTTCCATTTGTCTCCAGTTCAGGGAGTGGACAGGGTGACAGTGGCTGTTTTAGTGACGTCTTCAGAAAGTCTGGTGGTGAAGTGTCTATCTGGCAAATCCCAGAAAAGTTTCATTCCAAAGTCTCTGCCGCCTCTTTCAAAGCCTTGCTGTGGCCGGAGATGGGCCCCTGTATGTAAATTCAAACCTAGATTAGGTTTAGGCTAGGACTCAGCGATGAGGCCAGGGCATGAATCAAAGTTTTGGTTTGGGATTTGAAGGCACTGATTTTCATGAGAGCTTTTCTTGCAAAATTTAACCTCAAAACCCTTTCTGTTACTTTCTGGCAGTGAGATAACAGATCACCGAGTACCAGTGAGCCTGTTATATGTATTTTAAGCCTCGCATTTAGTTCATCCCGTGGTCTGCCTCTGTCTCCTATTTCCTAAGAACAAGTTTCTGCCAAATGGTCTTGGAGGATTACATCCTTCACTGTAGCATCCGCATTTTGTCATGCCTTCTCTTCAACCACAAAATTGGTGGCGACGTACAACATTAAGCCTCGTTAGCGGAGTCAGCTGCCATGTAAGTGTCTCAAGATTTGGTTACACCAAGGCTCTCTTTATAACCTAATCCAGCCCAGCTAAACTTGCTTTAAAAAAGGAGGGAGTGAAGATAGCTAATAAAAAACTGTTTGAAAAGGATGGAAAAACGGAAGTACCAATCTATGAGTGGCCATGGACCAAGACGTTGTGACTCTGTTCTCCTGCTACCATAGGGAGCTGGAGAGCAGATAACTCAACCTGTGTATTTTCTCTACAGCCTGAAAAAGTTCTGGATATATTGAATTTGGAAGAGCTTTGCTTTTACTAGCAAGAGGCATCTGCTGATTTTTTTTTTTTTAATTATTATTTATTATTTTTTCCTGTAGGAAATACAGAGGAAAAGATGCAGGCCAAACTGTCATTTTGCCAAACACCACAACTAAGCATTCTCCGTTGATCATACTTGTCATTATTTTTATTACGGCAGCATTTCATGTGGATTGTAAAATGTCGAAGAAACGTCATTGCTCTCTTTAACTAAAGGTATATAACAATAATAATTGCCTCTTACAAGTTTATTTTTTTTTTCATCTGTGAATGTCAGAAGCTCTTTAAAAAAGTCAGCATCATTATCCTTATTTTATGGCTGTAAAAAAAAAAAAAAAAGAAGAAGAAAAGAAAAAGAAAAGACAAAGGCCAAGCTGTTACCTCTAGCTTCAGGCATCTAGGATCCTTCTAGCATCAGTGAAGACAGAGAGTGACGTAGTTATTTGCCAGGAGATCTGAATTGCTTCGTGGAAGGGACACATCCTCTGTGACTCCCACAGGGGGTGTCCCTCCAGGATGATGGCACCGTGTTTCTGCCGTGACCAGTGGAGCCAGCCTAGCGCGGCTCTGTGCATAGACAAGACTTAATGCCTGGTTTGTGGCAGCACAATTTTTGTCTGCCTGTGCATGATGGTGTAATAGGTAAATCATAGAAACAAGAGTGTATCGAGTGTACTCTACAGCCCTGCTTTCCCAAATATCCAAACCATATGTTTTACCTCCGATGAGAAACCTGGTCTTCCAGGTCCTGGTGAAAATAATGCCAACACCACCCGTGTTTCCCTAATCGCCCCTTCTCTTTCACGGTGGCAGCATCGATGCCAGTGATTCATTCACTGCTTGGGCCGACCCACTGTGATGGCCTTCCCCGGGTACTTCTGGTATGGTGTTCCCTCCTGCAGGTGCATTACACGGCAGTTCTCCTGGGAAATGTTATCACAAGTATATTTTAAACACCGTGACTGCCAAGTAGGAAAAGTTTAAGGAACATGATGGTTAAAATAGAGAAAATAATGGAGTTATTCATCTAATTCTAGATACAATTATGCTAACTTTAATGTTAATATAAATGTCAATGTAGGCATGTGTAAAACAGACCAAGGAGTCTCGCTACCCACCTGCAGAGAGGACGCTGAATCTGCTTTGCATTAATGCTCTCTGAATGGCTTCCGATCCACTGAGATGCCCTATAGCACATTAGATTAATCTCCCTTACATTTTGCTTATGATGGTAATTGGTGAGTGATCTCCCTGTCCTTATCTCAGCCTGTGAACTTCTTTTTTGTTGTACGTTCTCCCCCTGTCTTTTTGAGGAGGGGGAGTGCGAGAGCGGTGTCGTGCGGCTGAGCTCCCTGCCGGTGTGCAGCCACCACAGCTGTGCAACCGGGCACGAGAGTGGGGAAAGGAAGAATGAGAAAGCCTTTCTCCAGCCTTGTGATTAGGGCATTCATCTCACGGCTTGGGGACAGGGAAACCTAAGCACCCAGCAAAATGGTCTGACCCCATAGCTGACCCTGGTTGGAGCAGGATGCTGGACTAGGTGAGCTCCTGAAAGCACTTCCAATTTGAATTATCCTATGATCTTATAATGCCTGCTCCTGAAACTGCTTTTATTCTAATGATGAATGGATGTAAAAGGCATTACACGTTCAAGGGGGCAGGTTGTGCACTTCCTTCCCCTTCCAGCTGCCTGGCCTAGCTGTGAGCAGCAGCCACGCTCCCAGGCCCACTTTCTGGTCCCACAGCTCTTGGCTTCAGCAGGAAAAGCAAAATGCTTTCACCGAGGACACCATTATCTGGTGATAAGAGTACCCGCAGGAGATTTGGGCTCTTCTCCCTCAGGCTGAGAAATGTCTGAGATCTCGGTATCCCATTTCACAGAATCACACAACTGAAGGGGTTGGAAGGGACCTCCAGAGACCATCGGGTCCAACCCCCCTGCCAAAGCGGGTTCCCTAGAGCAGGCTGCTCAGGTAGGGTCCAGACGGGCCCTGAATATCTCCAGAGAAGGTAGGTGTGCCCTGCAGCCACCGGGCTCAGGGGCTGAAGGAGTAACCGAAGATAAATCCCAGGCTTTGTCATACCACAGAAATCAACCTGAGGTGTGTCAGTGTTAACACGTGGAAGGACTCAGGGAAATAACAGCAAGCAGATAATTCCCGGTGTGGTTTAACAGGACAAGCAAAGCTGCTTACATTGAGTAATCCTCTTCTGCTGCTTGCTTCCGTAGGTTGGTCCTCACGGACCAAAGCTTGAAGCATTTCTCCTGCTGTTTCATCCTAAAGTTGGGGCTGTATTCCAAGCACTTCCCCGGAGAACAGTCTGCAGAGAAGACCACTGCGGTACGTGCAGGTCCCTTTCAGATGTAAGCAGCATTTGCAGAGTATCCCCATACTGACCAAAAGTGTTAGTAGAGAAAAATCCCCATGTTTGATTTTTATTGTGGATTTTTTTTTTTGGTCTAGTTTTGTATGAAAGAACCCATGCATGTGAAATGTTAAGTGTCTGCTGAAGGACATGTTTCAAGTTCAGTAAGACCCAGCAGTGGCACTCCTACTGATTCTCTTCCCAGCCTGTTGAAACCAGCTGGAGTAAGGTACAATTTGACGTGGGCAAGAGCAGAGGAATCAAGGTCTTCATGCCTCGGAAGCCTGAAAAATACTTTGGTCTCGCAGAGCGCTTCAGCTC
Organism: Anser brachyrhynchus; assembly: GCF_964034855.1. NCBI lineage: Eukaryota > Metazoa > Chordata > Aves > Anseriformes > Anatidae > Anser > Anser brachyrhynchus. The sequence continues at coordinate 110,765,469 of NC_137696.1, read as the reverse complement.
TCCCGTGATAACAGCGCTGCAACAACACTGATTACAACGGGCCACATGTCGTACCTGCTGCAAAGCTACATATCCCACAAAAACAAGGGGCAGATGTTACCTGCCCACGTATGGGCAAGGTCACCCGATTACGATTAGCAGGAGAAAACACAGCAGGGGCTCGGCCGACAGCACAGCACGATCACAGCCGCGTGCTGGCGTATCACTGCAGAGCCGACGACACCGACCCATTGTTGTCCTGAGACATAAACAATTCCTGCCTCGACGCCTCGCAGAGCTCGTTTCGATACGCACCCGTTCGTTTGCACAACCTTCCAGCCGTGACAGGGCAGCCGTGCTGGTGCGTGGTGCCCCCGGGAAAACCTTGGCTTGGGGCTGCTCCGGGAGGTGGCACTCGGTGGGGGTGACGAGGGGACAGGAGGGGCGGCCACCCAACACCTCCACGGGAGGTCCCAGGACCCTGTCTGGGAGCGGACCAGCTCCCAGCTGTGCTGCAGGCCACGTTTTAGGTCTGTCTGTGCCCAGGGAAAGGCAGCCAATGCTTGCTTTCCACCTCCCCCTTCCCTTCTTAATATTTAGTATTAATTTATTAGTAATAATTTAGTATTTAGGCTTTGACGGCTTTCGTGAAGGGGATTTTTCCTTCTGTCTATATCTAAAGGACTCTGTGCTGGGAGCAGACTCCCCTGGCCCTCTGTTTTGGATGAAATCCCCTCTCTTTACCAGTCGGCTCCCGCTGGACCCCTCAGACGACTCCATACCCCAGGCGAACAACACTTCCCGCACTGCACGCGCTATCTGCTGCATATCCTAACCACCCTTGAAAACCGCTCCGACAACCAGCTCATTAACAGAGATATTACAAAACCTCTGTGAGTCATTTTCAGACTTTGCTTTATTTATTTATTATTTTTTTTAAGTGTGGTTTTAAGCGAGTGACCCAAACCCAGCGCTGCCTAGCCAGGCAGCGGCGCGTGGTGGGACAAAGCCCAGTGCTGCATCACCGGTACACAGGTGCCTGCTGTCCCTGCGCATCGTCACCCTGTCCCTCGTCCCTTACAGCAGGCTCTGAGTCACCTCCTAGGGTCCAGAGGCTGCCTGAGAGCTCGCAGCTGATAAGCAGAGCAAGGCTGGCTTGCAGCAGGCACAGCCTGTGCCGTGCACCCGTTTCTTCCGCGGGGGTTGTGTGCTGATCGGGGCTGAGCGCAGGGCACGGGCTCCACCAGCTCGCTAAGAGTCCCTGGAGGCTGTACCACCCTAAAGACACCTGAGTCATAATCCCTTGTCCTCCTCCTTCCTCCTGGGAGTGGCAGCAATTCGCTGTTGGCGTAGACCTGCAGGAACAAATTTCTAGCCCTGCCGTGCGGCCAGCGGACAAGCCTCTGCCCCGCTGCCCACCTACACCTTGCCCACCTATGGCAGGAGGACGGGAACAGGAAAAAACTCCTGCTCGCTCCTCCACACCCGGGCCCCAGGTCTGGGTAGCTCTGAGTAGTCAGAGGTGGTTTTTCCTGGGCTGGTTTTCTTTTCTATTCTATTCCTTTTTTTTTTTTTGACAGGGATTTTTCTTGCGGAAGAATTCTTTCTCGCTCTCCATCCCTCACGCGGGAGTACTGCCAGGCTCTGGTTTTCTCTGGCAGCCGCTCCTCGAAGGTGATCTTCCACCCGAGACGCTGCTCAGCTGGCCTCTTCCCAAGGTGGCCCCGTTTTAAAAAGGAGCTGCATGAAGGAGGTAATATGTGGCTCTCAGCGATTTCCCCTTTGGAGCCAGGACTAAACGCAGCTCCTGGAGAAGGACCCTTCTGTTTGGAAAAGCAGGTCACCTCCTGCACTCCTCTGGCTCCCTGATTTAATAACTGGTGTCATGGATGATGAATTTACCACCTTGGAATCTCCGTGCTGGCAAGTTATGGAGAAGCAAGTGTCTACCCCAAATTCTGCATTTCCTTCCCCTCTGGACTACTGGAGCATGTGCATTAGTTCATTCAGGGATATATTCCTGGTCTCCCCATTTAACCTACTTATCTTAAACTATCTTATCCTATTTGCCCCAGAATTTCTAAAAAGATCCTACCCAAGGACAAGATCATGCTTGTGAAATTTTTGTGTGTATTGGTTTAGTTTTGGCAAAGTTAGGAGGTAGTTAAAATGAGACTTATAATGGAAAGCTAGCTGCTAGCGTCTCTCCATAATACATGTCTACCTTGCAGGAGAGTTGTGAGGATTAATTAATTTGTGTTTGTTAAGCACTTTGAGATCCTAAGATCAAAGGTTCTATAGAAATGCAAATTGTTATTATAATGATAAATTCTTTATATGAGCTCATGTGTTTTGCCTTAGAGGCACAGTCTCACCCTGAGTTGCGTAGTTATACACGTAAATCTTCAAACGTTATGATGAAAATATACCTCTGAGGGCCTGATCCTTCCTTTTGCTCTAACGCTTCATGCACAGAGCTCCCTTTGACTTCAGGCAGGTCCTGTGCATGGGACAACTGCAGGACTGAGTGTGTTTGCGAAACGAAAAGACCTCTGTGTGCTTCCGGGCATCACATTGAGACAAATTTCTATTCTCACGCCCTGAAGCTGCTGCTGCTGCTGCCAATAGTTACGTCCATCTTGCTAATGAAAGGATTGAGCAGAGCACCAAGTTCAGATCTGAGGTTTGACTCTCCCAAAGCTGAGTTTGTCAGATTTCTTTAACATGGGAGAGGTGGTGGAGGCTACGTCCAGCTCAGCCACAACCTGTTGCCATCTGCAGTGGATATAGGATTTCATTGGCACCAACAAACGTGCTTCGTGATACACCAGATTTGCTCTCTTGGTCCTTCTGCTTGGTGCTTCTGCAAGAGAATGAGGAATACAGTCTCTCAGGCACTTATTGCACAAGTTGCCCGAGGACAGATGGGTGCACCCCCCTCCCAAACAGAGCTCTCTGCTCTTCCTTCCCCCTAGCACAAGCTCAGAGAACCACGCTGTCTGTCCCCAGCCTGCGAGGGCATCCATCTGTCCTGCTCACCACCTCCATCTGAAGAAGAGCCAGGAGCGGGGCTGCTGGGCTGTGCAACAGGCACCTTCCATCACGCCATCCCTCGATGCCCTCCTGGCCCTGGCCCCAGCACACAGGCACTTCCCTACTCACACCTTTAATGGATCAAATTATACTTGGTTTAATCTGCAGGTATGGACATCCCACCCCTCTAAGCACCTGCCTCAGAACTGCTCTACCCTCCAGGAGAAGTTTCTCCTGATGTTCAACCTGATCTTCCAGTGTCACAATCTATAGCCATTGCACCTCACTATGCTGTCTGGCAATACCCAGAAGAATTTCACACCATCTTTGTAGCTACCCTTCAGCTATCCACCTCTTAAATCGCTCTTCCCTAGGTTAAAATAATCCTGAGTTAAAGTGCAATCACAATCCAGAACTTGGAGCTTTCAGCTGTGACGTGTTGGTTCATGGCCATTTGCAGCTGACGACACTGGAATAGATGTAAAATGGCTCTGTGGGTATTGCATAGGTGAAACTGCAACACTTACATCTCCCAGAAGATGAATTAAAAGTAAACAGCCAGCACACTCTCTTAAAATCCATTTAACATTTGATGTGTCTCACAATACTTCTGTTGCATGAAATCCTTTCCAGAAGTGAAACATCTGCTCCAAATACTGCATTATTCCCTTCCCCTGACGTGGAAACCTTTGGAAGATCCCACTTGGTCTGTAAAACTGTTGGCTACATGTACACATCTAGCATTATCACAGACAAGAATGAGCATTTCTCACGTTTAACACATCCAGACTTTACAATTTTCCTAATTTTACCCTTGTGTCTCTTTTCTTCCAAAGGGTCTGATGCAGATTTGATGCATTATCCAGTCTACTCACTTCTAGCCTCCACGTTATCAATTCCTGCTAGTGGAGATGATCACTCAAGTCTAATGTCATAAACCCAGGGAAGACTTCTGATAAGCTTCTTCTGTTTTGCATTACTGTAAGGAAAAAGATGTCCTTCACGTTCCTGTCACTTGTCAATCTGAAGACAGCAAAAGCCAGAGGAGGGGAAGGCTGTGGTGAAAACAGGGGCGCAGCCTCCCAGTCGTCCTTGTACCACAAAGCACAAAGTGCATACTCAGAGGTCTGTGTTCAGACACACATTAACCAAAAGCCAAACCTTTGTGAGCAAACATCGGTAGGCACCGCGTGCACACACGGCACCCTGCGGGGCCGGGCTCTGCCACCTCCTGGGCTCGTCCCCTGCCACCTCACCAAGGACTGCAAGTGTGCTGGAGCAGCCCGTGTGTTTGCACAGCACCTGAAGATCTGTGGCTTCAGAGACGTGATTGATACTGCTGTGTGCTCATCTCTGCAAATAGTGATGTATTTTAAGCCTAAATCCCTGCTGCCTTCTGCTCCCAAGCAGTGTCCTCCTCTCCGAGCGACCCTCGCGGTGTGTGCTGGAGGGGATGCACACAGGGGCTTTTCTCTCCCCCCACCATGGAGCAGGCTGACCTCTGTTTTTCAAGCTACTAAGAGCTCACCGGCTCCTGGGGAATTTTGACATTGTCTTCAATGCCAGCAAGGCGAGATGACTCTGTCTACGCCTGTTTTACCATTACGTGTTGCCTATAGAACAGATATAGAACCCTTGTATTAAATATAGCGAATAAAAACCTGACAGTCTGCCTCAGTTGTGAGGGCTGAGCTCACGCAGAGGCTGACACCTTGCAGTATCAGGTCTATTTAGGGATGTGTCTGAGAGCACTGGCTTTTTTCAGTTTCTTTTTGGTCTCGGGTCCAAAAACATGAAGGACCAGAGCTGCCCCAGCTGCGGGGACAGCAGAGCTGGGCGCTTCACCTCACGGCGCGTGCCTGCGGACGGCTCCTTTTGGTGCACGGGGGCTGCTTCCCCCAGCGAAGGCAAATTAGCAAACAGAATTAGGAAACTGAGCTATGTGGTGAGGGTTTCCAGTAACTTCATGAGGTTTTTGGCCACTCGGCCTCCTTTCTCCTCCCTGCTGCGAGGAGCTGTATGCTCTGTAACCTTGCCTTGATGAGGGGCTATTTTAGTTTGTTGCTAAAAGCACGTAATACTACAAAGAAGCTGCATTCAGATGCTTGGAAAACGTGTGGTGAAAGATGCCCGGGATGTATTTTGGAGGCGTATCGCTTCCTATCGTGACTGTGTTTGTACGGCAGGGACAACGTATAGCAGGAACTGTGCATTAACAGGGGTGATGTATAGCTGCTTGTGCAACGGCAGGGACAACGCACAGCTGCTTGCGCACTGGAACACCATGTTTTATGTGGAAACTGAGAGAAAAGAAGGAAAAAACTGGGGAAACACACACAGAGACCCACGCACAGGGCTCCCTGTCAGGGCAGAGCCCCGTCGCGCTCAGCGCACCTCAGGGACGGGGCGGGCGGGGCTTAGAGCGGTGGGCGGGGCTTAGAGCGGTGGGCGGGGCTTAGAGCGGTGGGCGGGGCTTAGAGCAGTGGGCGGGGCTTAGAGAGGTGGGCGGGGCTTAAGGGAGAGGGCGTGGCTTAGAGCGGCGGGGGGGCGTGTCCCTCCCGGCGCGTGCTCCGCGCCGCCGACGTCACAATAGCGGCCGTTCGCGGCCCCGGCCCGGCCGCAGCCGCTCGGGGCTGGTTTGAGCTGGTGCGTTGCCATAGCAACGCCGCCGGGCCTATATATAGGGGCGCCGCGCCGCCGGCACCGCTTTGTCAGACGCGGCCGCGCCGCCGCTGCACCTCCGCCTCACGCCGCTCCTCCTGCCCCCGCAGCAGGCCCGCCGGGGAGCCAGGCCCCGGCCCGAGGCCTGCCTGAGGTGAGGCCGCGTGGCTGCCGGAGGGCCCTGAGGGGCTGGGTTGGGGCACGAGGAGGGGCTGAGGGGCCGTGGGGAAGGGACGGGGCGTCCATGTGGGGGGGGTTGTGGGGTGGCTGAGGGCGGCCCCGTGCCCCGGCGGCCCCTCTCTGGCCGTGCCCGGTGGCGCGCTGGGGACGGGAATGTTCTGGAGCGAGCGGGTCGCCGTCCTTTAAGGTAGTCTCAGGGGCTCTGAGCGCAATCCGGGGAGAAATAGGCGCTGGGAGGCTCTGCTCCGCATCGGCTGGCTGCGCTGGGTGTGATTACGCGGTAATTGTGCAATAACGGGGAGATGGGGAGCTTGCGGGAACCTACAGCACGCTGCGACCGCTAAAAGTGCAGCCTGCTTTGGGCTGTGATAGGGAACGTGGCTGGTGTGCTGCTCCACGCAGGGAGGGGGATGTGAACGCCATCATTAAGAATTTAACTTATTAAAAGCCCTAGCCAGGCCTCCCCGGGCTGCTTTGTGCAAAGCTGCAGCATCTCGTTGAAACCATCCCGTGACGAGATGCAGCCTCTCTCTGTAAGAACAAGTGCCTGAGCAGCTTCCCGAGAAGCGTTTAACTTGCTGGTTTCTGAAAGCCTCTTTGGGAGAACCTTAAGGGCTGACTTTAATCCAGCTTCTGGGAGAATTAACGCCGCATGGGAATGAGAGCGGGGGGAGGATGAGGATTGTTAGGTTTCATTTCATTAGGGTTGGAGCTTAATCTAGTTTGAATCTCAAATCTGGTTTGCCTGGTAGGTGAGAAATGATAAAAAAGAAAAAAAAAGGAAACTGTCCTTGAGAAGCAGTCCTTGGCAGGGGCAGTTCAGGTGCCATATGCTTCTGAAGGCTGGGTTGAAGTTTTATAATCTCTTGCCCAAGTCATTACGTGGTTGAAGTATAATGGATTTTAGTGTACACACTGTATGAAATGAATGATTCTGCTGGACTTTGAACCTTGTTAATCAAAAAAATCTGTGAAATGTAACAGGTTATCTGGCATGTGTAATAAATGACCTTTTTCAAAAGAGGGCAAGCAGTGATGTAACTCAAGATTACTGAATAGTTTGCAACTGACATAATCCTCAATCCTAATCTGTACGACTAGATTAAGTAGGAAAAGTGCTGAGAGAAGGCAGAGGGCTGGACACAGTTACATGAAACCATATCTTCCTATGACTCACTGGCAGCCTTGCGCCGCTGAGCTCTTTACAAAGCAGCACACACTCTGCTTGAGCTAACAGTTTGAGCAGGCTGCCGTGCTATATTTGGACTCCCCAGGAAAAGTGACCCAGGTAACTTGCCGTGGGCTTGATAGGCTTTGGGTGGCAGAGGAACGTGCTTTTGCTTTTTAGTTCTGGGTTTCGGGGGGAGCTTGCTGCTTGGTTTGTTAACCATATGGATTTACTACAGCCTGCTGTAAAATCCTGTTATAAAGTGTTACTTGGAGTTGCTGTCAAGGCTTTATGTATGCCTGCACACCACAGTTAGGAACCGCTGTTCTCGTGTGCGTCTGCCACTCCTGACAGCTGAAGTTTTCTTGTAGCTTGGAGGTTGTGGACAGAAGAACAGGGGAGCTCTAAGCACTGACAGCGCAACTTCAAGGCTACGTTAGGTGCAGTCAGAACTGTAGTGAGAGTCCAGATACTCAGTTTGTAGTGACCTAATGAGACTTGTTACTGCTCAGAGGTCAGTAATACGCTCTAACTCTGTCTGTAATAAGTAGTAAACCCTTTCCCCAGAAACTGGAGAGCTACTGTAGTGCTTAAGAGATATTAGAAAAGTGCTGAGTGTGTTGACACAGGCACTAGCCATAACACTAGCAGTAACTCCGCTGTGGAGGTCAAGGAAAAGATGCTGAAAACTTCCAGGGACTGACTAAAAATATTCAATAGCATGTGATTTTTTTTAATAGGGTTCAGAACATCATACAGTCTATGAATAGAAGATAAGGTGTCTTCAATGTAATCTGTTTTGTGGAGTGTCTCTTTGGTTCTGATTAAATGTGATGTCATCTATCTAATGCTGTTAGTGATCGCTATAGAAATCATAATTGTCAATTATATGACCACTAAGTAGTGATCATATAATGACTATGGATTTGAAATCTTAAATGTGAACAATAAGACTTCAATGAATTAATGCGTTATTTTTGTGTTGTTTTTTTTCCTGTATCAGCAATTTGTACCCAAGTCCTTCTGTGTAAACCCAAAAACTCAGAAGTCATGACTAACTTCAGCAATGAAGAATTTGAATTCACCTTCCTTGAGGAAGGCTTTACTGCCAAGGATATCCTTGACCAAAAAATAAATGAAGTGTCATCTTCTGTAAGTATGATAAGAAAATGACCGCATTTCATGGTGCTCTCCTCAAATGCTGATCTCCAAGCTTATCCTGTTATCCTTTGGTTGTAACTTTAAGATGTGTATTTGCTCTAGGATGATAAAGATGCCTTCTATGTTGCTGACCTCGGGGATATTGTAAAGAAGCACATGCGGTGGCATAAAGCCCTTCCTCGAGTAACCCCCTTCTATGCTGTCAAATGTAATGACAGCAAAGCTGTAGTGAAGACTCTTGCTGCTCTTGGTGCAGGATTTGATTGTGCCAGTAAGGTAAGATCTGGACTGCGTTCTCATCTGTGGTAGTGGTGTGTGGTATGAGGTGGGTTTGTATCCAGTAAAGCATAACCAAGCACTGTCACTTCAGTTTTATTGATTAATTTGCTCATTCGTCTAGAAATAAAGAATATCCTTCATGAGTGTAATCTGTTCTTTCTTCAGACGGAAATACAGCTGATACAGAGCATCGGTGTGCCTCCGGAGCGAATAATATATGCAAATCCCTGCAAACAAATATCTCAGATCAAACATGCTGCTAGCAGTGGTGTACAGATGATGACGTTTGATAGTGAAGTAGAACTAATGAAAGTTGCAAGGGCCCATCCAAAAGCCAAGTAAGTTTTATAATTCTTGATTGAATTCTTAGGTTAATTAAACAGCTGCTGTTACCAGCAACTTCTTTAGTTAAGAAGTGATGTAAAATTATGAGAAAATAAGTCTGCTTTCAGCCAATGAAGTCTGTAGAGCTTACTGACACTAGGAGGAGACAGACAGGAAAGCTTGCACGCTTAAGTTTGGCCTTATTCTAAAGTTAAAAGTGCCTGGTAATGATGTATTGTGTACTAAACTTAAACACTTGTTTTTTTTTTTTCTGTATCTAGATTAGTCTTGCGCATCACAACTGATGACTCCAAAGCAGTTTGTCGTCTGAGTGTCAAATTTGGAGCTACACTTAAGACAAGCAGGCTGCTTCTGGAGCGTGCAAGAGAACTGGACCTTGCCATTGTTGGTGTTAGGTGCGTTGATAACTGCAAAATGCAGTCATAATGAATAAGATTCCTTTAAGTGACCTTAAGATTCCTTTCATCTACCTGACAGTAGAGATGCCTTTGCATGTTGTGATTTGAGTTTTGTATAAACTTACTGACTGACTTATAAAACAGCCACTAATATTTTTCTCTCTTTGTAGTTTCCATGTTGGTAGTGGATGTACAGACCCAGAGACATTTGTTCAAGCCATTTCTGATGCCCGCTGTGTGTTCGATATGGGAGTAAGTCTAATTCTACTTCATCTGGGACTACTACTCAACTGTTTTGGCAGAACTGAATCAATTGTAAAAACTGTTAGAGGGTTAAAAGCTTGTTAAGTCACTAATTTCATGCTGGAGTTCTTGAGGTCTTGGCTGACTGACAGTTCTGCAAAAACTCACCTACAGGTGCAGTAAAATCAGCAGCTCAAATGACTGTTACTTGAACCCAGTGAGTTAGTTCTGTTGCTATATCTTAATAGAGCGACTTCATGTTAATTTTTAAGCTGAAAAACTAAACTTTTCTTAAACGCTGTTCCAATTAATTTCATTTTAGGCTGAACTTGGCTTCAACATGTATCTGCTTGACATCGGTGGTGGCTTCCCTGGCTCTGAAGATGTCAAGCTTAAGTTTGAAGAGGTATAGCTTTGCTAAGAAATTCTTGGGTTGTGGATCTTTCTGAATGTCATTCTGCATTAAACAAAATACTGTTCTTCTCCTGTGTTTTTTCATGGCAATACAATTTGTGTGGTCAGAAATTGAGTTTTAGAAGAGAGGGGAATGTATCTGACAACTGGAAATTAGATTAGCTCATAAGATAGAGCTGAACGACTACATGAACAAGCAGAGGTATCAAACTTGTAAAGCAAGCTTTAGTTATGGACTTGAGAATGAGCTGAAAAAAGTTTATGCCAGTGAGGAGGATCTTCAGACATTCTAGATAAGTTAAGCTTCCAGCTGGGAGGAAAAGGTAGTCCTGAACCCATGTGGTTCTGAGTGGCATGAGCGTTGTTGCAGCCAACAGGTCAGCGTCTGATATGTTTTGATCAAAAAAACACATCCAAGTGCTGGTTATAATTATGTAGTTTACTTTCACACAAATACTTGTGTTTTTAGGAGAAACAAGGTGGCTGGATATTAATAGGACTAACTTAAAGCAGTGTTGTCAGAACACCTGCCAGTCTAAAGTGGTGTTAAACGATATTACAGGTTTACACAAGGAGGGAGCAAATAGATTCCACAAAGTGAATTTTCTGCTAATAACATGGGCTAATGTTACCTCACTTGTTATGTCCCTTAATGCAAGTTGGCTTCTCCTAGCGTAGTATTGGCTTATGCAAAGCATCAAGAGCAAGTGATGTTGTTGCTGGGCTCCATGGCGTAATGCAGTTGTGCAGCAGTTGGAGACAGCTTCATCACTGGTAACTTCAGAACTTGGCAGTAACAGTGTTCATGAAGGCAACGTGATTTCACAGGTGATGACAAAGATTGCTGAAGTCGTAAAATCCTGTGAGATTACTTCTTTAGGATGCAGTAAACTGGGGATGTTGCATGATGAGCAGAACCAGAAGTGGACTAGAAATTAAAGTTGAAGGACAGTGACTTGTGGGTCACTAATGCTGTTTTAGTGAATCTAGGAGGGATGACTTCACTTAAACTTAAGTCACCAAACAGTGCATGTATAACTTCTTAAGCTGCACGTGTCTGCTTTTGTTTTCTTAAACTTTGAAAATGTAATAAAGCAAAGGCGATCGATATAGTTAGCTACTTGCATATTTTAATCCATGTTTGGCTAGCATATTATCCTGAGCATGAAAGAATGACTTCATCCCAGACTTAAAACAGCATCTGAGTAGCTGCTGAAGCAGTAATATGTGCAACTGATTACTCCCTAGATCACAAGTGTAATCAACCCAGCACTGGATAAATACTTTCCTTTGGATTCCGGAATAAAAATTATTGCAGAGCCAGGAAGATACTATGTTGCATCAGCATTCACACTGGCAGTCAATATCATTGCCAAAAAAATTGTATTAAAGGAGCAAACAGGTTCTGATGGTATGTAAATTTAGACTTAACGTTACTTCTAGCCCAACTGTACGTGTCTTTTCAAGCATTCTAACTGGTGGCTCTACTTCCAGATGAAGACGATGTGAACGACAAAACGCTTATGTACTATGTGAACGATGGAGTCTATGGATCGTTCAACTGCATCTTGTATGACCACGCACATGTTAAACCAGTTCTGCAAAAGGTACGGTAGTTCAGAAGTATCTCGTGCTTGTAGCTTGGCTGTAGGAAATCCTCTCCACTGGAGTCGCTTCTGTTCACTGCTCCCTTCATGTAGACAGAATTTGGCAATAAACTTAGGAAGCATGCAGGCGAAGTAATTTGGAGCCAAAGGTGTAGAAGGAACTGCAATCAGCTCTTCCTCCTCTTAGAGAAGAAATGGAATGCTGTGCATGCATCAATTATGATGTTACTTCTGGAAGCTCTGTTCTGGCTGTCAAACTAATTATACTCTTTCCTTTAGCGGCCTAAGCCAGACGACAACTGCTATTCCTGCAGCATATGGGGACCAACGTGCGATGGCCTCGATCGTATTGTTGAGCGCTTTAACATGCCAGAGCTGCAAGTTGGTGACTGGATCCTGTTTGAAAACATGGGTGCCTATACTGTTGCAGCAGCTTCTACTTTCAATGGATTCCAGAGGCCAACAATACATTATGTGATGTCAAGACCAGCATGGTTAGTAACTGAAATGTGTGGTGATAACTTGATCCATCAAGTACTTTTGGTACAGAAACCGTAGCTTGAGTCAGTTGGCAGTTCCTTAACAAACAGGGCCACAGCTGTGGTGCTGCAGTCCTTGGAAAACTTCATCTTGGTGTGGAGGGCAATGCCTTGGAAGGCTTTTGCTACATTAGTAGAACAATCAGTGCTTCCAGTTATGGCTTTTTCTCTGATGTACTTTTGTCTAGAAGCCCTTTTAAAGGGACAATGCTAGGAGTTTTTTCATTATTTTCATTAACTTGGGTTTCTAGCTTATATTTCTTTGGTACAACAGAGTGATTACAGATTCTGTAGCTAGTTTTTCTGACCAGCAGTCAGTCACCACGTTGCTACTATGCTGTCTTCTAAACTGACAGCTTGCTAAATCCTGACTGTAAGGAACAGGAATATAAAACCAGTTCTTACCTGTGCAGCTTCACAGTGTGTTCTGTTTGAGAGCTGTTTGTTGACTTAGGTTGTGCTCTGGCTCATTGCTTAAAGCGCAGTGTGTTAGATCTCCACAGGAAGTTACTGCTCAGGTAAGTGAGGAAAGCAGGGTTACCTCTCGAGTACCGGCACACTGCGAAATTGCACTTCTTTATAAGGAGTAGGTGAAGGTAACCTGGATGCTCTTCTGTGTGAGACAAGGTAATGGATTGAGTCTTCTATAAAAGTCTTTTTTCATAAGAGGAAGTCCCTGTCTCTGTACTGAAGTTTGCCTGTTAAAGTGATGGAAAGCATTTGGGCAGCAGTATTGCCCAAAAGCATGATTGACTTTGGTAGCAGATTCTTCCCAGACTTTCTGGAAAACTTCAATCTGGGGGAATTCTGACTCTAAAAGTAAGAGGAAGTTTCCTCTGTTCTCCTGTTAGCCTTGCCTTCTGTACAAGCAAGAGTTGTATTGTCTTTTTTTTCCCTTTCACGACACCTTCAGTCAACTGGAACACTCCCTAAGCCACGTGAAGCTTTAGGCTTCCTGTAAGAGTCCAGACTTGTCTGGCTGAACTACAGATGGCTCTGCAGAAGAGTAATCAGCTTGTTCACTGTAGCACTGTGTCTGTTAAGATGTAATGCTTGAGCTTGGGGCATATTGAACTTGAATAAGCCAACATAACTGTTGCCCAAGGCTGCAGCACTCTTTGTACCCCATATGACCTCTTAGGGTTTGTTTGTTTGTTTGTTTGTTTTCCAAACAAGAGTACTAGTATAAGCTGCTCCTTAACTGTAGGGAATGTATTAGTGAGGTTATGCTGCAGATCTCTTTAGCATAGGCAAAAGCTTTTTGCTATATATTTATGTGTACAGCTAAATTCATGGCTTTTAACTGAAAGGTGTAAAGGACAAGATGCTTACATAGGTTGAGGTAAAAGGTAAGAAAGTATACCACGTGGGCAGCTGTATGGTAAAACAGCTTCACCTTGCATGTAGTGCAAGATAACAAGGTCAAAATTCACTTACCTGAAGTTCTGTAGCTGTCAGTAACCAAAATGTTTTCTTATCTTTTTTACATGCTGTAGTGAAATAGACTTTTGACTTTTGCTGTTCTTTCTTTCCAGGCAACTAATGCAGCAGATTAAGGAGCAAGGGTTCCTAGCTGAAGTGGAGGAGCAGGATGTTGCTAGTCTGCCACTCTCTTGTGCCTGGGAAAGCGGAATCGAATATCCAGCGACTTGTGCTTCAGCTAGTATTAATGTATAGATAATATTTAGTAACTAACTGCAAGTTTAGTCATTGAATTTAGGGCATTTGGGGGACCATTAACTTAATTCTTGCTAGAATTTTTAAGTGTTTTTTTTTAAAGTTTAGGTTTGGCATAAATGCAACAAAAATGACTAGGAGATGGGTCACATTTATCTGTGTTCCTATGGAAACTATTTGAATATTGTTTTATATGGATTTTTATTCACTTTTCATGTATGCTACTAAAGACTGACCCTCAACTGTCAAACAAGTATTTGTAGCTTGTGTATGGCAGAATGGGCTAAGCTTAGTGTTTTGTGACCTACCTGTTTTAAAATAAAGTATATTGAAATAAGTGGCCACGTTTGGTTAATCTGCAGCAAATTTCTCTTAGATGGCTCTTGCCACGTACACAAAGAGTGGGAGTTGCTCTAAACCAGCACGCTAGGAACATTAAGGCAGACCACATGCTGTGAGCCCTTAGCCTCTGAGATTGTGAGTAACAAAACTGCCATCTCTCCAAGCTTCCCCATGTTACTGAGGTAAGGAAACCCCATAATGGGTAGGGAAGTTAGCTTGTTTCTTTTCCTATATGTGACCTCAAAAGCTTGACTAATGGCATAATATCGTGCAAGTTCCCATAGGATCACACTTGTTTTTAGCTGTTGAACATAGGGTTAACAGTAGTGTATAGCAAGTAAACCATGCAGGTTTTATTCATATTGGTCTACAACGGGTATAAATTGCTTTGGCCAGACATAATGACTACATCATATCTGGTTAGTAATGAGAGAATACAGCACAGGCTCCCTGGTTGCCATTGACAAGTTGCTTGTTACATATGGAAGGATTAAAATATAGTTTCAGCCTTTTACCTTTTCCCACTGTGTGGCTGACTATAGTACAATATTACTTGTGTTTGACGCTTGTTGTTCAGGGCTTTAGTATAAAATAGGCAAGGGATGAGACTATGTCCTTTGTGCATGCAATACAATTAGAAGTTTATTTTATAATATTTATTATTCAGGGAAAATACATAAGCGTCAGTTTTTAGAGTAGATGTGATAACTAAGTAGTAACCAGTAAAAGCCATTATAGGGTATGTCTGCTTACTGGAATAGAGCATTCTGACTTATACCTAACTTGATGCTAGTTTAATGCCACTTCTTAGGCTAAAACAGTAAAATAATTGCAGCATGCTCTGCAGTCCCAGGTCTGTGCTGTTGGCCAGAAGGCCTTGGACTGCTGGCATACCTTAGCAAATGCCTCCTGTAGTGTGAAGGAAAACCTTAACTTCACCAAATCAGTATGTAAATCCTTAACATGTTAAGTTAACTTAAATTTGAAAGGTCTGCTGAGGGGTTGCATCCCTGATAAACGGGGGATCTAGCAAGATAAGAAATACAAAGCTGTTTTCTTAAAGGTAGCTGTGAAAGCTTGTGTTTAATCTTCATCCTGTGCTTTCAGCTGAGCCTCAACTCTCCACTAGCTGAATGAGCTGGGTAAATGGGAGCAAGTTACTCATTCCTGTTTCTCTTGAAGCAGCTGAGCTGAAGTCATGTTTCGTTTTTTGAAGCTGCTTCACTCCTAGCTTCAACCTTGTGACTGAAATAGCACTTGCCATAATTCTGATGCGTGCAGGAGCCAGCTGTTTGGCTACTGACATACCCTTCTGCAAACTGCGGTGCATGCATACAGGAGCGTGACGGCCTGTGTCTGATGCCAGAGAAACTCCCCGCAACCAAACCAGGGTTTTCATTTTAGCTTCTACAGATTCACAGAAATGTGATTCCTAGTGTGAAAGCGGAAGTAATGAATGGTAACCAAAAACTAGTGCTGTAACAATTTCACATCTAAATCTTGCTCTGTAAGAGGTAAGTGTGTTTGAACTGCGGAGAAAAAAACAGCACGTATATAGTCAAAGTGCTCCCGGAAGGTCTGCAGGTGTCTGAGGGCACTGCTGGTAAGCCTGTCTGTGTGGGAACGGGGACGGAAGAGCCAGATGTATGGCTGTTGTGAGACCTTAGGTGATAACAGCTGCGCTGTCAGCCGCTGCCAGCATCCATTCGCTTGCCCCGATGGGCAGCCAGCACAATCTGGCTTCCTCCACTCTGAGCCAGTGGAGACTGTTCCCAGCAGGTAGTTTGCACACAATAGGGTGTGGAAGCTAATTAGTAAGCTGCCTGAGAGGAATTTGTCAGGCTGCCAATTAGTTTCTTGATCTGCACTTAACTTGATTAGTTGTTTTAGCTGTTTCGATGTCTTTTGTCTCAAAATTCCATCTGCTTCTCTCTGCTGGAGGCCGGAACAGCGGCAACATGCTAAGCATTTTGATGAGCTTGGTGATGTTCCCTCGAAGAGATGTAGCTGGCCTCAGCTCTCCACCTTCTACAACAGGTACGTCGTAGCTTCAGCTGGTGCTCTGTGAGACACGAGTAAGGAAAAGAATATCTAGTGCTTAAAAAAGCTGTTAGTTTCCTTGTGCATCTTTTATGTAAAAATCAATGGGTTTTACTAGATTATTGCTAATACTTGTAGGAATAATAAATAATAAATCTTCACAGTAACAGTGGTGTGGTTTTAAGCAGGACACAACTTTGTCATTTTAATTTGGATTGTGTTGAGCAGATGTTCTGGGCTTTCAGGTACTGACTGTATAAACCTGTCTGTTTGATCTCACAGCAGCCATAGCCCAACTTCCACAGGATCTTAGTGCTCCATTTCCACTTTTTATAGACATTAAAATACCTGAAGTGACAGCAATCTGTCGCGTGCTAAATCAGGCCGTCCTGACTGTGGGGATTACCTGTGTACCATCCACACTGGGAATACGTTTATTACAGCAAACCACGTAGTACAGCAAAGCTGTAACAAAATCTGCAGTGAACTGCTGGGGTTTGTTTTGCTTTCCTTTCCCCAAGTCTTGAGCCATCAGAGCCTTTGCTCTATTTTGCAACATCCATTGATAAAATCTGCTTGTCCTAACCGCACACCTTAGGCTTTCTCCGGGGAGGTATAACTGTCTGATTCGGAAGGGAAGGAGGAGCTGTGTACCAAAAAACCTGAGGTCAGCTGCAAGCGTATTATAAGCAGTTCAACAAGTATGAAAGGTCAACGCAGCTCTCCTGCTCCAAATGTTCCTGGTGGTCACTGCTCTCATAAACACCAGTGGTAGTGTCTGGTCATTTGGGGTCGCTCTTGGAAAGAAGGGGGCAATACCTCAGTGAAATACAAACCCATTTCCCTGGGATGAGGGCATGGCTTCTCAGCGTCCCGTTCCTCACTGAGTGGTGAAGCCGCCTGAGGTCTGAAACAAGCCTAGCTGAGACTCCTTCCATAAACCCACCTGTGGCTCTGCCTGGCCCATACCGGAGTCAGCTGACATCCGTTGGTGCAAAAGTGGTTTTATATTAAAAAAAAGAAAGAAATAGTTGAGAAACACATCCTCTAAAACTGCATCCCTCATCCTGGCAGCTGGAAAGGCAACGGTGGGAGCGTGTCAGCGAGGGTGGAGAATGCTGAAGCAGAGGGAGCAGACGGGGAGCAGACTGTAAGAGACAAGTAGGTAGCGTGCCGTGGAGCAGAATTCCCTTACGCTATGCATGAGCACTTAACTCACAGTTAAGCTGCTAACTTGCGGGCTGCACATCGTAACACGTGCCTTTCAGGCAAGAGGTAGGTGAGTGCAAGTCACCCTGGGCCTGCAGAGCTGCTCTGGGCAGGCACCGCACGGCTCCTGCAGGCTCCAGGAACAAAGCTGGGGCTGGGGGAGAGCTGCGCACCTCACAGACCTCCCCACCAGCCAGTGTTACCATTTAAAGCGGTCTTTCGCGGCTAAACACAGCATCAATTTGTAGTGAGACTGAAAGGGAAAGATTTTCCTTACCGGATCAAAACCAACCCTCTTCCCCCTCCCCAATAAAATAAAATCATTACGCAAAAGCATTGTGTGAAGATCTTAGATTACTATGTTATTTGACTGTCAAAAAGGAAAAGGACATCAGCAATTGCAATGGCAATAATTATTAATTTTCTCTTGAAATAAACACGGACTGGTGCCAGAAGAAGTAAGAGTGATTTGCTTCACAGAAGCGTCCCTGGTTTGGCCATGTGTCACCTGGTATTGAAGGCAGTTGGTGTCTCATCGGCTCTGCTGTGGTTTCAGTATTGTCATGGTTTTGGCTGGGATAGAGTTAATTTTCTTCGCAGAGGCTTGCATGGTGCTGTGCTTTGGGTTTAGGATGAGAATGATGCAGACAGCACAGGGGTGGTTGAGCTGTTGCAGAGCAGTGCTCACACTGCCCGGGGCTGTTCTGCTCCTCGCGCTGCCCTGCCAGCAAGGTGCCTGGGGGGGCACCGGGAGCCGGGGGGCACACGGCCAGGACAGGTGGCCCAGGCTGGCCAAAGGGGTGTCCCACTCCATGTGGTGTCATGCTCAGCGACAGAACCGGGGTGAAGGAGGAGGAAGGGAGGGATGTTCACAGCGATGGCATTTGTCTTCCCACGAAACCGTTCCACGCGCTGAGCCCCGCTCTCCGGGCAGGGGCTGACACCTGCCTGCCAAGGGGAAGCAGCAAACGGGTTCCCTGGTTTGCTCTGCTTGCACAGGCAGTTTCTGCTTGCCCCAGTAAACTGTGTCTCAACCCATGAGTTCTCCCACTTTTACCTCTCCGATTCTCTCCCCATGGCACCTGGGGAGAGCGAGTGAGCGGCTGGGTGGTGCTGAGCTGCCTGCCGGGGCTAACCCACAAGTGCCCACATCACAAATGCCTTCAGCATAAATTCATCCTTAGCTATTTAAAACACAACATTTGACTATACTGGAAACACACTAAGAACAGAGAGCACATTTGGGGCTGGGACTTATTTTTGGGCAAGTTTTGCTACTGGTTTTCAGCTGACTTTGTGGTCCTCTGTGCTGAAGCCAACCCCCCTCTTTCTTTCCCTTGTTTCAGGGAGCTGTTCCCAACCTTGCCCACAGCGTTCCCGCAATAAAAGAAAAAAAAAATGCTTCCCTTCCCGGTTATACCATTCAATTCACACTCAAGGGTATCATTTCATTACCACGCAGCGGCCAGCTTCAGGAAAAGAGCTGGATATGGGCACTTGGTGGGCTTCAGCATCACCCCTGTCTCTTTGTCTCCTAAGCTCACTGTCTGGGAAGCAGCTCCATGGTTACAACAAGGTATTGGCCCTATGCTGGCACTATTGCAGCAAATGGGGTTGCAATGCTTTACCACAATAGTGTGGATGCAGTTTTCAGTAAGGTAATGGAGGTGCTGCTTCCTTCTCTGAGGACAAAAAGAAAAAAAAAAAAAAAGATGTATATTATGTGGTTAAATAAAAAAAATCCTGCTTAAAAACTCCTCTTCCTCACTGTTAATTATAGTTCAGCAGCAGCATTTCACAGTCCCATCCCAGTAACTATTTCTCAGCAATGACTGTCCGTCTTCCTCCCAGCTGAAACTCACATTAAACCATTCGAGCATCCGACCAAAGTGAAAAGCAGAAGAAAAACCCAGCTTGCCACTGAGACCTGCTGATTTGGGGGAGGGAAATTCCTCGTGCAGCCTGCTGGGCTGGCTGGGGCTCGTGTGCCCGTGCCACGGGTGTTTTGTGCCCCCCGCGGGGCGATGATGCCCGACAGAGAGCAAAGCGCCCCGAGATAAGGCTGGGCTGAGTAATTCACCAAGCAAAAGCCCGCAAGATGGAGCTCGGCTCCAAAGGCATCAGAAAGTTTGTCTGACGGAGGCAGGGGAAAGTGGAAAGCTTTATCCGACTCCCACACTCCCAACGCAAGACTGCACCATGAGCAAGAAGCATTAGAGCGAACAAACACAAATGAGAAAGTACAAGGAAAAAGTGCACACAAAGGAGTCATTAAGCCATTGCATGGCTAAAACTGAAAAACACAAACCCACACAAAAATTCCCCATCTGCTAACAGAAATGGGAAACAGAGGGTTTGGGGACTTTTAATATCAGGACACTTCAGAAGTGGTGACTTTTCTTTTATTTGTTTAAGGCTGTTACCTCAAGTATCCCCTCATTTTCCAGCTTTCTGCTTGGAGTCCAGCCCAAGGCTTGGCTCTGCCAGTAGTTATTTCAGAGATGTTTTAATTCGCCTCTATTGCTCCTGGGCTTAATTTAGGCTCTCTGCCGTCAGGGTTTTTTTTTGCTGGGGTAAGTACTGACTCATGCCATCTTCCTTAGTGCAGCTTTGGGGAACAGCTGATGTTAACCAAGAGGCAGAAGACACAAGCTGGGACCACGGTGGTTGGGCTGGGTGGCAGAATTCTCCACCATGAGGACACAAGGCTCACGAAGGTTCCTCACCCAGGAGCCCCGACCCTCACAAGGTGGAGATGAGCCCTCCTGAAGCACTTTCCATGGCACTCTCCCCTTTTACCAACTGAATGTGCCACCTGTGAGATTTGGGAACACCATTCCCACTCCCTCCTGGGTCAGACGGCGGCTACAGATGCTTCAGGGAGCAAATGGCTCAGCAAAAAGATGAGAATGGCTCAGAAAAAAATGTCCCCAGCCTCAGGTTTAGGATGCTCATGAGTGCGAGGTGCTGGGTGGAAGGAGGCAGCTCAGCAATCATGGCCCCAAAATTCTGGCTAGATCTGAGCCCATGGCCATGGTGAAAGGGGGAAGCAGTGGTTTCTCCTGCTCTGGTTTGCCTGTTGAACATCCTGTACGTTCATCACAAAACAGAACTGGAAGGGGAATGCCCAGAGGCACTTCAAGATTTAGGAAGCAGCCCATGAGCAGCATCTTCAGTACACTCCCTTTGAGGATCTAAGCTGGGATCTCAAGCTCACAAGTTTAGCTTGTAATGGAGAGCTGGATCCAGGCATGTCACTAGCTCACCCCTCTCCTCCACGCTCACATTTCCTGACGGTCCTGGGGGAAGGGATTTGGCTGCTGGCAAAAGCAGCCTGTCCTTGGTGAGACCCGTGTGGGCTCAAGAGAGCCACAGCGTGCTGGAGGAGGCCAAACCCCCACAGAGAAAAGCAGCTGCAAGTTAACATCCACAGGAGCATCTCTTAATGAGCTTTTACTAGGACCATGCCCTGGCCCTAAGTACTGCAGCAAGCAAGGCAGCAACCTCAGAAAAGGAGGTGAAGAGAACAGAAAAATTAGACCTTAAATATTTTTTCCTTGGTGGCTCAGAAGAGGAACATTGCAGAAAACCGGCGATTTGAAGGGGAAAACCAGCAGCAGGTGTGGGAGCGAGGGCTAGGTGGCAGCAGCAGCTCATGGGACCGCCTGCCTCGGCTCCCTGCTCTCACCGGCTCCTGGGCAGCCCCAGCACGGGGAGGGGACTTGGTGCTGCCAGCAGCTACGCTGACCTGCCCTGGCTCCTTACCTCTCCAGCTTTGTTGGTGGTGGGGAGGGAGGAGGAGGGCAGGGGGCACCAGGAGGGCTGGTACCCAAAAAGTGCCCTGGGAGAGGCTGGGCGCTTCCCGCTGCTTTTTGGGGGGGTGATGCCAGAAGGCCTGCAGCAAGGCAGAGCGCATCTCCACAGGCCCGGCTCCCCAGCACCGTCCCCAGAAATGCCCAGCGGCACAGAAAAAGCACCCTCTGCTATCCCCTGTGCTCCCCAGACCCCCCGTGAGCCTGCTGTGCCTCCTGGGGCTGGGGCTCCTGTGCCTGCACAGCAAGTGGGAAGGGATTAAAAAGCCTCCTTGGCCCCGCTATTTCTGACCCAGAGTTTTAAGTGCTAAATTGCTAGTGCATAGTGAGATGTTTTGTCCTGAGAAATGGCAGCTTGTTCGCCTTTGGGAGAGCCGGGAGCAGCCAAGGCAGCGCTGGGCTGAAGAGAAACGAGCCCTCACACCACCAACGTGCATTCAGCGCCCTCAGGCCGAAGGCCCCGGCCTGGTGCAAAAATTCCCCAACCTGTGGCACCCGAAGGGTCAGACAGGCGGATCGAAATGTTCCCTGCCAGTGTGAAGAAGCTGTGAAGCTATTTGGCACAGGCCTGACACGACAGCAGCCGTGGGTACCAGCTGCTGAGGCCTGGAGGCTCAGGGCCCAGGACACTGCCATGGGGGCAGGCCGGGCAGCCCTGGCTCTGCCCCAGCAGCTGAAGGAGGTTTCGGAGGCCACTGCAGCCCTGTGTGATGCTTGGTTCACAATTTAATAACATCCTAAACCCAAAGGCTCCCCCAAAGCCCAAGCATGGTATAGATTGTAGGGGGCATACAGGAAAGCTGTGGAGGGACTCTGTCAGGGAGGGTAGTGATAGGACAAGGGGTGATGGCTTTAAACTACAAGAGGGTAGGTTTAGATTAGATATAAGGAAGAAATTCTTCACTCAGAGGGTGGTGAGGCACTGGCACAGGTTGCCCAGAGAAGCTGTGTATCCCTGGAAGTGCTCAAGGTGACGTTGGGTGGCCTATGGTTCTGTGACTGAGAATTTAGCTGATATTTTCACACCTACCCAAGGTGATCCCAACATCACGCTTATTTGGACCTCTTTGCTGTTTACGAACAGTTAGGGCTATTTTTTCACTGTCCAGTCAGCAGCACCAAGCTTTCCACCAGCTCTGGCTATCCCAGACAATTCTGTATCACTGGAAAACTTTGTCTCACTGCACCTCTCCATCCCTTTCCAGATCATTTAACGATGCCTTACTGCAAAGACCGCTAATAGATTCATGAGGCAAGACCTTCATTTGTAAAAGCCCATTTTGTCTCTTCCCTAATAAATCACATTTATCCCAGGATCTTCAACGTCTGCACTTTGCTGTAGTTTCTACCAGTTGTTTTTTTTTTCTGGTTCAGACATCAAGCTTACGGCTCTGGAGTTTCTGTGACTGTCCCTGGAGTCATTTAAAAAAATATAATAATCTGGTATCGTGTTTGCCAAAGGCTGATAAAAATGAGAGGTTACACTCTCATCTTCCTGCTCTTTTAGTGCACTCGGGTGGATACCACCTGATCCTAGCAATTTGCTGCTGTTCCTTTTAATGGGCTGCTGTAAAACCTTTCCTGTGGCATTTCAGGTTGGCACGGCTGCTCTGGCTGGTTCTCTGACATCCAGAGCTGGGGGAAATCGTTGTTTCCACCTGGATGTCTGGTTAAAGAAATAATTTTTGCAACTTGGCTT
This sequence comes from Anser brachyrhynchus, assembly GCF_964034855.1. Lineage (NCBI taxonomy): Eukaryota > Metazoa > Chordata > Aves > Anseriformes > Anatidae > Anser > Anser brachyrhynchus. The sequence goes on along the minus strand of NC_137696.1, from coordinate 110,742,683 downwards.
CTCGCTTCCATACTGGTGGCGTAATGGCCAAACATCGCTATTGCGAGAGGCAAAAATAGGCCAGGCTGGTCCAGCCGCAGCTCGCTCCCACCCCAGCCGTCGTGCTCCTGCTTCTGCGTGCCTTTGAGCTTGATGTCCTGAGGACGTCCCAGTGCCACCTGCTGCAGCTAGGGCTTAACTCCTGCTGCCTTGGCACCACTTGCTGCCTTCTGGGTATGTCTGAACTTGCCACATGGTCTAGAGGGAAACCCTGAGCAGATCTTTGTCCTGGCAAGACGCACGGCCGTCACCACCACCCCATGCCCAACGATAAGCTCAGCTGCAAGGGGTCTTGCAGAGAAAGAAATCCAAAGAGAAATCCAAGAGAAGAAATCCAAATCCAGCTGGGGTGGGAAGGGGATTGCCATCAGTTGGTGTCCTCTGTGCCATCGCCACATCCCGGGGCTCCTGGGCATGCTGCAGGGACAGCTGCCACCCCACCTAAGCTGACTTCTCGTGCATTTGCAGCGGGCTTTGGTTCCCCCTGCCCACACCTCCTGCAGCGCGCAGGCGCTGTGACTTCCCAAAGGTGGAGGCGGGGGGCTACAAAGTCATCCGAAACGGAAAGTAAGGTTTTTCTAGAAGCAAGTTGCTTTGCTTGGGGTGGAAAAGAAAGAATACCCTTTGCTCCTTTTTGGGTGTTGCCATAGCAACTGAAGCTGCCCCAGCCTGTGCTGCCTGAAGAGCATCACCCGGGTACCAGGCGGTGGGCGCAGGAGGGGCCGTGCAGAGGCACAGAGTGGGCAGCAGCTCCCTTACAGGCATCACGGGAAGGCCTCTCACGCCGAGGAAATCATTTACAAAGACACACTTTTTGTTTTTCATTTTTTTTTTCATCAGTCCTGCAGCTTTCAGTGGTGCAGCCTGTGATGCCTCGGTCCCAAGTGATGTTGGGATTTTGGCAGGGGAGCAGGTGACCTGCTCAGGTCGTGAGGGCACACTGGGCTCGTGGCAGTGTGGCTGCTGTGCGGCTGGTATCACCTGCATCTCAGGGAGGGGTGGCTCTGAAATCTCCTTCCCCACGTCCCCCAGCAGGCACCAGACCTTGCTGGCAAATATCAATAATTCCGAAGGGCAGCAAACAGCACAGGGATAACCATGGCTGCGCAACACTAACATCTGAATTAGCCGAGTTTATTTTATTTTCTCCAAGGAAAGAGTGTTCAGTGTTTGTGTTTTGTTTCTGGTTATTAATGGCAAATTAATGCAGCTGCGTTGCGCTCACCTTTCCCCAAGGAGCGAGCTGCCAGCGCTGCGCCTGCTGCCAGCGGCAGCCGCTCAGACGTGCAATCGGTGATTTACCCCAGAAAGGGGTCCAGGGAAGTATTGAAAAAAAAGGAATAAAGAGAAGGAGGGAACCCTAAGGGTTTTCAGCAACCTGGCTCGTGGCTGAGCGGGGCCAGGCGGGAGGAAGGCATCCAACGGAGAGAAGTTCCCAGAGGCAGCGCGGCGTCCTGCTGAGGTGACAGAGCTCAGCCAGGAGGTGCCATCTGCCACCTGCCTGCTCCGGGCCATGCGGCAGGTCGCACTTTGCTCCTGTGCAGACAAGCCAAAGGATGTGTGGCAGGTGCTGTAAGGCCCAGAAGAAACCCGTGGGTCTCCCTGCTGGGGAAGGCAGTGCGGGTGCAAACGAGGAGGCTGAATCTGCACCCCCACAGGGGCTGGCTATGTATTTTTTTATTTTTTATTTTTTTACTTTGAAACGAAAGAGCAGGGGAGGTTTAGCTCGGCCATTAGGATGAATTTCTTCACTGAGAGGGTGGTGAAGCATTGGAAGGGGCTGTGCAGGGAAGCGGTGGAGTCCCCATGCCCAGAGGTATTCAAGAGACGTGTGGACATGGCACTACGGGACAGGGTTTAGTGATGGGACTTGGTAGGTCAGGCCGATGGTTGGACTTGATGATCCTGAAGGTCTTTTCCAATCTAGGTGGTTCTGTGACTCTGTATGGGCTTGGGGCAGCGAAGGACGGTGTGAGGGTAGCAGCCTGGCACACTTCATTGAACAACCAGGAGCAAGGAGGGGACCCTGCCTCTCGCCGTCAGACCAGAGACTATTCCCTCCAGCTACATCCCAACCAGTGAAGACTTCATTTAGGATAAATCACTTCTCCATCAGGACAAGCCCAACTGCCGTCAGTCTGTTCAAACCCCCCATGCTGGCTGTGGACTTACCCCTTCCGAGGCTCCAGGACAGCTCCTCGCCTCCTCCTTGGGGCCGGGGGTTCCTGCCTTGTCCCCACACTGGCTGGCAGGAACCCAGGCACCCGCAGGTGGCTGGGACCTCCAGGAGAGCATGCAGAAGCACAGCAGACCCCATAACATCACACCTAACACGCAGGGGCTACCTACAAGGGCCGGGGCCAGGCACCGCCTACAGCAACAAAGCTTGTAGAGATTTGCTTTGCTCGCTTTTTTTTTTTTATCCCTTTTCCAGAGAAACACCCCCCATCTCAGAAGACATAACAGTGATTATCGGGTTCATCAGCAGCCTCTCTGACCTCATGCAGCCTCAAAATGCCAGCCTGCCCACTGGACCATTAAAGCCCACGTCTGCTTCCTAACCTTTACATACAAGGGTGCCCTGCACGACGCAGCGGGGACGGCTCCGCAAACACCACCTGCCCAGGGGCTGCACAAGACCGCATCCCTGCGCCTCTGCCACCCCGGCTGGAGCTGGGCGGCCACCAGGCGGGCGCTAACTTCATTTGGGAGGCAAGGCCATGATTTAGGATTAGCCTAACAGGGCCTGCGACTCGTACAGAAGAGCCTGAATTGATGTGGTAATTAGCCAGAGCTTTTGGAGTGCCAGGTATCTCCATGGTGAGAGAATAATTACACAGCTTATTAAAGCGAGGTAAAAATGGACCTGTTGATGGGTTTTTATTTATTTATTTGTTTATTTATTGTGCCAAATTCCACTTTTGCTCAGTTAAACTCACGGCCTCAGAGGGGCTCGCCACAGCAGAGCCGAGATGTTCGAAGTTAGCTAGTGGCCGTGGGTGCCCAGCTCCAGCATCTGGAGCAGGTCCGATTAAAGGCTGGGAAAGTGGTGGAAAAAGCAAGAAGCAGCCTAAAAAAACCCAAACACGGGGCCGGAACCTGCTCTGGGTGGCCCTGCTTAAGCTGGGGGTTGGACAAGGCACCTCCATAGATCCCTTCTGACCTCAGCCCCTGCGATCCTGTGAGAGGCAGAAGGAGCTGGGCTGGGGGAGATGTTGGGGAGCATCACCCATGCATGTTGTGGAGAGATGTGCAGGCAGATGGACTCAGGCATTGGGCACGATCCCATCTGCACGGGGCGGCCAGCCGCAAGCCTTCCCTCCCGGACACCTCGGCACATTTTAATGCAAAAACTGTAAAGCCAAAGAAATAGGACTTTTTTTTTATTTTTTTCTCACCACTAGAAGTCAGCTTTCATTTTGTTTCTCGAAAACCAGTCAAAATGAGCTTTTTGTAAGGAGATTTTTTTTTTTTTTTAAATGAGAACAGTTTGGGTTTTGTCAGACTGTTACTCAAACTCTCAAAAAGAGAGTCGGAAACCAGAAGAGGACAGATGGCAGAAAAACCTGAAAAAAAGGACCACGCCCAGACTCAGACAAACGACGAGAAAAAAGACCTGATGTATTTCCGAATGCTACATCGAGACAACTCTTAACATCCTCGCTACCCAAAAAAAGGGGTCATTGTGCAGCGCCCAAATAAAAATACGCCTGACTCATTTTAGGATCCCACAGACCTGCCAAGATTCAAATGCTGTGGTCCCCTCGGGGGCACGGGGCACGGTCCCGCTGCAGGCGCAGGGACGGTTCCGCACGCTCGCCCAAGCGTGGCCACATGTGTGAGCCCGGGGTGGCCGCTGTACCTCTGCCGCAGGACCCTGGGGTCCCCCCGGGACCTCCAACCCCCAGCCACCCATCCCCTGCGAGAAGAGCCGCTTGTGGAAGCTCATCTATGGTGAATTCAGTGCTGCAGGACTTCCCTGCATGAGCAGCGGGGCTGCCGACGGGCTGAAAGCAACCACCAGACTTCTTGTGTGTGTTTTTTTTTTTCCCCAATACCTTTTTTTTTTTTTTCTTGGCTTGCAGATTCCCAAATAACTCCGCTTTCAGGGCTGCGCTCATCCGCAGGGCGTTGCAGTTGAAAGGAAGGTTGGTTTAATGGCTCAAATCTGAATTTCTGTGGAAAAAAATAATGAATGCGCTCCTCTGCTCGGCAGCACTGACATAAGGCTGTACTTTGTGCTGGGTCTGACCTACCGGTGCATTTCTGTTTGGATATAGTGCAAACACATCTTTTTTTATTTAATAGTGAAATTCAAAGCAGCCAAAACGTGTCCTGGAGAGAGCAGAGACAGGGAGCCAGCCTCCACCTTCCACCAAATAGGTGACGACACAGATTTGCTGCAGGGGTGAAAAGAAGACAGCTATTGACAAGAAAAGTAGTCTTTTATTTCAATTGATATTTCTTGGCATTAGGCAGATATTAAATAACACTGGAATGCACGAGACTAGTAACGTATCGACAGCAAGAGGGAGGAGGTGCAGCGAGGTCGAGAAGAGCGGTGCGAGTCACGTCACCTCATTTCACTCAGAAGCCATTTAACGCAGCGACCACCGTAAAGTAGGACTCCACTGAGAAATACAAAATGAGGATTGCTCCTTTCAGGCCTGCCGTTAATACAGTAACGCTGGAACAACCGACAGTAAAAACGAACGAAGATTTGCATTCAGTAATTAAACAGAGTGAAGTATCCACAAACTGCTAGTCATGCATCTCTTTTGGAACGGCGATTGGCTAATGCATAAATACCACAAAAAACAATCATCTCCAAGATCGGAATAAATCACAGACAACTAGAAGAAACAAAGCTTGAATTCTATTGTATGCCTTAAATAGATGACCTAAATATTTAAAATTTTACTTCACCATATATATATAATTTATATATATATTAAAAGAAAGTAAAGACCATTAGATAAGTGCAAGCAATTTTCCTCAAAAAGAAAATTGGAACCATGCCCAGGAAAGCTGCGTTTTGTTTTGTTGTTTTTTTTTTTCCTTTTTTTTTTTTTAAACTTTCTACTCCATTCAGTCCACCTTTTTTTTTTTTTTTCATTTTTTATTTTTTTTTAACATAGTCATTTCCGAAGCAAAATAAATTACCTGCCATCTGCTACGTTGGGTCAAAGTCCTACCTAGCGTCTTCCTGGGACAACGGGAACACCATTCTTCCTCCCAGACTAAGCGAAGTGGTATCTCACGGGAAATCTGAACCCTTCGGATCTGCATGTAAACATACCTTTCATTTACCGTTAACACGTGCAGAGTGAACCAAAACATTACTGGAAAGCAGAAATGGAGCTGCCGAAGGAGAGCTGCACTGGTGTTAGTGAGGGGAGCGAGGGCTGTTTTCACTCAGACACACACAATCTGGCAATGGTATCTTATCCACTAACTGTTGAGGAATGATTGAGAAGGCATCCATTTGCGAGCAAAGCTTGAAGGACAAGCCGAGATTCTCGTTGCAAACTGTCCGCTTTGTATCAGAATTGACTCGCGCTGCTGGGGTCGCACTGTAACAACCGCACGATGGAGGGGTCGCTCTTGGCACCTTTGATGAACTCCTCCAGGGACAGTTTACCTTCAAAGGAGGAAAGGCAAAACAGAAGAGGAAAAAAAACCACAGTCATTCATTGCTGCCGCTCACTGTAGCTTACAAAAAACAATGCACGTATATTTAATCTATTGCAAATGCATCTCGGGGAATTTAGTGCCACGCACAGCAGCCAAATCCCGCTCAAGCCCTTAAGCCTGGATGCATCTTCCTTCTGCAAAACAATCTAGCATAAAAACCTGTCATTTCTTATTTAAAAAGACAGTACCAAATTAAAAATAAAATAAAAAATACAATGGTTCTAATATCAGCAGCTTTCTGTCCCAGAACTGGGCCGTACAAATAGCACAGAACATGAACAGGAGGCTTGGTACCTGCACGTGTGTGTGCTTTGCATGCGATGCTCACAGTGCTACGCTGTTTTCAACCCAAACGTGCCGAATCTCTCCACTTTGCACCGCCGGGGCTTGGTGTGAGCAGTGGCAGCCCCTGCTGCCCCTCCAAGCCCCTCGCTGCCTTCCTCCTGCTCCAAGAGCTCTTCCCTCGGGATGCTGCTGAAACCATGTGTGAGTGCTTGCAGGGTTGGGAGCCACTACTACCCTACCCACCCGTGCCAGTTCCTGCTGGAAATGCAGCTCCTCGCTCCCAAAAATGTGTCTGGGTGTCACAGGAAGGAGGAGATGAGCGTTTGCTGCCTCTCTCACACCGTGTCCTGATGCAGAAGCATCACTGATGTTAAACCTTTCGCTGAGCTCTGATACCTACACAGTGCGAGGGGCATCCCAAAGGGAAGGCTTCAGCTGTGGGAGATGCTGAGGGTTCCTCTCTGCTGTTCATTAAACCCCCTAGCTCAGGGTTCAATCCTAGTTTCTGGCGAACGTCTCCGAAAAAAAAAATTGTTTTCTTAACTTTTTGTCAGTCTGAAAAAGAGCACTCCTAACTATCAGGAAGTTTATTAGCGTTTCCCTTTCCTCGCAATGCTTAAAAGCAGCGCACAAAGGAGAAGCTATTAGCCGTGCCCCACAGCTGAGTGGGGCAGAAGAAGCATTTCAAGCCACCGAGAGGAGCGGGGGATCCATCCCTGGCTCCCTGGGCTTCCTGGCAGGGAGCGAGCATTGCTAACGTGGGAGCCTGCACCAGCCTCTCTCTGTTACCTCTCCCCCGTGCAGATTTTATTGTTTGGCAGCGCGCGGCTCACGGGGCGATATTTTACCAGGAACAAGCTGACTTTATCTCAGCGACAAGGTGCAGCAGATGGAGGATGCACAGAGCAGGTTTTGCTGCATATTTTGTCATGAAACGCTCTTAAATCAGAAATAGCCTTTCTAGATATAAAGCCATATTGTTACAGGTCTCTGTACCAGCATGAGAACCACATCCTCGCCCCTGAGCATCTCCCCCTCGAGCAGGACGAGGCTGAGACCGTACCGTCATTGTTTGTGTCCATCTGTCTGAAGATCTTGTCTGTCCGCTTCTCTGGAGTGGATTCGTCTTCTGGCATTTTCATTACTGATGAAACCATTTTGTAGATTGCCTGAGTATTAAAAAAAAAAAAAAAAAAAGGACATAGGAAAAACATGACCCAAACTACAAAGCATCAGGACTGAGAAAAATAATTTAAGCCTGCAGCAATAAAAAAAGGCAGCTGACCCCAGCAGGCAGCTGCGGGACTTTATAAACCAAAACAAATATGAATTTCTGACTGCAGGGTTTTTTATTTTTCTTTCCTGTGTTCACTTGCACTTCAAAGAAGCACCCACGCTGCTGGGTCAGTTTAAGAGAAAGTTGGGGTTTAGGCTAACGTGCAAGCAGGTCTGAGACAAAATATGGGAGCAAAGCACCAGTGCACGGCTCCGCTTTCGGAGATGAGACCTCTTTTACCCTATTGGAATGCGCTGGGGACACCAAGCTGGTTTGGACACACCTCAGCTAGGGGCTGGACCACAGGGTCACAGGGTGGCTGGGGTGGGAAGGGACCTCTGGAGGCATCTGGTCCTACCTCTGCCCAAGCAGGGACACCTACAAGAGGTTGCCCAGGACCATGCTTTAGTGATGGGACTCAGCAGGTCAGGCTGATGGTTGGATTTGATGACCTTGAAGATCTTTTCCAACCTAGATGACGCTATGATTTTATTCTATGATTCTATGCCCAAGCGACTTCTGAGTATCTCTCCCAAGGAGGGAGACCCCAGCACCTCTCTGGGAACCTGCTCCAGTGCTCGGCCACCTGCACAGTAAGAAGTGGCCCCTGGTGTTCAGAGGTGCTCCTGTGTATCGGGATGGAGAACATCCCACTGCCGGGGCAGGTGCCACTGGCCCCAGAGCCAGCCATGGGGCCATGCTCCCAGCCTTCAGGGGATGAAGACATGATACAGTCTTTAATTTTGAGCTCACGTTGACTCAGATTTGAAGTTTCAGAGCCTGTGGTATCGATTTTGAGATTAACCAGGTGAGTAGAATTCGCATTTAGGTCTTTATGGCCCCACCAAAACCCCACCAAGGAATCCTCAGGGAGAGCTGCAAGACTTTGGCCTTGCTGCAGTTGCATGGAGCCTCATTTGTCTCTCAGGACCTTTGCACCTCCTCGGTCCCATCGTGGCCCCAAACTGCCCCTTGGGGACATGGGAAGGACCCAGCTCCACACACCGAACGTCTCCAGCTCCAAATGTCTCAAGCCAAGAAGTTACAACACCGAACATAAAATAAAAGACAGAGCCTCCTCACCTGCACGATTTCCAGCATTTCCCCGCGGCTGATGTACCCGTTGCCGTCCAGGTCGTACATGCTGAACGCCCACTTGAGCTTCTGCTCGAGCTTGCCCCGCGAGGTGACGCTCAGCGCGATGATGAATTCCCTGAAGTCGATCGTCCCGTCGCCATTGGTGTCGAAGGTGCGGAACACGTGCTCGGCGAACTTGGACGCGTCGCCGTAGGGGAAGAAGTTGGCGTAGATTTTTTTGAACTCCTCCACAGTCAAATGGCCCGTCGGGCAATCTTTTAGGAAGCCCTTGTACCACTCCTGCAGCTCGTGGTCCGTGAACTCGGTGTTCTCGCGCAGGTCCTGCAGCACCTCGGGGCGCAGCTTGCTGTTCTGCTTCCCCATCCTCTCCCGGAGCCCGGCTCAGCTGCTGCCAAGCGAGAGAGCACCCGCGTCAGCTCCAGCCCCGCGCGAGCCTGCCTGCCTGGTGCAGACCCTGTACGGGGCAAGGGGACAAGGGCAGAGGGAGGATGAGATCACAGAACGACAGGATCGTAGGGGTTGGAAGGGACCTCGAAAGATCACCGGGTCCACCCCCCTGCCAAAGCAGGTTCCTTACAGCAGGCTGCCCAGGCAGGCGTCCAGACGGGCCTTGAGTATCTCCAGAGAAGGAGACCCCACAACCTCCCTGGGCAGCCTGTCCCAGTGCTCCGTCACCCTCACCATGAAGAAGTTCTTTCTCATGTTGGTGCGGAACTTCCTGGGCTCCATTTTGTGACCATTGCCCCTTGTCCTGTCCCCACAAACCACTGAAAAGAGGTTGGCCAAATCCCTCTGCCTCCCACACCTCAGGTATTTATACACATTGATGAGATCCCCTCTCAGTCTTCTCTTCTCCAGGCAGAACAGACCCAGGTCTCGCAGCCTTTCCCCATAGGGAAGATGCTCCAGGCCCCGTATCATCTTTGTGGCCCCCCGCTGGACTCCTTCCAGATGCTGGATTTGCCTCTCCTACTGGGAAAGCACCCCATTTTGTTTAACCCTCGCAGTTAACATGATGTGGGAGCACCTCCTCCCTCCCCGTTCCTCTCCGCAGCGGTGTCACAGGGCCCCAGTGAGACGGGGTTGGCAGAGCAACTCCTTCCACCTTTATCGGGGCTTGTGCGCCTCTGCAAGCTTGTTCAGAAAGTTCAGTACTCCACAGCACGGGCAAAAGGTGAACGTCATGCTTTTATCTGGGTTTTTAGGAGGGGGGAGGATTGTCCCCTCCTGTGACAGTGCCCGTGGTGTGCGGGTGGCCTGCACAGGCCCAGCAACAAGCAAGAGCCTTTGACGCACCGAAAGACAGTCAGTGTGTATTTAGGAGAGAAAACAAAACGGGTATCACGGTGGATTTTTGGATCTTATCCCGTCCAGCCTTTGTCGTGGCCTCCCAGCAATGCCCAGGCAGAGCAATGCTGCCGCCGCTCTGCAGATCCACGAAGGGGTTGAGGAGCATCTCCCATCCCGAGCCCAAAATGTCCAGCAGGACAGAACCACAGCCTGAGACAGCCTCACTAGGGGGTGCTCCTACGTGTCACAGCCCCAAGTAATTACCGGGGCGTTCCCACAAGGTCTGTACAGAGTTACGTCCGAGCCCCTGCAACAGGGAGGCCTGAGCCCAGCACAAATGCCTTCCTTGATGTCCCTGGTCCACCGCCTTACTCGACGTCCCTGCTACGCTTGCCCAAAACCATGGCGGAAGGCAGGTCAGGATGAGCCCAGCACCCGTGTGGCTGCACAGCACCGCTCCTCAGCCCCAGGAAACAGCAAGAGCCGAGCAACAAAGCATGCAGAAACGAATGCCAGGGAAAAATGTAACAGGGGCTAAGCGCTTCCCAAAGAGTAAAAAATCCCAGGCATGCATAAGAACCTAAAAAAATGTTAAAGGTCAGCAAAAAATAAGTTGCTGTGCAGCAGAGGGCTTTTCACCAGCTGAATTTAACCTCCTTTTATCTGTATCCCACTTACTCTCTCTGTCGCCTGAGCAATGTAAAAAATCCCTGTCCTGCCCTGTGACTTGATGCTCGGAGACAAAAACCAGCCAGCTGCTCATTAGTACAACGCATCGGGCTTAGCAGAAAACTCTGTTATCATCAGCGCTTCTGTTTTCTAGAAAGCTGCAACTATTTCAGCTCCGAAGCTTTATTTCTGCTCTTTGCAGGGCAGTTTTCTGCGGGTCCCATACCTCTGCTCGCCCCCAGCGTGCGGGGAAGCTCCCGGTCTCTGCCAGCATCCCCTGCAGGAATGCCCGCAGCCATTCCCCCTTTTCCTAAAATACCTTTATTATTCCCGTTCCCTTAAAAAGAGAGGCCCCTCGCCAGCAGAGAGGCAAGAAGTTACCTTCATTTATTGGATGTCAGTGCTTCTAATCGCAGTAAGATGTATCCTGATATTTGGACGGATGCTGATTTAGTATCATCCTCAAAAGCTTTATGCTGCAGTAGTCTTTGCATTCAACAAATTACAGGTTATTTCAACCCTCCCTCCTCTCTTGGGTCATGTTATATCAGAAAAGTGATGTGCAATGATCTAAACATAACCCTTTTTTTTGCATATGAGCTTTCTGAAAGGCTCGCTAATGTGTTCAACCCAAATATAACCCCGCAGTTGTTGTAACCAATTTGTTAAGAATAATTAAAAAACCAGCATTAACATTAATTTATTAAAGCAGGACTAAAAACCACCTTCGACGTGAATTGTGTTTCAGGTAGCTCCTACAAAACGAAACGCCTAAACAGCTCATTAATCATGACAGCCCCCCCCCCGCTGCTGGCACCCAGCTGACATTTCACTCGATTGCTGTAAAATGCTTTCATCAAATCACTTTCCAGAGGCTCATCGGCTGATTTAGCTGCGAGACCACTCGGAGGACGGCTGCTAATGGAAATTGCAGGGAGCGGGCTCGGGATGCTCAGGTCAGCGCCGTGATTAGGGCTGTGGGTTGTCGTGGTGGTGTTTTTTTTTTCCAAGAGCCTGTGCCAGCTGAACCTCTTGTGAGCTTGAGACATCACGCTGCCAGCAAAGCCAGGAGCAGGAGATGTTTGGGGCTTCCAGCACTACTGTGATGGCTGGATTCCCCAGAGGAGCAAAAATAAGCACAGAAATGCCCCTGAGTCCTACCTGAGCAAGAATATCTTCTGTCCTTCTGGGATCACAGCAAAATCCCAGCAACGAGCAAAAGGTCTTTTACTCACCGCGGCCAAGCCAGAAAGCTCGGTGCGTGCCACTTTGCCCCGAGCCCTCTGTATACCTACCACCAGTTACTGCCAGAAGCAACGTTCCCAGCGCACGTCACCCAAAAAGCAGAGAGCAGCCCGGGCTTTGCACTGCAAACCTTCTGAAGGGGTGCAAACCCCTGTGAGCAGAGCTCCTGACGGGATGCTCTCAGCGCATCAGTTACGGCTGCAAGAGGAGGGACGGCTCCGTAGAGATGCCCTGCCTGGTTCAAACCTCCTTGGGAGTGGACTTGGTGTTAATAAAAAGGGGAAAATGTGCGATGCGCCTGTCTGTAGGGCAGTGGTGCTCTTCAGCAGAGAAAGAGCATGGTGAAATATAATAAACACTCCTTATATCATCTGAGCTGCCTGCTTCACGGGGGTAAATTTTGCACCATTTGTCTTGCCGTGCTCGCTTACAGAACAGAACAAGCGTGTCCGAGACCCATTATGGTCCTGAATCTGCAGCACGGCGCCCTGGGGACTGCGGGAGCCCAGAGCAAATGAACAGCATCAGCCAGGCAGCCGGTGCTGCTCTGCTGCCCTGAGATGGGCTGACACGCAGGAACCGCTCCCATATGGGTGAAAGATTTTTTTATTACAACAGCCAAAGCGTCAGATCGCTCACTGATGCCTTCTGCCCTGGAGAGACAAAAGGATCAGCCCGGAGGGATACTGTGAGCATCGTGTTACGAGAGGTTTTGCTTGGAGACACTGTTTTACTGCTCTGGGTGGCCCTGCTGGAGCAGGGGGATTGGACTGGATGATCTCCAGAGGTTTTTACCAACCTCAGCCGTCCTGTGACTCCACAAACTAGCTTCCGTAGCCTTTTTCCCGTTGCCAGGTAAAGACGAGAGCCATGGGGAGGTCCTGCCCCGTGGGGCACTTCAACAACTGCCGTGCCTCACAAAGCCAGCAGCTGTTTTCTGAGGCTGGGTTCTTCACCGCAATTTGATCCTTACGTTAAAAAAGGGCAGGAAGCCCAACTAAAAGCTTCAGTCCCTAAAGGCCTGTGCTGTCACACGTCACGGACACACCCTTGAGTGAAAAATGCATCGGACTCTTCGTCAGCTTATTATTTATATATAACCTTCTGGTTAGGAGGAAGCCCTCCTGTCTCTGGCTCACCCTGCACTGCTGGCGTGGCGCGGAGAGGGGCTTCTCCAGCTCCCACCAGCCCATTTAACGCACGCACGGATTTAAGTAAGCTCAGGAAGATCCCAGAGCAAACCACGCTGCAAGTGGGAACGTAAAGGAGTCCTCCAGACCTCGTTTTGCCCGGGGACGGCCGCCTGAGCCGTGCGGAGAAACGGCCGGCTGCACGGGCCCGGGACAGACAACGAACTCCGCGGCGAGGAGCAGCTTGTGTTGGATGTTTCACCGGCAGTATCCTAAGCAACGAGCACTGCAGCAGAGGAGGGGCAGGATGCACGGCACGTTGCTACAGCTATCCGGCCCTGCCGGGCACGCTCACGTGGGCCCCGCTCCTGCCCCGCGGCCTCGGCCTCGGCCTCACCGGCGGCGGGCTCGGGGCCGGGAGCGGCACCTCAGGACGGAGCCGAAGGGTGACGAGGAGCATCTCCACGTCTCTCGAAGTTAACAACGGGAGCAGCTGGGCGGAAGACGCTCAATGAAACGCCGAACATTCCCCTGCAGCCTGCGGAGCAGGGACAGCAAGGCCTGGCCGCAGGAGGAGCTGCGGTTACTTCCTCGCCGCGAGACCTAGCGAAGGGAAAGGCAAAAGGGAAACCTAGCAAGCCCAGAACAAACAGAGCTAAACAAATAAACGGGCTTTTCCACTGTTTTTTTACTTTCAATGACTAATCACTCTTTTATCTAAACGAGCGACGCCGCTTACTCGCAACTGATTTTTGAGCTAAACCTCTTCCAAAAGCTCATTAAAAAGCGGTCGGAGGGAAGTAACCCCCACCTGCATCACCCCCACTTTCAGTTTCGGAGAACCCAGCGGTATTTTCAGGACGAACGCCCTTCGGAAAGGCAGAGCGATGTACGCAGAGCCCCGCCGCTGTGAAAGTTTCGCCATCAACACACACAGGCACTGGCAACGCGCCCTTGCAAACCCAGTTCTGGGAAGGCAAACGGACAAGAGCTATAGATAACCCACCGCCAGCTCTCCCGAGAAAGATATAATTACGAAGGCTCCGATCCTGCAAATAGCTATGCGAGAGGAACACTGCAGGATGGCACATTGATTTCATGGGGCCAGCTGCACTGAAACCTCAGAAATTCACTTAGAGGGCTCTGGATTCCTCGTGTCTCTTCAAGTCGCTTTCCTCGGGATTATGTTCCTGATTAACGCAGGAAATCAGGCTGCGGACATCGAGCATCAAGCCGAGAGCCGTTTGGGGTTCAAGCTGCCTGCCTGCAGTGCAACCCCCTCACCCCAGTGAGGGCACGCCGACAGAAACCCCCAAATTGCTGCAAAACAAATTAAAAACGGGCTGTGGGCAGAAAGGGAGACCTGCGCTAGGACCAGCAAATCTGGCAGCTCCTCGGGAGCTCTCTATAACGTTTTCCAGCTCAGAAAGGAGAGCTTGTTACTGTAAAGGGCAAATATTCCCCAATGCAATAAGAAAAGCACAGAAATATTTCGAGCAAATTAGGAAATTAGGTTAATCTGGGTGGGAGCAGTTCAGGCAGGGACGCAGCTTGTTATTTGAGACAGGAAAAGAAATCCATGAGTGGATTTTCCTCTTCTCCTCCCTTTGCCCTTTTTTTTTTTTTCTTTTTAATGGAACCAAGGGAGAAGGAGGCGGCCTTCTTCTGTCTTCAGATGCTGTGTGAAGTTGGCAAGGCTTAAAAAAAAACACAGTGTGTTTACAGAGGATTACACTGCGAGGAGAACATGTCAGCACACAGCGTCTGAGCGTACAAGGTCTTTTTCTGAGCAGGTTGGGCTGCACAGGGAAAAACCCACGTCACGTTAAGGTAGGGTACAATTGTGACAGGTAAGTTACAAGAAACCTCCGGGAGCACGGGCTTGCAGGAGAGGTGCCTGCCACGAACCGGGAAACCGGGGAAATGTTGCAACCGCACGGTTCCCAAAGGTCAGGGAGGGACGAAAAGTGACAAAAACCAGCGCAGGGCAGGGCTGACGGAGCGGTAAAATCCAAACCACGGACTTGGCAGGCTCGTTGTTGGATTTTACGAGTTTCACGTGAGGCATTTGTTAACTGATTAAGCTAAATCACATCCAGCCCCGGTGCCGGCCACCCCCAAAAGCTTCCTTCGTGCAGCAGTCCCTCACAGAGCCCTCCATCCACCTGCCCCAGCCCATGCCAGGCCACACGCTGAACGCCCTGCTGCACTAGGAAGGAGGCAACAGCTTGGGCTCTTCTCCTCTGGCTGAGCCACCGGCAGAAAGTCCCTAAAACGTTATAGGATTTCCAATATTGACTTTGTAAAAGTCAGGTTGGCTTGCATTAAAGGGTGTGTACGTGCTCATCCGAATGACAAATGTCAGCTTCCCGCTTCTTTACGCGTCTGTCCTCTCTGCAGAACGATCACGGCGCCGGGAGAAAGGAAGCTGGATCCAATTCCTCCTTCTGCATCACAAGAATCAGCCAAAATGTGGCCGCGCCAAGTGCCTGACGACTGCACCTGAGCAAAGCCCGTCGCATCGGAGCCACTCACGCGGAGAAGATGAAGAGTCTGGGGACAAAGACACTTGCAAAAGAGATAGTGACAGGCGATAATCAGCCCTCAGAGGCTGGTCTGCGAGATCATCATCGCTGCTAATGGTGCTTAAATGGAAATAAAAATGAGATCTGACACCCTGCCTCTCCCTAGCCACAGGTACCGTGCTGAGATAGGGGGCTTTGAGGAGCCAGGGGGATCTCGGGGTAGCTAATCGGGATTGTCTTCTTTCAAAGAGGGGAAAGAAACTTTTTTCTTTTTTTCTTTCTTTTTTCTAAAAAAAAAAGCCTCCCTTTATCTTACATAAGAGTTATGCTTACTAAGACGATGATGAAAACTGTGGTTTTGGAGGTACGCCAACTGGCTACCTCGAACAAAAATTCAGCTGACATTTGTTTAGATGCTTAATTAAAAATACTGAACCACTGGGGGGAAAAAAAAATAAAGAGAGAAATACTGCTTGTCACTAACATTTTCATTGACCAAGTAACACGGTTATTGCTAACAATTTCTCCTACTCAATTTCTGGTTCCCCAAACCTCCAATCTAATAAAACCGCATCCATTCCTTTTATTCATCTGGCTTTCTAAACAAACTTTCTCTCCACTGCCATTTTTTGGTGGTGGTGGGGTGTTTTTGTGGGTTTTTGTTTGTTTGTTTGTTTGTTTGTTTTTCCTAATATATCACCATTTTAATAGAGGATAAAAGCCACTGGTTAACTTGCTTGAAAAGATACACTCCACAGTGAACAAATCCTCCTCAAAACGCTGTCTGTTCTCTTTCCCCTTAAGCCACTAATTGTTTCACACCTTTATTTTCCTTTCTGCCGAATGCAAAAATACCTAAGTCAAAACATCTGAAAGCAAACTGAGTGTTTAACTTTTTTTCTGGCAGAGGTGTAGAAAACCCTGTAAAATAACAGCTCTGTAAACTAATTAATGAGAGGAGCCCACGGTGCTCAGGCAGAAGACGTCTGCTGGACCCTCCTGGCAGCCTACAAGAAAGGGAGAGCTCCAAACCAGAGGGATCAGCTGGAACCCCCCTAATCCAGGCCCGTTACGACATTTTTAGGGGGACAAAGAGCACCCAGGTGAAAATCCCCTCTCTCCTCTGGCATTTCCGTGCAGCGTTCAACGCTCGAATGGGACTCATGAGAGAGTCACCCCCTGGGATCTCCCTTTCAGATAGCGCTATCTTTGTTGTAGCAAAGATAAATAACGTGTGTGGTTAGCTTTTATTGCACCAGGCCCTGGACAGACAAGCTCTTCTGGGTCCAGCCATGCCAGGGTACTGCACTCTGCTGGTTTTTGATTTTCCATTAATTATCCTTGTCTCTGACGAGCGACTGGGCTATGCCTGATGTCAACCACTGGTCAGCTCCACTTCTAACCCTACCAAACCCAACATTTTACCCACTTCTGCACTACATCCTTCACAAACCAAGGCCCACCCTAACCACCAGGATGACACTTTTTTTAATGTCCCCTTTCCCAAGGATGGCATTTGTGTTTTCCTGGAAATCTGCAGCGACTTTTCTGCGCGAGGAGAAGGTATCCTGTGTGAGAAGCCCTGTCAACAAGACCTTTCCGCAAGCGGCCCGTTTGCGCAACATCAATGCGACAATTTATCATTTATTTTTTCCTCTTTGGAGAAACAGGAAAAAAGTGTTTAAAGGACGTGGCGGTGGTTGAAAGGAGGGGAGTGCTGATGGAGGGTAGGGTACTGACTGGAAGTTTCTGAAGTGGCGCGTTCTCTCAGCATCTGCGGACATCTCCTTGCAGCACACAAGAGCGAGGCTGCTTCCCTTAGCCTTGAAGCCTGCGAAGAGCACTTTGCTTGTAGGATGCACGTTAAAAGGGGAAGGCCAGTGAACATCCAGCCTCTGGGACCAGGAAAGTCAGCTGCAAATTGATATAAATATTTGGAGTCATGTAAGAATGGACAATACCTTAAAAGCATTTCGGGTACTCATGCCCTCGTGGTCAATATTTTATTTTTTTAGCTTCTTGACCCAGAGAAGACAGATCATGACTTGCCAAGTTTATCCAGAGACCTCCCTGTCCCCCCTCAAACATTCACGACTACCACAACAGCAGCAGCAAACATCAGTCGTGCTCCTGAAGGAAGGTCAGCCCCTGTATTTCCTCTCTGCAATGCCAGTATTTCCAACGACCCGAGGGGCGGCGAGGACAGACGGACATTTATTCTGATACTCCAGCCACCAATCTCGGGCGTTTTGGTGCAGAAACGCTCTGTTTTGGAAAAGGAAAGGAGACACATCTAAGGACGGCCCTGGCGAACAATAGCGTGCTGCCCCGGCGCGCTCGGCTTTGGAGCGACTCCAAGCAGGGTGGGGACTGTACGGAAGCAGACAAAAGCGTCTGTGGGGTTGGGATAGAGATCTGCGTGGAGGAAGCGCTTCCTCCATCCTACAGCCCACAGAAAGGACGAGAGCTTTAAATAGCCCTCCTCCAGAGCGCTGCTGAAGACCAAAAGGGTTGTCACTGGAAGAAAGTCCTAAGGTCCAGAGCCAGGCTTGGACCCCCCAAGAACACCCTCTGTTGGACAAGAAAAAACACGGATTGGGGCAGAAGCTGGAAAAAGCCCTACAGTTACCTTCAGCAATGCCATCCCAACATCACACTGTTCCTCAGCCCCGTTTATCCCAAAGCGTGGAGGCATTCCCCTGCTCCACTCATCCCTCTTGGAGCTCCCCACCTCCACATCCTTCTAACTCCCGTGTGGCCACGCGTGGACCACAGCCACCCGAGCAGCACAACGGGTGGGTCTGGCAACCCGGGGGCGCAGCACTGATATGAACAGAACTGGTGTTGAGCAGAAAAACCACCCTTTCCCTGATGAATATCTATGGAATACTTGCTTTGGTTGGACACAACGGGGCCACGGAGCGCAGAAATGTGGATTTGCAGACCACCCAGGGCTTTTCTCTGTATGTTATGGCATCGGTTATCTGACCCGACCTGAAGCTGGAGGAGGTTCCCTCTGAACATCTGGGAGCTGTGCGGGTGACGGAGCCCTGGCACGGGACTCTCAGTGCGCGTGGTGGGCTGCTGCACAGCTCGCATGCCCCGTTCTCCGTCCTGAGCACCAGCCCTGGTTTGTTGGTTTCCAGCACGTTTAGTGTACTAGAGCACACGCCGCCCGACAGAGGAGGACTTGAGCTGTGCCCAAGTTGTTGAAATCTACTTCTCAGGCGCCTTCAGCGGGCTGGAAGATTTAATAATGGAAAATGAGGGAGAAATAGGAAGGAAACCACAGGTTTGGAAAACATCGGGCTAGACAGCTTGAGAAGCAATGTGGGAAAAATCTATTCCAAATTATATTCAAGAAACAAAAACAAAGATAGAGGCAGGTCAGAAAGAGCAGAGCTGTGCACACAACCCTGCCTCGCTCCCTGGAAAGGAACGACGCTGCTTTGACATGGAATTGAACAAACAAACTTCGGCTTCCCGGAGGAAAAAATTAGTTCACGAATGGCTTTGCACAAAGCAATTACCCACCGGCTTGGAACAGACGGCTGTGGTTTCAACCTGCCGAGATAGCCATCAAAGCTGCACTCGTTCCAAAACCGGGAGAGATTAGTTATCTGCTCCTCCCCGGTTTTACAAGGGAGAGAAGGAGTTCGAACTATTTGTCATAGCAATTATCTGCCCGGGTCTGGGTTCACTGGACAACAAAGTGCACTTTGTAAAAGTGCAGTAGTTATAAAACTCCCAGGTTATCTCCAGCAATTCATATTAGGGCAATACCGTGAGCGCTGGGCTGAGGAGGCAGCTTTGGTGTGCTGAAATGAGACAAAGCACAACAAGAAACAGCCCGCGGCAACACCAAATTCGTGGCTGGGCGAGAGGCGGGGAGGTGCCCGCGTGCCAAGGGCTAACACACAGTCACCCCAGTCAGGCTTTCGCGGGATCTGATTCCTCTAACAGCTCAAAATCACTTCCCAACGTCCAGCCCAAAGGTACCCACTGCTCGTTACAGCGTTCGATCTGGCCCCAGCACCACCTTGTACAGAATTTACCCTCTGCTATGCACGGTTATAGGGCACCATCGCTCCCGCGTCACTTTTAGCTCTCCTGCCTTACTGACCAGGCTCCTCGTCCCCTCCCATTAAGATGTGTTCCTTTCTCTGTGTCCCCGGCCACCAAGACCGCCCGCACCACCTTGGGCGAGGTCTCGCCCCTGCTTGCCCAGTGGCACCGAGTCTCCTTGACTGCACTGGGAACCCATCCAAGAAGGGGATTTGGCTTTTCCAGGGAAGCCTCACCCCGGTGGCTTGGGTCAGCCTGTGCTCAGCGGTAGCCAGGCTCTTCGCTGCGCTTCCAGCTGAGCAGCTTCTCCCCCGGTTACAGGCAGGGGTGCCGGCTGCCCACCCCGAGGTGCATTAGCTGGACGGCACAGACTTCCCCCAAATTCTGTGCATCTTCTGACTTCCACCCCCAGGGTTAACCACCTCTCTCAAAACACCCCGACCTTCTTTTACGTTCATGGCAGCTCCGTGGCATCAGACATTTGCTCCGCTCCCTCCCAAGTGCAGCTACACTGATCCTCTGATAAGGTCTAATGGAAGAGATGCGAAGCTCAGTGGAAAAACAGCGTAAGAAATAATGTTCCAGCTCGTTTCTGGAACATCTCCACATGCAGTACGAGTTACACAAGGAGTTTCCAGTCCCTTCTCCAGCTCCAAGTGTCCCGCGACCAGGGAGGACCCCATTTGCCACTGCGAGGGCAGGCAATAGTGGTGCATTTGTTTAAAATATATAAAAAAAAAGCCAACACCCAGGCTTGTACGAAAACAATCAAACAAATCTAACCACAGCCTTAACTATGGGAGACCACAATCACTCTCTGTTTGCTGTTCGGTTGGATCTGTGTACTGGAAAACATTCTCAGCAAGTGCAGCTCCTCACATCCACATATTTGCATTTTATACATAATCCAGCTGTTGTTGTGGTTGTTTTTTTTTTTTTTTATTTCTTAAGTGGGAGATTCAGACCTGACCTACCAGAGGAACAGCTGTAACGAGCAGAGAGGCCATCAGGCAGTTTGCTTGGGAAATAAAAACGTCCCTTTGCTAGAGCAGCGAAAAGGGAAAAGGTTGCTGAAAATACCACCGAGTGCTACTGGCAGGCTGGGGTGTGCTGGGAGCTGCTGTTCTCATGCACGCTTACACACACGGGGCACTTGCAGACAGGAAGAGTGCAGAAAAAAAAAAAAGTGCTTTTCTTTTTGATAGCCAAGAGAAATGTGCCCTTAGCTGCTTCGCCCCGTGGCCATGACAGTGGTGGCACAGGCACAGCCCTTCCCCTGTGGTAGCCAAAAGCAGCTGCACTTCACCCCCTCTGGAAAACATACAGACATCAGAGAGGGGCACCAGGAGAGCAAATGGATGGGGAGAAACTGCTGAAGTGCCCTGAAGTCTGATTGTCCACCAAAAACTGTGGAGCGACACCTGGATGTGGGTTACGGAGCACCACGCAGGTGGCTTCGGCCAGGAGCAGCCAGAAGCGAGCCCGGCTGCTCAGCTCCGCTGGCTTTCAACACACAGGTCTTGAAAGAGCTTTGAAAACCCACAGGTTTCAGCATGCTGCTTAATAAAATGCATATGTAGAAATAGTCCAAATCCACAGATCTACTTCCCCTGTGCAGCGTGGCTGTATGTCTCAAGAGGAGCTGCTCTTTCCAGCGAGCCTTTCCATGCATGCAACTTGCCTTTAGGAATCAGGAGCGCGTGTGTGCCCTCACCAGTGGGCACCCTGGCTGAAAAGAGCCCATCGCTATGCCAAAAAGCTGGGAATTCAAGTGGAAGGGCAAATAACAGGACCTGGGCACTGCAGTGCCCGCAGACAGCTGGGGAGCACCCCAGGGAGGTGCTGAACGCCCGGTGCCATCAGCATCCCTCGGCAAGCTGGAGGCCCCCTCCAAATCCATCCCGGGCGTCTGAGGAGAGGAGCAGGGACAAAGAGGAGGTGCCTGGCAAACAGCAGCACGTGGTAAGGCTAAACAACGCAGTGCCTGCTTGCTCTGCTTCGAAAGCTTGCAGAACATTGCCTCCCAGCCCATAAAACATCATTCAATTTGTCCAGACTGAAAACACTAGATGCCTTATGTCTTTAACTTGAATAACACTTTTCCCCCTGTGGACACAGGAATTCTGCTTACCTTCATCAAGCAGCAGTGCCAAAAGTTGTTCAAGTACAGTATAAAGAGCAGCTAAGAAACATCGCAGCCTTTGGCAACAAGCAAATGCAGATTTTGGCACCGGTCCTCACAGGAACGAGCTAAAGCACAGCACAGCAACCCACAAGGAGAAGCTGGTGACCTGCGTGGACCAAGGTCTCCTGTGCTTCTCCAAGGACTGGAGCAGGCTGTACGTAGGCATGGCTAGGCTGATGCATAATTTCTAGAAAATCCACTTCCCTGCTTTATTTTTATTTAACAAATCGAAACCCTAAGTGTCGAATTTCAGGCTCAGTCACAACTCTCCCACTAACCAAATTGGCTACTCAGATCATTAGTGCACTTGAGGACAACTTCACATCCTTCTGTTTATGCTCTGCTAATCTCTACATTTCTCTCAGCCTGATAATAAATACAAAAAAATCCATTCCACTTTCAGTTTCTGGCTGGAGAAAGTTTCAAGAGCTCAAAAGCTACAGGGACTTTTTTTAACTAGAAATGTTATTCTCCATATATTTTTGGTAAAGAAATCCACTGGGTTTAGG
This sequence comes from Anser brachyrhynchus, assembly GCF_964034855.1. Classification (NCBI taxonomy): domain Eukaryota; kingdom Metazoa; phylum Chordata; class Aves; order Anseriformes; family Anatidae; genus Anser; species Anser brachyrhynchus. The sequence continues at coordinate 110,720,673 of NC_137696.1, read as the reverse complement.
TAAACAGATCTGAAAAATTAAATATGCAACAACTTAAACCTACTATCTCTGCTTCTAACTACTACCAGCCTGGCCTACGGAGCAGAATTGTTGGGAAAGTTGTTATCGAAACGCAGGGGCCAAGTGATGCAGAGGTGCTAAAGACACATCAAGGAGAGCAGGGGAGGTAATGCCTAAGTCAGTTATGTAAGTGGGGAGGCACGGGGTGAAAGGACAGGAGGACGCTGCGGGACGGACGGCCGCGAGCCTCTGAAAGCTGATAAGGAGCTTTGGCAGGAACCAGCCGTCCCGCCGGAGCGGGCCCCAAAACGGGCGTCGATGCTTTCTCTGTACTCTGTTTTTTAATGCCGATTTATTTTTGTTTTCTTAGTTTGCTGCTGAAGTGCCCACGGACAATGATGCTATTAAGCTCTTATTATAGCATGAGATTAGTCTGGGTTTCAGTTTCTGCTGAGCCAGCTCATTTCCTTCTACATTCGTATACAGGATCAGATGCTAAAACATAAATGGGCAGTGATCATAAAAGCATAAAAAAGAAGATTTTTCATGTAACAGCAGTTAAAATTTTTCTTTTTCACAGCTTTAGCCACAACTGCTCAATAGCCTGCTCCACGTCTAATTACAGTACATTAAAGAGGCACGGAGCGATTGCGTAGTCTTTTCTTTAATAACAAAAACACACAACACACCCCAAAACATCAAAAAACAACAACTGACTAACAACAAAACTGGCCCAACCGGACAGATGAGAAGCCTCCAGAGAAGCCAAATAGAAGAATGACTTTATCCCCCTGCCATCCTCTAAGTGTGACCGCAGCGCTGGTTTCACATGCCAAATTGGATTGCAATTAGTCACAAAAGTTCAGCACGAGCTCAAACCACTGGATGCACCTGAGAGCATCCCCGTGCTGTTCTTCCCACCCAAAGAGGAAAACCAAGTGGATGAATTACTCACCTTCCATAAAAATCCACCTCTGCTCTGTGACTCTGGTTTAACAGGCATCCCTCCCCGCCCGGGTCTGTCCCAAATGTCCCAGTCATGCCACCGAGGGCGCTTCTCCTCCCCGCACGTTGGCACCCAGTGCTGGTGGATGCACCCCTACGAAGCACAGGGCCAGGCAGCACACAAAGCCAGACTTTTTGGGGGGAAAACATGACAGAAGCACGTCGGTACTGCTCTGTAAAATGAGGCGGTGAGCGACTGAATGAAGCCACCTCACTTCCTTGCTCAGCATAAAGCTTTGCAGAGTGCAACAGACACACGGGGAAGGCCATGGGAGGCAGCTAACCCGCAAAGAGCTGGTGAGCTGTGAAGTAGAAACATGCAACGTAAATATACAGCTGATATATATGCCAGCAGGAACCGAGTTATGATGAGAAATCGTTGATAAAACTTAGAAGGGGTTTCAGAGCAATCTTTCCAAATCATTGGCTTCTGGATTTGAGAGAAGCAAGGCAGAGCAATGCACGGAGTAAAATTCATTTAGCTCCCAGGGATAAGAAAGAAAGGGTCCCTGCTGGCAGCTTGGACAGAGCTCTGTGCTGTCTGAATTTCTCTGCAACATCTCACTGACCACAGGCACTGACTAAGCAAGGGAAGTTTCAATCCTGTGTGTATGGGGCAGCCAAAACGATGCAACTTCCTACTGCATTTATCAGCTTATTCGTAAGCACTCGATTATTACAAACGTTTTCAGCATGTCTGTCCACCGCGCCATTATGTTTCCTCAAAAAAAATGAAGAAATAGATAAACAAACGAAGCAACACGGTAGGGAACGGTGCAGTGTCACAACTGAAAGTGAAGCTCCCGGCGTGTCCCCCCACCTGCCCTCGCATTCCCCGCAGTTTCGATCGGGCGCTGCCTTTCTCACTTCCCTTTGGCAGCGGTTTCAAAGCCTCGGTGCTAGAGGGGTCAGAGCACCCAACTGCATCGGATCCACTGCCACAAGGCTACGTTAGCGCCAGAGGCTGCCGGTTCTTTGATTTTGGGTTTATTTCGGTGGATTTCCGATCGCTGCGCCATTGCTGTGTTACTGACCTGCTTCACCCCGGCCCGGGGGGGACACCCGCCGCTCTGCTCGCTCCTCGCCTGTCCCCTCGGTGTCCCCGGGTCAGGAGGGGGCTTCTCGAGGCTGACACAGACGGCCCATGGCTCCGGCTGCCCCAACCACCACAGCCCTGCGCTCACCAGGAAGTGCAGGCTTGTGGGGAGCCTATTTTTAGATTCTTCTTCTTTTTTTTTTTTTTAAATGTACAAAGCCACTTGTTCATTCTCACTCCGCCCAGCAATGGGTTTCACATTTTACTTTCTTACTATAGTCAGAATTTGGAAGGAACCATAAGATCCCATATATCTGCATCATCACCTTCAGAAGCCCCACTCCCACCCAGACAAAGCAGGAGCCTCTGAAACCCAAGTATTCTGTGAGGAACTGCATGCTGGGGTGCTGTGAAAGCCCAAGGAGAAGCCCCAAACTTTCATTTCAGAGGCACAAGCTGAAGGTTTCTGAAGCAATCGAGGACTTTGCTGCTGGCTGCTGCCCAGGCTGGATTTCAGAGGTGGTGGGACCACAGGTCATATATGGGAATATGGGTTCACATAAGGGTTCAATGGGAATTGCTGGTACAACACTTAGCTTCCCTCTACAGTAGAATAAGCACAAAAAATTGAAATTATACAATATCCTGAGTTGGAAGGGACCCACAAGGATCATCGAATCCAACTCTTGGCTCCACACAGACCCTATCAGACCCTATGTCTGAGAGCGTTGTCCAAACACTTCTTGAACTCCAGCAGGCTCGGTGCTGTGCCCACTGCCCTGGGGAGCCTGTCCCAGTGCCCGACCGCTCTCCGGGTGCAGAACCTTTTCCTGACACCCAGCCTGACCCTCCCCTGTCCCAGCTCCATGCCGTTCCCTCGGGTCCTGTCGCTGTCCCCAGAGAGCAGAGCTCAGCGCCTGCCCCTCCGCTCCCCTCGTGAGGGAGCTGCAGGCCGCCATGAGGCCTCCCCTCAGCCTGCTCTGCCCTGGGCTGAACAAACCAAGGGACCTCAGCAGCTCCTCACATCTTGCCCTCCACTTCCTTCAGCATCTTTGTAGCCCTCCTTTGAACACTCTCGAATAGTTCTATGTCTTCCTTATATTGTGACACCCCAAACTGCACACAGTGCTCAAGGTGAGGCCACACCAGCGCAGAGCAGAACTGGACAATCCCTTCCCTCATCCAACTAGCAATGCTGTGCCTGGTGCACCCCAGGGTACGGTTGGACCTCCTGGTGGCCATGGTGCTCTGTTGGCTCATACTCAACTTGTTGTCAACCAGAACCCCCTGGTCTCTTTTTGTGGGGCTGCTCTCCAGCCTCTCCTCCCCCAGCCCATATGTACAGCCAGGGTTGCCCCGTCCAGAAGCAGAATCCAACACTTGCTCTTGTTAATTTTCATGCAGCTTGTGATTGCCCAGCCCTCTAATTTGTCAAGGTCTCTCTGCAAGGCCTTTCTACCCTCAGGGAAGTCAAGATCCTTTTATTTTCCAAGACCGTCAGAAAATCTATCAGAAATGCACAGTTCTTTAAAAAAAAGATAGAGGGGGGCACTAGGTCAGTGTATACGTATACCTACATCAGCAAGATGTCTGCATTAAAGAGAGCAAAACTGTCAAGGAAAAGTATATTTTTATATTTGTGCCCATGGATTGACGTGGCTACGCTACCAGGCTATAACTGCAAAATCACCCATTTTACAGGCAGCTTCAGCTTCACCTCAAAGAGAAGCCCCATGCCAGAAGCAGGCCACTTAGACAGGGACATTATAAAAGAGGAATGACTGTTTCAGAGCTCTGAAAACCCCAGTAAAACATGGCACTGTTTCTAAGAGCAATGATTAACAAGTGCTGTGCTGGTTACTCTACAGTTTGCCCTGATGTGCAGCACCAGCTACACACACTCGCTGCTTGGTGGGCACATGCTGCTTGGACAGCACGTGTCAGCCAGCATTTGCATGACAGTGAACTTGAAACATAAAACTGAGTCACTTAAAATTGCAAGAAGGTGTCTGCCTTGGTTTTAGTAACTCAGTATTGTTTTGTTTTTTTTTTTTTACCTCCAAGACAAGAGAAATTCAGTAGCTATGTCATTGTACCAGAGCTCTAGGAAGGACAGGGCACCTTCAAGTATACCAAGTGGCTGTCAGACGCATAGGTGTTGCTTCCAGAACCTCAACAACAGTAACTCGCTGAATTATGAATATCAATGAATATAAAATTAATGGATGCCTCTATTTAGTAATATAAATTTATGAATTTATATTCCTATTTAAGAATATAAGAAGGTGGAATCTAAGACACTTAGGCGACTCCAACCATTCAATGGTCCTCCACACTAGGACAAAACGCAGACTCACTGAAGCCATTTATATATCTTTAATAGTTCAGGAATCATAGAGAATCTTCTGTTAAAGCTGGCAAATATTTCTGTGCATTTTAAGCAGCAGAGCTGACTCACGAATATCTTTTCGCAGCCCGATCCAACAAATCCATGGTAATACCCAGGGTTTTATTTTATTAATTAATTTTAATTTAATATTTATTTTGATTTATTAATTTTAAAATGTTATTTTATTGTAATTAAGAAAAAAAAAGAGGATAGTGCCTAGAATGGCCCTGGGCGTTAGCTGTACTGAAGACATTTCACACAAATATCACGGCAAGGCTGCAGGTGTCATTTAGTCACCTTGTCGGTATTTTATCAGCTTTTGCACACTGCCCATTCAACACCCTCTGGAAATACAACAAGGAATCCTGTACCAAGGTCAGTCAAGAAGCCATATACCAGATTGCTTAAAAAAAATAACATTTGATCTAGGGCAATGGGAGGTATATTTGCTCTGCCCCTGTGCCCCCTGCCCCTTGAATGCCCATGCATTCAAGTGCTCTGGCATCCAAGCTTCAAGCCCTGTCCTTTCCCACTTCCAACAAAGCCTACAGACATCTCCAGCAGCAGCCTAATGGACTGTGTTTATTGCTGCATCCTTCACTTTATAGGTCAACATATACCAGAGAGCTAGCAATTCTAAGCTAATCAGATTTCCATGCAGACTGACAAATGGCTCCCAATAAGAATATAAAAAAAGCCATAAAATAAACAATCCCTGTAATCAAGTAGCTCAGGGTAATGCAGTAAGTGTGCAGAAAGCTCTCACGCTTTATTAACACATTTGTTTGCACTTTGCGGCAGCATCCTGGGGGCTGGCGGTGCTGGGGGGGACCCCAACTTGAGCACGAGACGTCTGTCCACATTCTTGCTGGTCACTGCTCTTTGTACTCCAACAACAGTGTGATATTTTAATACAGCATTAGTGACAGTTCTTTGACATACCATTAGTTCACTCACACAGTGCCAAAGCCTGAACTAAAACCAGTGTGAAGATGCTTGCAAGGGAGGTCTTTGCAGCTCTGCTACATTTGGTCCTGACCCTACACACACAATCATACACCTTACTCCTGAACAACCTTCCCAGGGATGTGGTAGAATCCCCATCACTGGAAGTCCTCAAGATGCAATTGGACAAGATACTAAATAATTTCATCCAGGTTCCCTTTTCTCACAAAAGGTTGGACCTGATGATCTTTCAAGGTCCCTTCCAACATGGGCTGTTCCGTGTTTTGTGTTTCGGAAAGCTCTCTCATCACTGGAGAAGTTTAATGAGATCACTTCGATATATCCCATCTCTTCGTCTCCCCTCCCTTGCAGTGGCTGCGGACACTACACACCCCAAGAACCTAGTGAACGAGGTGAGTGAGTGAGCCAGGAGAGGAGGAGATGCTGGATAAAGAGGCAGGTAGAAAATCGTGAGTCCTTACTCCATGATGGCCCTCAGGTGGCTTTAAAGGATGACCGGGACTTCCAGATAAAACACCAGTGTTCCTGGAGGTCTGACACCTGAACTGCTGCACAGGTAAAGGGGATAGCAAATCTGCCAAGGTCCCAGATTAGGAGTGAAAGAGAAGCCCTGTGTACACAATACTCTTAATGCAGCTATAAATACGCCCCTCTGAACCAAAGTTTTACACGCTGCATTGACACTACTGACTTAATAGGATTTGCTGGGTAGCCTGAACCAGTTCTTCCTGCGCAGGGCAGCTTTGTGGAGCGCTGCAGCAGCATCTTCACAACTCATGCACGTGGGCACGATCGCACATTTTTGGTGTCCCATTCACACTAAGGCAGGAGAATACTGTGAGAAACTCCTGAAAGGGTCTCTGGGAGTTTGCAAGTGGAAAAAACTTTCAAAGTAACAAGCTTACCTCACGGGTAAGTTACAGATTGTTCCATTTCTAATACAAATGCTATTTCTTTCTCCTTTCTAGTCACCCTTTTCTATGATGGCAGAACAAGAAGGAAAACAAAAAAAATATGCATTATAGAACCCTTTATATCATTTCAAGTAACTTAAAATACTAGATTGTTTCCCTACTCTAGTTCATTATGTCATCTCGCTGCCTGTTAAGCAAACAAAACCAATTCTCCCACTAATGAGTCATTATGTTGTCCAAACAACTGTGTAAGATAAGAATTTAAACCTCTCTTACATTACTTGTATTCCTAACTAAGAAATCCTCCCGTTTGGGTTACTACCTGTTAACCCGAGTACCGGTAACCAAACAAATAACCTTTTACTCTGTATCATGTCTACCGCACCGCCTTTGACTCTGTGGTGTTTCACAGCTGCTGGTGGTGCTGGTGGTGCTGAGAATCACGCCCAGGTCTTGCCTTGACCCTTCGAGCACCTACAAGATGTACCCACCGTCCCTGCTCCCGATGCTGAGCTGCGGGGCCTTCCTGGACAGGAGCGCAGCAATACTTTCTATTGGACACGGGCAGATCAAAAAGATGTTTTCTGGTACCTTATCACACTGTCGATTGCAAATACCCATCCACACATTAGGTACTGCATGCTGCTGGCTCAGGATGAGCTCTCCAGCAAGCCCGTTGCTCCGAGCGTGCTGTGTCTCCAAGGCTTGGGGATGCTGTCCCTCCATGCAGCACTTCCGTGCTTTTCTGGGATGAGGTTTGGCTACTGGGAGCACTGGGAATTTGTAACACAGAAGAAGAAATAATAAAGTTGACCTCAAGCCGGTTCGGTACACTCATTCTGAAACTGAAGTAGCAAAGACGTGACGCATCATTTTTTCCTACCACAGCCTTAACTGTTATGGAAAATGCATTAGTGAAGAAAGGGGCCGGCTCATGAGCTAACCTCACCTGTCTGCCCTGCATCTGCTTCTTCAGCATGTACTGCACGGCACTGAAATCATGTACACAGTGTTTGCATGGATATTTAGAAACCCCAGGCAGAAGTGATTGTAAAAGAGGCATGTAGTTTAAAATTTCATTAAAGAAATGACTATAATAAAATCACAAGTCACTCAATTCACTGGAGGCTGAGTGTTGCCAAGGAAAATTATGAGCCTCCCCCTGAAAATCTCCTTACCTACCCGCAACAGCAGCTGGACATCTTTATTCAGCACATGTACTAGGCCAGAATAAGGTGAACAGCTTAAAACAAAGAGCCTGGCAAAATTTAAGAAGCCTCAACAAACCAAGTGAAACAGTGCTAAGAGGCTTCACCAGCTATACCTTGTGCCTATTCCTCTTCTCAGGAAACTTTCTGGAGGAGATGGAAGGGCAATCTGCTCCCTAAGGGCTCCAGTCAGGGCAGATGACAGACCGGTGGCTCCTTCTGCAAAACCCATTTTCTTTATTATTTATTATTTATTTATGCACAAGTGGTAATTCAGCGCAGGGGGAGGGGAAAACAAAGCAGAATGGGAGGTAAGGAAAATGCTTGAATGTTAGATTAGGCAAACTACTCGGCTAGAAAATCTAGATTAAATTAAGCATTCCTGCGAATTTGTAATAGAGGAACAAATGGCTTCCATCTGGAAGCTCAGCAAATTAACTTGGATCCTGGTTAAGAAAACAGCACCAGAGCCTGCTTCCAGAAACGTAAATATCCAGCGTGCATTTGCAATCCAATCACAGGCTAAAAATATAAGACAACGCAGAGTGGAAATCTGATTTTGTGTCTACCCTCTTAATGGGAAATAAAACAAGCGCTCTCTGTAGACACAGCAATCTGGACCCATTCTTCCTGCTCGGCGACAAGCTGCAAGATGGGTTTGCACCACGGAAGTCCTTCAGCTGCTCTGGACTGCAAAGCCACAGCTCACGTGCTGGGGGCTGACTTTCCTCCCTCGTACACTGCTCCTCCATCTCCTTTTCCATCTCGTGCCCCTGGCTCCTCCACCGCACTGTTCTCAGCTCTCTGTTTATTTTCACCACTTTATCCGGTCCTTGTTATTAGAGTATTCGATCTCCTCACTCTCCGAGAGGATTAGTTTTGGCCTTCCGGCAAAATATGAAGTGCTCTTGCCCTCAGCGTGCAGATGGAGAGCTCAGCCGCAGGCTGAAGAATGGGGCTAAATCTGGCTCGAAAGAGGACGCCCTCTGTGCCGGTGGGGAGGAGTAGACCAGGAGGGCAATCTGGAGCAGGAGCCTGTTTTAGAAGCTCCCCAGAGGCGCCCACCTCCCTCCAGGCTGCAGGGGAAGCCTGGGGAGACGAGGCTTGGCCTCCGAGCAGCATCCCCAGGGGCCTTCTTTCGACCACGCAGAAGGAAGGAAGAGCAATTGTAAGTTAATGTCATCCATATGGTTCAAGATACTGCAAAGGAAGTTTTAGGATGCTCTTAATGCCCAGAAGGCATTCATGGAAAAAAAAGACTTTTTTCAGTGGAGGAGATACGGTCGCCTGTGATCACAGCAGGCACAGCTGAGAGTTTTAAACTAATGGAAAAAAAAAAAACCTCCAGAGAGAGGATAATCAGGAAAATCAGTTAATTTCCACATCTGGTTTTAATAAACAGGAGAATTGGTAAATGTGGACAAAAAAGCACACAGTGTCATCTGAACTTCAGAGAACAAAGGACGTATTAACATCGACAGCGACAGGCAGACAGGATGGTGGATAATCGGCCAGAAATTCACAGATGATGAGTAAGAAAGGAGACCAAGTGCTAACACACGGATACTGGGAGCCAGGGCAATACAGTGGAAGAGCCAGGAATGGAGAAGCCGGGAGGCAGAAGAAGATATTAGAAGGACAAGAAACCCTGGAGCAGGGGGGGCATCGGTGCGGGGTGGCAGCTTCGGGGCAGCCCTGCGGCGTTGTGTGGGACCGCACCACAGAGCTCAGGGTTTGGTGAGACAAAAATGCTAGCAGGGGTCATCTTACTGGGAACTGTAACTGCCCAAACATTAAGCTGAAGAACCTAACATTAAGAACTGGCCGTGGATATTCTTGGAAGCAGCAGAGAGCGGATTTAATCCTCCAGCTGCCAAAGCAGAAAAGGGTGATGTTAACTTAAGACACTGTAAGTACTCCCAGAAAGTAACTCTGGAGATGATCACAAGCATGGAGCAATGGTTTAAGTAGAAGAATACTCTGAAATGTAACACAGAAATTAGCATTTTCAATTTTCCATAAGCTTTGAGGAATCAAAGGAACTCGGTATGGAAGTCAACTGGGCAGAAGTGCTCAAGGACAAACTTGTAAGAAGCATGGTGTCTCTTTTTGGCAAAGATGTAAAAAAACAAACAACAAAAAAAAACAGCTGGTACTTACAACCCCAAGCAAAGTGGGGGTGACTTGCTGGGAATGATTCCCAATCTGACTGGCTAAAAAAAAAAAATCACCCAAAAAGGGATACTGGGACTCAGCAGAGTGCCTACAAGGAGTGGAATGAAAGGGCTGCTCAGCAGAGACAGCTGTGTCGTGGAGGTCAGGAAGCAAAGGGGTAAAGAGAAATTGCCAAAGTCGAGCTGAATTAGATCACCCAAATAAAAATAAAGAGCAAAGTCCAAAATGTTCTTCAGAGATACAAATTAAAAAAATAAAAGAGAGCAAGTAAGGAAAGTGGCAGTCCAGCAGAACGAGGCTGGTGCCTCTTAAAATGGAAGCAGAAGACGGGAGAGGAGTTTTTGCTGGAACTGCATCAGGATGCCAAATAGTAGACGGGGAAAAAAACAAACAAACCACAAGGCTGACCAAAAAAAAACCCAAACCTGTTAGAACTGCCTGTAAGTTACACTGAAAGTGGGGCAGTTTCTGATCAGAGAGGGAGGTGAACAGCCTCCCAACAGGGCCAGAAAGGTCCCCAGAGGGGACCAGCTTGTTTTTTTCAGGCTGGAAGTCCACCCACCGCACCAGCACGAGACTGGACTTTGCAATCAGCACGGATTCTCGAAAGCTGCTATTTTTAACCGTGCTAACCACCACCACCTCGCAGGGAAACCTAAATGACAGGATGGTGAAAGAGTCGCACGATGCATGGAGAAAAGCATCTTATAAATAAGATTAAATGAGATAATTGCCACCTGTGGCTTCATCACTCAGCACCCCCAGTCAAGACTGCTGTCGGTGCTCTCCTTCACATCCCATCTGGGACGTCAGCACATCAACCCTGCCTGATCTCCTCTGGCGGGAGCTGCACGGAGGCTCCACACCTGGAGGGCTGGAGCAGGGGAGGCTGTTTATTTATGACCACCGATAATCCGATCCCTTTTGGGACAGGCTTGCAAGCAGGACCAAAACAATCCCGGCTGTTGCTGGGTGGGGGCAGTCCGGCTTGTGTTTACCTACCAAACTTTGGTAGCAAATACGCCAAGACTGCAAACAAGCGTTGCTCTGAACAGCCCTAATGTCACACAGCTGTCTGCCTGGAGTTCGTCCCCGAGCTGCAGCATCCCGAGCAGAAGCAACACGCATCATTTATAAGCACCGTCAGGACTCTTTCTTCTCCGCACGAAATTAAGAAAGAGGTGATTCGTTTACCTGAGAGCTGTTTCTTCTTGGGATTAAAACAAAAACTGCAGGGTGAAATGGTTTTTAAACCACCTCCCTCTCCAGCACATGTGTCACCATCAGAGCACGGGGCTGCTTTTAGGGACGGAGAAGATATTCCCGGAAAGGAGACATAGTTCTTCCACAGACCGACACCAATTGCTTTTCAACAAGCTCCACCACACTTCAGGGAGCAGGGGTGGGACCTGCTTTGTAGCCGCACCAAGCCAGTGTTCGGCCAGGCACGCAGTCACCAGCTTCGTGTCTGCAGCTCTGCAAGAGTTAAAGCCTGAGCAACAAGAGAATTCCCACCACACAAGTCAGCACGGCAACCCTATTATTGTCCAGCTTACCAGGACAAAAAGACGGGTGTTGCTGGAACAACTGTAACCAGAATAACTTAAGGAAAGGGTAAAAAGCTATGAGTAACGCCATGTGTCATGCCCAGCCCCGCCGCTGCTCGCCACCTCCAACCGAGCGCACGGCCGAACGTCACTGCTGCTCAGAGGAACGAACCACAGCTTGACCTCCAACCTGCAGAAATGCTCCGAGGACATCTCCCCAGACGAAACGACAATTAAAACCAGAACCGGCACATACGCACGTTCCCTGCGCGGACAGATGCTGGAGGTTTTTTCCGTGCCAGCCGCCCCGAGGCAGCGCAGTACGTAGCGCTGTGACTTGTAGCTGCAAAAATGTGAGAAATGGCCAAGTTTCCAGAACGCATCACAAACCAAACCGAAGCCTCCTCTGCAGCCTCACGGTTCTGTCTTGCCTTTTCTCTCACAAATCATTGCATTTTAGCGCGTTTAGTCATCTTCCTAAATTCGGCTTAGAATCGGACCGCTCTTAACTAAGCGCTGGGAAGTTCTCCCCCTGCACCATGCAGGCACAACCAGGGACCTTCTGATAGGAAAACCAGGACATAAGCAGGTATTCCCCTTATGAGGGCTATTCCAGGCCGTAAAAAGATGATCAGTGAGTATTTTCACATGCTCTGCATGATGCCACCAACTAACAATGAAGAGCACTTGTGACCTCAGATCAACAAAAGCTCTCAAAGCATCTTTTTTTTTGACCCAGATTAAGCACAGCATGAATAAATCCAGCCAACCCCACGATAATTTAAGCATATGTCTAAAATGAAATACAAGATTGAATGTTCTTCTGGCTCAGGGCATACTTTAAACCCCTTTCATTATACGCTTTCCAGTGCAAGACAAAATCACAACGCCGAAAAAAAAGGAGTAGACTGGAAGAGAACCAGGCTACAAATCACAATTTATTTCACTGTCAGCGTCTTATCTTTAAACCGTTCTTGCAGGGAAAGAACAGCGGGAAAGAGGCTCAAAAATTATTTCAAAGACACTACCGCACTGGCTGTCTGCTAGCAGATTAATCATTCATTGCCCGCTTAACATAAATGTAATTGTTTTGGAATATTGCAAAATTACAAGAGCGTATAGTGACTCAAGTCGAATCTGGCTCTTCATTTTACACCTGTTTTAGACTTGTTATCTCTGCTGCAGAAAGGACCAACTTCAAGGAAAAAAATGTCACGCAGCTGAAAGTTCATTGATTACCCAGACAACAACTCCGGCCCAGCCACTTCAGATCTCTCCACGGGACGGTATTCACAGAAACTGCTTCTAATGAGCAAACCTTAAGGCAAGAAAGGCAAACCTGAGGGCAGCGAGTATCAATTTTTATAGATTACAAACAACTGTTTGCCCTTTTGCTTGTGTAATCGTGTTTCCCTTTATAACTACAGTCCCTGCACTCCACCTTCTTCCACAAACACCCACTGCTAGGCTATGGTAGCCAATTCTAGCTATATGGCAGTAACTGTGTGCAAAACACTTTAGCTTTGCACATAGTTACTCAGCTCGCTGTGCCAGGGGCAGCCTGAAGTTCAGCAGCTTCAGAAAAACCCTGCAACAGCCCGGTCATGGAGAGATGCTTCCTTCTTCCCCTGCGATTTGAACAGCTTTGCACAGCGCTCCGTGATGAAGGAGTATTTTACTTAGAAAAGAAAAACCAAACCTTGTGTCCCAAACAGCTACGTTCACTTCAGAGAGGGCACCAAGCCCACAGAAATCATTTTTCTTAAAAAAGAAAAAAAATAAAAGCTAATCCTCCCAAATGTTCCTGGCAAACCAACCTTGCTGGAAGCAATCATGGAGCAGAGTCCCTTGGTGGCTGAGCATCCGCGCCAGCAGCACTGGGGGATGCGGGGCGCTGCTCCTGCGTGGAGCCTCGCATGGTTTGCTGCAGGCAGAAGAAACTCACCCCTGCAAACCTCACCCCTCCTTTAGGCTCTCTTCATCACAACTGTGATGTGCCAAGGGTGTTGAAAGCTTAAGCACTTGGGGGAAAGGAAGGAAACCTGACCACGGGGCTGCCGTGGGGTCTGACAGCTGCTGGCTCTGAAGGTACCGTGTTTGCCTTCTTCAGTAACTGCAGCTCCTTCATCATGAGAGAAATGATGCTAAAAAAGCAAAGAGGGTAGAAAGCCGCTCGGGTTTACAGATTTCTCTGAACTGAACTACAGCTGAACTTGCAAGCAAAGGGATCTGCATCTCCCAGACAAGCAGCAGAGGAGTTGAGTAAACAGCCATTTGCCAAATATAACTTTCTCTAACAGTTTGTCAGAAAATGGCAACTTTGGTGGGGTGAAGCAATAGGGCTGAACAGACATTCTCACGGCGTCATATTTGTATTTAGAAAAGATGAATAAGAAAACAAATCAGTCTTGCAGATGGCCTGTCTCCGCGTGGCCCTGATAAAAGCCTCCTCACCCTGACGTTGGGTGAGCCGCATCCCATCTCCGCGGCAGCTGAGCCTGCAGAAGCATTAGCAGTAATTAAGGAAAGCCAATCGTAGTAAAAAGCCAGAAGAGAAATACACACTGAATGGATAGAGATCCTTTCCTCTTTGCTTTTTGATGGGCTGACGCCATGCGCACCTTACAAACCATTTCTGAGCATCTCACGGTCATTCCTCCACCCTTGGTGATGCCACCGAATCCTAAATAGGGCTCTCGGCATCACTTATCCCGGCGGCTCTCCAGGAGGACACCAAGGACATCACGCAGGTAAGGGCTCTTCCGAATTGCCAAACAGCTGTCCAGCGTGCAGCCCCTGGGAATTCGCTGGCATCTCACAAGAAGTGTGAGGCTGAGAACAGCTGATCCAGTCCGATACCTCTCGACTCAGCAAATATCTCCATGAATTTCTGCATCAAGCCACTCGCCCCGTTTTGCCTGCCACGTGTATTTTTCAGAAGATATGAGACCCTGACCTAAAAGCCCCCAGAGCACAGAAAACCTACCATAGCCTGAGATAATCTGCTCTAAACGTCGATTTTCTTTCACTGTTAATCAGGCACACGCTGTGCAGCTTTCTGGGGAGAGGTGGGATGGAGGAAATGCTCGTTTTGTGTCACTTCTCTCCGGGTACCCTATATAGCTGAGAGCCCACTTGTGCAGCTCACTGAAAGATTAGTTGGCTCGCTCAGGCAGACAAGGGTAGACCCTTAAGACGGTTAAGTGATTTGGGGCAGGATGATCAGCTGTCTCCTCCCTGTCCACAATTAACCGTTCCCTGCCCCTCGCCTGGGCTGGGCCTGAGCTCTCGGGAGCATCCGACCGGGAGCATCCCTCCTCCCGCAGCAGCCAGGGCTTTGGTGCCATTGATGCTCCTGCAACACACACACACACACAAAAAAGCCACTTCTCCCTTTTGCTTATTCCCCGTAAAGTTCAGCGGTGCAAACAGCAGGGAAATTAGGCGACAAAGCCCGGTGGTGGGCTAATAAATCGTATCGCCTATCTGCACTCCGATGGCTGCAAAGAGCCTGTCAAACTTTAAACAGCCTGCAAATTTCTAAAATTGTATGGTTCTTGGTGTTATAAAGGTCAGCCATCTGTTGAAATGTTCATGCTACAGTTAATTTAACCTTTCTTCTTCCACTCCCCTCCCCTGACTCAAACATATTTCACGGGACGTAGAAAGGATCGCCTAAGTCACAGCAGTTGGCTCTCCTCTTCCACGAGGAGCTACCCACAGAAGACACATTTTTGGCTAGGGCAGACTACAGAAACAAACAAAAAAAAGATGTGGTGGGAAGAAGCAGCATGTTACCCACAAGACAACCAAAACCCACGGGGAGCTGGGACTACAGGTGACATTTGGGAGCGAACTCCTCAGGGCCTGGAAGCTGCACACAACATCCAGGTGCAGCAGAAGACCTCCAGTGTGCTTTCTGCCCGTCCCTCCCAACCTCTGCTTGGTCCTGCAGGGCTCCTGGAAAAACTAGGGAGTGTTACGATGTCCCACTCTAAAAGGTCATCTCCCAACACGGAGAGCTTCCACGTGAAACACAGCTGGTCTCAGTCACATGTATTTCTAATGAAATTGTTTGCTTCAAGATATATATATATATATATATAAATATATATTTGTAAATATTTATATGTATGTTTAAAGTAAAAATACCTGGAGTTGCTCAGCAAGCATGGCCAACCCAAGGCTTACATGGAGACAACTGGGCTTGAGCTGTGTAGGATATGAAGAGAGATGACACAAAACAACCAAATTCTGCTGTTTGGCATCCTTTCACAGGCAGGGTTATTGTGTCTTCTCCTCTATTCCTTGTAATAGAATATATATATATATATATATATATATATAATATAACTCATATATATATCTGAGTTCTGATCAAACTGAAGAACAAAGGAGACAGCGAGACAGAGCCAAAACACGTTATGTTCAGGAAGAGACCAAGCCGGGGTAGGGGAAGCTTGTGAAAGCGGATGGCTGATAAGGGGTTGGCCTTCTGCAACCACCAAATGCTCTCGAAATGCCTCTGGAAGGGAGTGGCCAACGTGCTTCAGAGCATGGGGAGCGCCACCCATCAGGTCCTGTCTGGCACCAGGGAGAAGGTAATATGTGCATCCTAAATACCTCCGGCTCTAGGCTGGAACGACGGCTTCAAAGGAGGCAGGGCGACACTCGCCTTTACTGCGTGCCATTTTGAAACGGTGGGAGCTGGAACGAGGTTTTCATAGAGATATTTGGATAAAATTCTGTGCAGTAGAGACATTGTGCTGAACTACCTACTGGGTTAAACGCAGCTGAGTTCGGGTGGAGAAAAGTGCCCCCACACTGGCTTGAAAACCCAGCCAGGAACAGGTGCGAATATTTGGTATTGCAGGTGGCTTAATGTGGGGGAACGACGATGAATGAATTACCTAGAAATATTGACATTCATCATTTCCTAACACCTCCAGCTTAAAACCTAGCGAAAGCTCAGCGGCCTGACCTTTGGGATGAATGTAAAAGCACTGCTACAGCACCAAAACAAAATATTTTCCTGCTTTTAAAAGTCAACAGGACCTGTATAATTTGAAGAATGGTAGCCTAGGGGAATTGGTTTCACTGCAAAACTGTTTAGGCAGCTGCCATTAGTTTAAAAGCCCATTTTTGTTTAATGACTGCAGTTTCACATGCTCCCACTGCCATGCATCATAACTGTTGTCCCTAAACCATAGATTTATGAAAGCATCTAGCAGCATCATTGTACTCAGGAGTCTGCTGACATTCCCATTATTAAACCACTTCTTGCAGGTTTTCACTTGCATTTAGGCATAATAAACCCGGGATCCTGCCTGGGCAGGGAGGAATGGGCGCTGCCGTGGAGGAGGATGCCCCCCTGCTCCCACCACACCACGGGGTGCTGGGGGCTCCAGGCAGAGCCCTCCCCACCCCGACCACCTCGCAGAGCACGGGAGGCTGCAGGGAGAAGGGTGCTTGAGAGGCAGGGAGAAATAAAATCAAAATTTACCTTTGTTTAGCTAGAAATAGAATGACTCTCTTGCTAGGGAGGGAGTTTGGGAAGGATGGAGAACGTAACGCCTACCGTCCTGTTAGGGTAGGGTGCAGAGAAAGCATTCGGCTGGAGGGGAATGCAACCGCAGAGTTTGTAGCTGTCTGGAAACAAGCGAAGAGCCAGCCAGCCTGGAAAATCAAACTCTTTCCCTTAGAGATCCTGCCTATGATCTTTAAAAGCACGCTGACTCAAGAGGACAATCTGCAGTCATTTTGGAGGTACTCTACAAAATTCAGCGTTTAGTACCTGCCTGCCTTGAAACATCTTTTGTACACGCTATCATCCCTCGGTCCTCCATTCAGCTGTCATTTTGCAGGTAAATTCATCTCCCACTATCCTTGTAGTGGAGAACGGGGACCACTCAATCCTCTTACCTGACTGTCGGAGTCAGGAGCGGAGTCTGTCAAACACATCTGGTCAAACTTAGAACAAAAACAACCAAAACCCAAACCCAAGCAGAATAAAAAGAAAAAGCTCTTGTCCTCAGATTCAAAATCCTTAGAAAACACACAAGCTCAGTGAAGGTCCCCTAGGATATTCTGGAAACAATCTGTTCAAGGTTTTGAATTCTGAGGTTTCCATCTTCATACTCTTGCATTTCTATATCTATTGTGCTCCTTGATAGGGAGTTAAAATACTTCATTATAATACAGAGAGAAGGCATTTTAACCTTGAAGGAGATTTCAGAACAAACTGCCTTCATGATTCAAGTCTAAGTGATCAGAACTAGATAATTACCTATTCTGGTGTGCAGGCAGTAATGGTACATAACAAACAATGAACCATGATGCACACCACTTAATACATGCCTGAGTACTGACATGGCATGAAATAATCTAATGATGGTAAATCCCTAATGTGAAATTTCCCCGACAAATGACAAAAAAATGACATTTTTTTCCTAAATGAATTTTCTGGCATTTCACAAGAAAATGCCAAGTCATATTTCCCCCCTGAAAGTTCAAGAATGACCAAATTCTTTTTTGTGTGTGTGTGTAAAATGAGAACGTCCCAACTCTTTTGCAGGATCAGAGGCACCACCCTGGACCTGCAGGCCGGTCCCCTTCCAGCTCTCTGCCCCGATGCTACATCCCAGACCACAACCACATCCCGCCAAGGGGCCAGCAAGCGCCGTTGTTTTCCCTGGCACTCGCACCCCGCCAGTGTCCGCCTCCAGCCCCACCTTGGAAAGGGCACGGCAATCCTCCAGCTGAAATAACCACGGCCAGGAAACTTGCAAAAATAGGTTCTATTTTGATTGCTGAGAGGCAATTAGAGGGAGGAGGAAACACTGTCCCACTTCACTCGTACAAAGTCATACGGACTGCAGCGTGGCACCCAACAAACGCTCTGCTGGAGCTTCTCCAGGGCATCATGCAGGGGAGCAGAGATGTCCTGACCCCACACCAGTCGGTGGTGGTTTAAGAGAGGGGGAGAAAAAAGCCCAAAACATACAGTTTGTAAAGCGATGGAGGCCAAGCCCCTGGCTGCAGCAGGAATGCAGCAACGAAGCTGCAGCAAAATGCTGAGACCCGTGGGTCTGTGTGTGGTTAGCTAGCTAGATGGTTAACTTTGCTACTGAAACACTTAAGTACAGCTGAAATACACATTAAAGGCGAAAGGGGTACAAGGAACAGGGTGGGTGTTATTCATTTTGAAGAGATAAATACATTAGACAGATCAAAACCTCTCTATATAGGATGGGGTTTTCAGCCTTCACTTCAAAAAAACCTTTCAATTAGCGTTAAGAAACTTCCCCCCGCCTTCGAGCCTCGCTGTTCTCAAACCCAGCATGCATCCCGAGTCAAAATTATTCACGTTATTTTCTTAGGGCAAAATCGACAGTTTATGTTCATCCACCCTAAACGGCGTCAAAGAGATCGCTGTTAGCAGGAACAGGGCTGAAAGACTTTGGAAGAAATGCTCCGCTGGAAAACCTACAGCATCTTCACAACCTCCAAGTGCTAGACACGCCTTACAACGGGCGTGCTGCATTGCCCACAGTGAGCTGCGGAGCCCTGCAGCCACCCTGGCTATTTTTTTTTCCTGTGTATGGTACCGATTAGGTAGTTACTGAAAGGACAGGCACTTCTGTACCCCTGAGAATTGAAGAGAAAGCTGTAAAACTTCCCATTGCTATGTATCTGCTTCACTGCAGATGAAGGCTTGAAGGAGGTAGAAATGCTTGCAAAACGTGGCACTAAGGGACAAGGTTTAGGGACGGGGCTCGGCCGGTCAGGCTGACGGTTGGAAGCGATGATCCTGAAGGTCTTTTGCAGCCTGGATGGGTCTATGACTTTTTAATGGGCTGGAGTCCTGCACGCACCTACGCGTGCATATCCTTGCTGAACTAAGCCAGCTCTCCTAAGCCAGCCCTAAGGCACCAGCGGTTCGGGCGGCAGGGACACCGCGGTGGCGTCCGTCTGTCCGTCTGAGGCTCAGGAACCCGGCCGGACAGACGTGCTGCCCGTAGACAGCTCCCTCAGGCTAACCTCAACGGCACGGCACGCGTTCACATCTGCGCTACGATAGCCATCGGGCCGCGGCTGGGTGACAAGCAGGAGGCGAGCGAGGGAAGGAGCCACCGAATTTTGGCACACTCTGCCGAGAGGGGCAGGGCCTGATCCCAGCAAGGCAGAGGGGTGCGGGTGCCGCCGTCCACGGGAGGTCTCTCTCGCTTGCTGGAATTAGCCAGCCAGCCCTGCGAGCGCTCAGCCCCCCCAAACCCGCGACAACCCCTCGGTGCAGAGCCGTGGTTGCCCAAGTAACTCCAGCCAGCTGCCAAAAATCCCATTGCCAGGCGCCTCGTGCCTCCACAGACCCGCTCCTGCCACCCAGCAAAGGGCGCCTCCTCCCTGAAAAGAACAACTCGGGCAGGTCTGCGTCGATTGCTCCTTGCACATCTTGGCAATCGATGCCTTTTCCCAGGAAGGGCCATGAGCCAGAACAGCCTCATGTTTTATTCCGAGCCTGGCCAGCTTGGTTGGGGCCACAGGAAAATTAAAAATTTAACGATGCACTGTAAAGGAAGAAATAATCATAATAATAAAAAGAAAGATGTGCTGAGCTCATGACTAATCTTTGCAGCTCTCGGTACGGGCAGGATTTGTACAGCCATGTTGATTTTTTATAAAAATAGTAAATCGTATTACCCCCATGCTGCAAGACCAAAGATTCGCAATGATACCTTAATACAGATTAAATAAAAATAGCACTACCTGAGTCAATCTGAGGATGATAATGCTTCGTAATCCCGCACTATTAGAGGATGAACATTTGTATAGTAGTGAATCAACATGAGATGCTTGCATTAGGAGACGCTCGTTTTCCCTGGCTGTATAGCAACATTTCTACAAAGTGCAGAAGGCAGGTGGTGGTCGTAGGAGGCACAGCACACAGCGGGGAAAACAGCGCTATTATAGGATAACCCAAGCCCTGCACCCCACTATCTTCCAGTTCTGAAATCCTGGCTAGTGACTCACATTCTTAAAAGCAAGCCTGCTTTTAAATTTTCCCCATCGCTGTAAGGAATTGACTGAAAAGTTTGATTTTCAGGATTTCTCGCAAACTGGGCAGCCATGAAGCCCGTGTGCACTCAGACAGACGATTCATTCATAAAAGCAAAACCAGATGAACAGCAGTGCTGCACATTCATTCTGTTTTTTTTAAATATCCCTGAATGAGCAAACAGCATGTATGGTAAGCAAATAGGCAATACAGCACTGAAATGCCCCAGCAGTGAAAATACTAATATAAAACCGCTTTATAATAAAAACTTAGAAGACAAGAAAGCCTCAAATACCAGTTTTTAAAGCTGGTTACAGGAAAAGGAGCAAAATGTAAGCTTTGATTAGTGACACATTTTAAACCATAATAAATTCTTCTTAATTGCTTTGTTACTTAAGAGACGCATACAAGGTACTTCACTTGCTATTGTGCTCCCCATCTGTGCTTTTTTAAGACAGGTTTTCCAGTTCATTGCACTTTTTTTTTTCCTTGCTGCAGCGTATTGGTATGTACAATAGACACCTTGCAGACTCCCCCAGAGGGTTTTATCAGACTGGGGAAAGGTAAGAGAACAAGGTAATGCTGTTGAAAGGTCTCTCCCCAACAGGATTTGAGTCCTCAGACCAGCGAGCTTTTCAAGGCTGTAACACAGAGGATGCCCAGAGAAAGTGGGAAACAGCCACAGTTTCCTCATCACCCCTGCAGGCTCCCTCCTCTACCGTCCTGGTGCTCCAGCATGCGGATGTCCAAGTGATGGAGGAGGTCCTGGTGATGGAGGAGGTCTCGGTGAGGGAGATCTCACATGCCAACAGGAGAGGGGTCAGCCCAGCCAGGACGTGGGGAGGTGCCCATGGTCCTGCACTCCTATATGTGCAGGAGTATTCCCAAAACCACCCGAGCACCAACTGCAAGAGTACTCACTGATTTCCATCACAAGCCATAGGTGGTCCTGAGGCACCTCCATGAGCCCTCAGTGCTTCATGAGATCTCCTGCTCGATGGGAGCCACCTTCCCTCGGAAACAAAGCTTGCACAGGTTTCAGCTCGTTTCAGTTTAAAAATAAAATATTTCTCAAAGTTCAATAGCACAGATCTTTGGCTGCAAAAAAATTCAGTTCCCTACTTTAGGATTCAAGTCCTGACATCCCAGCAGTACATACTGATGCTGGTCTGGAGCATGGAGCCCTGATTCGGACCCATGCCCGTGAAAGCAACAGGCAGCTTTGTCTGCGCCTCACCCCATCCCACACCCATCCTCCCACTCCTGCACACATCTCTGCTCCCCCTTTGCTGCCACCCCACAAAAAAGCGTGTGGCTTTAGCCACCAAGTCCATGCCCTGACCGGGGAAGAAGATATCCGTGCAGAGGACACCCAGTGGCACCACCACACTGCCACCCCAGCTGCCACCCAGGACCAGAGCTACTCTCACTGCATCATCACACCTTCAGCCTCCTGGCACAGCCACCAGGGCCACGAGGGTGCCAATTCTGCCGTCCTGCCCACAGCGGCCCCAATTCGGGCACATCTCCCATCACGTGCAGTTTCCGCTGGCCAGGGCAGCCAGCGCGCCTGTGCCCCGAGCTGCTTATCTGCTTACAGGCAGCACTACAGCTAAGTAGCTTGCTCCATCAGAGCCCGCAGTACCCCATCAGGAGAGCACCGAAGAGTGTGTTGTCCCCACCCTGGATGAGGCCACTGCACTCAAGCACCCAGCTGAAGATGAGGGTGCACCTTGAGCCTCCCAACACCCACCCGAGTGGCTCCTGTGGGCACCCTGCCCTCCAAGAGTGCTCAGCATGGGTGAAATCCAAGCTACTTCAAGCACTTTTGTATTTTTCATGATGCTCACCTTGCCCTGCAGCCACCCCCGTGCCACAGATAGCACACTGCATTTGAAAACTGCCCAGCAGGCTCAGCACCAACCTACCTTCAGTCCTGCCTCTCCATCTCTCCCACACACTAAACAGGAACCAACACCACCATAAACCCCATACAGAAACTGTGACACGCAGTACAATTACCTTAATATTGCTACAGATCATTTAAATTCCCAAATTGGAACAAAGGACCTCTCTGAACTTGAAAAGGCAAGGACAAACACGGACCACCAAAGCAGCAAAACCGTGATGCACAAACACCCAACACCTCCACGTTCTGTTTGCAGAAGTCCAAGTTTCACCCCAACACCACAGGGCTTTCATGCCTTTGAGAGCACTGCCAAAGGGACTACACGGGAGAAAAACCATTCACTCTGGTAAGTCTATTTTAGAGTATTAGCAAGTTTTTTTTACTTACAACCTATTTAAGTGCTACCTGAAACAACAACAGAAGAAAATCCAATTGCAAGTGCAATTTAAACCGACAGCTGGAAATTACCTGGCCTTTAAACGTACGGTGTTACAGTCACCAGCCCCATGCTCGCCTCTGCCCTCGGGAAGAGAGTTTGATTCATCTCTCAACATCTCAGAAAGATCAACTGATGATTCAGGTCCCAATATAGCAATTATTAGTACAAATAGTGTGCAGGTTTATAATAAAGATTCACGGCAGCTGCAGGGGTGGGGGAAGAGGAGAGGTTCATAAGCTATTACTCACATGAACATTTGCAAAAGGCGCATGGGATTCATAACCTGGCCCTCAAAGACTCGCGTTGTATGGATGTACACCTTAGTAGGACTGTCTGGGGGTTAACGGAGCTCTCATTATATAGAAAACGTAGATAATACCATTTATTAAGTAAGGGATACTTTTGTTGATGAGAGATGTAATTGATAACGAATACACTGGAGGGAGAATTAAACTAATGTAAGCATTTTCTGGCCAAAATGAAGGCATACTTAAGGTGGACACGCGCTCAGTACAGCGTACCACTCCCCAGCACCCCCCCGACACATTTCAGCCATACGCTGTACGGACACCTCAAATTAACCTGGGATCATCTGTTTCGAAAGGCACCTTATCTATGGTGTTAAATATGTTAATAATGTTAAATACATTTATTTAAAAGATGGAGAAGTCCATTAAAGGCTTTGGGCACTCAACTGTGGTTCATTAGTCAGTCTGAACGCACAAGAGCTCTAATAGCTTGTATCCTGTGCACTAGGGAAATGCAACTAAAGAATAAACTTCCTGAGCAATTAATGTCTAATGATATCATTTTGTTAATCTCATTGGAAAGAATCTAGAATCGAAAGAGGAAACAGAGTGCGTATTTCTCCAGAAACAACAAAAACAGCCTGCAAAGGGTGCTGCGGCCTGGCGGGCAGCGCCCGGAAGAGACCGGCTCCACAGGGAGCAGAGCCCGCGCTGATCAACGTCGGTGTCCAAGCTGGGTCGCTGGCTGTAATGCCACAACACCAGTGTTTCTGATCAATCTTACGCTCCTGCAGCCCCTGACTGATTTAATGTTTCATTTACTTACAAATAAGAACCTAATGAAGTGCATACAAATGCAAGCCTTGGGTACCGGCCAGAGCAGAACCCGTCACACGCAGCAGAGATTAGCCCGAGTTATGCAGGTCATCTGAACCTCTGGAAACTGCATTCCTTTGGATTAACGCAGATGGTCAGAACAAAAGGAGAAAAAAAAAAACAAGCAGGTTGTTCTCTCAGATGGAAAACACTGCCCCACTGGGCTGTGTGGGCTTTCAGTACAAAATGCAGCATCATTACTACAGGTTTTCCCTCCTGAAGTCAGATACATTTTACATTTTCTTAAGCATTTGACTAATCAAGTCTCAGGAAGTCCATTCTGGCACAAAGGTAACGTTTCACAGATGGATGGCAACCCCACACTCAGAGATCAGCCTGCCAGCTCTAACGGGCAGCACAGGCTCAGATAATGCAAACTCCTGCACCAGCTGCCCAACCAACAAAGGCCAACGCTTTATATTTTCTGTCATTCCCATTTAACGCGTGCCTTGAAAGGAGCAGGGTCTGGAAAGTACTCACCACCTATCTTGGAACCTCTTCAGAGAAAGTCCGCAGGGCTCGATTGCCTGAAAGGAGAAAACACAAAGCAAACATACTTTATGTTAGTTTTCTTCTAAGTAACGACCTTCCATCTCTTACCCTATTCTCTCCAGACCAATTTTCCCTGCTGAAAAATAAATCAGAATTTGTCTAAACATGCAAAAGCTCTGGTTCAATTTTTTCTCTAAACTGAGCAACAACTGCAACTTTACCACCTGCATTTGCATTTTAGTATTTGTCCTGAAAAATGCACAGATTTCACTCAAATTTGGACAGCAAACTCTCCTGGCATTCAAAAATCTGCCAAAACCATCCTGCCTGCCTAACATCTTTTTGTAAAACTCACAGAACACGGAACTCATCTTTCTGTAAAACCCATCTTTCAAAATAGGCAAGAATCATCTTCCGATTATATCAAAATGCCACAGTGGAAAGGTTTGCTTGGCTTATGCCTCAAAACACTGTTGTGCCAAGATCTGAAAACAGGAGAAAAAGAACTGAAATATGAGGAAGCCCATTTCAGGATTTCTACAGCCATTAAGCACTGCTCTAAAAGGGTAGGAATCAATTCTCTATCAGTTGAGCATGCTTCCTGAAAAAGCAGAGTATAATAATTTGCATCCCTTCAGCATCTGCCAGCTACGAATGCTGTGGTTCATCGGCACTTAAGAAGTCACAGAGAAGAGCACCAGGAGTGAGCTCACCCGCTCCTGCGATTCGTAATCTCCCAAAGTCTGTGGATCAGGCAACCAAAAACAAGTGACTCGCTTCAATTCCCACAGAGCCATCCACGATTTCCCCCACTGCTCATCTCCTCCAGCCTGATGCCTCCAGACACAACACACCTCTGTCTTTCCTGTGAGACCCTTGTCTGACCCAGCAACCCCACAACTTCTGCCAAAAATACCCTGCTGGGCTTGGGACCCTACTTCTGGATGCTCCACTCCACCCCTAAGTAACACATTTGGTCTACCCAATGCAAAACCCCTGCCACAGAGACCCAAAAAATCAACAAAGCCTTCTTCTTCAACAGTGTGCCATCCCTACAAGTAGGAATTCCTTCATTTTGCGGTACCATTACCCCTTCTACAGACATGGGGCAGAGGTTTCATATTTGCCCCCTTGCAGCAGTCTCCTACGTACTTCAAACCCGTTGTGCCATTCCCTGGTCTTCTCCCCAGACCATACAAACCCACTCCTTCCCAGTTTTCCTTTTGGGTCCCGTTCTTACTCTCTTAGTTCATATTCTGGTTTTGTCCGAAGCTGGTTGACAATCTAACCCCCTCTCCCACATTCTGGTAACCTCCCCTAGTTTGACACCACCTGTTGAGTCTCCACCATACCGTACCAAAAGCATCAGTTATAATGCTGATAAATATACCGACCCAAGCCACGAGGTCCACCTCTGCAAACCCCTACCCAACGCCTGTCTCAGCTTGACCACATACCAGAGCAAAGCCTGGAGTGTAAGTAGCACACTTTCTTTGCACCAACCATAAGGCAAAAGGCTCACCATTTTTTTTCTCCCGTAGCTTCCTTTTGACAATATCAGAGCAGTGGCAAAAACCCAAGTAGGATCAAAGCACATCGTATCATCTGCTCTCCCGCTATCCACACAACCAGTTACCCTGCTGTAGAAGGCAATTAGCATGTCTGACATGATTTGTTCCAGACTAATCCATGCTGACTGTTACTCATAAGCACCCAGAAGATGCTTAGGTAGGAAATAATTTATTAACTTCCAGGAAAATCCTGTGATAAAAATCAGGCTGCACTGTAATTCCATCTCCGCCTTTTTAAAAAATGCAGCACTGTATTTTTGCTTTCTCATAGTTATGGGAACCTCACAAATTCTCTTCAGGTCTTCAGAAATAGTCACCACGAAGAAATTGAAAAGCACTGAAGCCAAGCGGCCTGTTAAAATCAGGCTCTTTCCACAAATCATGAGAAAGAGACAATTGGCACGGCTGCGAGGTCAGAGCATCCTGCTGGACCAGGGGCCACCAGCCACCCTTTGGACGTGCCCTCTGGCCCCATCACTGGTGGTGCTGGTTGACCAGCTTCTACTTAAGACCCAACCCTCCTACACATGTCCTTCTAGCAGCTGGAGGATTATATTATATACAAACCCTTCCCTACGGGCTAGAGAATCTGGAAGGAATAATAATAATAATAATAATAAACCTTATAATAAATGTGAGTGCTTCTTAAATGGTTCTTTTCCTATTTTATGCCGGTATCTTCCCCTTTCTGTGCAGATGTTAACTCCATCAGTCTTCTGCTCACAGGAAGGAAGATCAGGACTTCACAAAAGTTTCTATTGCTCTTGAGATGGCCAGGCAGGCACTCACAAATGTTGCACGCTGGCAGCAATACAAGCATTTAAATAAAGAATTCTAGCTTCAACATCTTAGGAAGAAAACCTACTATCCCCATTTTTTACCAGAATGGATGTTAAAATCACTGCAAGCTGCTGACCCAATGAAACCCAATGGAAAGGCAACATAAGAACTGGACCAGGTCACTGGCAGAAGAGGAGACACAACCCAGAAGCACTTCTTATTTCTCTTCTGTGGTGCTGGTACAAAGTACCGTGCCTTCCCCCTGCATGTCACATTCAACAGACCTTATGGAATAGTGCACCAAGACTGTTTGGCTGCATTTATATGTTCAAAAGAAATACCATTTTCCAGCCCTTACCTACATTTTTGCATTCCAAAGACTTCGGGGGGGGGAAAAAAAAAAAGGCTGCTTATAATCACCCAAAACCTTTGTTCCAGCCTGGTGGAGTAGAGGCTAACTGCCCAACACATGTTAATCTCTGTGTTAACAACACAAGAAGTATTTAAATCCACTGCCAATTAAAAGTAAGGTATAATTGAATTAGCAGAAGCAACTTATGGCAGAAATTCAATTACAAAGCAGAATTAAAGGAAGAGATGTCAGTAACTTTTGGAGGCTGGGCAGGAAGAGGCGAGTGCATCCATCTACTATTTTCAGAGCTGTCAGGAGAAAGCTTAAGGAGGAGGAGACACAGAATCACAGAATCACAGAGCGGTTTGGGTTGGAAGGGACCTTAAAGCCCATCTAATTCCAACCCCCTGCCATGGGCAGGGACACCTCCCACCACACCAGGCTGCCCAAAGCCCCATCCAGCCTGCAGTCATCCACCTGAGCCGTCTCCTGCAGTGCGCTCGGACTTGCCTTAGCTTGCACCAACACGGCTGTACACACCTTTTTTTTTCCTTTTGGCCTCAAGTTTCCAAGTTGAATTTGACCTTTTTCCATTCCTTCATTTCTCAGACATTATATACGGAGCAGGTTTCTTTCTACACAACGGAGAAGCCTCAAGTGTTGTGGGTACTTCTCCTCCTCTAATGGCCACCCTCTCACCCTGCTCGGTTGGAATTTCCCCTCATTTCCCTCAGCCTGATGTTGTTCTTGATTAATCTCAGTGCCGATCGTTGACGATGCCCACCCACACCTCCAAAGTTCAGCTTTCATAACTGCATTAAGAAAAATCAATACTGATATTAACGTTGCCCTGTTTGTGGACGGTGTCACCTGCCTGCAAATAGCCATGGAAATAACCCCCGGCACTGTGCTGTTAGCAGTGCTCCCGTACTTACAATTTCTTTTTCAACCGGAATCTGCTGTTTTATTAAAACGTGTTGTGTTATTTTTCCTCTTTTTACAGTGTGAGGAAACTCTCAGAGGGCTCTATCCGCCAGGTTGCTTTGTTTTCTTTGACGCCCGTAGATCAAATAAGAGGAGTCAGTCACTTCCCCCTGTCTGTCGGAGGATTTTCGCTCCCCAGGCTCATTTCCAACCCACCTAAATCCCGGGGATCACTCACACTGCTCACAGTACTCACAGCTCCCAGCTGGCCTGCTGCAGGCTGATTCTCCTTGGCTCCTGGGCAGGTTTTGCAGCCCGTACCGAGCTCCAGGCTGCTACCGCTACAGATTTAGGCTCATTTAAAAGCTAATTCAGGAGTTCTCTCCAATATCCTGCCCTGACTGTGGTGCGGATATACCTCAGTCTGTATGTCCCCTGAGGGGCTGGTACTGCTCAGAGGAATTTCCGTTGTGTTTCAGCAGACTGAAGCGCCGTCCCTCCTTCCTCCGCTTCGGATGCTGCTACCGGCACCTCTCCCATCACCACTCCACCTAAACTGTGTGCTTGCAACAGCCCCACAAGAGCACTACAATGGAAAATTGATATATGGAGACCCGGCAGCATCCCCTGGCGCACCGCAGGAGCGTATGGTTAAGTTGGAGGTTGAATTTCACTCCTTAAAGCCCAGCCACAAGCCCACCAGTCCTGGCAGCAGAGAGTACATGGGTCCCATCCCTGTTTCAGCCTTCACCATGACCATACCACCAGTGCATCTCAACTTGCACACACCAACCTGGGTACATACACCGAGGCAAACACCATCCCACAACCCAAAACTTCTCAGTGAAAGCTCCCCACGGTCACTGCAGCTGAGCACAGCTTTTCGGAAGGCGGATCCGAGCCAGACGGCAGGCAGAGCACGAAGGAAACCCCAAGCACCGCGTGCAGCAGGCAGCGGCAATGGGGAGGAGAACAAAACGTTCCTTGTGTGCTCTCCTCGTGCACCTACCGCCTGAGCAGGCCTGGCTTCCCAGGCTACTTTGATTTCTCATGCTGTAAAGCAGCCTGCGTCTTCAGATGTCCACCTCCTGCTAGCTCTCTCCCTTCAGGCCTTCTCCCTCTGCGGATGATTTGGACAGCTTTCCAACCCACATTTGTGCCACCTGCAGCACCTTGCAGCATCACCAGTACCCACAGCTGCCCACGGAGCCATCCTGAGACTGCTTGGTGAACTTACAGTGGTGGGGTGAAAGCCAGGTGCACCTCTCAGCAGAGAAGGCAGACAAGAAACGTGAATGTTGTATCGCTAAAAACAACAGGGGGAGTGGGGCTGCTGGGCTTGGAGGTGTCATCTCTGCCCTGGCACGCTGCTTTGCTTGGGTTTCCTTGGGCATTCGGGTACACTGGGTGAGCCAACAAGCCCTGACAGCGTGGCAAGTTGTCTACCTGTGTGCTTAGATGCCAGCTCTCCAGGTGAGGACAGGACCCACCTCTCTGTCTGGAAGACCTTGCCTGCGGCTCGTGCTCCAACTCCAGCAGGAGCACCATGCCTCACTGTGAAACACCGCAGCTGGGAGCACAGCGGTCACAAAAGTCCTGTGAGGTGACCCCATCCATCACCTTCATTTTTATTGTGAAGTTTTAATAGCCCAAGCCACCCAACCACGCTCCACTGCACGTCTGCTGTGCTGGAGTACTCTTAACAGCGCAGGCACTTCCCATATAAACCAAAAAGCTTGCACCTAAATTGGTAGAAAACGAGGTCTGGTGTGAGTTACTGTTGTTCCACCTCCAAAAAGCCACGCTCCGAGCATCCTCGAAGGTTTATTTATTGAACACAGCTGCACTGGAGTGGTTAAAGCGTGGGGTGAAGAACAGCCTGAAGTGTGCGCTGCAAGAATCTTATCTCCGGCTGATGCTATCGCAACACAAACAATTGCCCGTGCCAGGCTCAG
This sequence comes from Anser brachyrhynchus, assembly GCF_964034855.1. NCBI lineage: Eukaryota > Metazoa > Chordata > Aves > Anseriformes > Anatidae > Anser > Anser brachyrhynchus. The sequence continues at coordinate 110,690,832 of NC_137696.1, read as the reverse complement.
TAGGACGACAGGGGAACCAAGGAAAACAGAAAGCCCATGCAAAGGGAAAACCTGCATGCCAACAGACTGCACAGCACCACAGTAATCTCACCAGAGGCAGCTGCAATTCCCCTGGCTCAGAGGAGTTTTGCTCACTTCAACCAAAAGATGAAGATTGCATGTTTGTGTTAGGCGTCATATTTAGCTCGCTTACATCCTGCCAAGGTCAACGCTCACAAGTTGGCCACCAAGGATGACTGTACCCACTCCACAGCAATGAGGATGCCATACAAATACCTCTCCAAGTCATCGAGTAATCAGTATTTGCAGCCCTTAGCCCAGTTTCATGCAAGAAAAACTATTCAGCTTATTAAACACATCCTGAACTTGCTTTCCACACAAGCAACACAAAGGAAAGCACAACGGCATACGGAAGCTTTACAAATTCAAAGGCAAGGAAGGCTTTCAGGGCAGCACCAGAGCTAAGACTGGAAGCCAAGCTGGGTAAGTTGATGTTATCGTGTATTTGCTTCCCAAAGTAAGTTGTGTAAGTTCACAAACTGCACTCAATTCCCAGAGAAGCTGCGTGCATATAAAAGGAGGGAAGGAACGTATGGAAATTCTAATACTCTACTGCGACTAAACACATTGAATTTTATTAAATCTAATTTAAAGCGTCAGAACAAGATAAATTATTTGCAATTAAATATTTTTCTCTTTCTGAGCTGCAGAGTTTCTTTCCTTTCTTTTTTCCCCCCCAAAAAACACTACTGACAGATGCCACACACTGCCTGGTCGTGCTTGGACACAAGTGATCAGCCGACAACTAAAAAGGATGTAGGCAGCTGGGGACAGAACAGTGCCAACTATTCAATTATCTACCCTATTTCCTCTTTTCAACTTTTTCCCAATACAGTTAACAGAATTATGTCACTGCACATTCATTGCCCGGGAAGTTTATCTCCGTCTTCCCCTTTCAGTCTTGCTTTTCATTTGCATTTCCCTTCTTCACAGGATGCTCTAAACTAAACATTATATTCAAGTTACACTATACAGACTTGGGAGGAATGGAGAAAATAGGGGAGGTCATGGGAAGGGAGGTAGCTGCTTAGCAAATCTTATTTTAGCAGACACACGGGGCACAGTGTCAACTGAGTTTTATTAAAGGAGATTGCAAATTTGCATCAGCTAAGATATTGGGTGAAGAGATGCAACGCAGCAGTAGTTGAAAGAGTTCAGAAAGTTTCCAAGGACTGAATGAAGCACAAATTTATTCAAAAAACAAATTACAATGATCGATGCTGTTATGGTACAGGTGTGGTGCTGCATATAACCTTAACCGCCTCTGCATACTCAGGCTATTTTATGCTACATAAAAATGCAGATTCCCTGCACTCTCCAGTTGTGGAATACGCAGCTGAGTTTAAATTGGGCTCATCACAAACTAGTGCTCCTGGACAGATCATTTGTTCATTTTAAAAATTATACATTCTTGCCTTTATAATTACAAGGGGAAAACCACCTTGAAAGCAAAGCAAAAACCAGAGGCACCGGTGGCTCGCTAACCCTCCAGAGAGCCAGAAAAGCAGCTTTAAGAACAGAACTTGCTGTACACTTCCATCATGGCCTTACAGACTGTAAAACATCAATGTGAGGATGAGGCCGAAGGGTTTCTCTGCTTGTCTGCTGCCCTCACCCCACGGCACACCTCGGCACAGGCTGTCCCACCTCCCGGTGCCTTGTTTGGGGACGTGGAGATGGGGCTCACGCAGCCGGGTGATGCCCTTCCCAAGAGCCATGGGGACACGCAGGTGACAGCACTGAAGTCCCCTATCTTCGTACTGGGGAGATTTGGTGTGATCCATGATTTGGTGGGATCTCACTGAGGGAGATTTGGTGGGAGCCATGACCTGCATGAAGCCTGGCACCTGATGGGAGACCACCTTGAAGTCTGTGCTTTGGGACGTGTCAACACTGCCGCTCTGGTTGGGTATTTTTTTCGCTGCATCCACTTCTGACTGATGTTCAGAAACCTTGTGGCCAAGCTCAGGTTTGAACTGAGCCTAACAGCAGTAAGCAGGAGCCTGCTGTCCCTCTGGCACAACGCTGACAGCGCGGTGAGCTTGGAAAAGTGACAGTGGAGGAGAGGGACCAGCACGGTCCCCAGCAGCACAAGGAGGAGAGCAATGCCGGGGCACAGGGTGATGGGAGGACTTGCTCCTTCTCCACCAGCTACAGCAGCAGCTCCTCCACACAGGGTAGTGGGGCCCTGGGCAGCTGGCATGGGATAAAAAGTGTGCAGTGGTAACAGATGGGTACCTCAGCCCTTCACATCCTGCATCATAGAATCATAGAACTATCCGTGTTAGAAAAGACCTTTAATTTCATCAAGTCAAACCATCAACCTGACCTACCGAGTCCCATCACTAAATCCTGTGCCACATCCATATATCTCTTGAGTACCTCCGGGCATGGGGACTCCACCACTTCCTCGCGCAGTCCCTTCCAATGCTTCACCACCCTCTCCGTAAAGAAATTCTTATTAATGTCCAAACTAAACACCCCTGGTGCAACTTGAGACCATCTTGACAAGCTTCAACCAGAAGCCACAGGCTTCTCACAAACACCATCATACACCCAGGTGGCAGCGAGCCCTGTGCCCGCTCCCGTAGGTTTTCTGGGAGGGAGACTCCCCATGCAAAGGACAAGAGATGGAGAGCACAATCGCATGGAGAGCAAGGGGAACAGTGCTACCCTTGGAGATACTTAGAGGCCACTGATGCTTTATATTTCCATATAATGGCTGTTACGCCAGCACACACTCTGGTTAAATGCCCCCGAGGAGACATACTAACTAGGCCAGCCTATATGCATACAGCTCAACCTGCAGTAGAACAAGAATAGAACTTTTTGAAATGCTTTCGTGAACCCCTGGAGCAAGTAATGTGGAGCATTTTTGCGAGAAACGTGCCTCCCCACCATTCTGCCAGGAGAGTCCCCACCCCGTCAATTCCTGAGAACCCAACAGGACCACAACAGTCTTCAGCGATGGGCAGTCATCTCCTGCAAAGTCTCCTCTGCTCCTCCTGGCTGAGCAGTGAGAGACTCTTGGGATCAGAGATGCTCCTTCCCAAACAGGGAAAGAACTCGGCTGCTGGAAAGTGACCGGGCAGCTGTCGCTGGTTGCCACCTGAGCAGGAGGAGGAAGGCTCCCCAGGGGCACCAGCCTGACCACACAAGCCAGCCCACAGCTCCTGGGCATCCCTGCAGCGATGAGATGGGGTCTGAGGGACAAATTCAAACTGGACAGCAGTCTTCCCTTACTTTGTGTATCGCCTGAGAGACGTGCAGCTCTTAGGAACAGCGTTAGGGCCACATTTAGGGACGAACGCCGTTTTAAGATGCACGCCAATATCAGAACAGAAAGTTGTGACTGGAGTCTACAGAGCTCACTCTCATTTGCTTTCAGACCATCACCACAACTCCAATTACCCTCAGCTGGAATGAAATCCAATTTCCATTTAAAAATAAATAAGTAAAAACCCTCTGATCCACCTCCTGACAACCGCGGAGAGCCCCGGCCTGGCCCGGCCTGGTGCCGAGGAGCGCGTCCTTCCTTCCCCGTGGGCCATCAAAGCTCTTGCCCGTGCCCGACGGCCTGTGCACGGCTCCCCGTGGCCACCAAAGGCCCAGCCCTGGCCAGCCCCAGCTCCCCCACCAACGAGCAGCACCAGAGCCAACATGAACGAGTTGGCCAGCTGCAGAAGACCTTCCCACCTCGGTGGGTTTACTCCACATCAAGCCTAAGCCACGGGGAACGAGACTCCTCACTTTTGCCATGGGATTTGGGGAATTAAGGCTCCTTACGTACGCCTTGCAGTGCCAGCCTTGGTTTGTTACCCCTCCTCACTGCACTCCTCTGCTGGATGTAACCACCAAGGCCTTCCTGCACACAGACAGCAGAGAGGGTTGACACAGGCACATGCTCCTTCCCATTTACAGGGTGCTGGCTTTCGAGGACTGGTCACAAAAAGGTGACCGAAGTATCTGCATTTCCAACCCCTTTTTTATTTTGTGGAAGTGCTTTTTTTTTAAAATAAACCCCTACACAAAGGATCATCGGTTTTCTGGAAAGCTCCTCAGCATCGCTCTGAAGCAAACCTGACATGTATTAACTCAAGAGCGATAAAACTCAGCCCAGCAAAAATCAAAGCCGTGCCTAATCACCGAGAGCCTTTTATGCTGATTCCACTTTCTTCTTCCCTCTCCTCCGAGCAGCAACTGTAGCCATCTCTTCACAAGAGCATTACATGGGCAGATACCAAGGAGAGGAAACTAAAACCAAGCGGTGGCACAAACAGAGGGATATTAACCATTCCAGAAGACACTCAGACTGGGAGCTGGAGGCAACAGCAGGAGCAAAAGCCCCAGCTTGCTCCAGGCTGGCCCTGTGGCCACTCTGCAGGGAGGATTTGGAAACGAAGCTGCCTGCGATGCTGCCTGGACAGGCAGCTCCTTCCAGGCGGCTGCTCCCAAGCCAGAGTTTTAAGCTGCTGAGTTCCCTTCAGCTCTGGTGAAGGGGATAAAGGGTTTTCCAGTGTCTTCTAATATATTTAACAGATGTCGCTTCTAGGCCCTTTCCGAAGCACCGTGAAGTGTGCTTGCTCTCTGCTTGCTTTCTTTCGAGCGCACATTTAATAATTAAGCTCCGTGCAGCTGGCTGTGCGTGCACAACGTCCTCCCTGCTGACTCCCACTCCCCTCTCGCACGCACGCACGCAGCTCCTTCAATCAGCCCCAAACTGCTCCCCGGCCTCCAAGCTGAAGTTTGCTTCGCTCCCCCAGGACAAGCTTTCTTCTACGACACACAAAATGAGACCTTTCGAGAAACACCATTTACCTGCCAGAAAAAAAAAAAAAAAGCCTGGATAAATAGATAAAGCAAAGGATGCCCTGCCAGTGCGAACTGCTCCGGCGGTGGCTAGCCGCAGCACGACCAGCAGCAGCAAGCTCTCTCCCTTCGCACAACGGGAGCGCTGCCAAGAAGAGAGAATCCTGCTCACAATGCCCTTTAGAAAAAAAAAAATAGGGAAAAAAAGCCTGCCACCTCGGAGCAATGAAAAGCATCCATTCCGCGCAGACACGCCGGGCTGTGTGGGGCAGAGGTGAATTAGAAGCACGCCTCGCAGCACCCCCGTGCCGCCCGCTCCTGGCCCCCAGCTGGCTTTCTTTCCTCACCCTCCTCCCACCTCTGCCACCCCCACCTATGCTAAAATGACTTTGCAGGAGCCACGTGCTGACTTCCAAGCATCAGCAAGACGTATTTCCTCAGCCCATGCCCAAGCTACACTATCCATCACAGTCAAAAGCAATGCTCGTAATTCCTTCAGAACACGAGTGTTTGGCATTTGCACAAGAGCACACACGTACTCACTCCCTCTCCCCCGGCGTTCACTACGAAATGTTTCCTGCACTTCCACTGGTGGGAATTATGTTCCCGATGCTGGCATGCTGCATGGCTGGGGAATCAAAAACAAACACCTTTGCCACTCTGACTAGTACGCGGGTTAGATAAACACATTGTCTGAAACAAAAACACAATCAAATTGCAAAAGCAGATGCCTGTGTTCGGCCGTGGCTCCTGGCACACCCATCAGGATCTCGGTACGCCTCATTTCCAGCAAGCATCTCCGTAGGTGCAAACCATGCTGCTGATATTCAGCCTCCCACCCTCAAAGTCTCCAGACGTCCCTGTCACCCAGATCCAGTGTTCTCCAACACGGACAGAGTTTTGAAGGCTTGCCATCAACCTCAAACACCTTTCTGAAGATGTTAAGACGACAGCAACCAAAATACTGGCAAGTGTCCATTTATCTGGCTGCACCATTTCCCATTCAGCCAGCCTTATCCCCTTTGGAAAGACTGGGCAGAAAAGAGGGCCTCCTAAAATTGTATTTGTAAAAATCACCCCAAAAAATCAAAGGTCTCAAAAGATGGCATATTAACTGTATGCTACTACAGCTCATCTAAGTTTTGGTCCTGCTTTTTTCCCCGGACAGATTTGAAGTAGACTATGTTGCTCAAAATAAGTAGTGCGATCATCGGGAAAAACGATTGAGTGTGCAAGAGAAGAGAAAAGCCGACCAGGTTGTACCTGGCATCCTTTGCACAAAATATTGCCAGTGCAGGTTTTCTCAACGAACAGAAACCACCAAGGAGAATTCATTAAACTCCTTGCTTCTTTCTTTGACTTTAAAAAGAAACACCCCTCCCGGGCGTGTGGATTGAATAGCCACAAAGCACCATTTGCCAGCTCTTCCGCCCTGGTTATCCCCGCGTACCTACAAACCCACTACGCTAATTACAAGCAGCATTTCTTACTGATAATGGCGTATTTCATGCAATGCGGTCCAGGAGAAGTGCAGTATTTCTCAGATTACGAGCTGGATCCGGCCTCTAGGCTCCTGCCTTCTAATTCCAGCACGGACAAGGCAAGGGAATGCATAATTCATCGCGTGGTGGATCCTACGGATCTCCAAGTCATTGACACTGAACTTCCAGAAAGCTAACGCTTCCGGGAGATTCGGCTGAAGAATTTAGTCTCCTCACTGCTAAAAGAAGCAGGAGCTCCTTCGTGGAGTATTTGGCCCCCTTGTTTAAAGATTCATGATGACTTTGCCACTGGAGCGTGACAATAGGCAGATATTTATCTGGGAAAGTCAAGAAATGCAGAAATCAATGAGTTAATTAGTAGGTTAGCAGAACACAACCGACCCGTGAAGGCTTTTATTCACCAAAAGGCTGATAAGGTGAAGATAATTGTTTGCATTTGTTATACTCTCGGGGCTGGTAGAGGATTATTGGAACGACGGAAATTTCAGACATTGATTTAAAACATTTTCTGCTCATTAAAGCTAAAACCCAACGATTTCGCAAGAGCAAATCCTCCCGAAACCAATGGCGTAGGATCCCACACAATACAGTCAACATGAGCTACGATAAATCACCTCTTGCCAACAGAAATTAACTTCGGTTTGAGTTAAGCCCCACGAAGATACTCAAGTTGGGCACTGCAACTATTTTCTAACACAGACAGTGAACGCAGAAACGGGTCCCACACACAAACACTATGGGAAGCATACTAGGAAGAAGAGAAAAAAACATATTAAAAAAAAGAAGTCTGTTTTTCTTAAATTCACTGGAAAACATATTGCATTTGTTACTGGTTCTGACCTAAGAGTCATGTCTGAAGGGAAGACCAGCCGCTCTGCAAGAGTGAGCGATCCTCTTCCCGTGAGTATCAGTGCATCTCGCACGCACAGACAGCACAACCTCATTCCTTAAAGCCTCATGTCACTACAAGCAAGAAAAGAAGCCTATAATATAGAATTTTAAATTAGATCGCCCACTTGGTCTACCAGCATTCCTGTCTCACTCGAGGCAACGCAATCAGCACTGAAAAGAGTATTGTCTTGCTTGGAAAACACAATAAATCATGCTGCGTGAACACTTTTAATCGCAACCACTTCTAATCACAGATCGCATGCTTCTTTTTTTTTTTTCCTTTTTATAGAGTCGTGCCCCCGAATTTGGGCAGCAGGAGCTGCCCGATGCCGAGCTGCCTGCCCTGACAGCCCGAGCAGAGATGCTCCTCTAGGCTGACAAGTTACGAGCATCCAGCTGTAGCAGTGAATCCCCCCCGCTACAGCTGGACGAATTCTTCCCAACGCTGCCTCCATCGCCTCCCCGAACAGACGAAGCCGTGCCAACAAAAAGCACTTTTTTGGCTGGCACAGCTGACACCAGAGCAGAGCTGCTGCCAGCATTGCGACACCCGTCCTATAGTGGCACCCCCCACCCCCCCGGGTTTCCTACAGTTATACGCAGAGACCAACATTGCATTTAGGGCAAAAACAAAGAGAAGAAAACAGGTGGCGCAAAGAGGCAACGGGCTGGCCGGTATCTCTCCATCTAACCTCAGCGAAGCTGTGGATGGATTACCTCCCTTTTTTCCGAGCCTCACAGCTCGGGGTGGAACCAAAGGCAGCCAGCTG